>NC_091474.1:66234892-66911767 GCF_036971445.1 Narcine bancroftii | reverse complement strand
AAACAGCATTTCTCTAGACCACAGTGGAGACCCATGCAGACAATACACAGCATATAATAATCACATATACAAAGGGGAGCATGGTTAACATGACTTTATTACAACCCTTTCAACCTGGGTTTGAATCCGGTGCTGTCTGTAAGGAATTTGTACATTCTTCCCATGTCTGCATGGGTTTCCTAAGGATGCTTCGGTTTCCTCCCACCTTACAAAATACTTGGAGGTCTTGGGTTAATTGGGGTATTTGGGCAGCAGGGCTTGTGGGCCACAAGGGCCTGTTATTGTGTTGAATGTATAAATATTTCAGAATAATTGTTCCATTTGTAAGCTACCCAAGGTTACAGGATACTGTTCATCAATCTCATAGCCTGCAGCAAGAAGCTATTTCCCTGCCTAGCAATTCTGGTTTTGATGCTCCTGTACCTCCTTCCTGGTGGTCATAGGTTAAAGATTCAGTGTGAAGGATGGTAGGGGTTCTCAACAATTCTTTGAGCCTGATTTCAGCAAAGTTCCTGCTGAATGTTGTCAACAGAGCAAAAGGAAACCCCAGTGACCGTCTCTGCTTTCAAGTTCTTCCCATTGTGTGACCTACAAGGTATCCCATTCTTTAAGTAACATTTTGAAGTCCCAGTCGAACTTTTCTGTGCTCTCTGCCTTGACCAAAGAAAGTACCCCATTTTCTTATTGAGCCCAACATCACAATAATTACCCACAAGTGCATTCTTCCAATCAACCCTTGTGGCATAAACAGAGCAACTGATGTTTCTCTTGGAGGTTGTGCTTTGTGACTCCTTTTGTGTATTGAGAAAGAAAGAAATGGTTAAAATCATATTGGGCATCACTTGGAGAGCAACCGAGAAAGACAAATTTGACAAGTCTTTCTGTGAAATCAATGGTTGCAATATTTTGTTTCTTGCATTGTAATTAATTGGCTTTTAACCACAGCCCAAAGGTTTCCAAATCTGAATTTTAACAAACCATTGACTTTTTAAATGTCATGATGTTGGAGCACTTGTTACCTTTTATGCATTAATGACCTCACGTGGCTCTAATGTTGATTTTCAGGGAATAATGAGCCCATGATTGATTTGTTCATTGGGAAGATTTTTTTCTGGCTGTGAT
Source organism: Narcine bancroftii (assembly GCF_036971445.1). Taxonomy (NCBI): domain Eukaryota; kingdom Metazoa; phylum Chordata; class Chondrichthyes; order Torpediniformes; family Narcinidae; genus Narcine; species Narcine bancroftii. The sequence continues at coordinate 66,910,645 of NC_091474.1, read as the reverse complement.
CTTTTAGCTACATTGTAGTTATATTGCTTATAATTTTTCTTTTCTTTGGCTTGGCTTCGCGGACGAAGATTTATGGAGGGGGTAAAAAGTCCACGTCAGCTGCAGGCTCGTTTGTGGCTGACAAGTCCGATGCGGGACAGGCAGACACGGTTGCAGCGGTTGCAGGGGAAAATTGGTTGGTTGGGGTTGGGTGTTGGGTTTTTCCTCCTTTGCCTTTTGTCAGTGAGGTGGGCTCTGCGGTCTTCTTCAAAGGAGGTTGCTGCCCGCCAAACTGTGAGGCGCCAAGATGCACGGTTTGAGGCGTTATCAGCCCACTGGCGGTGGTCAATGTGGCAGGCACCAAGAGATTTCTTTAGGCAGTCCTTGTACCTTTTCTTTGGTGCACCTCTGTCACGGTGGCCAGTGGAGAGCTCGCCATATAACACGATCTTGGGAAGGCGATGGTCCTCCATTCTGGAGACGTGACCCATCCAGCGCAGCTGGATCTTCAGCAGCGTGGACTCGATGCTGTCGACCTCTGCCATCTCGAGTACTTCGACGTTAGGGATGAAAGCGCTCCAATGGATGTTGAGGATGGAGCGGAGACAACGCTGGTGGAAGCGTTCTAGGAGCCGTAGGTGGTGCCGGTAGAGGACCCATGATTCGGAGCCGAACAGGAATGTGGGTATGACAATGGCTCTGTATACGCTTATCTTTGTGAGGTTTTTCAGTTGGTTGTTTTTCCAGACTCTTTTGTGTAGTCTTCCAAAGGCGCTATTTGCCTTGGCGAGTCTGTTGTCTATCTCATTGTCGATCCTTGCATCTGATGAAATGGTGCAGCCGAGATAGGTAAACTGGTTGACCGTTTTGAGTTTTGTGTGCCCGATGGAGATGTGGGGGGGCTGGTAGTCATGGTGGGGAGCTGGCTGATGGAGGACCTCAGTTTTCTTCAGGCTGACTTCCAGGCCAAACATTTTGGCAGTTTCCGCAAAGCAGGACGTCAAGCGCTGAAGAGCTGGCTCTGAATGGGCAACTAAAGCGGCATCGTCTGCAAAGAGTAGTTCACAGACAAGTTTCTCTTGTGTCTTGGTGTGAGCTTGCAGGCGCCCGGTCCGGGCATTGCTTATAATAATTAAGATACATAACAATCGTTCTGCACTCATTGCCCTCAGTTACTGAGCATTGCAGAATTCATTGCAAATGCATAAATCGCAATTTGAACTTAACTAAATTTACATTTACTGATTTAGGGATAAGTGACATCTCGGATTGATTCCATATCTCTGGTTTTAATTTGATATGTTGTTTTTGGATCTATTTCTGAGTCAGATAATTGAACTGAATAATATGTTGTGGGAAACTTCTTATTTAGGACCATTGACATTGGCAAGAGGAAACCTATGGTATGTTTGTCCTCTGATATGGATGTTCCAGTGTGTGTTTGCAGAAAATGCATTGGGATGTAAAAATAAATGATGGACTTGGCCAGGATTTCATTACCAAGTTGTCCAAGATCACTGAAAATGTTTGTGCAAATTACTATTAATGAGAAATAAGTAAGAGGACGCTTGATTCATTTGCTTTCTCAGTGTTTCCAAGCTTGTAGGAAGCTAAGCATTGATTTTGTCATCAGCTACACTTGATTGCCAGCACACATCAAAACAGTCATGATATGCTGAAATTTTAAATTACCAACAGGTTTATTGTTGTGTTAATTTGTCAAGTATTTTTCTGGATATGGTACAACTTGGCGTGGAGTCCAAACAATAAAAATATCTTAAAAGACTCAAATAGTTAATTGATTGGTTTGGATGTTTTTCTGCTATTTACTGTGAACTTTCTACTTCCTCCTACCTTTCTGAAGTTCATTTTCACAGATGTTGGTTGCCCTTTTAAAAAAATATTCTCCCAGTGACTCTAGACATTTCGAGTCGATTGAGATGTGGGGGCATCTCAACCAAGCTAACAGTGTCTTCTGGTGCTCTTGACCCAACATGTGAATTTCTGGCCAGGTTTGTTGGCTGTCAGTGAGAAATCCCTGGCTTTCATCCAATAGTTCACTGGTCTTTCCATGAAGGAAACCTGCCATCCTTGCCTGCCTGGCCTCTGTGTGACTTCAGGCACACAGTAATGTTGTTTCTTATTTGCCCTTTTAGTTGGCTCATCAACCCAACTAGCTTTATTTAACAGTTTGGATTAGGGCGGCCATTCCAAAAGAGGACATGGTCATAGGTCTATGTGTGCGTGTATATATATATATATATATATATATATACACACCCAACCCCAACCAACCAATTTTCCCTTGCAACCGCTGCAATCGTGTCTGCCTGTCCCGCATCGGACTGGTCAGCCACAAACGAGCCTGCAGCTGACGTGGACTTTTTACCCCCTCCATAAATCTTCGTCCGCGAAGCCAAGCCAAAGAAAAAAAAAAAAAATACACACACACACACATTTTGCAGTCTTAATTTAAATAATATTGCAAAAACAACAAATGCAAACATGCTATGTATATCTATGTGTAGTGTGTATCGTAACCTATGATCATGTCCTCCTTTCGAATGGCCAACCTAGTTTGGACTGACAGTAAATGCTGGCTTTGTTAATGAGATATCCAAATACATTGAAAGTATTTTTTATATTATGTTATTCTTCGAGAGGGATAAACTAATTGCACCATTAACTTTCCTTTGTGTGCATATTAATGTTAGCAAAAGTTCTGTTTTCAACAACACAGAATGAGTTGACATTACCTTTTAGAAAATATTTTGCAAGTTTCATTATTTCAATATTTATTGACGTTAATTGGAAGCCAGGACTTTATGATTTAAGATTAATTTTGAGAAATTTATTGTTGTTTGGGCAGCTTATTTCTTCGAAGTTCTTTTGCATCTATATTCAGAACTTATATTTTGGCATGTCCAATTGACTTGAGTGAAAGCTGCTGATATCCTCATTCATTCAACAATGTGTTTTTTAAAGTCATTTTCACTGATTTAATGAAATGGTCCTGTGAAAAATTTCCACAGGTAGGCACAAAAGATTGATGAGCTTTCTGCAATAAGGTTGGCCTTTCAACTCTAGGGTGTGTGAGGAGGTTTTGCCCAATAAACTGGTTCTCAGGATATAATCCTCAATGTAAAAAAAAACATGCTCCAGAGGAAGTGTCCTTTTACTTGTTACTTGAGTTTACACTAATGTGTAACTGTTCTGGCCTACTTGGAGAATTTGTAGTTTAATCTTACAGATATTGTGGTACATTGCAGAATCCTTCCAAAGTCTGCAGTGCTGAAGATGGAGAATTGTTTCCAGATGCAAAAATATTTAGCTTGGACATGAGACAAAACATAGCAGGAATTTTCAGTGATGCTTCAACTTACTTGGATTAAAAGTATAATTATTATTGATGCATTTTACAATGTACCCTGATGACTACTCACCAGGTTAGAAGGTACATTTTCTGATGGCAGAGATCAGGCAAATTAACTGTTTTGTTTGAGCTCGATGCTGTGGCGCTATACTGTTTTCACATAAACAGAGAAAACTGCTTCTGTCAGTTGGAAAACCATGTTGAAATATCAATGTTGTCACAGATTTGTAAGGAAAAATTATTTAAATTTTCATTTAATGTGCTTTTTGCAAATAACAGCCACCTCTCTCTTCCCATCCCCTCCATTTACTTTTAGGTTTGCTATCTATCTGTGGAATTTTACTCTCTGGACATTACCCCACTTCTCCCCTCCTTGGAAATCCTGCCATCTGCCTCTTTGGCCAAGAGAGCAAATTGGAGGAACAACACCTTGTATTCCATTGCGGCACTCTTCAACCCAGTTGACCTTAATGTCGACTTCTCCAATTTTCATTAACTTCCTCCCCTGAGACTCTCTTTCCCTCTCCTTGTTCCTCCACCTCCCCATCCCTTCCATCTCCAATCAGAGAGCTATCCTTGACCCTCTCCCCATATCATTTTTTTCTTTTCTATCCTCCCACCTGTATCCACCTATAACCTCCTGCTTGTTGGCCTGTGATCCTCCCCGTGCCCATTCCTCCCTCCTCCCCATCCCCCCATGATTTTATTCGTCTGCTTTTGCTTCTACCTGATGAAGGGCCCAGACCAGAAATGTTGGTCACCTTTTACTACGCAAGGATGCTGGGTGACCTGCAGTGATTCTCCAGCATGTTTTCTGTATTGCATTCAACATCAGCATCTGCAGACTTCCTTGTTTCACAAAGCTTTAATAAACCTTCTTTGAAAATTTCTTCCTGGCTTGTTTTACGTATTTGTCCAATCAAATGCTAGATAGTAGAAAAATTATCCTTTGATAATTGCTCGACATAAATTCAACTTATTTGTTTTCCCCTCACAAGGGTATGACTGGTGAATGAGGCAATGATTTGTGTCTTGCACTTCTCATGGCCAGCTGGATCCTCACTATCTCCTGGACCCTTCAAGTTTGTGCACTCAGCCACCGGCTGGGTCAGTCTCCTTCTACTGCTCAATAATTAGTCGTAAAAACCAGAAGGATTACTTACAAGACCAGAAATCTTATTTACCACAATCCTAGCATCTAGTACTTGAATCTGCAAGTCGCATTCCAATTTGTGAGTTTGTGAGCACAGTGCAACTTGAAATGCTCCCCCGTGTTCCACTAAACTTGATGCTCTTTGCCATTAATGTGATCTATCCATGACCAAGATCTGTGACCAGTGTTAGGTTAACAAGTGGGGAAATTCAGTTTATATTTATGTACTGTTGGACGTGGACTTTTTACCCCCTCCATAAATCTTCGTCCGCGAAGCCAAGCCAAAGAAAAAGACTGTTGGATGATTTCACACTGTTCTCATTAAAATTTTGAAATAAGTATTCATCATGTGACAAATGGATGTATTGAAATTTGAGTTCTTCACATTGACGTAAATGACTGTTTATATGGTGTCGTTCATGACTTCAAAAGCTTTCTTGACACAGAAGTGATTTTGAAATTTGATCACTGCTTATGCCTTGGAATCATGATTACCACTTGAACATTGCCAATTGAATAAATGACGATAATATTGCATCTGTTATATTGGGTGAATGATGGCTTTTGTTAAAGATTCACTGCCAAAAAACGTGCTGTGGTAGTTACTCGCCATTTAAATTGTATGTTCAGTGTCTCATTCAGTCGGCTGCCAATGCTGACTTCCTTGTATCTGCCAACCTGAATTTGTTGTATTATCTTTGGAGTTGTAATCTTTGAGAATCTTTTGACTTGTGAGAATAACCCATCTAGCTATTCAGACCCCAGATAGTAAAGAAAAGCAGTCCTTTGCTAGAGTTCACGTTGATATTTCTTCTCCCACTGATTTGTAATTATTTCCAGTTTCTCGGAGCTTTGTGCCAGCATAAAGCCACTTCACAGTTTCAATTGTGCTTGTACTGCATTTACAGTGACAGTCCACTAATTGGAATTGTGATTTAGTTCAACTTTCCCTGAACTTCTTGAGATCCCGCCTTCATTCACTGATATCTCAGGCCTTCCATCTGTATACACTCATTTCTATTTCAATGCACAAATCCTGAGCAAGCTTCCAGAGGTTCCCACACTCATTGTTCTCATATGCCCACCCTCCAAATGGGGCAGCTTTCCAAAATCGTCTGGTTCACCTGAGGACACACTGCAAGGACTCGAGGTTCTAGCATTCCTGTGGCTCAGCTTTGAGAAATGTGACTGATTAAAGGGACACCAGGGTTTGTCTCAGTATTCACGCCTGTACATCAACCAAAAGCACTACGATCAAATTCTTTTCAAGAACTGAGAAACTGCTAGATTTCTTGCTTTTTTTTGAGAAAATAGAAGCTCAAGGATGCATTTATTTTGTTATTTTTGAGAAAGCTTTGGAAGCCTAATTTCTGCAGGTTTTATTTGCATTTTCAAATTATGTTGTTTAAAATGAACCCTTATCTTAATTGTCAACAAACTCCAAAGAGTAATTTCTACAAGAACATACTAATTTTTATTTTGTTTACTTGAATGCCTTGTGTTGAATGTCAGCTCCAGCCTCAAAACTTAGGCCCTTGGATTGCAAATTATACAGCAGAAAGCAGGTAACAAATACCAACCGTATCAATTCCACAGACAGGTTTTATTATGGGAAGGAGTTTGCCAAACTTCTCCTGTTATTTTCCTCAGGAGTTTTTTTCCTCCTGAGAGATTGAGGGTGAACTTTAACAATAATGCTTCAGCGATCACAAAAACAGATCAGTTGGCATTTGCAAGCTTTAGGTTTTTGTTCCCTTTTGTTTGTAGACACTTTTGTTTTAAAAATTAATCTTCTAAAATGTTTTCAGGCCTTGATTCACAATCTGCTTCTGATGTTTGGTGTGTGTTCATTTCACATCTAACCATAGAAACACTACAGCACAAAAATATGCCCTTTGATCTATCTAGTCTGTGCCAAACTATTAACCTGCCAAGCCTCAAATGACCTGCACCCAGGCCATAGGCCTTCATTCAACTCCCATCCATGTACCTATTCAAATTTTTCTTTTGGTAAAAATTGAGCCCGCATTCATTACTTCAGTTGACAGCTCATTCCACACTATCTGCGTGAAGTTCCTTTAGACATTTCACCATGTGGTGAATGTCTGCTAAGCTGCCTGTCTCCCCTCTGGCGAGCCTTGCTGTACTAACATTGGCTGTGCATTATCTCTACTGTTAAGGACACTCCCCTTGGATATAACTGTATATGCACCTATCTATAACCCATAACCTCAGTGGGAAAAGCCTGCTTGAATTTACCCAATTCACACCTTTCATAATCTATGGGATAAAATTCATAAACTTGGAAATGCCCATTTCTGTTTCTTAAAAATCAATTACATTGATTGGTTTAAATGCACTTCACAATTTTTCCCTCCCCTTCGACCAGAGGGCAACCCCTTCCCACTTATTTTCTTTTCTACCCTCCTCCTGAAATCCCTCTTACCTGTTGGCCTGTGCTCCTCCCCTTGCCCGTTCTACCCTCCTCTCTTCTCACCTTTTTATTCAGACCCCTGCCTGTTTTTGCTTTTATCTGACAAAAAGGGCCCAGGCATGAAATGTTGATTACTTCCTCTGGATGCTGCTTGACCTGCTGAGTTTCTCCTGCACGTTTGTGTATTGTACGTTGGCTTGCTTCTCTTTCCTGCCCGAACAGTTGTAAACCATGACTCGAGAACTCCAGATACTGGAGTCTTGAACAAACGATGATGAGCTGGAGGAACTCAGCAGGTCACACAGCATCTATGGGTAGAAATGATCAGTCAATGTTTCGAGACAAAACCCTTTATCGAGACTAAAGTTAAAAAGTGGCAGGGGAAAATAGGAGGAGCCAAGTGATAGGATATTGGACAGAGGTGGGAGAGGTAGGTGGAGGTGTGACCACTGGTAAGGAGTGAGGAGGAGAATATGTGGCTGGTGATGAGATTACCCAATCTAATTGCAGCCAGCCCCACTCACCTCCCCCCCCCCCCCCTCCATACTAAGCACACAGCTCTCCATTCGTTCTGCACGAACCCGAACTTCACCATCAAATCCGCAGGGAGGCTTATTGACTTCTACGTTGCAGAAGCCAGATGCTAGCTCTCAAACATATCTACCCCTAGACCAATACCCATCAACCATCAGGATATAATTTCCCAGACCATCATGGGCCTCAATGCATCAGGGAATCTCTTGACGCCACCTTCAGCCTGATGGTTTCCCCAACTCTCCACTACTTGTTTCTATCTCCAATCCAAAATTCATCAACAGATTTGTCCTGGGAGGCCTTTTGTTTATTCCTGCTTGTGCGCCACTGAGCTTACCTTCTTGTACCTTGACACCATCTTGTTCCCTTTCATCCATTCCCTTCCCACCTGCATCCAGGGCATCTCTCATGCTCTCCAACTCTGAAGAATTCTTATTCTTTGGATCCCACCTCTTCACTATGGATGTTTAATCCCTTTATACACCGATTTCTCATCAGGAAGGTCTTGGGGCTCTCCACTTTACTGAATGCAGAGCTGTTCAGCTCCGATAGACTAGCACACTCCTCCATTTGGTGGACTTGTCATCATCCCTAACAACTTCACCTTCTAATCCCTCCATTTCATCCAGATCCAGTAAGTAGCCACAGACACACGGACAGGCCCCAGCTACTCCTGCCTGTTACAATTCAATTTGGGTCCCACAAGCAACTCTTCCTCCACGACATTGTTGACTGCATTTGTGCCACCTTCTGTACCCCTGCAGGACTTGACAATTTCATTACATTCTCTGCCACCTTCCACTCAGTCCTGAAGTTTACCTGGACTGTTGTAACCCCTCTCTTCCTTTCCTTAACCTCTCTGTCCCTGTCTCAGGGTTCAAACTATCCATGAGCATTAATTGCAAACTCCTCAACTCCCACAGCTACCAGGATTCTACCTCTTCTCACTCTGTCTATTGTAAGAACGCCATTCCCTTTTTACAATTTCTCCTGCTCCATCACATGTGTTCCCAGGATGAGGCCTTCCACTCCAGGATATAAGAAATGTCCTCTTTTGTTAATAAATGTAGATTCATTGTCACTGATAAAGCCCACACCCATATCTCCATTTCCTGTGCTTCTGCCCTTACCTGTCATCCTTCCAGGCAAAGCAAGTCCCTCTGATCTTTTTCTTTCCACCCCACCAGCCTCGGCATCTGAAACTTTATCTGCTGACACTTCTGCCAACTTCAGCATGATCTCACCCCTAATCACATCAAATTCAAGTTAGTGCTGACTCCATCTGGTCCAACTGTTTTACCTTCTTTACCAATTCCTGTCCATATTTTTCACTTGAACATTCCCCACACTGGTCTCTCCCTCTACTTGTCTGTCCAGCTCTCACATCTTCTGTCCAGTATTTTGGCCCCTACCCAGTTTCTTTACTCACCATTACCACCCCCCCCCCACACACACACACACACACACACACACACACACACACACACACACCCCCATTCATGTTCGTAATATCAACCCCTTTTAATTGAGTCTTGATAAAGAGTCCTGACACATTGACTGCACACACAAATCCTAATTTATTCCCTGAGATGCTTCATTTTAAGGGAATAAAAACTAAAATATGGAACTCTTTGTTCTTATAACTGCCATTTGCTTTTCCACACCGATTCAGATTTTCAAATTGGAACAGAGTTCAGTTTTCAAGTGCTGCATTTGGTTAGTTCTTCAATCAAATTGCACAGAAAATAGAAGGCCATACACCCCTTAAGCTTCGTCCACCGTTCAACAGCTAATCATGTGACTTCAGTATCCCATATCTCTTGATCCTTTTTGCCACAAGGACCGTATCCAACTCCCTTTTGAGTATGTCCAATCAACAACTGTGGTTATGTGTTCCACCAGTTCACAACTCTGAGTTAAAGCAGGTAATTAGAATTAATTATTTGAACAGTAATTATTTAAAATTTATATCATGATCAAGAAAAACATAGAACTCCAGAATATGCTCATCAAAAACACAAAAATATTTTAGTTGAAGTTTTAATGTACATTGGTTCAAAAAAAAAACAGCGTCTAAAATATCTACCTGTATTTTTGTGATTCGCTGTCCAGGTAGAATTGGTTGTACAATGAAAAAGCCTCATTAGCTTCCCAATCTCTCAATTGGATCCGAAGGACGTAATTCTTTTGATTGGTCAGTTGATGTATGAATTCATTTCCCAACCAATGTTCTCCAGCTGGGTCACCAAATCCCTGTGAAGCAATTACACTTCAATGCATTGAGTACATTTTGTGAGTATTTGTAGTGAATATATGTTGACCGGATCAGAAACAGAAACGAGGAAATGTACAGGAGGGAGAGAGATTAGCTCGTTGAATGATGTAATGATAACAACCTTGCGCTCAACGTAAGCAAAACTAAGGAGATGATTGTGGAATTCAGAAGGGAATCAGGGAAACACAACCCAGTGCTCATCGAGGACTCAGTAGTGGAGAGGATCAAGAGCTTCATGTTCCTGGGTGTCAACATCTCCGAAGATCTGCTTTGGAGCCTTCATGTTGATGAAATCACAAAAAAAGCTCACCAGTGGCTATACTTTGTGAAGTGTCTGAGGAGACTGAAAACTTCTAAAGGTGTACCGTGGAGAGCTTTCTGGCTGGTTGGATTGCTGCCTGGTATGAGAGCGCCAACTGCCAGGACAAGAATAAGCTCCAGAGGGTTGTTAACTTGGTCTGCAACATCACAGGCACCAGACCACTCCAACGAGGACATCGACATGCGGCGGTGTCTTAAAAAAAGCAGTCTCTATCCTCAAAGACTCCCACCACCCAGGCCATGCCCTCTTCACTCAGTTACCATCAGGGGAAAAGGTACAGGAGCTGAAAGATGAGCACTCAGTAGCACAAGGACAGCTTCTTCCTCATGGCCATCAGATTCCTGAACAATCAATGAACCAAAGACACTGCCTTACTTTTCGTGCACTATTATTTTTGTTTTTTTTATGGTAATGTTGTCAGATGGTTAGAATATGAAAGTTTGCTCTATGACGCTGCCGCAAACATCGAATTTCATGACAGTAAATCCTGATTCTGATGTTGAATATTTCACCCAGTGAATTGGGTGATGTGCTGAACGTGTGCTACATTTTCCCCTTGTGCTGACTTATGGGGTCAGCTGTTTTGCACAATCATGTCCAACTGCAGCCTGCATTCATCCTAATTTGCTGCCTGTTGGGAAGTGGGGTGGCTGTCACTTGTGGCCTGGGAGGGAACGAAATAGGAGAGAGGCAATCTGGACATGGAAGAGTTTGGAAGAGGGCCACCAAATTGTGGAAACAAGTCAAGTGAGGCAAATCCCATGGTTCTCCCACACCTTTGCTGCTTTTCACTTCCTTCCCTTGAAGCAGGAATCTTGCTGCTTTTTGTTATGATGCTCATTATGTTATTTTAAGAGATAATAGAGGTGTATCAAATAGTGGGAAAAATTCTTCTGTTGAGGACAGGATTATTCTTCAGTCATATTTTTCCATGGCCTCATGTTCTGCCAGGTTGAGTCCACATGCAAATTGGTGGAACAAGACCCTGTGTTCCATCTAGGTAGTCTCCAACCAGATACCATCAGAATCAACTTCCAATTTCCTATAAACCCTTCTCTCCCCACCCAATTTTATTACCCACTCACTTTCACTTTTCGTTATCTCTGCACTTTGTCTTGAAGGAGTTTAGCCCAAGTGCTTGACCACTCCTTTTCTCCCCCTGATGCTGCTGAACCCGCTGAGGTCCTCCATTGTATTTTGCTACAGATTCTGTGTGACACCTGCCTTTAATTCTCTACTTCTTTCCACTGCATCCTGTCTTGGTGTTTGCCATCCTATTCAGACATCCCAATCCCACCTTCATTCATTTCATCTTGATCTGCATGGGAAAGGAGTAAACAGTGGTAACACTGTATTGGCACTTTAAGGTGGCCAATTGCCCTGCTTGTATAGCCGCATATTTTGGCAAAATGCTGCTGTGGAAAGGCTACATGAATTTGCAGGAGGCACCTGCAAGGCGCGATTGGAAACCCTCCTCCGAGAGGGATAATCCCCACAGCACAGTGGCCTCCCCAGCCATCCGAATGCAGCCACCTAAACCCGACTGCATTTGGATGACACAGTCAGCTGGCCAGTACCTGATAGCTCCTCTCCCAGTCACCACACTGTCGAGTGGCTGGTGTGGGCTGTCCCCACACTGATCCCGCTGCCCCACTCTCTCCCCACTCAAGGGACTGGAGCAGCCGGCATGGGGGGGTGGGGTGGTATAGGGGCTGGACTGGCCAGCAGGGGAGAGGGAAGCTGGAGCGGCCAGCGGGGGAGAAGGAGGCTTGAGCAGCCAGCAGGGGAGAAGGGGGCCGGTAACCGACTCGAGTGCCTCCTTCTCCCCCATCAGCTGCTCCAGCCCCCGTACACCCCCACCACACCGGCCGCTCCAGCCCCATGAGTGGGAAGAGAGTGGGACAGCGGCATCAGAGTGGCGACAGCCCGCGCCAGCCGCCCGACAGTGTGGGGACCAATTTTGTGAATGGGGAGAGAGCAGGGCAGCAGGATTAGTGTGGGGACGTCCCCGCGCTGATAGCCCGTGCTAGCTGTCCCAGCTGACAATCAGCCATCCTGACTTGACAGCTCAAGGGACAGGAGCTGGAATGCACTCAGATGTGCATCCCGGTGCAGCTGTCCTTTCAGGTGGCTAGCGCTGCACTTTCAACGCTGCCACCTGAACTGCAATTTAAAGGGCCCTGCTTCTGCTTCTTCAGGCGCATTCTTAGCGGAGAATGCACCTGAAAAGGTCTTATGAGAATCCAGATTTTGAAAATCCAGTGCAGAAATTTAAAGTTATTAAGGTAATCTTATTCAGAGAAGTGAGAATTTGATTGTGAAATTGGTCACTGAGGCTTGATAATGAATGTGAAGTTCAGAAAATTTCTGTCATGAAACCTGAATTGGCTGCAGTTTACTCTGATTGTGGAGGAGGTTGATGTAAGGGTGATATTAGCAACCTCCTTTGAAGAAGACCGCAGAGCCCACCTCACTGACAAAAGACAAAGGAGGAAAAACCCAACACCCAACCTCAACCAACCAATTTTCCCCTGCAACCGTCTGCCTGTCCCGCATCGGACTTGTCAGCCACAAATGAGCCTGCAGCTGACGTGGACATTACCCCTCCATAAATCTTCGTCTGCGAAGCCAAGCCAAAGATTACTGAAGGAACAACATTGAATGTGTATGGGTTTTCTTTACATTCTGTGTCTATGGAGCAAAGTGACTGGTTCTGTAGAAATCTTGAAATGGAGAACTCTTAATATTTTGGTTCGTCTGAGTGAACTTTCCAGATTACTGAAGAATTTGTTCCTTTTTCTCATTCTGGGCTAAGCCTGAATCCCATTTCATTTGATTCTTAAGGGAGTCCGATCTAGCCAAACCTTGAGGGATCATTTGAAAAAGTTCTTACCGTTCTGTATTCTTTCCATGTGCGCTGAAAATCAGTTTTGCCGTTTTGCCGCCGTTGTACCACTGTCCATCCTCCTCCATAAGCCTTCATTTCACAAAATGCCTGTGTTTGATGAAAAACACTGTCACAACTGACTGCAAAGTTCTTGACCTCTCATAATTTATTTCTCCACTGATATTTTCATTGCACCATTTGGGAAAGCAACATTTTTATGCCATTGGAAAACAACCTGCAAGTAGGTTTTAATTTACCAGAGCACACTTCCTATTTTTTTTTCCTCTTAATTTTCTCTCCTTTCTTCAGAATCTTAATGATCGTTCCCTCTCCCTGTCTGTCACACCTTCTGTCCTATCACCTCTAGGGCCCTCCATCAGTTTCTTTATGTATGTAATTTAATCTCTTTCTCTTGATCAAAATGTTGACTGCCCATGGATGCTGTCTGACCTGCTGAGTTCCTCCAGCAATTCGTCACCTGCTCAAGATTTCCAGCATCTGCCTCTACTGTGTTTTAGATATCTGATGGTCATAAATCAAGTTGGATTGCTTTTTCTTTATGTATTCAGATGTAGATCAAATTTATAAATTTGAATTTTAAACACATTACAGCACAGTACAGACTCTTCAGCCCACAATGTTGTGTTGACCAATCTAAACCTATTCTACAGAATCTAATCCTTCACTCCCTCACACTCATCACCCTCTATTTTCTTACATCCATGTGTCAATCGAGAGTCTTTTGAATGTCCCTCTGCTGCTACCACCCCTGGTAATTCATTTCAGGCACCCACCACTATCTGAGTAAAAAAAATGTACCTCTGACATCTCCTCTAAACTTTCCCCCACTTACCTTAAACAGATGCCTTCTGGTATCTGCCATTGTTGCCCCAGAAAAAAAGGATTCTGGCTGTTCACTGCATCTATGTCCCTCATAATCTTGTACATCTCCAAGTTACCTCTCATCTACAAGAGATGGTGTCTTAAAAAAGCAACCTCTATCCTCAAGGACTACCGTTACCCAGGCCACGACCTCATAACTCACCTAACATCGTGAAAAGGGAAAACAAGCCCTCCGCGGCACAAGGACAGCTTCTTCTCCACTGCCATCAGATTCCTGAATGAACCACAGACACTACCTTACTTTGTCTTTTTCTTGCACTATTTTTATTTATTTTGTACAGTCATTTAAATAAATGTTTTCACTGTGATGTTGCTGCAATACAACCAATTTTGTGACATGTTCATGACAATAAATTCTGATTCTTATTCTGATCCTTTGTCGCTCCATGTGACATGTTCTCCAACCCAGGCAACATTTTGGTAAATCTCCTCGGCACCCTCTCTAAAGCGACTACATCCATCCTGCAATGAGGTGACCAGAACTGAATACAATATTCCAAGCGTGGTCTGACTGGAGTTTTAGAGCTGAAATATTACCTCACTGCTCTTGAACTCAATGTCTTCTTAACCACCCTATCAACTCACAGTACATGGGAGGCTTCAGGGATCTATTGACCTGGACCCCAAGATCCCTCTGTTCCAACACACTGTGAAGAATCCTCCCATTAACCACGAAACACCGCTGTTGGGTATGAAAAGTTTATCAAACTGCTTTAACTGTAAACTGAATTCCTGATTGTTACGGATGTGTACTACCGAGTTTACGTTCAGTGGAACATTAGAAACACAAATGAAAATTCAGACTGTTTGAAGCAAGCAGTTAGGACTTGGATGCAAATTTTCAAAAAATAAAATGGTCATTCATGGAAGTATATACCAAATGAGGATAGAGTAATTCCACCCCTCCATCATTTTAACCTTTCTCTCCAGATATTTATTCTTCTTTCTGCTGTTGGCACTTGAACTGCTCCCAATACCTTCTCAGTCATCCTATAACTAATTATCATTGCCCTATATCTTTTCAGAAGGAATCTCTTTGTTTTTCCACTAGTTAATTTGTCAATTACAGTTCGGGTTACTGGGCTTTCTGCCATTGAAAACACTCCCTCGCATCCCTGGCAAAACAATTCATGATTCTGAATACCTCTTTGATCTTTGTAACTGTTCCTGGGGGAATGCCCCCAGCAATTCTTGTCTATGCATAACTGGAATGAATGTGTTTTTAATTTTTAAAAAAGCAGCATGAACATGAAATTCTAGGCTGGCATTCACTCGTCTGTAGTCCCTTGTGCAGTGGGAAAGTGGGATCTTTGGTGAACACTGTTTGCCATCTGATTTGACAGACTCCATGGGGAGCAGGAGGAGATCCGTTCTCATTGTCCTGGCCAACCTTTTCCCCTCTCAATTTTTAGAATGAGATTAGTGTGAAAAACACCAAGTTCTTTGTGAATTCTTGCTGTGAACGTATTGGTTGCCGTATTTTCTACATGTGACTTCACAGCAAACGTTGGCCACGTGGCACTTGGGTTGTGAGGGGGAGGGGAGTGTAAACTGCCTTGAAAATTGCCAGGTATATTGATTTTTAAGTTTCTCCACATGATCTGAATGATGCAGAAAGGGGGCTGGAAACGAGCTGCACTTCACATTTCCATAGTGTATCTTGTGGATCACACTCAAATTCAAGTCAGTTTGTTTGTGCTAACTTTTGAAAATCAGTGCTCCGAAGGCTGATGTCAAATTTGGGTTTGTTTACAAGCAGGGGTTTTGGGTTCAGCAAGGAGAGAATCAGAAAAAGTTCAACTTGGATAAGATATCAGGAGATTCTTCTTCCCATAAAATGCTCAATATTCAGAAAAACACTTCAAAATAAGGTATTGGGGGCAATTTTGTTAAATCATTGAGCAACAATGAAATATTAAAGTGTATCATTAGAAGAGATTAATCAAGCTGGAACGATCGTCCTTGTATATGAATATTAATGATGGTGTTGTGGTGGCTCTAGGCAGGCGAACCGGCCCCACTTGTAAGCCACGCAGCAGGGCAGCCGGCCAAAATGGCGCCGTTGGGGGTGTTCCTTTCCTCTCAGCACGGGGCTCAGAAGTTCGCGCTGGGGGACCACCTGATGCCCGGGTGACATCAGCGCCCTCCAGCACGGTTCTCAGCCAGGTCCAGGCTGGGAGTATAAGTACAGCCCAGCAGCCTGCAATAAACTAGTCTGCTCACTGAGCTCAACCCGTCTGGTTGTGTGTGTTATTGCAGGAGCAGAGTAGCTGCCGCTACAGTGTAAAATTTATCACCTTCAGTTCAGTTAAACTATAGTATATCTTCCAAATGGATTATATTATTCAATAATTGGCAACCTAATTCCAGATGTTCTGGGAAGTATTTTTGATCATTAGTAATGGAATCATGTCAAGATGTTTCTTGGTATGGAAATGAGCACATGGATTATCTCTGTTGAAGAACATCCTTTGAATGTTAAGTTAATTCACCAGAATTGGGTTCTGCTGTGCATTATAAAAATTTGACAGTTTTGTGATAAAGTGCAATATTTTGTTTAATGATTAAAATATTTTTTGTGAAGATCACGGCATGGTTGCCATAGCAGTTAGCACAATGCCTTTATAGCGCCAGAGATTGGTTCGAATCCCGTGCTGTCTATAAGGAGTTTGTACATTCTCCCCGTGTCTGTGTGGGATTTCCCTGCGGGCTCTGGTTTCCTCCCACAGTTTGAAATGTACTGGGGGTGTAGGTTAATTGGGTGTAAATTGGGCAGCATGGGCTCGTGGGCCAAAATGGCCTGTTACTGTGCTGTATTTCTAAATTTAAATTTAAATAATGGCCACAGGTGAAGCAGGGGTTGCTCATTGCTGAAATAGTGCAGGAAAAGTGAGTGAATGAAGATTTGTTCAGAATAATCTGACTCTATGATAAAATTTTGATTCGTACTTTCAATTAGGCACCTGTGCAATAATGATATGATCCTTGGTACTTCTCTTCCATAACTCTGCTTCTGCAGGTTGTGTCGGTAGCAGTTCAGCTCTGAGCTGTTACTACTCCTGGCAGATTTCACGTTACTTGGACAGAGCAGGAGAGATGAAGCTTTGGGGCAAATCAGTCCAGCTTGTCGGGATTTGACTCGACAGACAGCTTGATGCAATGAGAAGCAAGTAATTTGAAAAGCCGATTGGCTTGCAGTCAAACTCCCCCAGGCAGTTATGTTGATCATGTGAATAATTGTGGTGTGTATTCCAGCTCATAGACAATGAGATAAAACAGTGTTTCTGCGCACCATGATACGCATACAGTTTAAGGCAGACACATATTTCCCTTTTTTTTTTGCACGTGTTCCACAATTTTGAATTTGTAATCAAACAATTCACGTGATTAAAATGCACATTCCATATTTTATTAAAGGATATTTGTGCACATTTTGGTTTGACCATGTGCAAATTAAAGCACTTTTTATACATAGTTCCCCCATTTTAGGGCACCATTACATTTGGAACATAGCAATTGTATGTATATTAAAGTAGTCATGTTTAGTGCTTTGTGGCATATCCCTTGCATGCAATGCCTGCTTGAAGTTTGAGATTTATAGACATCACCAGGAGCTGAGTATCTTATCTAGCGATATACTTCCAGGCGCCTTCTGCAGCCATCTTCAGCTCCTGCTTGTTCCGGGCACTTGTCTCCTTAAATTTTCTCTTCAGCATATGGAGGGCAAACTGAATTGGATTTAGACCAGGTGACTGATTTTCCAGTTTTTAGCTTTGAAAATCTCCTTTGTATATCTTGCAGAAGGAGGATGACTTCTGTT
Organism: Narcine bancroftii; assembly: GCF_036971445.1. Classification (NCBI taxonomy): domain Eukaryota; kingdom Metazoa; phylum Chordata; class Chondrichthyes; order Torpediniformes; family Narcinidae; genus Narcine; species Narcine bancroftii. Next base: position 66,892,965 of record NC_091474.1, on the reverse strand, counting down.
AGGTCTGCTTTGTTCATGAATGAGTGAGACAAACACCAGACTGAGTCGAAATCAGGGTTCTTTGTTCTTTATTACCGGATTGTAACACTTGCAACTAACCATGTTAGTCGGAGAATGCATTCTGCCGTTATCAGCAAAATGATGATTTTTTATACCCTTGGATACGTGCTTAGAACATCATCATATCATTACTTGTCCAATGACTAAAACTGTTGCTATCCTTTCCCTGCTAGCTTCCTGCCTCTCAATCCATCAATGTCTCTCTTATCTTGTAAGTACAAGGATGCATTCACATCTTGTTACAGCCCTGTACAGGGTAACTCCTTACACATTCCCATCTCATGATGTTTTACCTTACACTTCCCATCCAATGAGTTTGGAGGCATTTGCTCATAGTTGAGCAGATAAGATGTTTCTTTATGCCTGAGAGTTCATTTTGCTACTGCCATCAGGAGTTACTGAAGAAAAGTGCATCAGTACCTATGGCAGCCTTACATGCCCAGGCCATAACGTCTCCCACTGCCATGTTTCACAGATGATGTGGTATGCTTGGTCCTTGGCCAGTTCCTTTACTCCTCCACACTTTCCTCTTGCCATCATTGACAAAAGTTAGTCTTGAGCTCATCTGTCCACAAGACCTTTTTCCAGAATTCTGTGGCTGATTAGTTCTTTGCATCTTGCAGTGTAGCTTTATATAAAGTGCTGTAATTTCTACATGATCAAACCAAATGTATACAAATAACCTTGAATAAAATCTGGAATGTGCATTTTAATTGCATGTGAATTTATTTGATGACAAATTTAAAATTGGAGTACATGGGCAAAAAAAGGAAAAAAGCATCCTTGTCCCAAGATCATGGAGGGCATCGTATAAGCACTCACAATACACAGCACATAAAAATCACATATATACATGAAGATATAATTGAAAATAAATACATATAAATATCTTGGAATGATTAACTTGGTTACAGGATGCTGTTCATCAATCTGTGCAATGTGTGACAGAGTATTTTGAGGTGTTTTTGGAAGGATTATGAGAGCAGGTTGCACACAAACATATTTGCAGGACTTTTGCAGAGTGCTTTTTGCAAGAAGAGCAACAAAGCTGCAGCATACAGCTTGCCTGGGAGAGCATGTGATTTTTGTAGACAGAACAGTTTTGCTCTCAGAGAGAGAGGGTGTGAAATAGAGAGAAAGGAGACAGAAATCAGTTCCAGAAGGACAAAGCTGGTAAACCTTTGGAAGTCTGCTGGTCAAAGGAGAAGACTGGCTGTCTGAAAGGTGACCTGAGAGAAGGAGGATCATCTGGAGAACCCTGAAGGGGGGCAAGTTTCGTCAGCAAGACTGATTAAACAGGAATCAGGTGTGGATGTCCTGGAAACAAAAAGGAATGTCTCTCTGAAGACCAACAAGAACCTTCCTTTGGCTGCTACTGCTGGTGTTTGGGATCCTCTGGACTCCATAACAGATGAAGCTATTTCCCTGCCTGGCAGTCCTGATTTTGATGGTCCTGTCCCACTTCCTTGATGCTAGTGGGTCAAAGATACTGTGTGATCGATGGGAGAGATTCTCGTTCATTGCATTCATTTTAGCAAATTTCCCAGTAAATATTGTTAAAAGAGAAAAGGGGGACCCAGTGACTTCTCAGCCTTTTTATGATTCTCTGTATGGACTTCAGTATGTTTTGCAGCTACTACACCAAGCAGTGATGCAGTCAAACAAGACACATTCAGTTGTGCTTCTGTAAAAAGTTGTCAAGATGGAACCCAATAGCCTTGCCCTCCTCAATTTCCTTAGGAAATGTAGGCAGTGTTGCACGTTCCTGACTAATGCAGACATGCTATGGATCGAAGGTAGGTTGACTGTTGAATGTACATCAACAAATTTTGTATTCTCCATTCTTAACTCAATAGAATCATTGATATGCATTTGTGAGTGGTCAACCTTCATCCACCTGAAGTCCACAATCATCTCCTTTGTCTTATGTACGTTGAGATTCAGGTAATTGTTCTCACATCATTTTACGGGCTTCCCAACCTCACTGTTAGCCAAATCATCGTTGTTGCTGACGAGACCATCTTTTGTATCTTGCGCAGACTTGATTATTCTGTTTGAATGTGGCAGTGCTGATGTTGCGATCATAATCACCCTCTGCAGGTTTAGACGTTCAATGAAAATGGTTGGCTTTGGAGCTAGTGGCACTATGCTTTCACCTGCGGAATTGTGACTCAATGCCGCCAAGTCAGAATTCTGCCAAAAATCTTTTAATTTTTAAAGAGATTTTCAGTCCCTCTTAATCAGGCATCTGACGATAAGGATTCTGGGCAAAGTAATTAGCTTTGATAATCTCTATTTAACTCACATTGTGATTCTGGCAGTACCTATCTCTGACTTGTAAACCAGAATTCATGGAGATAAAGTTGGAATTCTGTATCTTTAAGTTTTAATATTTGACTCCTATCCAGACCATCTTTTTTTTTCTGTGTTAGAAATCAGCCCAAATCTCTACCTCACCCATGACGACCACTGGAACCCATCAAAAATGTTCCAGGCATGTTGTTCCTGAAGATGGGAACAGACAAATTTGAAGAAGATTTGAAGTGGAGTTTGAGGACACCAATTTTATGTTTCTTTCTCTGTGGCATTTTAGACTTCTGGCCTTCTGAGGGTCTTCAGTCAGGAATTTCTTTTGAGTGTAAAAAGTTTATTATAAAGGAAACTGTTTTATTGTAAGGAAACAATATGTGTACCGAATATTGAAAGTATTGGACCTTCAAGTGATTATTGAGAGGGGAGTACTAAGGAGAGCTGAGCCTGGAACTGTCTGAGATTTAATGGGGTGACTCCAGTGCTTCAGGTGGAGGAGTTATTACTTTTGGCAATTAGCAATCGACATTGGTGAAGTCTGGAATCATTCTGAGAAATCATTTTGTTGAGGACCTTCACTGACTGCCGCTACAGCAAGGACATCCCAATGGCCAATCATTTCAATTCCATGCACTTTTCCCACACTGACATATGTGTCCATGGCCTTGTGCACTGCCTGCAATTTGGAGGGACACCACCTTGTATTATGTCTGAGCACTCTCCAACATTAACACTGACTTCTTCAATTTCCATTAACCCCCACCCACCCTCCATCTCTCTTTCCTTCCCTATTCCTATCCTTTCCTCCAACTCCTCACCCACAATCCTTTGCTCTCCTATCAGTGAGCTACTCCTTCCCTCATCACCTCAGCTTTCTTCCTCTTCTACCATCTCGCCTGTATTCAGCTCTGATCTCTTACCTGGTAGCAATGTGCTCCTTTCCCGTCCTTCCTTCCTCCCTCCCCCCCCTCCCACTTTTTTTTGTTCAGGCACCTGCCTGTCTCTTGGGTGTGACCTGCTGAGTTTCTCCAGTGCATTTGTGCAAAACATTCGCATTCTTCTTGTGTTTCCCATTGGGCTCTGCACACCCCAAGTGCAGGGAGTTGTGGTCAAGCCCACCTTACCTTGTGCCTTTGTTTGAACTTTTTATTTACTTGGCTTGCTGACAGGTGATATTGTAAATGTACTGCATGGCCTGAAACTAACACTTGCGGGTGGTTTCAGATTCCAGTTTTTCATGGAGGACTTAACAAGCCTCAAAGGATTCTGAGGCTTATGACTGAGCTGGAAATGTCCCATGCTTAAGTGCTGATTCCACGCAATATTTATTCCTGCTTACCTCTTCAGCAGGCAAATACTTAATATGGTACTCATGTCAGTCTGAGAGACTCATCTTCAAATTCCACACCTCTTACGTGCCAGATTTTGTCACTTTATATGACCATTTATGTTCGAGGACCAGTTAGCGGCCAATTATGTTTCATCTCCTTTCTTCAAATTAACAGAGCATATTAATGCATCTTATTGGGGTTTCTTTGTTGCCATTGAAACTCAAAGAATTGATCTGCAGTTAATGTGCGTGTTAATTTCAATCAACAAAACATTTTGCAGTCATTTAGTTTTTTTTTAAAAACTAAAGATTGAATACAATCATTTGCCGTTCTTCACACAAGTCACTAACTTTTAAGTTGCTTGCCAGGCTGATTTTTTTGCTTATACTTTTATGGATGATGAGTTTTGGAACGTGTTTCACTTTGGCATTAGTTTTAGTTGTGAATAACATGAGATTTGTTTGACTTTCCTGTGCAAACTGTAGTTTTACTCCCTTTGAAACTATCCTTGCACATTATGCCAAAATTATCTCAGTAAGTCACGAGTCATACCACCAATCTGCAGGTTAGGTTGTCAGATCTCTTGCATTCATGATATTTCTCGCGTTAAATCAGCAATGGAGTGCAAAGATAAATTACGAGCTGCAACTGTAGACCCTCCATCTCTCCTGATGTTCCATTACTATGGACATCACACTTCAGATCCGTTGAAGCACAGAGATGTCCATCACAGAAATAGATTATTTGGCCCAACTCATCCATCCTGACCTAGTTACCCATCTGAGCTGTGCGCCCAGGTCCTTTTAAACCTTCCCCATCATTGTAATGTCCTTTTAAAATCTCCTTTCTTCCCCACCCCCCACCATCCATGCCATTCTGTTTAAGACTGTCTTATCTCGGCAAAAGGCTATGACTGCACACCTGACGTTTTTGTATACCTTGATAAGGTCACTCCTCAGCCTTCTACCCTCCAGAGAGAAGAGTCCCAGGATATCCAGCCTCTCCATGTTACCCAAACACTCCAGTTCCAGTAATATCTGCATTTTTTACTCTATATGCAGTCTTTTTTTGTTCATTTACATCCTCCAATAGCAAGGCAACTAGAACTTTCCAACCAGATGGCATTAATATTTCCTTCAGCTCCTCAACCCCTTTCGTTCCCTTTCCTGAGAGCTACCTTACTATCCCTCACCCTCCAGTCACTACTCAGCCTTCTTTTCTACCCTCCCATCTTTATCTACCTCTTGCCTGGTAGCCTCTGCTCCTCTTCCTGCCCCCTTCCTCTCTTCTCTCCTTCTCCCCTCCCCTGCCTTTTTTATTTAGATGCCTATCTGTTTTAGCTTATACCTTGATGAAGGGCCAAGACGTGAATCATTGGTTACCCTTTTCTTCCTATTGATGCCACATGATCTGCTGAGCTTCTCTAACATATTTGTGTACTGAACTAGGACAGTACACTGCACAGTACTTCAAGTATGGTCTCCCACATCTTGATTACTTGCCGCATGATGTTGGAACTCCTGTGGGCAAGGCTCTAACTGATGAAGGGAAATGTACCATACTTGCAATGGCTTCTAATCTCAAGTTTGTGCAAAGTTCTGGACAGCTGAACACTGCTCTACAGAATGCTTCACTATGGAGAGGTTTTCTATTTCCTCCCATTTGTCAATTTGTACTGACATTGCTTCACCCTCCCTCCACCACCCCCCCCCCCCCCCAACCCCACTGACTGCACCTGGAATATTGTGGCAGATCTGGTCACCCCGCTATAGGAAAGACAATTTAGCTGGAAAGGGTGCAGGAAAAATTCACAAGGATGTTGCTGGGACTGAGTGCTGGGGGTTGAATTTCCAAGGAGCAGCTGGATGGGCAGGGAATTTTCTCCCAAGACTGTAGGAAGCTCAGGGGGACCTTGTGAGGTTTATAAATCATGAGGGTCATGTCATCATCCTTTGTTCCAAGGGAGGGGAATCTCAGATTGGAGGACAGAGATTTAAGGTGAGAGGGGAAAGATTGGTAATTGAGTTGAGGGGCACCTTCTTCTTTCAGAGGATAGAAAGTATAGGGAATGAGCTGCCAGAGGACATGGAAGAAGCAAGGATAATTGTAGCATTTTAAAAACATTTTAAAATAGATGCATGGGCAGGAAAGGTCTCAAGGGATATAAGCTAAATGCAGACAAATAGGATCAACTTTGCAAGGACAAATTAGGCCAAAAGGCCTGTGTTCACATCATGAGGCTGTAACATTAAGAACCTGAATTCTGGCCCTCCAAACTCCCACATAATTCTGCAAGTGATGGTATGGAGGTACCAGGACAAGAATAAACTCCAGAAGGTTGTGACAAGCACCAGACCACTCCATCGAGGACATCTACATGAGGCAGTGTCTTAAAAAAGCAGCCTCTATCCTCAAATCCTCCCACCACCCAAGCCATTCCCCCTTCACTCTGCTACCATCAGGAAATAGGTACAGGAGCCTTAAGACAAGCACTCAACAGCTCAAGGACAGCTTCTTCCCTGCTCCCATCAGATTCCTGAATAATTGAAACCAAAGTGGCTAACTTTTCCTGAACTATTATTTTTATTTTTGATGGTTATATGTAAGATGGTTACAATATAAATGTTTGGTCTATGATGCTAGCGCAAAACACCGAATTTCATGAAAATAAATTCTGATTCTAAAGTTTGCAACTCCACCCCCCTGCCCCCCCCCCCCCCCCCCACCCTTTCCCTGACATCCATCTTTCCTTTAGCATTCAAACAGCAATTTTCTATTGGGAAATCAGAGAGTTATTGAACCTCCAAAAATGACAAAATCTGATTGCAAAGGTGAGTAATTTATTTTAATTTGCATTTTTCTTGAGGTGGAAGACAGTATCAGTTATTGATAATGGACATTGCAGTTGAAAGGAAAGATTTAGTATTGCTCACAAATTGAGCCATAAACAGATCTCTCCCAATATAGTGATAATTTCATACATTCCACCTTTCCTTTTCATTTATACATTCTCGTTCCTCTGGAAGTTGTGTCTGAATTTGTTTCTGCCCCCATCCTTGGCTGTTTCTGCCCCCATCCTTGGCTGTTTCTGCCCCCATCCTTGGCTGCACGCGAAGGATCTTAGTCTCTTGTCCTCTAGCCAATGACTTCACCTTTCCTGCCTGTGCTCACTGATACACTTTATCAGTAGAGAAGATTTCTCCTTATTTACTGTGTTAAAATGGCTCATCATTATATGCATGCCTTCTAAAGCTCTCCCAGAAAAAAATTATCCTTGCTTCTCTTCAGTTTCTGCTTGTCAGTCCTTCTTTATCCATAAACTAAGTTTGAATGCGCATGTATAATAAAAGAGTGAACTCTTCAACAACAAATCTCATGCTCTCAGATTAACTGAGTATAACAATTTACAAATATTTTTTAAAATCTAATTCCAATTCATCCTTTTAAGGTATCATTTTGGGTTTGGTTAGCAAACTGGAAAAAAAGAACAATTTAATAACCTGCATTTAAATAGAGCCAATAATATTAAAATCAAATGTTTAAGGTCACAATTAGATCAAAATGGTCACTGATTATGGTGGAGTTGAACGATGGTATGTTTAATCAGGGAATCATTCTGGAGAAAGTTATTAAGAAGGAAAGCGACAAAACAGAAGTGAGAGTCATGTGATTTCAGAGCACGTCCTGACATTCACTGCTTTCTGGTATTGGAGGTTGAACAGTGATTTATTGAATATGTGTTGTTTATGACTTTTCTGTCAGGTTACCTGATTATCAAATGGAAGGTGAATGTTGCAAGGTTCCATTAAAGTTGGTGATGATTATATTAAAATATATTTTACAATTGACTGGTCGGGTTAGCTCAACACTATTACAGCACCAACGATTCAGGTTCGAAACTGATGCTGACCTGTAAGGAGTTTGTACATTCACCCCATGATCTGCATGGGTTTCTCCAGGTGCTCCATTTCCTCCCATCCTCCAAAAACCTATGGGATTGATTGGTTAATTGAGTGTAATTGAGCGGCATGGTTTTCAATGTTGAAATCAGTTTCAACCATGTTGTAAATAAATTTAAATTTATAAAGGCCGTGCCATGAAAATGTATTAAAGACCACAATCTGTTATGCAAATACTGAAGACTCACTTAAAAAAACAACAGATTATTGTTAACTCTTACCTTTATTGGTTGAGTGGTGTTTGGTACATAAATTGCATAGACTCCAGTGTTTTTCTGTCCAGATTTGTATGCATCAGCGCAATCTTTAAAGTGGCGTTTCTCTGGAGGTGAAAATGAATTTTTAGCTGAAATACAAAATATAATGCAGTTTAAAAATGGCAGCATCTTAAATGGTAAAGTTTGCGTCTGAGGCATTTGAAGCACCATTTAATCATTGTTATTTGAGAGTTGTGGTTGCTATGTACTATTGACCTTCCAAAAAACTTGAGTATCAAGTGAAATTTCGAAAGTGTACAGTTCCTGCAGCAATTGATATAGATATTTTCCTGCATACTCATCAAGAAAATAAATGTCAAATTTTGATTATTGATGTTGTGGACTCATTGGGAGGTTTATTTTATGGCAACAATTATAGCTATGACAGAAATACATGATACATGAATAGTAGCCACAGGATGAAGTTCATGAGTCCTGGTGGTGCTGTAATATTTGCATTATCACGAGGAATTTCGTGAATTTCATATTTACTCTCTCTTTCAGTAAGCGCTATAGGAAATGCCTTACTGTAAGATTTATGCAAGTAGCAGTTTATTGTTTCCTTAATAGCTTGAGACTGAAATCTCCTGCATAAGTTGAGAGTTTTCGATCTCAAGGGAATTTCTACAGGCAGAAATACTGTATGTCAAAGCTGTCAGATTTTGTAAGGCAATGCAAATGAGCTTTATTTCCAAGCTTGAACTTCATGTTTCATGCTTTCAGCACTTTAACTTTGTATTAATGCTAATTATTTGAAAAAGATTACTCCACAATAATTAATGCTGTATAAAAACACCAAAATGCTGGAGGAACTTTAAATTCATACATTTAGACATAGTGCACGGTAACAGGCCATTTCAGCCTACGAGTCTGTGCTGTGCAATTTGCACCTAATTAACCTATAATCCCGGTATGTTTCAAATGGCAGGAGGAAACCGGATCCGCCGGGGAAAACCCACGCAGACACGAGGAGAACGTACAAACTTCTTACAGACAGTGCGGGATTTGAATCCAAGTCCCGATCACTGGCGCTGTAAAGGTGTTGTGCTAACCGCTACGCCATCTGTGCCACCTACTGGTTTATTCAACATCTATAGGAGACAAAGATTTATCGCTGACGATTTGGGCCTGAGCCCGTCTTCAAGGGAAAATCAGAAAAGGCAGAAGCAGGATAGATCAGAAAGTCTCAGAATTCAAACAATTGGGAAGGAATCCAGACCAACAAAAGGTGTTAATTGGACGAGATAAGGGCCTAGGTGGAATTTATTATGTCTGTGTGAAAGGAGACAAGCAATGGAGGTACAACGGGGGAAGCAAGGGGGTGTGGGTGGGAAATTTAACGAAAGCCAGAGAAGTCAATATTAATGCCATCTGGTTTGAGGGTTCCCAGTCGGAAGAGGAGGTGTTGTTCCTCCAATTTACGGTTGGTCTCAGTTTGGCGGTACATGAGATGTCGGCAAGGGAATGGGATGGAGAATTGAAATGGGTGACCACAAGGGAGATCTACGCTATTGCAGCAGACAGAGCTGAGGTGCTCAACAAAGCATCCAGTCTCTTCGATGTAGAAAAGACCATAACAGGAGCACTGGATGCAGCAGATGACCCCTGCAGATTCACAAGTAAAATGTTGCTTCACTTGGAAAGGACTGTTTGGGGCCCTAAATGGTGCTGAGGGAGGAGGTGTGGGCGCAAGTGGAGCATAGCATCTCCTTCAGTCACAGGGGTAGGTCCCAAGGGGAGAATTGGTGAGGACGGAGGAATGGATAAGGGAGTCACAAACGGAGTGGTCCCTGCCAAGGACAGAGAGGTGGGATCACATAGTAGGTGGCAGAAATGGTGGAGGAGGATGTGTTGGATGTGGAGGCTGGTTGGGTGGTCGATGAGAACCAGAGGAATCCTGACCTTGTTGGGGGTGGAGGGGGCCAAGGCAGATGTGCAAGTAATAGAGGATATGCGAGTGAGTGCAGAGTTGGTGGTGGGGGGAAAGCCACTTGGTTTGAAGAAGGGGAACATCTCTGATGACCTGGTATGTAAGTCCTCACCCTGGGTGCAGATGCAGTGGAGACGGAGGAATTGAAAGAATGAAATGGGATCCTGACAGAGAACAAAGTGGGAAGAGGTGTAGTCAAGGAACCTGTGAGTTTATAGAAGTTTGTTTCCTGAGATGGATACTGAGAGATCGAAGAAAGGGAGAGTGTTGCTAGAGATGGGCCAAGTGAATTTGAAGCCTGAGTGGAAGTTGGCAGCAAAGTGGATGAAGTCAACAAGCTCATCATGGGTACATGAAGCAGCACCAAAGAGGTCATCGATGTAGCGGGGGAAGAATCGAGGGGCCTTGCCTGTGTTGGCTTGTAGCATGGATTGCTCCACATAGCCAACAGAAAGGCAGGCATAGCTGGGGCCCATGCGGGTATCCAAGGCTACCCCTTTAACCTGGAGAAAGTGGAATGAGTAAAAGGAGAAATTATGAAGGGTGAGGACAAGTTCTGCTAGCAAGAGGAGGGTAATGGTGGAGGGGGACTGGTTGGATCTATTGTCTAAAAAGAAACTAAAGGTTTTGAGCCCTTCAGTATGGGGGTGGAGGTGTGTAGGGATTGGATATCCATGGTAAATATAAGGTGATCGAGTTCAGGGAAATGTAAGTTGTTGAAGTGATGGAGGGCATGTGAAACGTCCTGATGTAGGTGGGGAGGGATTGGACCGGGGGGGGAGGGGGGGACAAAACAGTCGAGGGAAGCGGAGACCAACTTGGTGGGCCAGGACCACGTGGACACGATGGGTCTGTCAGGATAATTGGCTTTGTGGATCTTGGGTTGGAGGTAGAAGCAAGCAGCATGGGGTTGGGAAACAATAAGGTTGGAGGCTGTGCCAGGGAGGTGACTGGAAGTGATGAGTTCAGAGATGGTGTTTTGGTGAGGTCCTGTTGGAAGGATAAATAAGAGTAAGTGTTTGAGTTGTCGTCTGGATTTGGCCAGATAGAGGTCAGTACGCCAGACCACAACAGCGTCACCCTTGTCTGCAGGTTTGATGGTGAGGTTCATATTGGTTTGCAGAGAGTGGAGGGCCAAGCATTCTGAAGGGATGTGATTGGAATGAGTGAGGGGAGTAGTGAAGTCGATAAGTTGATGTCACAGCAGCAGTTAGAAATATAAAGGTCCAGAGCAGGTAGAAGGCTAGAACAAGGTGTCTTAGAGGAGGAAGACATTTTAAAGTGGGAGAGGGATCTGTAGTGGGGCGTGGAGAATCGTGGTTGTGCAAGTCAGCATGGAGATGGAGCTGAGGAAAGAAGAGTTCAACATAATGGTGTATGCAGAACTCATTAAGGTGTGGGAGAAGGGGGATGAAGGTGAGGCCTCTACTGAGAACAGAGCATTCAGTCTCTGAGAGGGGATGGTGAAGAGCAGGCAGGGATTTGGGGGAAGTTCAATGGGGTGGAGGGTGTTGGGGAGGGGAGGAAGATGCGGTTGATCAGGAGATGGAGGGTAGGAAGGGTCCAAGGAAGGATTTGTCAAGTCAGAGGGTGGAGAGAGAAAAGCCCGTGCGTTCCCGGAGCCAGGGTGGGAGTTTGCAATGGAGGCACAGTCCTGTAGGTCAAGGGCCAAGGTGGAAACCCACATCTGAAGATCGATTCTGTATAGATCCTGTATGCACAGATAAACTTGCTTCACAGCACCATGAAAGTTTTGTGAAAACAATTAATCAAAATCTTTAAAGTAGTAAATTGGCCATATCTTCCAAATATTGTCCTAAATTGGCAGATTTCAAAAATATTGTTAAAGTGTACAAATTTTTTGATACCATTTAATGCTGTGGCTAACTATTTGGCTATGGACTCATTTTTGATGATGACGTTCTGAGGTTTATAAAAGTCATGAGGTGAGCTGCCAGAGCAAATAAGACCAGGATTGGCAAGTTCAGCATTGCCAAGACACTTCGACATATTCATGGTGGGATATGGGCTGAACGCAGGCAAATGGGTCCAGCTTGGATGTCATGGACAATTTGGGCCAATTGCTGTCGAACTCTCTAAGACTCCTGTTGAGCAATACACAAATATCTGCTCATTAATATGCTTATACGGAGGAAATGCAAATGCAAAACCCTTGCTATGAATGATTGTTTCAGATATTTGAACTGTATTTGCTAATGTGAAAGTGTTGTTACCCACCTTTTGATCTAATTGTAATTTTAGGAAAAAAATATTGAATTTTTCCAAACGGGGTTTCTGCTTTCTGACTTAAAAAGCTTGAAGTTGCAAATACTTACTTGTAAGGGATACCAGATTGACCAGATTGTTGACTTTCTCCATCAAATCAAACTGTTGTTTCTGGAGGACTGTGTTATTCATTGTGGCAGTATTCAATTGCTTTTCAAGTTCATCTATGATGGAGTTTTGCCTTGTCACTAAATTCTGAAGCTGCTCTTTTTCTTGTTTTAATGATTCGAGTTCAACCACATGTTTGTCTTCTATTTCTGATATTTTTTCTTCCAGTAATCTGATGAAAATTAAACAGACACTTTAGAGTAGCTGTTCTGTGATTGAAACGTTTTCAGCTTGCAGTTCAAGTTCACTATCACCTGACTGTACATATACAATCAACGAATCAGCTTATAGCAATCACATGTATACATAAAAATATAGTATAAAATAAGTCTATATAAACATTTTGCGATAATTTACTTGGTTTCATTGGCAAGAGACCCAAAGTTCATCAATCTCCCAGCCTGGCAATACTTATTTTGATGCTCCTGTACCTTCTTAATGTTAGTGGATCAAAGATACTGTGTGCTGGATGGAAAGGGTCCTCCATAATTCTTTTAGCTCTATTTAAACAATGCTCCTGGGAAATGTCAATAGAGAAAGTGGAAACCCCAGTGATCTTCTACATTAACTTCCGATCCAATTCTCAGGACACTCAATTGTGCTTGTATAAAATGATGTCAAGATGGGGGCCAGTTGCCTTGCCATCCTCAGTCTCCTTAGGATGTGTGGGTGCTACAGCACCTTCCTGACTAATGAGGAGGTGGTGTGGATCCCGGAAAGGTCATCTGTTATATTTATAGTTGGGGTATATGTATCCACTCTTGGCCACATTTAATCTGTTCTGTGTGCTTGGCGTATCTGGGGAAAGCATTCACTTAAATGTAATTTTGTCCATACAATTCTGTAAGAAAATTAATTCTTAAAATGTACAGCACATTGCTTCGTCACAGGCAATTCGATGAACTGCTTCGGCCCTGAGTTATCAAATCCTTTGATGAATGCTCCTGCAAAATTCACCTCTAAAACAGTACTCAAAACATTGAGCAAACGTTCCTTTATGGCAATTTTAACGTGTGGCTTGACTGCCTTTTGTCTTTTACTGACACCCAATGATGTCCCTGGAGATGTTGCCATATCAAAGACTTATATTCTGTAAATGGGAGGTTGGAATAAATATCCACTGCCAAGTCCGAGTTTCATGTCTCTCTTCTGCCTGATTTTCTCACTGTGACTTGCAACTCTTCAATTAATGGTTGAGCTGCTCTTGACACTGCTGAAGATTTCGGGGGCAATACCTGCATCATCCACTTGGTCTAATTTTCCCTTGCTTTGTTTTAATCCCATGTACCTCAAACTCAGCCTACCCTCAATCCCATTGTTCAGAATCTAAGTTTCTCATTATCCTGCCTTCTCGTTTAATCTTACATTCCCAGTTCACCTTTCTCTCCACCTCGCCATCCCTGCATACCAGTCACAAGAATTTGGATATCTTCACTGTATGCTTTTTATCCAGCCCTTGGTCATTTGTAACTTCAGTTCCTTTCCTGCTGCTGACTATCACAATGGACTTGATCTCTGAGGACCAATGATGCTAAGAAGTAATTTTAGGGCACCATCCTCCTATATTTTGTGTCTTCCTTGTCTTCAATGCAACAGCAGTGTAGCCAGGAGTAAGACTTGACACAGCACACCATGTACCAGAGGGGAGTAAAACATGAAAGTCTACAGACCAATGGTCAAAGTAAAAACACAATGCTGGAGAAACTGTCCACTACCATTTGCAGGGCTTTACACTTGGGGGTATTGGTGTCCCCATACTTGACTGTGATGCAGCTGGTCAACACTCTTTCCACCATACACATGTAGAAATTTGCCAGGGTTTCCGATGTCACACCAAACCTCCGCAAACTCCTGATGAAGAAGGGGCCCTAATATGCCTCCTTTATGATGCCATTTGTGTTGTGTTGGGTCCAGGGAAGATCCTCTGAGATAATGACTGGTAAGACTTAAATTTGCTCACCCTCTTTGCTTCTGATTCCTCTCAGTGGTCACAGGATTGTAAACCTCTGGTTTTCCCTTCCTGAAGTCAACAATCAGTTCCTTGGTTTTGGTGACATTGAGTGCAAAGTTGTTGTTGATGCACCATTCAGCCAAGTTTTCAGTCTTCCTCCTGTACGCTGACTCATCTTTCATTTTTATACAACCCACTACGGAGTATCATTAACAAATTTGTAGATGGACTGGTCTGTATGAGGAAATCCAGTTTCCAGTTACACAGTGGGGTGTTGATTCCTGGATCTTGGAGTTTGCTGATCAATTTTGAGTGGATGATGGTGTTAAATTCAAACTCTTGGTGATAAAGAGCATTTTGATGAATGCATCTTTGCTGCTCAGTTGTTCCAAGGTTTTGTGTAGGCCCAATGAGATGGCATCCACCATAGACTTGTTGCTACGATAGGCGAATTGAAATGGATCAATGTTGCCACTCAGACAGGAGCTGATATGCTTCAACACCAGCCTTTCAAAGCACTTTCTTACTGTTGATATAAGAGCCACTGGTCGATAGTCGTCTAGGCAGATTACTACACTTTTCTTGGGCACTGGTATGATTGATGCCTGTTTGAAACAGTTGGGTACCTCGCTCTGTCATGGTGAGAAGTTGAAAATATCTGTGAATACATTGGCAAGTTGCTAAATTTATGTGGAGTTGGCACATTCTCCTGCAACCATGTGAATTTCCCCCACATGCCCCACTTCCATGTCCCAAAGACTTGCTGGTTATCAGATAAATTGGCCACTCTAAGTTACCTGAAGTGTAGGTGGCTGGTAGCTCAATAGGTTGGAGGGAAATAAGAGGAGGAGGAGAATGGAATTTATAGGATTGTTCTGAGAACTGGCACAATCTCAAGCAGCCAGAATCCTTCTACTTTATCCCCAAGGAAACATGAAATATGTTGTGATATTTCTCAACAAACCCCAGCCAAACTTGTGCAGGAGATCCTTCAGCAATTCTTTGGCTGCTCAAATTAATTATTACATAAGGGAACCATGAGAAGATGGAGGGACTCTTTATCGAGACCTGAAACTTAGACTGATCATTTCTCTGCATGGATACTGCCTGACCCACTAAGTTCCTCCAGCTTCTCATTGTTCATTCAAGCTTCCAGTGTTTGTGGTGCTTGTTTCTCTAATTAGATCACAAAATGCATATGGATCATTTTTTGTGCTCATGTATTCTATTCATTTTGTTTTTCTCAGATTACATTCCTTAAAATATTGAAGATGAAGTACCCTAATCATTTTGTGTCTGTAAAAGAAGAATAATGGAAGAGAACAATGTGGTCTTTAATCGGCAGATTCATTGGAAAGCAAACATTTAATTCTTTTTAAATTATTTTTTTTAAAAATAGATAGCATGGTAATAGGCCCTTGAGCCCATGCCACCCAATTACACTCAATTGGCTTAGTGAACGGTGGTATGAAACTGAAGCCCCTGGGGGAAATCCATGCAAACACGGGGAGAACATAAAAACTCATTATAGACAGCGCAGGATTTCAACCTAAGTCCCGATTGCTGACACTGTAACAGCATTGCACTAACCGCTACGCCAACCATGCCCACAAAAACAACTTTGGAACTTGGCACTGACACATGCAATTGCCCTGTGTTGCCTTGATGAACAGGATTCCATTGGCAAATATGCTGCTCCTTCCTGTTTTTCATTTTGATTTAATAATTGTTTCTATTTGCAGCAATTTGTTTTTAAATGTATCTGATTATCTGCAATAACAAAACTAAAAACATTCAGTACTTTTGATGCAAGGTACAACTTTGCTTCCAGTCTTTGGGTGGTAAGATATTGCAGATATGTGACTGGGGCTCAGGGACATGAGGCCCCATCTCCATCACACCCAATGCAGCTGGAGACGACCACTGGTAATCTGGCTAATCTAGCACATTAAGATGCTTCGGAGATGGTTGGTGGATTCATCAATCATTCATTGTTCAAGTGGGACTGGTGGGGTGGGAGGGAGGATTTTCCCCTTAGTTTTATATTGCATGGAATTGAATTTGAAGAATATAATTGTATTGAGACAACCAAGATTAATGCAGGAGTAACACCTTCTGAATAGAATTCCTTTTATTTTAGTTTTCTGAAGTCTTTATAAAATCTGCTTTTATTTTACTCAGCTAATTGCACCGCACAGAATAGAGTACAAAAAAATTAGAAAGGAGGAGGAAATAAAGTTTAATGGTTTTAGTTATGGAATTAGATGTCTGAATTTTGAAGCTCTTAAAGTCTCGTTCCTATGAAGCCAAGTTTTAATTCTATAATATTGTGAAGAATTAATCAGCCAAGCTGTGAAGATTACCTAAAATATGTTTAGAGGACATAATTACAACATTGACATTTTACAGATTGCTTAGGTTCAAATGGGTGGCACAGTTAATGGAGCAGTTTGAACAATACCATTATAGCTCCTGAAACCCAGGTTTGGATCTGGTGCTGTCTGTACAGAGTTTGTACGTTCTCCCCATTTATGCCTGGGTTTTTCCCAAGTGCTCTGTTTTCCTCCCAGTTCCCACCTCCAAATCGTGCGGGTTGTTGGTTAATTTTATTGTAATTGGGCAGCAGGCATTTAAATGGCCGGAATTTGCTTTTACCATTCTGTAAATAAAATTAAAATTAAAAAACTGCCCAGAAAGTTGAGTTGTCATCTGAATTTGTACAGTTTCACTTGGATGCAGAGAACCTCTCCACAATATTTTCAGAAAGCATGAACCAGAGGGTCAGGAAAGAATCTGGATTTTTTAGGTCCCAGTCTTATTACACTCCACAAGAAATTTAGATCAAAGGTAGAGAGGCATTTCTTCATGGAGAGTTGTGAATCCTCAGGCAACTCCAGAGGGCTTTGATGGTCAGTCATTTTGTTTCTTCAATGTGGTGACCAATTCAATTGAAGGGAAGTTGACTAAGATAAATCTTGACTTTGAACAGCAAAGCAGGGTCAAAGGACCATGTTGCATACTTCTTTTATGTAATAATACCTAATTGGCATATAAAGGTCAAGGTTCCATTATTGTGACATAAATTTACATTTAGAATGTAACATACATGAAATTTTGTCCACTGTAAGGCAGACAGAGAGTCGCCACTTTGTCCAGCACCCATCACAGAAACCTATAGCACTTGGTGTTACTAGGCGGTCTCCCCTCCAAATACTGACCAGGCCTGAGCCTGCTTAGCTTTCGAGATCAGACTATCTCAGGTGTATTCAGGCTAAATGTTAAAACAATAAAATACACAAACTACTAGAATTTTTGCATCCAGTGCATGCTGGTCAGATCTTGGTCCTCTAAAGAGAGCAACACAGAACCTTTGAAAACTTTTTTTTAAAAACTTTACTTTTGATAATACATACAAAAATTATTCAACTAAAATACTACTAATACATTGTAACCTCCCATTCTACCTCCCCCCCAACCCCTCCCATAATCCCCCTATACAAATCATTACATATCTAAGGAGCCAGAGAAAATATACAAAATTATAAATGCTGCTGTGTTGAGTATCACAGTAATAATAAAAAAATCATAGTCCAAAAAACTGTTCTTAAGCTCTATCTAACCCATACCTTTCAAATAAGGAGTCCACATTTTAATGAAGAAAGAGTAATTATTATGTAAATTGTATGTTATTTTTTCTAAATTAATACAAGATCTTAATTCAGAATGCCATCTTTGAATATTTAATTCCACATCATTCTTCCAAGTAACTGCAATATATTTCCGGGCTACTGCCAAAGCTAATCGAATAAATGCCAATTGCGTTTTCTCAATTGTTAAAGTCGTAAAATATCCCAATAAAAAATTTAAATAAACCTTACAAAAACTCCATAATTCTCTGCCAGGTTTAACGTTTTCACGTGACCAAACTGAATATTAAAAAAAGTGCCAGTTTGTCTTCCACAACGAAAACACAAATCTGATTAACTAAATCCGTATCTTTTTAATTTCTCATGAGTCAAATATAACTGATGTAAAAAGTTATAATTTACCAAACTATATCTCACGTTGATTAATTTAGTTACACTGTCTTCATACATAGTCATCCATTCTTCCGAAGGTAACAATATAGATAAATCCTCTTCCCATTTATTTTTCCTTTTATATGAATCTGATTTGATCATTTTTTTCTTGTAATCAAGCATACATTTCTGAAATAAAATCTTTCCTTGATTTCCCCCACCCCTCAATTAAACTTACAAAATTAAGTTTTTTAGATAAGCTCAATTCACAACCAAAATTATCCAATAACATTTGCGGTAAGCTGCACCCGGTTAATTGAGTTGTAGTTTTTTTTTGGGGGGGTGTTCTTTTTATTTGTTGTTGAGTTGATTTTTATAGTTAGGTTAATTGTTTTTTTTTAATATGTATTACAAAAGAGGGGTTTTTTAGGTTTTTTTTTTAAAAAAGAAAGGAGCTTTTTTTATTGTGAATGCTTTTATGAGGAGTTATTTTTCAAGATATATAATTTTGACTAGTTTAAATTTCGCCACTTTTAATGTTAATAATCGGGTCAAACGGAAAAGGTTTTTAGCGTATATGTTATAGGAGACTCATCTGATGGAGAAAGAACATATGAAATTGAAAGGGGACTGGATTGGACATTAATTTCATCTTCATTCATTTCTAAGGCGAGAGGCATGGCTATTTTCGTGCATAAAAATTGTCTTTCATTTTAGAATCATTTTCTGATAATGCTGGTAGAGTATTGACTGTTAATTGTCAGTTTATTTCTGAATTTTGAACTTTGATGAATATGCACCTAATGGAGATGATAAAGAATTTGTAACTCAAACATTTTTGGGACTGAACCAAGCACATGAAAATATTTTCGTCGGGGGAAGATTTCAGTTGTTGTTTAGATCCTTTGTTGGAAATATCTCCAAAAACTTTGAAGAAAACTAAAATGGCAAAATATTTCAGAAAATATGAAGAATTTAAATTTAGTTGAGATTTATTCAGCAAGACGTGACTCTTATTCTAGAAATTATTTATTTTTAATATCGGCACAATTACAAGGTAGGATTACACAGGCTGACTATAAAAGTATGATTTTGTCCAATCATTCTTTATTATTAATTTCTTGTCTTAGTCCTGAAATGGCTCAGACAGCTTACCGTTGGAGATTTAACACGATGTTATTAAAACAATCGGAGTTTATTGAATATATTAGGGAACATATAAAGATATTTTTACAATTAAATGAAAAATCAGTACAAAGTAAATTTACTTTGTGGAATGCTTTAAAGGCTTATCTAAGGGCAGATTATTAGTTATTCTACTAAAATTAAAATACAATATATTACAGAAACTATTAATTTTGAAAAGGAGATTGAAACTTTAGAAAAGAAGTTACAGCGAAATTTGAAGATTAAAAAAAAGCACAATCAATTAAATTGAAATTGCATATAATACTTCACAAACATATAAGTATGAGAAGCTAATACAGAGGTCAAAACAACATTATTGTGAATTGAGGGAACGTGCACACAAGGTGTTAGCTTGGCAATTGAAGACAGAGCATGCATCTAGGACAATAAACGCAAGAAGCAAAAAAATCAGTAGTTACATTTAAACCTCAAGAAGTTAATGAAGTGTTTCGCCTTTTTTATCAAGAATTATATACTTCTGAAGGGTTCAAGATGATAATCAGATTGAATCTTTTTTGAGTAATTTAGATTTAATATCCTTAAAGGAAAAGAAATACAGGAGTTGGATTTTTTTTACTGATTTGGAGGATAAGGAAGTTTTACAACCTATGCCAGGTGAGAAATTTC
This sequence comes from Narcine bancroftii, assembly GCF_036971445.1. NCBI lineage: Eukaryota > Metazoa > Chordata > Chondrichthyes > Torpediniformes > Narcinidae > Narcine > Narcine bancroftii. The sequence goes on along the minus strand of NC_091474.1, from coordinate 66,872,939 downwards.
CAGGAGAGGATGGATTTACTTTAGACCTTTATAAAGAATTTCATGATTTATTACTGCCAGTATTTATGTAAGTATTAAAGCAAGCTTCAGAAATGGGTATATTCCTGGAGTCTTTTTTCAAGAACGCTGATTACTGTTATTCCTAAGGATAGAGACCCTTTAAAAGTGGCTTCATATAGACCAATTTCTTTATTGAATGTTGATTATAAAATTGTAGCTAAGATGTTATCTAATAGACTTGCGAAGTTTTTACCACAGATAATTCATGGTGATCAAGCAGGTTTATTAAAAATCGTTATTCAGCAGATAATATTATTAAAGTAATTACATTAATTAATGCATTTAAAGAACAACCCAATCATCCAATAGTAGTAGCACTAGATGCTAAAAAAACTTTTGATTGGGTAGAGTTGAATTTTTTATTTAAAGTGTGGGAAAGATTCAAGTTCGGACCACTCTTTACTGGTTGGTGAAAGCTTTAGATAAAAATCCGTCAGCTTGGGTGATGACTAATGGCCAAATTTCATCTTTATTTAATTTATCTAGGTCAACGAGGCAAGGTTGCCTGTTGTCGCCAGCTTTGTTTCCTTTGGTTATTGAGCCACTGGCTCAAGCTATTAGACAGGACAATATTATTCAGCGAATTAAAATTGGTAATGAGAAATATAAGATTAATTTGTTTGCTGATGATGTGTTAATTTACTTAATGCATCCTAAAAAAATATTTGGAAAGGCTCCATTTGTTTGGAACAGCATGGAAAAATGTCAGCATATAAGGAAAATTGAGATAAAAATGAAATATTACCGATTTCAAATGAGAATTAAATTAAATTATGTACCTTTATTAAATAAAATTAAATCAGATTTGGAAAAAATGGAAGGATTTCCCATTAACTTTGATAGGATGAGTAAATTGTGTTAAAATGAATATGCTTCCATGTATTCAATATCTTTTTCAGTCTATTCCTTGTGTACTTCCAAAATTTTTCTTTAAAGATTTAAATGCGGCAGTGTGATTATTGTTATGGAAGGGTAAATTGGCTAGTGTGTCTTTACAAAAATTGACATGGAAATATGTATGCATTATGTGGACTTCAATTACCGCATTTTCAGAATTATTATGAAGCTGCGCAATTAAAATTTATTAACAGAATGTTTGATATAGATCAACCTCCGATCTGGGCTAAAGATGAGTTAGCAGAAATTACTGAATCTTCTATTAATCAATTTATTTATAAATGGAACCATTCTCTTTTACAAAACTATAATGGACTGGTACTGAGGCATTTGATGAAGATTTGGTTTGAAAGAAATCAGATTATAGGTACTAAAGGCAAAATTTCAGCTAAAACGCCATTGTTTCTGAATAAATTAATCCTTTTTCAGTAAATTATTATTTGAAAAATTGGGACATGAAGGGTATTAAATTAGTGGAAGATTGCTTTGAAGCAGGCCGGTTCCTTTCTTTTGCTCGACTTCAGGAAAATTTTGGAATATAATCTAATTCTTTGTTTGCGTATTATCAAGTGTGAGAACCTTTGAAAACTTGTTGTTTAACAGCCCAGTTCTGCACATTCAACTCTGATTTAGCATTTTCACTCCTCTAATTTTACACTTCTGGCACCTGCATGTTTTGAGAAGAATTGTGAGCTGGATCACAGCTGGCAATGAAGTGAGTTAGGTTTTTTTTTCGGTTCTGAGTTCTTGACGGAAACTAGTTCTGCCATCAATATTTTATAATGAGGAGACAAAAAACAAAACTGACAGCATGTAAATTGGAGACAGGGATTCATTGCAGCTGTGCTTGTTAACCTTTTGTCCACGCTTTTCTCACAGGTGGTCTGCAGTGATGTAGTAAAGACAAATATTACTGATGTAATAAGTAATTGGTCAGGCAAGGTTTGAAATTTGACGGTGAAAATAAATCTCAAAAAATGTACTCAGCAAAACCAGGCACTAATTGTGTCAGGGAGTAAGGGTTCAAGCTTGCTAGCCCACTGGTGGTCTGTCGTTATTGGTGTAGGTGGTCCGTGGTGAGTGAAGTGGTGTGTGGGTGGAAAAAAAGGTTGAGAATTTCTGCTCGACAGTGACAAGTGACAAGTGTAAGAGATGCTGCTTTGAATATCTAGTGTCAACCTGTAAAGCAACTGAAGTGAACTTGATAAGATCTGGAGAAATCAGAACTTTTACACTGAAATGATTTCAGTTCACAGTTTTGCAACATTTGTTTTGTTTGACTGAAGATGAGGTGCCATGTTTTTCTTGAAGGGAAAAGACTGAAGAAATATTTTAACAAAGCTACCCTATGAAAAATTGTAGAAGTAAAATTGAATGATTGAGTTGCTGTTGATTCAGGCAAACTTTTGCTGTTGAGTTGATTACTGACAAATCAGCAGCGTCACACAATGAGGGGGAAATATGGCTACTTTTATTTTAATATTCTCCAGTATATTTATCAGTCTTTTGATGGATCTTTCTCCATCTGAATATCTCACTTTAGCCAACCCTCAATATTTGATTTATTCAGTCACCATAAGCCAATCAACGGGTTGATATCTATCCTCTGGTCTCAAGTCAGGAGTTTGCTTCATGATGTGTGACCCTGTTCTGGGCCAGGCAAATTGATGGGGTTAGATGTGGAGAGCAAAGGAAGTAGACTGGATGGACACCTTTCAAAATTTTAAAAATTAATGAGACCACAAGCTTTAGTAACTGAAAAGAAACTGATGACTCAAAAGAGCAACGCATATTTGTTCAGTGAAGTTGCATAGAGTGTGCAGTGCAGACAGTATCATGCTCCCCATGTCACTTTTCTGGGTGAACGGTATCCTGCCAGACAGCTGTACATTTTCACCTTGTCCACTCTCCCTATTTTACTACGATTCAAAATGGGTGAAGAATGCACAAGAGACGGCAGATACTAGAAACTGAAGCTCAACATACTGCTAGGGGAATTCGGGATGTGGACAGGGAGCAGTAGACACCATCGAGGGGGAGCAGTGAGAGAGGGCTTGCAGAACCCTCACCAGAGATGGCATACCTTGAAGAGACACCACAATGAAGTAGGAAACTGGAGACACACTGCAAATGTAGAAATTCTTCTCTGATGTGTTTTCTTATCAGACAGACATATTGTAAAATATGTAATGTTCCAAAACACTTGAATTATGCTATTTGTTTTAGTACAGTTGAATGGATCATCGTTGCTTCATCTCCAATCCCTATTTGCAATAGAAATCAATTATATATAGAACATCCTGGCAGTTATGCAGAGAGGCACAGGACACAGTTGCACCAATGATTCCAGGCCCAGAAATATAACAAGAGTTGGAGCTGGGTAGATCCAGCAAAACTATTTCGCAAGGATATAAAACACAGATAAAGCAACTACGATTAAGAATAATACTGTACTTTTAAAGTTGCACATTTTCAATAGATTATGAAACTTTTGATTTCCTTGTGTTCAAATGGGTTAATGAAAGCTTTTTCAAAATACTTTTTTTAAAAATCTTCATTTTCTCCTTTCCTGTGTGTTTGTTACTGGTTTTTTTTGCTAGTGATTCTTCACTAATTTTTCCCCACTGGCTGGCTTCTACTCTTTGTAATTAACCTTCCATTGTTTAAACTAAATGGTTTTCCAGTGTGGACAGTGATTTCTATAAACTGTGCCAATCCTGTTAGCCAATTTCCGACTTCGAACCCCAAAACCACAGCTGCTGTTTCCTTGGCCCAGATCTGGAAAGGCCTTTTTTGTTTGCCCAGAACCTGGTGGACTCCAATGCCATGATCTCCATGGAGTTGTACCAAGGAAACCTGTCCCTGAAGTGCTTTTGAAATCTTTAATACTACTATAATCTATCCTTTTTATTGGATGCATGCATGCTGGAGAAACTCAGGAGGTCACGCATCATCCATAGGGAGTGAAAAGTAACCAATGTTTCAGGCCTGGGCGTGAAGAAAGGCCTCGTACCTTGACGAAGGTCCCCACTCTGAAAAGTTACTTCTCCTTTACTTCCTATTGATGCTGTGTGACCTGCTGAGTTTCTCCAGAACTTTTATATATTGCACTTCACCCCAGCATCTGCAGACTTTCTTCTTTACAGTACATATTTAAATTTTTTTTAGACGTTTCTAACATCAGTTGACATTTTTTGAAAACTATTAGAATAAAGTGTTGAAAATAAACAATAAAAAATGGAGTGGTTAATGCCCAAGATGGCGGAACCTATGTTGGGCAGTGTACCACACTGGGTACCAGACTCCCAGGGAACAGCAGACTATTGCAGGACACCAGAATCTGGGAGAATATCCCCCTTGAGAAGGAGAGGAAAAGGTCAGTGACCACTGCAGCTGGCCAGCAAGGGCAGTGACCACTGCAGCTGGCCAGCGAGGGGCTCAGCTGCTGAAGGACCCAGATTGTTGCAGTCAAAGGACTCATATAGGCTATGGACTGCAAGTCAAAGGACTCACAGCGGGCTCAGGGCTTCTAGAGACTGACACGTGTGAACCAGGTATCAAAATTAGGATTTAAGAGGGTGCTGAGGGTAAGAAGAGACTCCCCCCACAAGGGGCCACAGATGCTGAAGGTTTCCTGGATCTGGGTTTCAGGTTGCCGATAGATCGAACTGGAGTCTGCAGCTGCAGGACTGCTGAAGGGAAATCCACAGGTATTCATTTTTTCTGAAGGGACTCCCTTTGGCTTCTCTATCAGCTGTTGTTAGGGGCACCTGGCAATGGTCATGGCAACTCTGTTTGCCTTATGGCAACAAAAGTTGAAGCATATCAAGTATATTACTTATTTGATTTACTATAACATGACAATAAACGGAACCTTTAAATTGAAAGTTTATAATTAGAACGATTGCTGCTTTATTTAAATAAATGAACTTGCCCCTTCCCCTTTAGTTTCTAATCTTCATTTCTTGAATCTGTTTGAGGCCAGGTAAGTCTTGGAAAATTCAAGTCAAAGATTAAGTTTATTTGTCACCATCACTGAGTACAGAGAGAAGGGTTCTTCTGTGAACAGACCAACCCACTATCGCATTCAGACAGCTGTGGAAAGAGCACGATGTGCAAAGTAAAGGATTACAGCTGCTCCCCTACTTACGATGGTCCGACATGATTTTTCAAAGTTTCAATGGTTCAAATCCGTACTTTCAATTTCAAATTCCAATCTGTTCCTGTGCTTGTGTTATGCGATATGTTTCTCTCTCATGATGCTGATGCAACTCAAACATTCTTCATGCCCAGTGTTTGAGCAGAGCAGTTCCTGACCCACACAGCACTGAGGTCAGGCTCGAACCGATCTCTGGCTCTGCAAGGCAGCAACTCTCTTCGCTGCACTGAGTTCGTGAGGTAATTTGCTCAGAGACGTCTTGGCAAGTCTGAGCTCCCTGTGACTCTGGACTCAATAAATCCAGCAATGGAGTAATTTAGTCTTTGGAATCTCAGATTTTTTGCTTTCAAGCTGGTCAATTCAGTTTATCAAACCTTTAATAATTGGTCAGCCTCCAATTCCATTGACCTTGAAGTTAGACTGAGTAAAGTAAAATCATTGGGCACAAGGTCATCACATCAGAGGCTCAATCAATTCAGTTGACATTTTTATTAAAATGTATTACTTTATTTCATTTAAATTCAAACTTGTTCATATAAAAGTTTATTCATCTGTGTGCATTTCCTGTCAACATTACAGCATTATCACTTTCTTATTGGAATTTGCATGTACTCATTTATTACCCAATAATTGCAAATGTGATTATGGTAGATGGCAAATATCCGGAATACAAGTGGATAAAGTACCAGGGGAGATGACAATATTTGCATTTCCTCTGAAGACTAAAGCAGACAAGGCTACTGGCCACTGTTATGTTAACCTTCTACAGGACCTCTATCAAGAGGATCCTGGCTGGCTGTATCACAGTGTGATATGGTTGCTGCAGAGAAATGGATCGGAGGTCAATGTGCAGGACCATAAGGGTGGCAGAGAAGATCACTGGAGGCTCCCTCCTCCCCGCACCCCCCTATCAATGTGATCTACTGGAGTCGTTGCCTGAAGAGGGCATGCAAAATCGTTGAGGACCCCTTCCACCCTGCACGCAGCATCTTTCAGCTGCTCCCACTGGGGAAGAGATCCAGGAGGATCAGAGCCAGCACCACCAGGCAGAGGAACAGCTTCTTCCCACAGGCAGTGAGAATGCTGAATGGCCAACGGAACCACTCACACTAAACATCCAAGACTCTCATTTTCTCAAAACGGTATTTATTTATTTGTAAATATTAATATTTGTCCTGCATATGTATTATATCTGCATGTTTTGGACCAAGGAATGGAGAACACTGTTTCATCAAGTTGTACTTGTGCAATCAGATGACAATAAACTTGACTCTTTCAGCTGACAATTGCAGGTCCATAAGGATCGCTAACAGCTCTGTTTTCCTTCCACCTATATTTCTTGATCACACAATAATTACACTTTGCTGCCATTCATGGTTCAAATTCGCTTCCACTGGCAGGAAGCACAGATGTAATGTAATGGTCTTTCTTTTCGCTTTCAATTGTATAAACAATGTTTTCCTGAATCAGGCAGAGTATTTCGATAGGATTGTAATTCCCAACCAAGTCCAAGTTTATTATCACATGTACCATACTGATGTGCCCAATACAAAAGTAATTGGCCACTTCAGCAGCAGCGATGAGTCAGCTTACAGAAAGGAGGTTGGGAGTCTCATCAAACGGTGTAAGGACAACAACCTGAATCTCATTGTAGTCAAAATAAAGGAGATGATTGTGGACTTCTGGAGGTAGAAGTTCAACCACTCTCTATTACACATCAAGCGTTTTGTTGTGGAGAGAGTGGAGACACAAAGTTCCTTGCGTGATATTCTGAGCTGCATTCGCCACCTTCTGTAGCTTCTTTCGACCTTGAGCAGAGCAGTTCCCGACCCACACGGCACTGAGGTCAGGCTCGAACCGATCTCTGGCTCTGCAAGGCGACAACTCTCTCCGCTGCACCAAGTCCGAGAGGTGATTTGCTCAGAGACATTTTGGCAAGAGTGAGCTCCCTATGACCCACATCTCATAAATAAGAAGGTGCAACCGCATATATACTTCCTCAGGAGGTTGGGGAGGGCAAAGTTACTGACTCCCATCTTGACAACATTTTACAGGAGGACAAATTGAGTGTCTTTTCTGGCCCCAATATTGTGTGGGACAGTAGCTGCATAGGGCTGGGTCAGTACAGAGGATCATCAAAACGGCCGAGAACATTACTGTTGTCTCCCCTTCCTCTATTGATAATATTTACCTGGAGTGTTGCTTAAATAGGGCTCAAAAAATTATTGAGGACACTTTCCCTCCATCACACAGTATCTGACTCATTACCATCAAGTAGGTGTAGAATCATCAAAATCAGGACTCTTCTTTTTTTTTTTCTTTGGCTTGGCTTCGCGGACGAAGATTTATGGAGGGGGTAAATGTCCACGTCAGCTGCAGGCTCGTTTGTGGCTGACAAGTCCAATGCGAGACAGGCAGACACGGTTGCAGCGGTTGCAGGGGAAAATTGGTTGGTTGGGGTTGGGTGTTGGGTTTTTCCTCCTTTGCCTTTTGTCAGTGAGGTGGGCTCTGCGGTCTTCTTCAAAGGAGGTTGCTGCCCGCCAAACTGTGAGGCGCCAAGATGCACGGTTTGAGGCGATGTCAGCCCACTGGCAGTGGTCAATGTGGCAGGCACCAAGAGATTTCTTTAGGCAGTCCTTGTACCTTATCTTTGGTGCACCTCTGTCACGGTGGCCAGTGGAGAGCTCGCTATATAACACGATCTTGGGAAGGCGATGGTCCTCCATTCTGGAGACGTGACCCACCCAGCGCAGCTGGATCTTCAGCAGCGTGGACTCGATGCTGTCGACCTCTGCCATCTCGAGTACTTCGACGTTAGGGATGAAAGCGCTCCAATGTATGTTGAGGATGGAGCGGAGACAATGCTGGTGGAAGCGTTCTAGGAGCCGTAGGTGATGCCGGTAGAGGACCCATGATTCGGAGCCGAACAGGAGTGTGGGTATGACAATGGCTCTGTATACGCTTATCTTTGTGAGGTTTTTCAGTTGGTTGTTTTTCCAGACTCTTTTGTGTAGTCTTCCAAAGGCGCTATTTGCCTTGGCGAGTCTGTTGTCTACCAGGCAGGAAAATAGCTTCTACCCACAGGCTGTGAGTAAATCATCCCAAAATATTTATATATCTATGTACATATATCATTATTATATGCTGTGTATTGTGTCTGTGTATTTGCACCATGGTCTGGAGAAATGCTGTTTCATCAGTTTGTTCATGTGCAGTCAGATGATAATAAACTTCATCTTGAATACTCAGATACTGAGGTAGGTTACAGGTGAATTATTTAGATGGCAAGATACAGGCAGAATATTTACACTTTGAGAGATACAGGCATAATTTTTAGATAGTTGAGTGCATGTTATAAGTTTTACAACCAGTTGCCAAATCGGGAATTTTTTTGAATTCTCTAGCAACAGACAGACAAAGACAACATTAAAGAATTAGAAAAGCAGACAGTGATTGGTGCAGGTCTTGATCATTTACTTACCCATTCTTTTCGTGCAGTTTTGTAATTTCATCAGTTTGACCCATTATTTGGTTTTTCAATTTATTTGTTGAGAGAGAATTTTCAATCAATTGAAGCTCAAGTCGAGATGTTTGATTGAGAACCTGAAAAAAATTGATGAAAATGTTAAAAATGGTGGGGGGAGAGGGAGAAATTATGTGTTCCAATTACACCTGACAAAGCTTTCTTTCTGTGACGAATATTTTTTTAATGCCACCTTCAGAAATCTCTACTTTCTTTCAAGAGTCCTTTCACAGAAAATCCCCTCTCAAAAAATTGAAGTATTTTGCATTCTCAAATGCTGATGTGAAGAAATAATAGCATTTTTTTCACCGTAAAGGAAAGGAAACATTTTGAAAATGGAGAAGTGGGGCACAGGTAAATATTTACCTTGAACGAGGCTTCTTGGCTGAAATACAAAATTAGTACATATCCTGGAAAAAAGAAGTTAAATTTTGGAAAATGTAATGGGTTGGGGACCAAGGCAAAAGTATTAATTACTAGCATTTGAACAATATCTGAGAAAAAGCCGCAAATAAAATACCAGAAAGTAATTGCCATGCAGACTGGAGAATAGGGAAGGTGTGCTGTAAACCGATAATGGTGAATAATGTATTCAGAGAGACAATGGTGACTCAAATTTCCCTTTGCTAACATTTTGTGATGACTGCCAATTTTATATCCAATAAATCCCTTTCCCTGTGAAGAGAAACAGTGGCTCATGCTGGAACAGGATTTCACTAGGGCTTGTCCACCCTGTCAATGTTTTGCTAAAGAAGTCTTCCTGCTTCCTTGACAAGGGTCTGGCAACAAAATTTTACTCTTGTGAGGTTCATTTAGGAGTCTGATAATGGCGGGAAAGAAACTGTCATTGAATCTCGGAGTGTGAGATCTCACACTCGTGAAATTTCCTCCTGTGGCTGGGATTGGATGAGTCTCTTAATATGTTGGCTGTTTATCCAAGGCATTGAGAGTTATTGATGGAATCAGTGGTGCGGAAGGGGGGGAATGCGATGGTCTGAGCAACATTCACAACTCTGCAATTTCTTGCGGTCTTGAGGGGGGTGGGGAGCAGGTCCCATCCCATGTAGTAATGCACCCTGACAGAATGCTTACAATGGTGCCCTGGTAGAAGTTGTTGAGGGATCAGGTTACATTGCCAAATTTCCTCAAGCTTCTGAGGAAGTCAAAGTGCTATTGCATTTTTATGGACATTGCATTCCGTGGGTTTGTCAAGACCATTTCACTGGTGCTGTTCACTCCAAGGCACTTAATCCATCTTTTATCTCCATCTCAGCATGGTTGATGCGGACCTGGGAGTAAGCCCACCCATCTTCTGGAAGTCTATCACCAGCTCCTTGCTCTTGCTGACACTGAGGGAGAGTTTGTTGTCCTAGCATGAACCCACACGTCCCTCCGTCTCCATTCAGTCCTCCACTTTATTGCTGAGAGAGATCCTGCCATTGAAACTGATGTCATCTGTGAAATTATAGATGGAATTGGAGCAGTGTTTGGCCACATAGTCATGGGTGTAAAGGGCGTAAAGTAGAAGACTGTATTCAGCCTTATGGGGCCCCAGTGCTGAGGATGATCATTGAGGAAGTTTTGTCACTCGTCCTCACTGAGTGCAGCCTGTAGGACCAAAAAAAAATCATGGATCTGGTTGCAGAGAGGGGTGTTGAGACAAAGGTCACAGAGTTCAGGGTTGAGTTTGTTTGATACTGTTGGGTAGAGGTAGAACTGTAGTCAATAAATAGTAATTTGGTTATCCGGGTCTTCCAGGGCTGAGTACAGAGTCAGTCTGCTGTTTTGGCAGGAGGTGATAAGGAGCGGGTCGAGGGTGGCTGGGATGCTGGAATAAATATGAGCCTTGACCAACCTCTTGGATCATTTCCTGATGGTGGATGTCAGAGCCACCAGCCAACAATCAGCGAGGCCAGTTACTGTGTTCTTCTTCAACATCAGGATGATAGTGAAACACAAAAGTCTGCAGATGCTGTGATTGTAGTAAAAACACACCAAAATGCTGGAGGAACGCAGCCAGTCTTTTCAGTGTCTATTGGAGTCAAAGATATATTGCCGACGTTTCAGGTGTGAGCCCTTCTTTAAAGAATAAGCCAGAAGCAGGAAATCTCAGAAAGTCTCAAAATTCAGACAATACTGGCTAGGGGAGGAATCCAGACCATCAGAAGGTGATAAATGGATATAATAAGGGCCAAGATTTTTTAAAAATTATCATGTTTATGCAAAAGGAGACAGAGGAAGAGACAGATCTGAGGGAAGAATTTGGGGGGAAGAGGGTTAATGAAAGCCAGAGAAGTCAATATTAATACCATCTGGTTGGAGGGTGCCCAGTTGGAAGATGACATCTGGTTCCTCCAATTTGCAGGTGATCTCATTCTGGCTGTGCATGAGAATTGAGACAGATACGTCAGTATGTGAATGGAATGGAGAATTGAAATGGCTGGCCACTGGGAGATCCATGCTATTGAGTCAGACAGAGCTGAGGTGCTCAACAAAACTATCTTCCAATCTCCATCCAGTCTCTCCAATGTAGAGGAATCTATAAAGGGAGCATTGGATGCAGTAGATGATCCCTGCAGATTTACAAGTGAAATGTTGCTTCACTTGGAAGAACTGTTTGGGGCCCCAAATGTGGGTGCAAGTGAAGCATCTCCTGCAGTCATAGGAATAGGTCCCAAGGGGACAGTTGGTGGAGAGGGAGGAGTGGAAAATGGAATCATGGAGGGAGCAGTCCCTACGGAAGGCAGAGAAGGGAATATGTGTCTAGGGTGGATCACGTGGTAGGTAACAGAAATAGCAGAGAAGGATGAGTTGGATGTGAAGGCTGGTGGGGTAGAAGGTGAGGTCAAGAGGAATCCTGCCCTTGTGTGAGGGAGTGGAGGGGGCAAGTGCAGGTGCGGGTGATTATGGGGTCCTTTCTTATTTTCAGAATTTATAAGATTATTAGATCCCATTTTACGGTTTGGTTGACCTTTCACGCGTTAATGGAACGTTTATGTTTAATTTTGAGAATAGTTTTTGTTTTATATACATTTTTTGTCTCTTTCATTGGTTGTTTGAAGTTATTTGTTAATATACTTTTGCTTTGTTGGATATATATTCTTGTTATTATCTATGTATGAGCATATAGATTAAAAAAAGCAATAAAAATGATGGAAAGAGGAATGAATGAGGTTGATGTCATGGCGGTAGTTGGAAATATAAAGGTCCCAAGCAGGCAGAAGACCGGACCGAGGTGTCCAGGAGGAGGAAGAAGATTTAAAGTGGGAGAAGGAATTTTATGTAGTGTGGGTGGAGAATCGTGGTTGTGGAAGTGGCCATGGCGATGGAGCCAATGAAGTGGCTTCTTGAAGCATGTGTTACTTCAGCTTGTAGCAAGGAGAGGTTCCCAATGACTCTGCAGACATGGAGGACACCGTCTGATTCTCTCACGGGGAGGCTGGTCTGATGTTCATGTTAGTGACTTTGGTTGGGGAGTGCTTGAGCTGGGAGAAGGGTGTACCACCAACTCGCTGAAACCTTTGCTCAAAGCAAGGGAAGAATGCAATGAGATCTTCCAGAAGGGATGTGCTGCCGTTTACTCTTCTGCCTGGCTTTGTGCATTAGCCTTTGAATGCACGCATGACCTAGTATCTGTCAGGTTGGTTTGGAACTTGTGTTTGGGTCAGGGCTACGCTCTTGGTGTCTCAGATGGTCATATGCCTGGATTACTGGTGCAGGGCTGGGTGGTCAGGCCTGTTCCAGACCTTCAATTCTGAGAACACCTGTTTTCTGGTGGCATGCAGACTATTCCTGTGGCTCGCAGCCCACCATACACCTGATGAAATCAATGATAGCATTAGTTTGTTCACTGAGGCCTGTCACTGAGCCCTTGACCACACATTGCTGTACTGAATGAAAGCAGTGATGGAGGATGTCATCTATGCCCTCAGTCTAGCAATGCTTGATCTGTAACACTGAGTCCTGACATCTCACCTTCTGCTTGGAGACAGATTGGAGCAGCATTGACCTGCGGTCTGATTTTCCAGGGAGTTGTCTTGGGATGGAGAGGTATGGGGCGTCTGGTAAATGTGTAGCTATTTTCAAGAATTTGGGAAGCAGGCGAGAGTGAGTCATGTACCTAGCTTTGGGCTATTTTGTTTCAAATCTGTTGCTCGAGTGAACCATAGAACACTACAGTACACTACAGAAACAGGCCCTTCGGCCCATCTAGTCTGTGCCGAATTATTATTCTACCAAGTTCCACTGATCTACACCTAGACCATAGCCTTCCATAACTGTCCCATCCATGTACCAATCCAAAATTTTCTTAAATGTAAAAATCAAACTTGCATTCACCACTTCTGCTGGCAGCTCAATCCACACCCTCGCCACTCTCTTTGTGAAGAAGTTACCCAGTGTGTCGTGTTTAAGCATTTCACCTTTCACCTTTAAGCCATGTCTCATCCTTGACTCATGTCCTTTCATTCTTGTTTCACCCAACCTGCTTGCATTTATCTCTTCAGTTCCTCCAGCATTATTTTCACATTGGCCTTGGGTGGGATGAAGACAATCAGGGTTGGTAATGTGAATTCCCACATAGGTCATGGGGACATCCCTCCATTGTTGGATATTCCAGGCGATGGTTTCAGGAGCTCACCAGGACCGCAGCAGATCTGCTGCTGGGTTCCAACTGCTGGTTCTGCATCGGCTTAAGCAGTGACTGAGAAGTTGAAAGTTCTTGTCCTTGTTTTCAATTCGCCCTATTCCTTGCCCTTCCATGTTCTTGCTGCTTCCTCTCACCCTACAAATCCCTCCGCTATCGGAACATCCTCAAACTGAACTCCTCTGAACGCCTTTGCCTGCTGAAGCCCTGGAGCTTTAAAGTTCTCTGCCTGAGCTTCCCTGCCTTTTCATCGTTCTATCCTCCTTTATAACACCTCCCTCTCAGACCAGGTTGTAGTGCCAAGCAATGGCTGTTTACACAGCTTGTGGGGAAGCATCTAAGTTTTGGAATGATGCAGCTGTTCAAACAGGGCAATTGAGGTTGATATTAAATTTTCATAACATATTTCTCTCATGGTACAATATTTTTGGACCAATTTCTCATTACCTCATGGCATCCTCCTATCACATTTTGTTCCCTTAGTTACTTGTTATCGTTTCACTGAGAATTAATTTTTGCTGTCAATTATGCTTTGATTATCATGTCTTATCCACAAAATTTTAGGTATTGATCTCATGCCTGTGTGCACATCCATTTTTTCATTTGTCAACATTTGTCAAAGTGTAATTTATCTCATGGCCACAGATAATTGAGTGCATTATGGAAGGTCGGTGTAATTTAATTTTACACTTGCCACAAATTGGATTCCTCAATAAAAAATGTTTTTGGAGATCAGTAATTTGTGTTATCCATTGAGTATTTAACTACATGTTATTCTTCAGTATCCATCAGAAAGGAGCAGACAGCAGCAGTCCACTGTTTGAAATTAAGATCATGTTCTATTCTCTGTTGTTCAGCACCACATGAAATTCCTTTGAACTTTATTTTCACATCCATTGCTTTTTTACTTTCTCTTGAGTTCCGCAAGCAATCACCAAGTAAACTTAACTATTCTTGTAAGGAAATCCAAAAGCAATGAGCATTCTTCAAAAGATTTAATTTTATGAGAATCCAGTTATTTTTTTATAAATCTGTCGAAGTTACCCATCGCTCCAGGGGTGAAGTTGTATTGAAGAACTTCAGGAATTGTACAATAAATTTTACTTTCCAAGAATAGCAAACTCTACACAAAAGTTCTGGAGAAATTCAGTAGGTCATGCACATCCATAGAAAGTAAAAGGCAGTCAAAATTTTTGTATAAGATATTGGACCAAGGCATCTGCAGATTTTCTGATGCAGACTCGACATCAATATAAATCTTTTCTCAAAAGTTCCATTCAGAAATTTTTTTCATAATGGAAATATTATTTGTTACACTTGATTAAATATCCAGTTCACTTGGTTCACCTGAGCATTGAGCGATCGTTGTCATGTATGATGCTTACTTCATGTACACAATTGTCTTGGTGACCTAGTACACACAGTGGAAATTTATGGTTAAAATGTGGTAACAAAATTAGCTTTTTTAATAGAGATATTAACAATCTAGAAAAAGGAATCTTTTAATATGGTTGTATGTTTTATTAGTTCAATTTTTCTTATTTGTTGATTAAAAGGTTGAATTGCAAGGATGACATTTGGTGTGAAATCAGTGTATCAACTTTCTAAGTAATGGGTGCATAATAAATGATGTGTAACTTTTTTCCACTTCATTTGTTGCAATTAATTGATGGCAATTTCTCAGCTAAAGTAGTCGTTTAATGGCTGGAAAGACCATGCGCTGGAGAAATTGAGCAGATCATGCAGCATCCATAGGAAGTAAATGATAACTGATGTTTTCTTCCCTTTACTTCCTATCGATGCTGTGTTACCTGCTGAGTTTCTCCAGCACATTTGTGTATTGCACTTGATTCCAGTATCTCCAGGCTTCCTTGTTTAACTTCATTGTACAGTATTACCCTCCTATGCACCAAGTCGACAGACATATCAAATCACTTGAATTTCCTGTGAATTGCAGACTTGTATTTCATGAGGTTTGGCAATGACTTCCAGTTTTTCTTTTCCCAAAAAGAACAAGTTACATGGAGAATATTGCAAAATATTTAAACTGGAGTGTTTGTTTTTATACTGCACACTTTAACAATCTGTTATACTGCCAATAATATGGGCAGTGGTCCAGGTAACAGCAGGATATCTCAACTATTTCAAAGACTATTTCACTGTGGAAAGGACTAAGTGTAGGTGAAGCTGTGTTCACAGGACAACTTTCTGCAAATGTCAGTAGTCTATTTGAGCAGGTAATAAAAATGAATGTTGGTCTGACACAGGATACAACATGATCGCTCTGTCAAAGAATGATTTGACTAATGCATTGTAAAGCTGCCACAAAACAACAAATTTCATGACATTTTCATGGCATTCAATTCTTTTTCTGATTCTGATATTGAACAAAACCTAAATGTACATTCTCGTGAAACTCCTGTGCTACATCATGAGATGATATGCAAAGACCTCCAGTCCAGCACCTACCTGAGCTTCCACGTCTGTTAATTTGCGAGTTTGTTCAGCTGTCTGAGTGAGTAGACTCGTTCTTATTTCTAACATTGTTGCTGTCTGGTTTTGCACTGCATTCTGCTGGATCTGCACCATTTCACTTTTCATATTGTCTTGAATATAGCTTTCAAGCTGTAATAAGGAAAACATAGACATCTATTCATTTACTTTACTCTAAAGGTGAAGTTAAATTGAACATTTTCTGAACCCAAAGATTCTCCCCAGTCTTCTCCCACCCTCATGTTTGTTCATCTGTCCACTGCAGATGTGGAAGATTTTGCTAAAATGTCTCCATTATCAATTCCATAACTATTTTTGTTCCACATTCAAACATGTTTTAATTAAACTTAGAACGTTAAGTGTAACCTGTTTGCACACAGCATTTGAGCAGGGTGAATTTCTTTTAATCTTGTGTCATGGGTAAGAATTCTCAGTAAGAGTTGAAACATATTCCATCAAGAGTGGTCTGTCCCCAAGACAAAAATAGTCTCCAGCACTCTGTCTGCAAACAAATGCTTCTTTGAGTTCCCTTTCTTTATGAAGGCTGCTCATTCCCAAGGTCAGATGAATATCCGACTATAATTCCTGTTCAATGCATCAAATGATTTGAAGGTTCATGTTTAAAAATGTTTCCTGCTTCAGAATTAAATATTTTGATTGTTCCTCAACCAATCTCTTCAGTTCACCATTAAATTTTATTTATGACTGTCAATTAACAGAGTCTGGTGTGTTCAGAAAGAGTTCTATTCATTGCTATGTCCAGGCAGTTTTCAATGCCACAAATTAATTTGTCATTAGGGCTGCATGGTTGGCATAGCCAAGGTGGGCAACCTTTTAATTTTTGATTTTCACATACAGAACAGTAACAGGCCATTTCAGCCCATGGGTCTGTGCCGCCCAATTAACCTACAACCCCGGTACATACTCACGGGCCAAAATAGCCTGTTTCAGTGCTGCATATCTAAATTAAAAGGTGGCCCACCCTTCTAGTGGTTAGTGCAGTGCCTTTACAGTGCCAGCGATCATGACCGACCGGGGTTCGAATACCGTGCTGTCTGTAAGGAGTTTATACATTCTTGACGTGCCTGCATGGGTTTTTCCCAGGGGCTCCAGTTTCCTCCTACTGTTCGAAATGTACCAGGGGTGTAGGTTAATTATGTGTAAATTTGGCAGCACAGACTTGTGGGTTGAAATGGCCTGTTACCATTCTGTATGTCTAAATTTAAAAATGTATATTTAATATTAATTATTTAAAGAAAATGTAATGAAAATTGACTAAATTTCTCTTGTCTAAGTAAATAAGCATAATAAAAATTATCCACATCTTTAACTTTGCAAATTTTCTGGCTTATTACTGCATACAAAAATCTCTTCATTGTGAATCAATGCAGTATGGATTATGGCTTCTGCATTATTTAGGACAGGATATTGTGTAATCCTCAAATTTTAACATTGCAGATGCTAAGCAAGCTCAGCTTTGTTTTTCAAGCTTGGGGCTGAATAATGCAATTATTATATAAGTTTGTATTCTTACAACTCAGAGAACTCCACTTTACCTTCACTTTGTCCTCAAACTTCATGATAAACCAGTTAGAAAAGGGGTTTGGGATAGGAGGCAGTGATACTCATTTGTCCATTTCATATATTCACAACTGCTTATATGAACATTGTCAATAGTCACTTGCCTTGTCATTGATGCAGGGCAGTTGAAAAATATTACCCAATAAAAGTACAATCAGATTTTGTGTGTTCAATTGTTTTTCACTGGGATTGTAGTTTTTCCGGCTTCTCATTGAAGTTGTCAGAGAGCATTCGCCTCAAAGAGTTTAATGGTGAAGAACAGAAGTTTTATCTTTTATCCTTTGAACAACTTGTGGCAAGAAATTTCACAATTTCATTGCGAAAATAAAACGTACAGATATTTAAGTATTTTAAATATCTGAATATTATGACCAGAGGAATGTCAGCTGCTCACAGTTCAATAATTCCTGATTCTTGGCAGGATAGATCCAACCCTACATTCCATAGCTTCACAATAGAGTCATCACATTTCACAATACAGAAATAGGCTCTTCAACCCAACGTCCATAAGTTGCCTACCCTGCTAATCATATTTGCCTACACTCGCCCTGTATCGCTCTAAATCTTTCTAATCCATGTACCAATCCATATGTTGTAATTGTCTCAGCATCTATCACTTCCTCTGCCACAACCCTTGGCATTTAACAACAAGGTACCAGTAAAACTAACATTTAAACTTGAGGATCTGGACTCTGTCCGTCTCTCTGCAACGTCATCTTCCTCATTGGCAGACCCCAATCAGTGTGGATTGGCAAGATCACCACTTCCTTGCTGACTACGAAAACAGGCACCCCAAGTCTGCATGTCTAATCCCCTGCTCTATTCCCATATGCTTACAATTACATGAACAGAATAGTACAACACAGGAACAGGCCACTCGGCCCAAATGTCTGTGCCGAACATGATATCAAATCAAACTAAACCAATGGCCCTGTCCTCTCCCTGATCAGCCTCATGTTTTTAATGTAAGTGTGAAATGTCTTTGATTCTCTTTAATCCTGCTCACCAAAGATATCTCATGGCTCCTTTTAGCTTTTCTTATGTCCTGCTTGAACTCCTGCCTGTAATTTTTATATTCCTCCAGGGCCTATCTGGTTTTAGCTCCCTGAACCTTGCATATACCTCTTCTCTTTTTGACCAAATTCATGACCTCTCTTGTCATTCAAGGTTGTCTTACCTTGCCATCCTTATCCTTCCTTTGCACTGGAACATTCTTTTCCTGGACTCTTAATTAAAACAACAGGGGAACCAGCTTCGATCCCTGCAGCACACCTCTGCTCACGAGCCTCCAATATGAGTAGCAACCCTCCACCACCACCCTCTGAATCCAATTCTCTCTTCAATTGGCCAGCACATTCTGGGTCCCACGCAATAATTTGAAGCGCTGCCGCCTGTGTGGACACAGGAGAGCTCCGAAAGGTTCTACCATCCAGTGCTAATACTGGCAACTCCATACAGGCGTTAAGCAGCTTGTTGAAGAACCCAATTGTGCTTTTAAACTAAAATCCTGCAACTGTGAGTCTGTGCCCTCGATGATGGCGCCTGTGCTCGGCAGCAGCCACAAGGGGTTGCAGATTCTGGGGACCAATGGACCAGCGGAGGCTACCAGAAACAGGGAGAACATCCTCCTTTGAGAAAGAGAGCAGAGGAGAAGACTCAAAGGATGGTGACCACGGCGGCAGACCAGCAAGGGGCTCGGCGGCTGAGGGACCCATACAGACTGTGGGTGACTTACGGTCAGGGGACCCACACGGACTGCAGGCTGCTGGAGATTGGCTCGTGTGAACTGGAATTCAAAAGCGTGCTGAGGTTAAGAAGTGCTCCTGAAGGGCTTTGGGCACTGAATTCTACCTTATTGTGTCATTGGATCTGGAGCTTGGGATGCTAATGGATTGAACAGGGGTTTTTGTGGCTGCAGATAAATCCTCGGACACCCAATGACTCTGAAGGGACTCCCTTTTGCTTCTCTTTCTCTCATACTGTAAGGGGCACCCGGCAACACTAGTGACTCTTTGTCTGCCTAACAGCAAGCAGAAGACAATTTTGTGTAATGTAACATGTTCTGTACATGACAATACAGCCCATCACATAATATTCAGACAATAGCTTGGGCCGAGCTGTTCGGATCAGACCTCTTGTGTAATTGTGTACTTCTGCTTTGCTGTTGAGTGTTTGGGACTCACCAGAACCATCTGCCTGGGAGTGATCAGTACCAGTTTGAATGGTACAGTGCAGAAACTCCTCTCTTGTCTTCTCTCACAGCACTTACCTTTTTACCATCATAGCTTTGATTAAATGATGGAGCTTTGGTCAAATGCACTTAATTCTGAAGATTATCAAGGTTTCCATGTGGCAAATTTGGAAATGCCATACCATCTCTCTTACAGATTGAAATACATCCAATTTCTTCAAAAATTAAAGTGCAATCACAATTATTAATTGTTATTTCTCAGGATGATCTGGTAGTATTAGTTTGTGAATGATTTTTTTAAACAGAAATACCATGTGGAAATTGGACTCGACAAATCATTTGATTTAATTTAATAAATACAGTAACATTATGTAAATCCAGCACACTTGGTACTTAAGTGAAGGCTGGAAGATTTTTCAGATTATTACTTCATTTATTGTTTTAAAGTATTGCACAGAGCATTTACTCAAAGGAGCACAGGAGTCAGGTCCTGGAATGTATAAAGGGGAGCACAGAAGTCAGGATCTGGAGGTCTCCAGGGAGCACAGGAGCCCAGTCCCGGAGAGTCTTCAGGGAGCACAGGAGTCAGGTCCTGGAATGTATAAATGGGAGCACAGAAATCAGGATCTGGAGGGTCTCCAGGGAGTGCAGGAGCCCAGTCCCGGAGAGTGTCCAGGGAGCATAGGAGCCAGATGCTGAAGAATATCGAGAGAGTACAGGAATCTGTATTTGGAGAGCCAGATACCAAACAATGGGGCAGCCAATTATCAGAATGTTATTGTCCTTTCCAGAAACCATTCTAAAAACGTTTTGTAATAAAACTATGTGGCAGCTAAAGATTTTTTGCTGTGTCCATAAACCTTATGATTTCAAAAGTTAATTGAGAGTGAGTTTACTCCTGGAAAAAACTACAAATTCAGAGTTCATTTGGAAAATTTCTTCTGAGAAGTATTGTTCCAGGAGTTCAACACCAGTTCAGCACCAGTTTGAAACTGCCGTTGTCTGCAAAGACTTTTTGCATTCTCTCCTTGTCCTGCATAGGTTTCCTCTGGGTGCTCTGGTTTCCTTCCACATTCCAAATATGTACAGGGTCAGTAGGTTAATTGGTTACTTGAGTGTAATTGGGCAGCACATGCTCATGGGCCAGATGGGCCTGTTACCATCCTGTGTCCCTAAATTAAAAATATAATCTTTGGAGCAACCTACAGAATGGTTCAGAATCTACAGAACAAGGTGAAGCAGTTCTTCTTGTTGGACTTCACAATTATCAAAATTATTAGCCAAGTTCTTAAACAGTACAGCCACTGTATGACATGGTGACTATCACTGAATCATGGCTGAAAGAAGACCACAGCTTGAATCTAAGTACCCATGGATAAGTGTATCGGAAGGTCCTGATCATGAGCAGAAGGGGTGTGGTGATTCTGCTAGTAAATAAGGGAATTAAATCTTTGGAGAGAGGAAACATTGGATCATAAGATATTGAATCACTGTGGGTAGAATGAAGAATCTATTATTGTGGGAAGATTGAGAACTGGGACGCTTTTAAAAGTTTACAGAAGGCAACTAAGAAGTCATTGGGAAGAAAAAGGGGAATTTTGAAAGAAAGCTGGCCAATAACATCAAACAGGATATTAAAAGTGTTTTTACATATATTAAAAGTGAATAAAAAGACGAGAGAAGATATCGGACCGATAGAAAATAAAGGTGGAAGAGTTATAATGGGAGACAAGGAGATGGAAGAGAATTGAATGAGTATTTTGCATCAGTCTTCACTGTGGAAGACATTAGTAGTATATGGGACTGTAAAGGGTGTCAAGGAAGAGTGGCAAGTACAGTCACAATCACCTTGGGAAGCTGAATGGTCGATGGCAATGGTTCTCAACCTGTTTCCACTCATACCACTTTAAGTAATCCTTATGCCGTTGGTGCTCTGTGATTAATAAGGGATTGTTTTCAAACTTCACCCAAACCCTTACTAATCACAGAGCACCTATGGCATAGGGAATACTTAGTGGTATGTGAATGGAAAGAAAAAGGTTGAGAACCACTGATGTAAGGGTAGATAAGTCTCCCAGACCAGATGGATTGCACCTTCGGGTTGAAAAGAAGTATCTGTAGAGATTCTGGAGGTATTAGTAATGATCTTCCAAGAATCAGTAAATTCTGGGATGGTTTGGGAGGACTGTAAAATTGCAAAGGTCACTCCTCAATTTAAAAAGGGAAGGAGGCAGCAGAAAGGAAATGATCGACCTGTGAGCTTAATATTAGTGGCTGGGAAGTTGTTGGAGTTGATTGTCAAGGATGAGGTGACAAGAGTACAGTACCTCGAGGTGTATGACAATAAGACCAAAGTTAGCAGGGAAAATAATTCCTGACAAACCTGCAGTTTTTTGAGGAAACCACAAGCAGGCTGGACAAAGGATGTATGTTAGGATTTTCAAAAGGCTTTTGACAAGGTATCACACAGGAGCCTGGTGAACAAGATGAGAGAGCATGGAATTACAGAAAAGTTATTAGCATGGGTAGGGCACTGGTTGATTGGCAGGAAGCAGTGGGAATAAAGGGCTCCTGTTCCACACAGTTCGATGTTGGGGCAACTTTTTACATTGTATGTTAATAATTTGGATTGCAGAATAAATGGCTTAAAAGCTAAATTTGCAAATGATACACAGATATGTGGAGGAGCAGGGAATGAGAAGGATATGGACAGGCTGCAGAGAGACAGATAAAAAAAGACAATGGGCAGAGAAGTGGCAAATGTAATGCAATGTTGGAAAGTGTATGGTCATGCACTTTTGTAGAAGGAATAAAAGGGCAGACTGTAGCAGGCCGAGTGGACACACAGCACGGCAACGCAAACTGTCGCCGGCAAGGTTCTGCGGGCGTGTAGAAGCCTTATGCGGACGACTGCCTACTCACCTAATGGACCGCATTCGAGGGATACTGGACGCCGAGGAACGGCACATAGAGCTCGTGAGTCTCCTGCCAGAAGGCGCGGGACACTTGCAAGGCTAGATTTAAACCTGCCGGTCCCGTGGATTGGCAGCAAACTTGTAGTGACATCCCACCTTGTCCCGTGGAGCCCAGGACACACTGTATATAAAAGAAGCCTGTTAACCCTGAATAAATCAGTCTTGAGTTTACTACTCTGACATGTGTTTGTATTTCTTTAGGAGCTCTATCGTAGTAGCCGCTACAAGATTATTATTTAGATGGGGAGAAAATTCAAAATTCTGAGGTGCAAAGGGACTTGAGAGTTCTCATGCAGGATACCCCAAAGGTTAATCTCCAGGTTGAGTCGGTAGTGAAGAAGACTAATGCAATATTGGCGTTCACATCTAGAGGAATAGCATACAAGAGCAGGGATGTGACGTTGAGGCTTTATATGGCACTGGTGAGGCCTCATTTGGAGAACCGGGTACCGTTTTGAGCTCCTTATTCAAGGAATGATGTTCCGGCATGAGAGAGGGTTCACAACTTGTTGCAGTACGGCAACCATCATGATTTATTGTTGACAGTTTCAAGAGAAAATAATTGTTGGTCAAGACAGCAGGAATGTCTTCTGGCCTAAAAGAGTCATTGGAGTCCTGGGGTCTAGAATTGCCTCAGTTGGCAGGATTCTTAATAATGTGGAGGAACAGAGAGATCTTGGGGTCCAGGTCCATAGATCCCTCAAGGTTGCCACGCAAGTTAATGGGGTAGTTAAGAAGGTGCATGATGTTTGACTTAATTAGTTGGGGGATCGAGTTCAAGAACCGTGAGGTAATATTGCAACTATAAAACTCTGGTTAGACCACACTTGGAGTATTGCATTCACCTCATTGCAAGAAGCATGTAGAAGCTTTGGAGAGGGTGCAGAAGGAATTTACCAGCATGTTACCTGGATTGGAGAGCAAGTCATATGAGGCAAGATTGACTGAACTAAGGATCGACAAAGGATGAGGGGTGATTTAATCAAAGAATGTAAGATTACAGAGGCAGAGATACAATGGACAGCCAGCACCTCTTCCCAGGGCGAGAGTAGCATATACCAGAGAGCATCTGTTTATAGTGAGTGTAGGAAAGCTTAGGGGAGATGTCAGAAGAAAGTTTTTTTTACTTAGAGAGTGGTTATCACAGATTAATTCAAAACTTGTTTCTCATGTGGATATAGAAATTGTCTAATGTAGTTCCATCCATTTTTTTTGTACTTGAGTGTATATGAGATGACTTATGTGTTTTCCTTAAAATTTTGTAAGTTTATATAACCATATATAACCAAATAACAATTACAATGTAGAAACAGGCCATCTTGGCCCCTCTAGTCCGCACCAATTTAAGTGATTTCCTCAAGTCCCACTTGCCTGCACCCTGCCCATAACCTTCAATCCCTTCACATCCATGCACCTATCCTACCTTTTCTTAAATGGCAAAATTTGACCTTGCTGTAACCACCTCTTCCAGAAGGTCATTCCATTCAGCCACCACTCTCTGAGTGAAGAAGCTCCCTCTCATGTTACTTCTAAACTTTTGCCCCTAACCCTTAACTCATGATTCCAATCTCACCTTCCCTCAAGGGGAAGAGCCCATTCACATCTACTCTATCAATCTGTCTCATAATTTTAAAAACCTCTATCAAATCCCCCCTCAACCCTCTACGCTCCAATGAATAAAGACCCAGTCGAATCAATCTTTCTTTGTATTCTAGATACTGCAATCCAGGCAACATTTTAGTAAATCTTCTCTGCACCCTCTCTACCTTATTATTATCCTTCCTATAATTTGGGAAACCCAACTCCGATACCTGAAGCAAACCGCTCATCACCAGCTTCCATCCTGACAGACAGTTATCCACCATGACTCTCTGGCATCTACCCTCTAGCTACCGTTGAACCCATCTGACTATCTCAACATTAATACCTAGCACCTGAACCTTCCTGACCAACCTTCTATGTGGAACCTTATTGAAGGCCTTACTCCTTACTGAAATCCATATAGACAACATCTACTGCTCTACCCTCATCAACCTTCCTAGTTACCTCCTCAAAAAATTCAACAAGATTTGTCAAACAGACCTTCCCCGCACAAACCCATGTTGGATGTCCCTGATCAGTCCTGCCTCTCTAGATACTTATACGTATTATCTCTAAGAATATTCCATTAGTTTTATAATTGCTCGGCCTACATTTGTGATACGCCAATCCTGCAGAACCATTGTTCCCCCCTCCCTCCGTGACTTTTGAAAAATCACTGTCAGAGCCTCCACTATTTCCTTCCTGACTTCCCTCAAGGTCCTGGGGAATATCTCGTTGGGACCCAGAGACTTATCCACCTTTATATGCCTCAAAAGTTCCAACATCCAGAGGAGTCACGTTATGGAGTAGTGGCCGGTAGGGTAAAACCAGCCCTCTCCAGAAAAGAAGAAAAAAAGTCAAAAAAAGACAAAGTTCAATAAATATAAAATATAAGAAATAAAAGATAAAAGTTGCAGAGAAGAGAAAGAAGAGGGCACCTAAGAAGGTAAAAGTAAAAACAATGGGAAAAAAAGAAAAGACACCAGAAAAGAAAGGAGAAGCTCTTACCTGCACGAAAGAACAGGAAGCTGTGGTGGCGAAGAGCGCCTGATCTCCGAGGTTGATGCTGGCCCTGTGGAGTCGTGACCCCCGACCGGTGGACTGCAAAAATGGCTCTCTGAGCCAAACAAAAGTACGCAACTGTGCATGCACGAGGAGTCGCGCATGAGCAGTGTGCAATCTAAGGTAAAGGAAAACACCGACGGGAGGGGGGTTCAGCCAAGGAGCGGGCAACCACGCACGGCGCGACCAGCTGAGGGACGCCCGACACCAGGGCTCTCAGCTGGAAGATGAGGAAAGTGGCAGGAGAGGGAGTGAAGTACCAGGTGAGAAAGAAAGTCGACGGGGTGAACGGCAAGAGTAGCAGCAGCAGGAGGCTCGACAGAGGAGCAGCTCAGAAGGAGAGGACCAACAGCAAAGAGGCCCAACAAAGTGAGGCAAGCAACTCATCAGAAAAATCAGAAGAGACACAGATACAAAGAAGAGAAGAAGACACAAAACACAGGTACAGACACAGAAGAGGAGGAAGAAGACCAAGATCTTCACAGAGAAATAGAAGGTAAAACAGATGGACAGAATATAAATAAAGCTTTTTATGAAGAACAAATGAGAGCATTAAAAAATGGTTGTCTTTAGAATTTAGTGCAATTAAAAGAAAAATGAAAAGAACAGAAGATAAAATGCAAAGATTAGAGCTAGTCATGACAGAAATAGGGAAAAGAGTAGAAAATGTGGAAGAAGGAGAAACGGCTGTAGAAATGGAAGTAAACGACTTGAGGAAAATTGGAAAAAAGTGATTAAAAAAATTAAAGAGACACAAGAGTTGTTAGCTCAGAAAATTGATATGTTGGAAAATTATAGAAGGCGAAACAACATAAAAATAGTGGGCCTAAAGAAAGATGAAGAAGGCACAGATTTGAAGGAATTTATAAAAGAATGGGTCCCATAGGTCCTGGGAATGACAGAAATGCAGGAAGAAATGGAAGTAGAAAGGATACACAGAACACTAGCTCTGAAACCGCAGATAGATCAAAAACCAAGATTCATTTTAGTAAAATTTTTGAGGTATACGACAAGAGAAAATATACTGGAATAAAATTAGAGAAGACAACAGACCATTGGAATACAAGGGTCAAAAAATATTATTTTACCCAGACATAAGTTTTGAACTCTTAAAGAAGAGGAAGGAGCTTAATATAGCAAAATTGATTTTATGGAAAAAAGGTTATAAGTTCATGTTAAGACATCCAGCTGTGCTTAAAATATTTAACCCCGGGGAGCAAAACAGACTGTTCTCAGATCCGGAGGAAGCACAAGAATTTGCAGAATGCTTGCAGGACAGAAGGAGAGATGAAGAGGTGTAATAAGAATGAAGAACGGCGATAAAGTATGTATAAAGATGTAAAAACAATGTATATGTAAAAAACTAAAGAAGGGGAAGGGAAGGAAGGAAGTAAGGGGGAAAAAAGGGAAAACTTTATTAATATGTGTTTTTTTTTTAAAGTGTTTTTTGGGGGGGAAAGAATAACCGTCACTGCAAAATCAGTTGACGCTTGTGAGCAGGTTCACAATCCAAATGGAAAGGGGAGTTGTGGTTGCCCAGCAAGGGATAAGGGGCAACTCAGAGAGGGGGGTGGGATATTTGGGGTTAAGGGAATATTGGATGTGGGAGTTGTTGGTGTATTTTATGTTTTAAATATGTTGCCATACAGTGAGTTTAAAAGGGGAAAACTGAGAGGAAAAGGGGGATGGAGGTGGTAAGGAAGTGAAAATTAGGTGTAAACAGGATATAAGATGGCCACGTTGAACTATATTACTATAAACATTAATGGAATACATAACCAAATTAAAAGGAAGAGGCTATTAAATTTACTGAAAAAAGAAAAAATAGAGCATTTGTGCAGGAAATGCATCTAACTGAAGTGGAACATAAATTAAAGAGAGACTGGGTAGGATACGTAGCGGCAGCATCATATAATTCAAAAGCTAGAGGTGTAGCTATATTAATTAATAAAAATGTACCAATCAAAATAGAGGAAATAATAGATTCAGCAGGGAGGTATGTAATGATAAAGTGTCAAATATATTCAGAATTTTGGAATTTGCTATATATATATATATATGCACCTAATGAAGAGGATCAAAAGTTTATGCAGAATATTTCTTTGAAGATTATAGATACACAAGGAAATATATTCATAGGAGGGGATTTTAACCTTAATTTGGATCCAATGTTGGATAAAACTGGACAAAAAAACTATAAAGTGGCCAAATTTATGGTTAAATCAATGCAGGAAATGAAACTTATGGATATATGGAGGAGGCAGCACCAAAGAGAGAAGGAATACTCATATTATTCAAGTAGGCATAAAACATGCTCAAAGATTGTTATGTTTTTGTTGTCGTCCCATATTCAAGGGAGAGTTAGGAAAACTGAATATAAAGCTAGATTACTATCTGATCATTCACCCCTGTTATTAGCAATAGAACTGGAGGACATCCCACCAAGAACATATAGCTGGAGGTTAAATTACATGCTACTTAAAAGGCAGGAATTTAGAGAGTTTATTGAACGGCAAATTAAAACATATTTTGAAATAAATACAGAATCAGTGAAAGACAAATTTATATTATGAGACGCAATGAAAGCCTTCATTAAAGGGCAGATAATAAGTTATGTAACTAAGATGAAAAAGGACTACAATCGGGAAATAGAGCAGTTGGAAAGGGAGATATTAAGTACAGAAAAGGAACAAGTAAAAAGGAATGATATAACGAAAAGGAGAGAATTGACGGACAAAAAAATAAAATACGAAACATTACAAACATACAAGGTGGAAAAGAACATTATTAAAATAAAGGAAAAATATTACGAACTGGGAGAAAAAACACAAAAATTTTAGCCTGGCAACTTAAAACAGAACAAGCTAAAAGAACTGTATTGGCATCAAGGAAAAAGGACAAACAAATTACATATAATCCAATAGAGATTAATGAGAACTTTAAGGATTTTATGAACAATTATACCAAACTGAGAACGAGGGGAAAGATGTTAAAATGGAAGAGTTTTTAGCTAAAATTGAACTGCTGAAATTGCAAGAAGAGGAACAAAACAAACTGATAAAACCATTTGAAATAGAGAAGTACAGAATATATTAAAAAAGATGCCAAACGATAAAATGTCTGGAGAGGATGGATTCCCAATAGAATTCTATAAAATATTTAAAGAGTTATTAATTCCTCCTCTCCTGGAAGTAATGAACCAGATAGAAGAAACACAAAACTTACCAGATTCATGTAAGACAGCAATAATTACAGTAATACCAAAGACAGGGAAGGATCCATTAACACCAGCAGCATATAGACCAATATCTCTACTTAATTCAGGTTATAAGATAATAGTGAAATTATTAGCATACACATTGGCCGATTGTGTACCAAAAATAGTAAAACAAGATCAAACTGGATTTATCAACAAAAGGCGAACAGCGGATAATGTCTGTAAACTTATTAATCTAATTAATGCAGTTCAAGGAAATCAGAAGCCAACAGTGGCTGTTGCTTTAAATGCAGAAAAAGCCTTTGACAGCGTAGAATGGAATTATTTATTTAAAGTATTATAGAGGTTCAATCTACCAGAAAAATATATTAATTGGATTAAAGCATTATATAATGGACCATTGGCGAAGGTAACAGTAAATGGATATGTATCGAACCAATTTAAATTAAGTAGGTCAACTAGACAGGGATTTCCATTATCTCCCCCCCCCCCCCCTTCATTGTTCACTTTAGCAATAGAACCATTGGTAGAACTGATAAGAACATAAAATAAAATAAAAGGGATAAAAATAAAGGAGGAGTATAAAATCAGTTTATTTGCAGATGACATCATAGTTTACTTAACAGAACCAGAAATATCTATAAAAGAATTACATTAAAAATTGAAGGAGTATGGAGAAATTTCGGGGTACAAGATCAACGCAAATAAAAGTGAAGTGATGCCATTGAGTTACATGGATTATACAGAATTTAAAAAAGAATCACCATTTAAATGGCAAACACAAGCAATTCGATACCTAGGTATTAGGTTGGATAATAACTTAAGCCACCTGTACAAACTAAATTATCAGCCACTAATCAATAAATTGCAGGAAGACTTAGAACATTGGAAAGAATTACCACTAACGTTGATAGGGAGGCTAAATTGCATTAAAATTAATGTCTTCCCAAGGATACAATACTTATTTCAATTGTTGCCAATTCCCTTAACAGAGAATGAACTAAAGAGAATAATAAGGAAATTCTTGTGGAAATGGGGGAAACCGAGGATAGCGTTAGATAAATTAACAGAGAGGTACAAGCAAGGTGATTTGCAGTTACTGAACTTTAAAAATTATTATAGAGCAGCACAATTAAGCTATTTATCAGATTTTTACCAGACAAGGGAAAAACCAGACTGGACTAAGTTAGAACTAGATAAAATAGGGGAGAAGGTACCGGAACATATACTTTATAAGTGGGATGAAAAGCTGGTGCAATATAAAAACTCACCAGTATTTCATCATTTACTTATTATATGGAAGAAGATCCACTTAGAAAGGAAAAAAACAAATTACCAAATACCAAAATTGTTTTTGACACAAAACCCACTAATCCCTTTTACAATTGATAACCTTTCCTTTAGAGAATGGGAGAGAAAAGGAATAAAAAAAATAGAAAATTGTTTTTTTGGGAAATAATTTATTAATATTTGAACAGTTGAAGTACAAATATGGAATAACTCATGGTACAATGTTTGCATATCACCAACTGAAAGCTTATTTAAAGGATAAATTGGGAAACAGACTGAGATTTCCCGAAGGAAGCAGCTTTGAATATGTGATTACAGATACAATGATAATTAAAAGATTTATAACAAACATGTACATTAAGCTGCAAGATAAGGAAAATGATGAAATAAGCTATAAACCTAAACAAAAGTGGGAAAAGGATTTAAACATAAAGATAAAAAATGAAACATGGGTTAACTTATGTTCTGGAACTATGAAGAATATAATAAACACAAGGTTACACATGATACAGTGTAAATGGTTACACAGGTTATATATCATGCCTCAAAAGTTAAAAGAATGGGATCCAACATTATCAGATAGATGTTTTCGCTGTAAGAAGGAAATGAGAACAACAGTACATGCAATTTGGGCATGTAAGAAAGTGAAAATGTTTTGGGAAGATCAAAATCAGATATTAAATAAAATCACAAAAAATTACATACCAAAAAAATCCAGAGATCTTTCTTCTAAGTAATATGAGAAGTAAGGAATTAGGCCTCAAATTGGATAAAGCACAAAAAAGATTTATTATGATAGCCCCTTAGCTGTAGCAAAAAAGTGTATAATGTCAACTTGGAAAATGGATGAGAGCCTGAGATTACAGCAATGGTGCATGGAAATGAATAAATGTATTCTATTGGAAAAAATAACATATAATTTAAAAAATAAAGTCACATTATTTGAACAAATTTGGGAGCCATACATGGAACATAACAGAGAGGGCCTACCACGGACCTCCACCCCCTAAAATGATAAGAAGACAAAACGACTTGATCCAGTGTGTAAAAGTAGATGACACAATTTTCTTGTTTATTTTCATTGTATGATGACATTGTTTAATGGTTTTATTGTATTGTATATGTTGAATATTTATTGGTTTTGGAGGGGGGTGGGAAGGGGGGGAGGGAGGGTAGGAGGGGGAAAAAAAGGAGAAAATGCCACTGTGTATGTTTAATGAGAAACATTTGTATATATTTTAGTTGATATGGTTCACAGTGTGAAAAATTAAAATTATTTTAATTTTTTTTTAAAAAGTTCCAACACTCCCTCTTTCCTAATCCCTAATCACCCTTTTTGCTGCTCTTATTGTACACAATTCCATAGCCTTTTCCTTCGTGAATACCGAAGAGAAGAACTCATTCAATATCGCCCCCACCTCATTTGGCTCCTCACACAGTTGTCCGCTCTGATTCTGTAAGGGACTAATTTTATCCTTCAATCTCCTTTTGCTATTTACATATTTGTAAAAACCCTTCGGATTTACTTTCGCCCTGTTTGCTATAGACACCTTATACCTTCTTTTCGCTTTCCTAATTTCTTTCTTAAGCTTCTTTTATAATCTGTGTATTTTCCAAGCATCTCGTTTATACCCTGTTTCTTATATTTAATATAGGCCTCCCTTTTAATTGAAACCAACTTTCTAATCTCCCTTGAAAACCACGGCTCTCTTGAACTTTTGGCTCTGTCTTTTATCCAAACAGGAACATAAAAATTCTGCACCCTCAAAATCTCACCTTTAAAAGACCTCCAATTCTCCTCTACCTCCTTCCCATAAAACAAATCAGCCCAAACAACTCCTTACAAATCCCTTCTTATTTTTTTCATATTTGTCTTTCCCCACTCAAAAACCTTAATCTTTGGACCAGACCTATCCTTTTCCATACTTATTTTGAAAGTAATGGTACCATGATCACTGGACCGAAAGTGCTCCCCAACACACATTTCAGTCACCTGCCCTATCTCATTCCCCAACAGTAGATCCAACACTGCCCCTTCTCTAGTGGGTACCTCAACGTATTGCTGCAAAAAACTACCCTCCACACATTTTACAAGTTATAATCTATCCAAACCCTTCACAGAATGTGTTTCCCAATCTATATTAGGAAAATTAAAATCCCCCACTCATACAACTCTGTGCTTATTACAAATCTCTGCTATTTCCTTTCCACATTTCCTCCTCTATTTCTCGCTCCCCACTAGGTGATCTATAATACACCCCTATAATTGTAACTTCTCCTTTTCCATTTTTTAATTCCACCCCTCCCGCCTCCCTTGACAAGCCTTCCAATCTATCTCGCGTCAGCACCACTGAAATATTTCCCCTGACAAGCAATGCCACACCCCCCTCCCCTTACCCCTCCAATTCTATCACACCTAAAGCAATGAAATCCCGGAATAGTTAGCTGTCATTCACAACCCTCTTGCAACCACGTCTCACTAATTGCTACCATGACATACTGCCAAGTGTCTATCCACACCTACAGTGCATCCACCTTCCTTATAATACTCTTAGCATTAAAATAAATGCATTTCAGAGATTTCCCACATCTTTCCCTATGTTTGTCCCTATCTTTACGATCGACTCTTATTTATTACTATCATCCCTCCTCCATCATGGCACTAGTCCTTTTCCTACTCGATCACCTGTCTTTCCGCCCCGAAACTTTGTCTACAAGTCTTCTTTATTTGCGGACAAATCTTCTCTATGTTGCTCTCCTTTACATGGACCCCTTCCCCCAACCATACTAGTTTAAAGCCTTCTTTGTAGCCCAAGCAAATGCCCCCACCAGGATCCTGGTCCCTCTGGGATTCAGATGCAATTCGTCCATTCAGTACAGGTCCTACCTCCCCCAGTGATCCGAGAACTCAAATCCCTGCCCCTTACTCCACCCCTTTAGTCATGCATTCATCCTCCAACTGATACTATTCTTGCCCTTATTATCACGTGGCACAGGAAGTTATCCAGAGATTACCCCCTTTGTGGTCCTTTTTAGCTCCCTACCTAACTCCCTTTATTCATTTTTAGGACCACTTCACTCTTCCTCCTTATACTGTTGTTACCAACATGTGCCACAACCTCTGGCTCATTACCTTTCCCCCTTAGGTTGTCTTGGACATGAGAAACTACATCCCGGGCCCTGGCACCAGGGAGGCAAATCACCATCCGGTTTCTTTATCATATCACAGAATCCCCTATCTGTCTGCCTGACCATCGAATCCCCTATAACTCTTTCTTTCCCTACCCTTCTGGGCCACAGAAGCTGATCATGTGCCAGAGGTACAGCCACTGATGCTTTACCCAGCTTGACTCTTCCCCCTTCCCCCCACCCCCCAGACAGTACTCAAGGAGGAGTACCTATTGTTAAGGGAGTACCTCTTGAACCTGTCTCTTTCCTAACTGCAACCCACTGATCTTCCTCCCATGGCCCTGGTGAGACCACCTGGCTATAACTCCTATTTGTGACAGCCTCACTCTCCCTGACCAGAGCAAGGTCATCTAGCTGTAGCTCCAGTTCCCTAACACGGTCCCTGAGACGCTGCAGCTCAGCCCACCGAGTGCAGACATGAATGTCCGGGAGGCTAGAAGTCTCAAAAAAAATTTGAAAGAAAAGAGAGTGGAGGGTGCCTAGAATGCATTGCTGGAGGTGAGGGTTGAGGCTGGTACATAGGGACATTCAGTAGAATCTTGGTCAGGCACATGGATGTATGAAAAATAGAGGGTCATGGGTGTCAGGTAAGGAAGAGCTAGATTAACAGTAGAATCAGTTCACATGGATCAGCATAATATTGACTGAATGTCCTGAATTTTGCTGCGATGTTCTTTGTTCTATAATTCTGCATTGAAATGTGAGCATCGATATTGATGTTCTGGAGTGGAACTTGAGCCCACAATTATTTCAGTTGGACTGAATTGAAGCTGATGTTGAACCCCGAGGAAGATCAAACCCTCACATCTTCAGGATTAGCATCCTCAGTTAAGATGTGAAGAGAATTGGGAGATAAGCCTTGCAAGCACAACCCCTATAGAAAAGAAAGTTTTTGCTGGCTCAAAGTGTCACGTCACCTTTTAAATTTTATAATTAAAATCTTGTCTTTAAAATGGCCGCTTTACTAACTTGTCTAATGCTAGCACAACAATTTTACTCTTAGTGTCAGCAAAACAATGGAACTTATTGTGAACTTAGGATTGGGAGTTTGAGAGACCGTGCACCTGTCTCATTGATAGGATGGCAGTGGAAAGGATAAGGACCTATAAGTTCATGCAGCCAGAACATCGAATCAACTGTGTCTTCTTAAGGAGATTTGGCATGTTGCCAAATATACCAATGAACTTCTACAGGTGCACTGTGGAAGTATGCTGGTTTATTAATTCAAGTTGCTAGGGACGCAGAAGGCTGCAGAGGTTAAAAAAACATGGCCAGGTCTATCATAGCTCCAAACCTCCCACCCATTGAAGACATCCATATGAGGCACTACCTCAAGAAGGCAACTCTCTTCATAAAGGATCCCCATCACCCTGGTAACAACCCTTTCTCGCTGCTACCTTCATGGAGAAGTGAACCAGCACATCCAGGTTCAATAAATATTTCTTTCCAACAGCTATCAGGCTCTTTTTTTTTAATTTTTTATTTTTCACACCATAAACCACACTGACCAAGATACACACATTTTCCTTTTCAAATATATACAGTGTCATTTTCTCCCCCCCAACCTCCTCCCATCCCACCCTCCCTACCTCCCCCCCATCCCACCCTCCCTACCTCCCCCCCATTCATTTAAAGTACAAAATCTAAGACACATTAAACCAGTCAAACAATGTTGTCATTCAATAAAAATAAACAAGAAATTCCACTGAGTCAATTCTTTTCATTTCCTTCTCCTTTTGTTAATTTAGGTGGTAGATGTCCCCGGTAGGTTTTCTCTATTGTGTTTCATGTATGGCTACCATATTTGTTCAAATATTTCAATATTATTTCTTAAATTATATGTTATTTTTTCTAATGGAATACATTTATTCATTTCTACATACCATTGTTGTATTCTCAAATTATCTTCCAATTTCCAGGTTGACATAATACATTTTTTTGCTACGGCTAGAGCTATCTTAACAAATCTTTTTTGTGCACCATCCAAATCAAGTCCAAATTCTTTATTTTTTATGTTACTTAGGAGGAAGATCTCTGGGTTTTTTGGTATATTGTTTTCTGTAATTTTATTTAATATCTGGTTTAGATCTTCCCAAAATTTTTCTACTTTCTCACATGTCCAGATTGCATGAATTGTTGTTCCCATTTCTTTTTTACAACGAAAACATCTGTCAGATACTGTTGGGTCCCATTTATTTAACTTTTGAGGTGTAATGTATAGCCTGTGTATCCAGTTATATTGTATCATATGTAACCTCGTATTTATTGTATTTCTCATCGTTCCAGAGCATAACTTCTCCCATGTTTCCTTCTTTATCTTTATATTTAAATCTTGTTCCCATTTTTGTTTAGTTTTACCATTTGTTTCCTCATTCTCCTTTTCTTGCCATTTAATATACATATTTGTTATAAATCTTTTGATTGTCATTGTATCTGTAATCACATATTCAAAGTTACTTCCCTCTGGTAACCTCAGACTACTTCCTAATTTGTCCTTCAAGTAGGATCTCAATTGGTAATATGCCAACACTGTATCTTGAGTTATATTATATTTATCCTTCATTTGTTCAAAGGATAATAATCTATTTCCTGAAAAACAATTTTCTATTCTTTTGATCCCTTTTTTCTCCCATTCTCTAAAGGAAAGGTTATCTATTGTAAAAGGGAGTAACTGATTTTGCGTCATTATTAGTTTTGGTAATTGGTAATTTGTTTTATTCCTTTCTACGTGAATCTTCTTCCAAATATTGAGCAGATGATGTAATACTGGAGAACTCCTACGTTGTACCAATTTTTCATCCCATTTATATAATATGTGTTCAGGTATCTTTTCCCCTATTTTATCTAGTTCTAATCTAGTCCAATCTGGCTTTTCCCTTGTTTGATAAAAATCTGATAGGTATCTTAATTGTGCGGCTCTATCATAATTTTTAAAGTTTGGCAGTTGTAAGCCTCCTTGTTTATACCATTCTGATAATTTATCTAGTGCTATCCTCGGTTTCCCCCCTTTCCATAAAAATTTCCTTATTATTTTCTTTAACTCCTTGAAGAATTTCTCTGTCAAGTGTATTGGCAATGCCTGAAATAGGTATAGTATCCTTGGGAAAATGTTCATTTTAATACAGTTTATCCTTCCTATTAGTGTTAGTGGTAAATCTTTCCAATGCTCTAAATCGCCCTGTAATTTTTTCATTAGTGGATAATAATTGAGTTTATATAGATGGCCGAGATTTTTATTTATTTGTATACCTAGGTATCTTATTGCTTGCATTTGCCATCTGAATAGTGATTCCTTCTTAAATTTTGAGAAATCCGCATTATTCATTGGCATTGCTTCACTTTTATTTACGTTAATCTTGTAACCCGACACTTCTCCATATTCCTTCAATTTCTTATATAATTCTTTTATTGATAGTTCTGGTTCTGTTAAGTATACTATAACATCGTCCGCAAATAAACTGATTTTATATTCCTTGTCTTTTATTTTTATCCCTTTTATATTATTTTCTGTTCTTATCAATTCTGCTAGTGGTTCTATAGCTAACGCGAACAATAAGGGTGATAGTGGGCATCCCTGCCTTGTTGATCTGCTTAAATTAAATTGCTTTGATATATATCCATTTGCTGTCACTTTCGCCAATGGCCCCTTATATAATGCTTTAATCCAATTAATATACTTCTCTGGTAAACTGAATTTTTGCAATACTTTGAATAAATAATTCCATTCTACTCTGTCAAAGGCCTTCTCTGTGTCTAAAGCAACTGCTACTGTTGGCGCTTTACTCCCTTCTACTGCATGAATTAAGTTAATAAATTTACAAATATTGACTGTTGTGCGTCTTTTTTTAATAAATCCAGTTTGGTCTAGATTTACCATTTTAGGTACATAATCTGCTAATCTGTTTGCTAATAGTTTAGCTATTATCTTATAATCTGTGTTAAGTAATGATATTGGTCTATATGACGCTGGTGCGAGTGGATCTTTCCCTTGCTTTGGTATTACTGTAATTATTGCTGTTTTACATGAATCTGGTAAGCTTTGTGTTTTGTCAATCTGGTTGATTACTTCCAGGAGGGGAGGAATTAATAAATCTTTAAATGTTTTATAGAATTCTATTGGGAATCCATCCTCTCCTGGTGTTTTATTATTTGGTAGTTTTTCTATTATCTCTTGTATTTCTACTATTTCAAATGGTTCTGTTAATTTATTTTGTTCCTCTATTTGTAATTTTGGTAGTTCAATTTTAGTTAAAAATTCATCTATTTTGCCTTCTTTCCCTTCGTTTTCAGTTTGGTATAATTGTTCATAGAATTCTCTAAAGTTTTCATTAATCTCCGTTGGATTATATGTGATTTGTTTGTCTTTTTTCCTTGATGCCAATACCATTTTCTTAGCTTGTTCTGTCTTAAGCTGCAATGCTAGAATTTTATGCGTTTTTTCCCCTAATTCATAATATTTCTGTTTTGTCTTCATTATGTTCTTCTCCACCTTATATGTTTGTAGTGTTTCATATTTTATTTTTTTATCTGCCAATTCTCTTCTTTTAGTTGTATCTTCCTTCATTGCTAATTATTTTTCTATATTTATTATTTCCCTTTCCAACTGCTCTGTTTCCTGATTGTAGTCCTTCTTCATCTTGGTTACATAACTTATTATTTGCCCTCTGATGAACGCTTTCATTGCATCCCATAGTATAAACTTATCTTTCATTAATTCTGTATTTATTTCAAAGTACATTTTAATTTGTCTTTCAATTGATTCTCTAAAATCCTGCCTTTTAAGTAGCATGGAGTTTAATCTCCATCTATACATTCTTGGAGGGATGTCCTCTAACTCTATTGTCAATATCAAGGATGAATGGTCCGATAATATTCTAGCTTTATATTCTGTTTTTCTTACTCTATCTTGCATACGAGCTGATAACAGAAATAGGTCTATTCTTGAGTATGTTTTATGACTACCCGAATAATATGAATATTCCTTTTCCTTTGGGTGTTGTTTCCTCCATATATCCAAAAGTTGCATTTCTTGCATCGATTTAATTATAAATTTGGTTACTTTGTTCTTTCTGTTAATTTTTTTCCCAGTTTTATCCATATTTGAATCCAAATTAAGGTTGAAATCCCCTCCTATTAATATGTTCCCTTGCGTATCTGCTATCTTCAAAAAAAATCTTGCATAAACTTTTGATCTTCTTCGTTAGGTGAATATACATTGAGTAGATTCCAAAACTCCGAATTGAAGAAGACCGCAGAGCCCACCTCACTGACAAAAGGCAAAGGAGGAAAAACCCAACACCCAACCCCAACCAACCAATTTTCCGCTGCAACCGTGTCTGCCTGTCCCGCATCGGACTTGTCAGCCACAAACGAGCCTGCAGCTGACGTGGACTTTTTACCCCCTCCATAAATCTTCGTCCGCGAAGCCAAGCCAAAGAAGAAGATGATTCCAAAACTCCGAATATATCTGACATTTTATCATTACATATCTCCCTGCTGTATCTATTATTTCCTCTTCTATTTTAATTGGTATATTTTTACTGATTAATATAGCTACTCCTCTTGCTTTTGAATTATACGACGCTGCTTTTACATGTCCTACCCAATCTCTCTTTAATTTCTTGTGCTCCAATTCAGTTAAATGTGTTTCTTGCACAAATGCTATATCAATTTTTTCTTTTTTCAGTAAATTTAGCAGTTTCTTCCTTTTGATTTGGTTATGTATTCCATTAATATTTAAAGTCATATAGTTCAACGTAGCCATTTTATACTTTGTTTATCTTCCCTTTCCGTTTCTCCATCATCACCTTTCCTTCTTATCCATTTCTGCTTTCTTGTTTTGAACACTTTATAAAACAACATTTCTAAAACATCAAACATTTTCCTTATTCTCCTATTTAAAACTTCTTTAACCCCATTCTCCCCTCCCCCTCCTGAGTTGCCCTTTATCCCTTGCCGGGCAACCACATCTCCCCTCTCCATTTGGATTTGTGAATTCACTCGCAAGCGTCAACTGATTTTGCAGTGACCATAACTCCTCCCCACCCAGCCCCCCCACGGAAAAGATTTCAATTTTCATATATAACAAAGCTCACTCTTTTAATTCCCTCCTTATTCCCTCTATTCCCTTTCATTCCCTTATTAATTCTTATCTATACTCTATATATTTTCCTCTAAATACGGATACACTCATGTATACACATATATACATACACATCTATACA
Source organism: Narcine bancroftii (assembly GCF_036971445.1). Classification (NCBI taxonomy): domain Eukaryota; kingdom Metazoa; phylum Chordata; class Chondrichthyes; order Torpediniformes; family Narcinidae; genus Narcine; species Narcine bancroftii. The sequence goes on along the minus strand of NC_091474.1, from coordinate 66,833,852 downwards.
CATCTATATATATATATACCCATACACACACATACATATAGTTCATGGTCATTTTTACTCTCATTACATGTCTTCATCTCTCTGCTTGTTTTGTAGTTGTTCTGCAAATTTTCGTGCTTCCTCTGGATCCGAGAATAGTCTGTTTTGTTGCCCTGGAATAACTATTTTAAGTACTGCTGGGTACTTTAACATAAATTTATATCCTTTTTTCCATAAGATCGTTTTTGCTGTATTGAACTCCTTCCTCTTCTTCAGGAGTTCATAACTTATGTCTGGATAGAAAAAATTTTTTTGACCTTTGTATTCCAGTGGCTTTTTGTCTTCTCTTATTTTCTTCATTGCTTTCTCCAATATATTTTCTCTTGTTGTATATCTTAAAAAATTTACTAAAATAGATCTTGGTTTTTGCTGCGGTTGTGGTTTCGGGGCTAATGTTCTATGTGCCCTCTCTATTTCCATTTCTTCCTGTAATTCTGGTCTTCCTAGGACCCTGGGGATCCAATCTTTTATAAATTCTCTCATATTCTTGCCTTCTTCATCTTCCTTAAGGCCCACTATCTTTATATTATTTCTTCTATTATAGTTTTCCATTATATCTATCTTCTGAGCTAACAGCTCATGTGCCTCTTTAACTTTTTTATTAGATTCTTCTAATTTCTCTTTTAAGTCCTCTACTTCCATTTCTACGATTATTTCTCATTCTTCCACATTATCCACTCTTTTTCCTATCTCTGATATGACCATTTCTATTTTATTCATTTTTTCTTCTGCACTCTTAATTCTTCTTTTAATCTCATTAAATTCTTGTAATTGCCATTCTTTCACTGATTCCATATATTCTTTAAAAAAAAGATATATCCATTGTCTTGCCGTTCTCTTCTTCTTCCATTTCTTTCTGTTCTTCTTCTTCTTCCTCTGGGTTGACCATCTGTTGTTTCCTTGTTTTCTTTTTACCCTCTTCTTTTTTGTTGTCGTTATTTTCTCTGTTCTGCACCTGCTGCTGTGTTGCAGGCGTCTCTCTCAGCTGTGGAGATCGACTCCGCAGCTGTTCCCCCCTCCCATCAGTGTGTTTTTTTTTCATGCGCGGTTGCGCACTTTTACTCGGCTCTGTGAGCCATTTTTGTAGTCCCGAGCCCGGGACTTCCACTGACCTGAGGGAGCGGGCTTCTCTCTCTGCGGCGGGCCTCCTCGGACAGGTAAGGCCTTCACCTTCTTCCGACGTTCTTTCATCTTCTTTTCTTCCCATTGTTTTCGACTTTTCTCTCTTCGCTGCCATTTTCTTCTCACCTTTATTTTTACTTTGTTTTAATTTTTACTCTTGTACCCTTGTGTTTTGTGCGTTTTTTTTTCAACTTTTCCGGAGAGGACTGGAATTCCCTGACCGGCCACTACTCCATCACGTGACTCCTCCAGCTATCAGGCTCTTGAACCTCCCCTTGTTACACTAATCAGGGACTGCTCTCATAACACAAAAGAATTGTCTGCACTATTGCTCAGTCACTTTTTTGCATTTGGATAACTGATGCTCTGCCATCAGATTTCTGAATGGATAATGAATCACAGACATTACCTCGCTTTCTCTTCTTTTTCACTAATTTATTTATTTTAAAATATTTAATAACAATATTTGCACCTGTAATACATTCACAAAGCAACAAATTTTACGGCATGTTTGTGTCAGTAAATTCTGATTCTGAATATTTATTATCTATCTTTTTCATATTGTCTCTTTTTAGTTCAGTTAAGTATGCTATTGTAATTTTTAGTTGTTTTGTAGTTATTTTATACAAAGTATCTGTTCAACTGCAGTAAGAATTTCAATGCATATGTGCAATGTACAAAACAAAACTCATCATTATCCAGTAATATTTCCAAAGGCTTTCTGTCCTGGTGACCATTCAATGGTCAAAGGGTGTTGATGATCAGAGAGGCTGAGGGGATGACTCACAGATCTGTAACACCCTGCCAAAGTGGGTGGTGGAGGCAGGATCTGAGGCATCGTGGCAGATGGCATAGAAGGCTACAAACTTAGCCTTCTTATTGCATGCTTTCCTTAAGCATTGTGTTTCAGAGCAAGGAACCTACCAGGATAAGAGGGTTTGAGTCATGGGGAGGGTTAGACAAACTTGGGTTGTTTTCTCTGGAGAGTTGGAGGCTGAGGGGAGAACTGCTATAGGTTTATAAAATTAAGAGGCAGAGATAGGGTGGATAGTCAAAATCTTTTTTTCTCAGTGCAAAATGTCATAAACGAGAGATCATGTGTTAAAGGTAAGGGGTGGGGGAAGTTTAAAGAAGATTTGCAAGGTTTTTGTTACACACAGAGTGACAGGTGCCTGGAATGGGCTGACAGCTGTCGTGATGGAAGCAGGTACAATAGCGTTTCAGAGGGTTCTGCATAGTTACGTGAATACGTGGGAATCGAGGGATTCGGATCATGTTGCAGCAGCAAAGATTCAGTTTAATTTGGGAGTCGTGTTCAGCGCGACACATGGGCTGAAGGGCCTGTTCCTATGGAAAAGTGAAGCACCTCGGTTAAAGTAAAAACACAAAGCTGGAGAAACCCAGCAGGTCAAATGGTGTCCTTTATATGGAAAAGATAGAGATACATAACCAGCATTTCGGGCTTGAGCCCTTCATCAAGGTCTGTTCCTATGCTGTATTGTTCTGTGGTTTGGGTTCAGCAACAACTGTGAAGAATGAAATTTGGTTGAACCTATAGGTCAATGGCCATTTAACAGAAGGTTCTGAATAAGGCCATTTGTCTGAAATGTTAAATCAACTCCTCTCTCTCTCTCTCTCTCTCTCTCTCTCTCTCTCTCTCTCTCTCTCTCCTGACTTTGTGCGCTTGTGCCATTTTGCATTTGGCTTCAGTAAAGGTCTGAGATTGCTGTCATGTCAGAGATGAGTGCCTCCAGATCAATCATCAAACTGAAAATCCTCTCTTTACCCAAGAGTAGAAAGCTGCATGCCGCCAATTGTTCCTGAGATAGCATCACCTTAAGTCAATGGTTTCATTTCACTCCTTACGAGTTGAGAGGGTTTGGAATGTGCAAACTCTTGAAGTAAAAAGAGATGAAGGAAGGAATGAGTAGGATGTTCTTTTCTCTTCCTCTTTTTACCTTTCATTCCTGAATACTACTTATTATTCATTGTATTTTTCCTGATACATTGACACCTACTGTATTTCTTTCTGATCCAGAACACAGTGAACAAATAGTGTCTGAACATTTGCAAAACTTTTTGGATGCAAACCAATTTCTTTCTCTCTCTCTCTCTCTCTCTCACAGCCTCTCTTTCCTCCTCTCCCCATTTCTCCCCCCTCCACTCTCTCCCCATTTTCTCACCCTCTCTCCCTGTATTCCCACTCTGTCTCCCCCCTTTCTTCCTTCTCCCCCTCCTCCATCCCCCTCTCTCTTTATCTCTCCTTCTCTTCTCCTCCCCTCCCCCCACCCTTGAGATGTATTTTTTTCCATCCAATGAGTTGTTAACATTAGTCCACAGTATGAAAATTTCTCTCATTTGCCACTCTAACTCAGAGAGATTTGAAAATATTGCTGCTGGTCAAAGAGACACAAAAGCAACGTTCCAGGTAAACAAGCATTTTGAACATTTGAAGAGGCGTGGGGGTACACCCAATAAACCTTCAACATTCAATTTCACCCCAACTCCTGAGCAAAACAGGTTTAACACAGCAGAATCCTGCAGAAGTACAGCTGAATAGACTCTCAGTGAGATAATTGAATTTGTCCCTCTTGGAGTTTCACATATTAGTTGCCAATATGTCTCTTGTGCTTCGCTATTGTTGGGTGTTGACAGTGTCTTTTATTTGTTTCTCTGTAAGAAAATATTCCCCATTTACAGCTTTTGTTTGACACTGTTTGAACATGAGCCAGTTTTCTCCTTCAGCCTTTAAGAACTCGTCATTATGATGATGCAGCAAACATGGCTTCTTTTTGGTAGTCATTTGACATCTTTAAAGGGGGTTACCTACTGCCAAATTTGTACCCCAAAAATCTCCAGGGAACAAGTTTACTTCACCACAATTGCTTCATTTGTTTCTTCCTCCATGACTGTGGACGTCAATGCAGACAACGATTACTTAATTGCCATTTAATAATGAAGTGCGTTTTCTCAGAAAATACTTTTCTGCCCATTACTTGTGCATCAGAGAATGGGAATGTTTCTACACAAACATTGCAGACCAGGTCAAACCCTGTGGTGCTCAGCTGTTCAAACTGAAGTTACTTTCAATGTTGCCAACCATCCTGTTCTAAGATGTAGGGGTGTGTAATGAGGGATGCACTGCGGGCACTGAAATAGCTCTGTGGGGAAGGTCTGCGGTCGAGGGACTTGCTGTCACATGACATTGAGCACCTTACCCCTATAACAACCTGTCGGGACTTTTCACTGACCCAGTGTGGGAATGAAACATTGGTGACATTGGCATATCACTGGAAAATGCATTGAATTGCTTGGTATATCGAGCAATGATGATGTCATATCTCATTGTCCAGTATATTTTATGAATGAATTTCTGGAAAATGTACCTTCCAAGACATAATGTGAAAATTGGAAATCCAGGACTCCTTCATAGATTTGGTTGGAGAATCCAACTCCTTGATGGATTTGGCTGGAAAATCTGTCAGTTTGTGGTGCTGGGAATTGACATAGGAATGCAGGACAAAGTCAGCCTTTGAGACCTTGCCCCCTCAGGGGAGATTGCAGATCAAGGGTCGCAGAGGGCAAGGTAGAATATTTTGCCATTTGTTTAATGTGTATTCTATGTTTCTTTTTATGTTTCTTGCAAACTTTATTTATATTTTTTAAATAATTTAGTCATATTATAATTTGGTACCATCAGTCTTTAATCAACAATGCTGCCCTTCCTCCTTTCTTTTGTGCCTTACCCTCAAAATATTTAATGGCCGGACAAAAACACAAAAGCATTCGATTCTGCAGCATTTCCACCACTGACAGTCCCTTGCTTTGTTCCAGCAGATCTGTCACTGTAATTCAAATCAAAAATGTAGACCATTAACCAAGGGCCCTTATGCCCAGCGCACATAATCTTCAGCCTGGTCCTCAGCAGATAATGGAGAAACAGACCTGAGGGAGACTTTGCTTGTGCTTTTGGGAAGGTTGGATAGGGGTGAGCAAGGATCCCGAGGATAGGATCAGAAGGTAGAGAAGCTCAGTTGGAAAGAGAAGGTGAAGGCTTGGTGACGGGGTATTTCGAATGCCAAAGCGAAATGTAGTCACTTTGGGCAATGACAAGGGTAGCGACATCAGGGGGCATCAGGAAAGGGCAGGGAATGCAAGCAAAAACAATGTATCTGCCAGAAAAGTCGCAATAAGTATGATCATAAGGGTAAGAAAGGTTAACACAACACAATTACAGCGCCAGCAACCCGGCTTCGAACCCGGGCTGTCTGCAAGGAGTTTGTGCGTTGTCCCTCTGGGAGTCCTCTGGGTGCTCCGGTTTCATTCCACGTTCCAAAGACAGATGAGGGTTAGATGGTCACTTGGGTGTATTTGGGTGGCGCAGGTTCGTGCACTGGAAGGGCCTGTGTTTGTGCTGTATCTAAATTAAAAATGGAATGTAAAGCTAAAATGCAAATAAAATGGGGAAGATGGTTCATAGTACCTCACATCATTTCAAGGGTTTCACTGGAGTTAGTGAAAAAGGGAATGAAGTGGCAAATAGATTTGGTTTATTATGCACACATGAGAATGCACACTCTGGTAAATGAGGTTGGTGAAAGACAGGCCCAAACACTAACATGGGGAACTGATGTGGTCGCAACAAAAACGTTGCTCAGGAAGGGCAGGATGGGACATTAAATATTCCTGGATATGAAGTGTTTGGCAAGGAAAGAAAGGCAGGCAGTGTTGATGAAGGAAAATATTACAGCACTGCAAAGAGAGGATGGTGTAGAGGATATTTATTATAAGGCACTGACATAATTACCGTGTGCAGAGGGTGCAGAGCTTTCAATTGTATCCAGGATTATTTTCTGAGCAATGTGCTTCTATTCCAACAAGGCCTAGTGAAATATAAGAACTACAGATACTGGAATCTTGAGCAAAGGAGAGTGACTCAGCAGGTCATGCAGCATCCATGGAGAGAAATGGTCATTCAGCATTTTGGGTTGAGACTGTATATCAAGATTAAAGTGTGGGGTTCCCCCTTAACCATGAGTCTGGCCCAGGTAAATTTGGACCAAAAGTTAACAAGCAAAACTGTAGCAAAGTAGCTTCTGGGTGGCCACGTAACGGAAAGGATGTGAAGGCGTTAAATAGGAGCTAGAATAGATTTACAAGAATAATTCCTGAGGGACTACTGTTGCAAGGATAGATTATATAAACTGGGGCTGTTTTCTTAGGAGTGGCTGAAAAGAGATTTGTGACAATGTCGAAGGGTCTAGATTGAGTGTGTGGTGGGAGGCTGTTGCCTTTGAATCACACATTCAAAGAATGAAGGAGGCCAGATCACACATGTGAAATAAAGGGTAAGGGAATGACAAGTGAAGTAAGGAAAAGCCTTCTTTCAGTGTGAAGTTGGAACTGGAATGCACAGCCAGCAGGACTGGTGGACTCGAGTTTCATTGTGGCCTTCAAGAGGGAAGTGGAAAAATATATGGTACAAAAACATTCAAAGTAACAGACTTCCAGTTGTTGTAACAAGAGGTGTTGCTCCAGTAAAGAGCTAGCATAGATATGATGGGTCAAAAGTCCTTTAAGAATGGTAAGAGCGCAGAATTAATATTATTTTTGAAAACTTAATAGTTTGCAGTGAAAACAACAAGTGGAGATTATCTGTGGAATGAGCTGTAGAAAAATGTGAATTATATCGTATGGGGAAGGGGTTTATCATTGTTGTTTTATTTTTGGAAATGTACTTGCATTCTTCATACTTAGTAACCTGTGTTCTGTATACAATGTGTGCTTGTTTTATAAAACTCAATAAAAAGATTGAAAGAGAAAGATGTAAATTGGGCCATGAAGCATTAGTTGATATATGTGACAGTTCTCACTTGGATAAATACAGAAATACTGGAAGAACTCAGCAAGTCTTGCAGCACCCATCAGAGTTAAAAGTTTCTTCCCGATGTATTTGGTCTGAGCCCTTCTTCAAGGTATGAGCAAAAAGCAGGCATGCGCCAGAATAAAAAGAATGGGGGAGCAGGGGGGAGGAGGAACATAGGCCAACAGACAAAAGGTGATTATTGGATATGGATAGTAGGACAGGAGAGGAAAGGTGAGAATTGATTGGGGCCACTGTGGATGACTGTGAATCCAGAGCAAGAGGAAAGGAGTCAGAGGAAAAGGGAACGAGGGAGAGAGAGAGAGAAAAACAGAGCTAGAGGAAAGGAGAAATAGGGATGGGGAAGGGGAGAAAGAGTGTGGGGGGGGGGCTGCTAATGGAAACTGGATATTAATGCCATTTGGTTGGAGAATACCCAGATGGAATATGAGATGAATGATGGTGAGGGGGGAGGCATGGGCACAAGCGAAGCGATCACAGGGGCAGGTTCACTTGTGAATCTGCAGGGTTCATCTATTATTCTTGCTGTGATCTCTTCTACATTAGAGAGACTGGACGCAGATTGGGAGATCACTTTGTTCAGCAACTTTGCATTGTCCACTACAAATAGCAGGGATCTCCCAGTGGCCACCCATTTCAATACCCCACTCCATTCCCATGCCAAAAAAACTGTCCATGGTCTCATGCACTGCCTGACTGAGATAACCCATCTCTGCACTCTCCAACTAGATGGTATTGACATCGACTTCTCCACTACCCATTAGCTCCCACTACTTGCTGTCATTCCCCTTCCCTTATTTCTCATTTCCACTTGCTCACTCTTTCTCTTCTCCTTTATCTCCTTTCCTCCAGTCTGCATTCACAGAGCTACCCCCTCCCCTGATCATTTGTCACCTTTTCCCTCCTGTCATTCTATCCATATCCAATTATCGCCTTTTCTCTGTTGGCCTGTTCTTCTCCCCCCACCCTTGCCCTTTCCTCCCTTCTACCCCAACATTTTTATTCAGGCACCTGCCTGCTTTAATCATACTTTTAAGAAGGGCACAGGCTCAAATTGTTGGTTATATATCTTTATCTCCTATGGGCACTGTAAGACCTGTTGAGTCCCTCCAGCATCTCCGTGTTTTTACTGCAATCACAGCATCTGCAGACTTTCGTGTTCCACTTGTACTTGCTGTGGAGACCAGTCTGCTTTGTGGTGCAGAGAGGTAACTGTGCTTTGAAAGCAGGCAGACATATGGGTTCACCAACTTATTGCAGTACATTAAAGACACAGTGATCTCAATGATGAAAAGTTGCCACATTTCATTTGATCAGATTTGGTTCATGAGCAGACTCTTCCCTTTATCAATTTAGTTACCTCCTACTGGCAACCTCCACATCTCTTCTCTTATTCTTCTCCAAAGGCCTTCAAGATGATTGACATCTCCTCACTTTCTGCTCATCTTTCCTGAAAGCCCTTCCAATCAGGCTACTGCCTGAAAACATGCTGAAAGAATCTGCATCAGAATTACCATTGATGATATCCTATAGAACCCGTGGAATCCTGGGGATACACCAAAGTCGACAGGATGTAAATGTGTGCAATACACATGCCTGCTGGAGAAATTGAGAGTTCATGCAGCATCTAAAGAAAGTAAAGAGTAACCAATATTTTGGGCCTGAGCCATTTGTCAAGTTGTGAGCAAAAAAAAGGAAGAAGCCTGAATAATAAGATGGGGGGGGGGAATAGGGAGAGGAGAGGAGGGAGGAAGAGGCAGGGAGGAGCACAAGCTAAGAGGTAAGAGGTCATAGGTGGATACAGGTGGAAGGGTAGAAAAGAAAAATGCTAAGAAGTGTAAGGGAGGGAGATTAGCTCTCCAATAGAAGAGGGAAGGAAAAGGGGATGAGGACCTGGAGGAAAGAAGGCAGAGGGAGGGATAAATAGAGAGAGAGACTTGGTTGAAAGTTTAACAGAAATTGGAGAAGTCAATGTTAATGCAGTCTGGATGGAGAGTTCCAGTGGAATATAATCTTCTATTGTAAGGTTGCTTTGGTTTGGCAGTGCTTGAGGCCATGGATGGACATGTCGTTGTCGGAATTGTATGTGGAAGTAAAGTGGTTGATCACTGGGAAGCTGTGCTTTTGCAATTGGCAAATGAAGATGTTCAACAAAATGAAACTATTTCAGTCTTTGTCCTGACTGAAATAATGATGTCACCAGAGTTTCCTTGGATTCCTGAATTTTATTGTCTGAACAGTTGGGGCTTTCATTGGAAGATTGAGAGCCACTGATGTTTCTCTCCCTCTCCTTCCCAGCATTGCTGACTGTACTTATTTATCCACTGCTGGGTGGAGCCTCATCATCTGAAGGTCCCAATTCAATTTATCAGGTCACAAGCCTTGGGCAGGGAATTGGTAGTCATGGCTTTTGTTTCTGTATCTCCACTGTTATCTCCTGTTGTACCCAAAGTAATTATCTTTGACACCTGTTGTTTCTGAACTGCCAGCAATTTAATCCAAAAATACTCTCAGTTTTGCTGTGTGCACACAACTCTACCTCATCTCTGGTCCTCTCTGCTATCTATAAATTGTCAAACTGAAGGTCAACAGAAATTCTTTTTAACTCTGTATCAGGGACGCTTTGTCTCCCATCCATGCCACAAGGTCATCCTCCTCCTTAGAAGTTCTCTTGCATGCCTGTACCATTTCCGGGCTTGATGTTCATTGCTATTTTATCCTCCATAAACTTGAAGTCATTCACATATTTACTTCCCATTTCCAAACTAGCATCGTGCCCGAGTACAATTACATTTTTGGTGATCTGCAACATCTCCCAGTGTCATCTACACAGTGTCGGTTTAGAGACCAATAATCCGAGATAAACTGCTCATCGTCCTTGCAGAAAAGATGCTGAAAACTTTGTTATTTCCCCATTGCTTCTTCACCTCCCAATTGTTTATCCAGAATGCCCTTTGGGTTGAATTTGGTCTAAATGGTGGAATGTAACAGAGATGATTCATCCTCTTGGCCTCAGGAATTTCATTTTCCTCTTGGTGCTGGAGTGTACTTGATGGCTTTGTGCAAAATGCAATGTTCATGTTTGATCCAATCATTTTCTGGTTACAAGTGCTGGGATCTGAAAGTTACCATTCTAGCTTTTGTACATCTCATATTTGCAGTGCAAGAAAATGAAATGCAAATAATCTTGGTTCAGCTAGAAGTTTATTCCAGGTCAATTGTACGCAGAGATAAGGTGTAATGATGTTGTTGTGCACCGAATTCACTGTCCTTGAATCTGCTTACCATAATGGTCAGCATTTCTTCAGTCCCCATCTGAAATACCAGATATTGTGAAGACTGAGGCTGATAAAGATACAAAAGGTCTTCATTGCACGAAGCAAGCAGGCAATATAGAAGCACACAGCTGGAAGCTAAAGCTAAACACAGTTTGCTGGAGGAACTCAGCAGGTTGAGCAGCATCAGTGGGAGAAAAAGAACGGACAGCTTCTTGTGCCGAAACTCTTTTTTGAGTTTCGATGAAGAATTTGGGTTCAAAATTCAACCTTTCCTTTCTCCCATTAATCCTGCTCAATGCATTGAGTTCCTCCAGCAGATTGTGTTTAGATTCTCTCAGTAGCATCCCCCAATTCGAAGTAGATCAAGTTTTTATTCTTTAAAGAACAAAGGAGATACAGGTTCAAAGGAGCAAAATGTTGAATAAGTCTTGGGAGAGATTAAAAATGCAAAGGAACATAGTCATGGGTGGAAGTTGTTTGCAGTAACATAATAACAATCTGATGATATGATACGCTATCAATAGCCGCTTTCAGGTGCATTCTCCGCCAAGAACGTGCCTGCAGAAGTGGATGCAGAGCTTTGTAATCGTTGTTTAGGTGGAAGCCCTGAAAGCCCTGCGCTGTCCACCTAAAAGGGACAGTTGCACGGGAGGCATCTCGGAGCGCACTCCAGCTCCTGTTCACTGTAGCTTTCAGGCAGCTGCATTTAGATCCCTAGGGGGACTTCAGTGCTCCAGCGATTATCCCTCCCGGAGCAGGGTTAGAAAGTGCGACTCAGAGGCACCTCCTGCACTTTCAGGTGGGTACCCTGAGAACCGCATAGGGGTAAAATATGCGGCTCTACATCGGGGTCTTCTGGCCACCTGAAAGAGTCTAAAAACCCCAAAAGACTGAAATTACTGGACGACAGGCTTCTATTACCATTAATCTGGACACATGCACCTGTTGCTGGCCCAAATCCAGGAATCGTACTGGAGGAGGGATTTGGGCATAATCGCCTTTATTGGGTATTCCGAGCTCCCGTTTTAGTAAAATGGAATGATCACTGTAAGGGATAGTATAAATAGGAGGGACTGAATGGTCACATTTAACATTTCAAACAAGCACAACATAAGTCACAGCCCAGTGATAATTTGATACATTGGAAGAACTAAGGGAAAGCTTATCACAGTCTGTTCCAGATTCTTTATATTTGCAAATACATTGTTATTTTGGAAGGGAGAACCATTCTGACCACTGAAGAGAAAGCAGCTTTTTGAAGTAGTTCTTGTGGCCACCCATTTTTGTGGCATTCAAAGCAAAGCATGTTCCATGAATGACTGGGCCTTTTCGGTGGATTGACTTGCGCGAAGAGGGTCTTTTGGGAAGCAAAGTGCTTCATTTTGAGTGTGACTAATAGTGAAGGTTACTTGGAGATATCAGTGCCAGGGTCTTGGAAGCTTCAGGGAGGCCGCCCAGTTCGAGTCTTGCCTACAAAAGGACCAGGAGTGTTATGACATCAGCTCTTGTGGATGGACATTTCTTCAAAGGCAATGCAAGAAGAATTCATGAGTTTATAGCAACCACAGCTCCAGTCTTCCCATCAGTTCAACATTAATTCTGGGCATCAAATTTCAAGGCCTACACTTCAACACTTAATTTGAAAGACTGAACTTGGAAGTAACTTTCTAGATTTTGGCCTGGGACTGTAATGGTTTGGGTAGATCACACCCACATACACCTGCACATAGATGCAGATAGATTTAGTGCTAAGGATAGTTCAAGAGTTAAGGCTATAACTTATGAGTAAGAAATAAAGTTAATGGTTCAAAATTAAACACTGCTTGGTTCATTATCTATTGCTACTTATTACACACGGTTCGTTCCAAGGGGGAGGAGTTACAGGGAGGAGGTAAGCCAGCCACACACACACAGATACAGTACAAATAGAATAACAGCATCACTGTGGTATCACCACATAACACAGGCAGCAAAGAGACAAGAAGTTAATGTAATAATGGAATGCCAGTTGTCATGGTGGACTTTAAATGACATATTGACTGCTCAAACCAACTTGGTACAAGCAGCCTTGTGGATTTGTTCATAGAACCATCATTTTATTGACCGGCATGTTCCAAACCTACAAGGGAACATGCTATTTTAAATCAGATCCAGTGTGATGAGTTAATAATGATCTATTAGTTTGGGATCCTCTCGGAAAGAGAGATCACAATGTGGTTTAATTTCCATTATAAATGGAGGGTGAGAATATAAGATCCAATAAAAGTGCCTTCTGCCTAAACAAGGGAGATGGCAATGGGAATCTTAAACACCTCTATTAAGTCACCTCTCATCCTCTTTCACTCTATAGAGAAAAGTCCAAGCTCAGTCACCTTTCTTCATAAGACACATTCTCCAAAACTGGCACTATCCTAATAAATTTCTTCAAGCATCCACTCTAAGGCTTCCACATCCTTCCTTTAAAGAGGCGACCAGAACTGAACTCAATACCCATATAATAAATTGGGTAGTAAAGCAAATTGTGTTGAGGACACCAAGTCTGCAGCAAGGTGAGGCCATCCACTTTAAAAGGAAAATAATAATTTATTTAAATGATGAAAGATTGCAGCATGCTGTTGTGCTTGTGTATGAATCACAAAAAAAAATTGTTAGCAGATGCTGCAGATAATCAAGAAGGGAAATGGGATGTTGGCTGTATTGATTGAAGGATTGAATTTAAGAGCAGGAGGTTCTGCTGTACAATACAGTACAGGATACTTGGACCACAGGGTGTAGTTCTGGTCTCCTTGAGAAAGGATATTCTGGTTTGGAGGATATGCAGAGAAGGTTCACTCAGTTGATTGTGTATTTAAGACACCATAGATCTTTTTATAGTATGGTAATTAAGGATTTCATCTGATGCAAGGATCGACAAAGAGATAGACAACAGACTCGCCAAGGCAAATAGCGCCTTTGGAAGACTACACAAAAGAGTCTGGAAAAACAACCACCTGAAAAAACACACAAAGATCAGCGTGTACAGAGCTGTTGTCATGCCCACGCTCCTGTTCGGCTCCGAATCATGGGTCCTCTACTGGCATCACCTACGGCTCCTAGAACGCTTCCATCAGCGCTGTCTCCACTCCATCCTCAACATTCATTGGAATGACTTCATCACCAACATCGAAGTACTCGAGCTGGCAGAGTCCGCAAGCATCGAATCCATGCTGCTGAAGACCCAACTGCGCTGGGTGGGTCACGTCTCCAGAATGGAGGGGCATCGCTTTCCCAAGATCATGTAATATGGCGAAATCTCCACTGGCCACCGAGACAGAGGCGCACCAAAGAAGAGCTACAAGGACTGCCTAAAGAAATCTCTTGGTGCCTGCCACATTGACCACCGCCAGTGGCCTGATGTCGCCTCCAACCGTACATCTTGGTGCCTAACAGTTCGGCGGGCAGCAACCTCCTTTGAAGAAGACCGCAGAGCCCACCTCACTGACAAAAGACAAAGGAGGAAAAACCCAACACCCAACCCCAACCAACCAATTTTCCCTTGCAACCGCTGCAACCGTGCCTGCCTGTCCCGCATCGGACTTGTCAGTCACCAACGAGCCTGCAGCAGTCGTGGACATACCCCTCCATAAATTTTCGTCCGTGAAGCCAAGCCAAAGAAAAAAAAAGAAAATTAAGGATTATGAGGAACAGGCATGTTAATGGATTTATGTTCATGACCAGATCAGTCATGATCTCATTGAATAGCTGGCTCAACAGGCCAAATGGCCAAACCTGCTCCCATTTCATACGTTCCTGTACTTCAATATTTTAGTGTGACTTTAAGTTATGTATTTACATCTTGTGACTAACAAGGCATCTTTGAAGATTCAAATACCTTTCCTTGATCAAAGCATTCCCACAGATAATCCAAAAGCTTCCAAAGACTTGAATCCAGACTCCCAAGTGTTAATAGTGGCTGATTTTTGGTCTATCACTATCCCAATTGTTAATAAAAGATAGAAAATTGGCCTCTGACCATGTGTAATGTTCTAAGTGGCAAAATTAATTCTGATTTCGAAGCTTCCTCCATCTCACTTTTTTAAAAAATTGATATATAGCATGGTAGCAGGCCCTTCCGGCCCACGACCCTGTGCCGTCCAAATACTCCAATGAACCTATAAACCCTGTTCTTTGTTGGAGGGTGGGAGAAAACTGGAGCATCTGGGAAAAAAAACCCACGCAAGTCATGGTGAGAACGTGTCCACTTCTTTTAGACAGCATGAGATTCAAACCCAGGTTGCTGGTTCTGTAATAGTGTTGTGCTAAACACTGCAAACCTTTCCACTCTATTGTTTGATGTAAGCTAATTAACACAGCTGCAATGTCTTGTGTTTCAATTATGGCCTTTTCTGAGTGAGCCCTTTGCGGTTGGCAAGCAGTTGGTGCTCTGTGGATGGTACTGTTTGTTGTCGTTTTAATTAGAAAACTGGTTATTGCTTGTAATATACATTCAAACAGGTTTTATGAAGGTTGGTTCTCATATTAATGCTTGTGATATCCATGTCATTCCACTTCCCATAACTCCTCAGGTAGATTGAATTTTTTTCCCCAGGATAAAAAAATGTCATGTATTTAAGGTAACGGGAACAGTTTAAAGAAGATGTGTGGGGCAGGTTTGTTTTTACACTGAGTGATTGGTGTCTGTAACGGGAATAGTGGTAGAAACAAATGCAATAGTAGCATTTAAGAGACAAAAGAGGGATACACATCAGGTGCAAGCAGCAAATTTTTATTTCAAATAGAGCATCTTGTTTGGCCCAGGCATTGGATGATCCCAACATTGAAACAAAATAGATACATATCTGCTAGCTGGCACTCTGCAGGTGCCTGAAGATACTTGGCGTAGGCAATTTCCCTGCAAGATTGGTTCTTAAGTGGCAACTGGTCACGTTTAATACAAACATCAACTTTCTGAGGACCTTGTTGATTAATATCTGTGCCCATGTTGAATTTAAGTAAAATATATACATAGATGTCTAAATCTCTTGGCTAATCTCTCACTGATAAAATAATGTTCTGAATTATGTTTCCTGGGCCCAATGTAGATTTTGTGCTTTGTACTTTGTTGTATGTTTTCCCACTCATTTGTTTAATTCTTTCAATCTTCCTCCTTTTTTCCATGAAATATACAATCAGTGACAAATGACTCAACTCTTGCTGTTTTCCTTTTCATCAATTTGTCATAAGCTGTTTCAAGATTTACTCTTGGCTCATAAAAGTCTAATGCAGAACCAAATTAAGTGCTCATTTGTAATCCACGTAAACATCCCATATACACATCTCCCAGTACACCAGTTCTAAATTACTTTCTCAAAAAATCCAGCTGGATTAGTCATGAGACACCTATTTAATGTGGAGTGTATCCAAAATTCATAATTCATCCACAGTTTGTGGGAATTATTAAAAATCATGTCGACTTAGTGTGAAAAGTTTGTGCCAGCTGAGTAGTTGCCACAGGGATTCAGTCACTAGATGTGATTCAATTACTTGATAGAACAAAGTACAACACAAGAAAACAGTGTTGTCTGTTTGTAATTCAGTACCTCAATACAATTCCCACCGCTGTTTGTGATCCCACGGTTAAAAAAAAGCAACCTAAATGCAATATTTGATTTATGTAGGTAATGTAGTTTACATTATTTTTCTCAGATCATATGTTTTATATGTTAAGCTCAGTAATGATTGAAACATTGACAAATGTGTGAATCTTCATCCAAATCCAAAGACCAGATTGAGGTGACATTGCAATGTATTTGTTCAATCATTTTTGCCCCTTTTTTGAATGGAGATCAAAGTAATGCAATGGGCCTGCTGCAATTTTTCTGCAAACTACAGTAGATGCTGGGGACGTAAAGCAGGTAGCAAGCTGAATAGTATTAAACAGGGAATGATCTGACTCAGCAGAAGAGCCTGTTGAAGTTTAAGAGATTATCGCTCTCAGTCTGTGTTGTCGTATAAATATTTGGGTTATAAAGTCTTTGGAGCGTATTGTAGAACTGTTTTAATTCTTGTCCAGTGACATCAGGTGTTATTAACCCTTGTGAAATCCAGCAATTTATCAATGTTTGCAGTAATTATTTAAGTTGACAATCAGCCATCTGCTCGAGTAGATACAATGAGGGAAGTGACACTTAAATTCCAGACTCCTTGCAAGTCAAACACAGGCAAAAGATCGCCTCAAAGATAGCGATTTGAAAGAATTCTTTTCTTCAAAACAAACAGAAACTGGCAATGTCATTGTGCTTAAATATTGGGTGACACATCCAGAAAACCATGATGAAACCTTCCTTCTTAAGTCTGCACCTATTTTGTACAATTCCACCAGTTTGCAATACTATAGTCAATATCTAAACATATTTTATTCAGTACATTTCATCTTCTTTTGCAAAGAGATGACTTAATGGAGGAATATAAGATGATGAGTGGCTTAGATAGGGTGGACGACCAGCTCCTCTTTTCCTTGGGCGACAATGGCTAATATCAGGAGACATCCGTTCAAAGTGAGTGGAGGGAAACTGGGAGGAGACATCAGAGGTAAGATTTTTTATTCGGAGTTGGGTGGGTGGAGGAGTCTGGTACAATAGGGACATTCTGAAGACTCTTGGATAGGCAGATGGATGGAGTGTTATGAATGTTAGCTGGGGAAGGATGAGATTGTTTGAAGTAAATTTACAGAAGTCACCACTGAAGGGCCTGTGCTGTTATGTTCTGTGTATATCTTCTTTCTTCTTCTCCTTCTTTGGCTTGGCTTCGCGGACGAAGATTTATGGAGGGGTAAACGTCAACGTCAGCTGCAGGCTCGTTTGTGGCTGACACACAGGCAAAGCCACAGCTTTACAGAATCCCAGATCCGTGAATGTTTATAGTGCAAATGGTTACTGTTCATTCGGTAACTCTGTGGCAATATCCCAAGGAATCTCACCCTCACTCAACAACTTTCTTTCCAAAACACTGCTTGTTTATTGCACCAATGCTGTGTCCAACTCTTATTAAAGATGCTGTATTTGCCTGCTGATCAGCAAAGCAGACTTTGCTTTTTTAATTAACTGGTTCCTGGCAACCTTGCATTCAGCAAAGCAAGGGCAAAGTGCAAATTACAAGAATTACATGGCAAATTTCATATTGGAATGCACAAAATAATTTTTTGTATCAGGATAATTCCTAAAATAATCTTTCATATCAGGACCATTCACAAGCAAGTTTCATGACATTCTTTTAGATACTCAATGTTGGCGATCTCTCAAACGTTTACGATGCAAGTTTATTACATTTGGATATGGGAAGCAGTTGAAAAAATCCTGCTCTTGTTTTCCTGCGATATTTCTGCAAATGTCTTCACAGCTGGGAAACTACGACCAAACAAAACCCTTCAAGCTCGTCAATTTAGAAATCAAACAAGCCTTACCCAGGCTTTCCCCACTGCAAAGGTGGCAAGTCAGTTTGTTGTGATTCCAGGTCTCAGAGCCTCTGACCTAATAACTTCCATGTCTTGGACAAGCGACACTGGGATAGTACAGCATTTTGATGCTCTGAGTAATATTTGAAGATTGCTGCAGTCAGACTTGTGGTGAAGCATCACACATAAGCCCCTTTTACACTTGCATCCCAATCCCAGTAAATTGGCCATTCAGTGTCCCGGTTGGGAATAATGTTTTTGCTGTTCACACTTTAGCACTCTTATCCAGGACACTGCACGCTTTCACGCTTACAAGGAGTCATCCCCAGGGAGAGGACTGTTCTACCTTCAATTAGAGTGTCCAAATGTAATTCTCAGTTTCACACTTAGCTAACTGCAATGCCAGGTCTGCAGACGCAGGGGGTTGCAGTAGGGGTTGAAGGAAATCTATCCCTGGCGTGAGATGATGTCATTTTACACTGGCGTTCAGACGATTTTGCTTTCACACTTGACCCTTTTTCAGCCGATTGGCCGTTAATTCCTTGCAAGTGTGGAAGGGGCTATAGTCGCCAAGACAGCACAATCAAGCACTCCCAGTGTTATAAACATTATACTGTTCCACATCTCCAGTACCATTGATTTATTTTGCAAATAAGCTTGAAACTTTCCAAGTTATTTTCACATCTTGATTCAGAGACCCTGAAGCAGTGCGATGTAACTCGATGCATTGGGATTAAGGTTACATTTCCCTCCACAATGCAGAAACTGAACTTCATGTCTATTATTCAGACATCTCTTTTTAGACAGTTTAGAGACCTGGGTTTTAATTTCCGGGAAAAAAGATCCTATTGCCCCACTTTTGACAGTCAAAAAGCTTTTTGTTTGTTTCATGAAAGACTTTAATGTAAATATTTTAAGGGCCAGTGTTGCCAGAGAAGATGTCTCCTGAGAAATCATTTTTGCATGGTACTTGTTCGCTCCCAAACTGTGTGAAACAGCGATGCACTCATGGACCGATGCAGAAATTGTTTTAAAACAATTGAAGATGTACCGAGAAAGAGAGAGATGAGCATGATACAATGGCTCCTAAATGTTAGCAAAGAAAAACAAATGTTAGCTATCAGCTATATAGCAGAAGGATTAAGTTATATGTGACTTGAAAGGCTCACAAATGCAAAAAATAGGACCAGGCATGGGTTATTTGGCCCTTTGAGGTCACTTCACCATTCATCAAGATCATGATTGATCTTCTGCCTCACCTCCCTGTACAATCTCCCATATCTTTTTGATTGCACTATTCAAAGATCTGTTGATCTCTGTTCTGAATTTCGCAATAACTGAGCCTCCACAGCTTTCACCATCTGTTGTGTGAAGAAATTTTTCCTCATCATCAAATGCCAAGCCTCACGTCACTCCTGATTCTGGCCTTCTGAGCCAGAAGAATTGTCCTCCCAGCATCTGCCCTCATGATCCAGAAAGAATTTTCTAAGTTGCAATGAGATCTTCGTTCTCTCTAAGCTCGCAAGAGTACAGGCCTGGTTCCATCAGTCCTTCCTTGTGCAACAAATGGACCAACTTTGAATCAGTCTGGTTTCCTTCTGAGGAAAATATATCCTGTTTTAGGAAAGGAGATCAAAACTGTGCACAATACTCCAAGTGCAGTTTTAATGTAGCCCTTGTAATTGCTCATACATATTTTTTGCCTTGTTCTCAAATTAAATCTAAATTAAAGCCAACAACATTTCCCTCCCAAATTGGTTTTCAGTGGCTTTTGAGCAAATATACTTGTATAATGGTTGTTTTGATCAGCAACATTTACAACCTCTTGGATGTTTGAATAATACTCAGCTTTTTATTTTTTGTACTTGAATGGATTACTTGCAATCCATTCAAAGGAAACTTGTTAAAGTGATATTTGGTCTATCATAATATCCCTGATATAGATTGATTGTGAATCACTGAATCAATCCAGCACCAATGATTTTGATACCAAGTATCCTGCCAACCTGATCATTCTCACTGTTCAGTGTGAGCTTATTGTATATATAAGCACAATGGACAGATGCACCAAAATTCTAACTTAATGCAACCAAACATGTACATAACATACAAATATTGCAAAAGTAAAAATTTTAATTACCAAAGACAGAAACAGTTTATCCCCATTTTTTGCTTTCTACATTCAGTTTTTCATCCATTTCAATATATTACCTCCAATTCCACTCACTTTTAAATTGACTTGCTTTTAAAACTCCAAATGCACCACATTCAATGGTTCCTCCTGATCTATTCTGAGTCACATCCTTAAAGACTCCTGGAAATTCATCCAAAAATATTTTCCTTTCATAACTGAGAGTTGATGATGGTCAGAGTGATTATTCTTTTTAATGCTCTGTTATTACATCCTCCATTCGGAAGACATGCTCCTGTGCAGCTTGGAACTTTGCTTTCAAGCATGGTGAGAGGAAGATACATCGATACGTGCAATGTGAGTTCTAAAATGTTTAAAATCAAGTGCAGAGATAGTGTCTGATTGTCCCCATAAAATTTTGGTCAATAACCAAGTTTTAAACAATTGTTGATGCTTGTTCTGCTTTCACTTAACATTATTTGCAACAGAATTTTAGTATCTTTTATTAAAACTGTTTAAAAACCTTACTATTAATATTCTTGTTTGCCATAACATCCTCTCAACTAAAAGTGCTTACTTTTCTCAACCAATTGGTTCCGCTGTTTGTTATCACTTGGCATTCATCTGACTGAAAAGCAGTTTCTCTATGTAATGAAGATTAATTGAAAAGTCTTATTCAAAATATGACTGATGAGTTTTGCGAGTTTCTTCTGGGGATTTACTGTTTTGTAGCCTAATTAAAACAGAGGATTGGAAGAGGATGCTGACAGTAAGATGGATCAGTGGAAATGGATACTCCCAGAGATTTACATCAGTGGAAGCAGATACTGCTAGTGAGGTGGATCAGTGCAAGCAGATACTGCCAGAGAGCTCCATCAATGTTAATGGAATCTGCCAGAGTGACACCAGTGCAAGTGGATACTGTCCAAGAGATGGATCAGTGCAACCAGACACTGATAAACAGATACATCATCACAAATGGATACTTCCTGAGAGATACATCAATGCAAGCAGATACTGCTAGATAGATACATCAGTAGAAGCAGATACTCTCAGAGAGATGGATCAGTGGAAGTGGATGCTGCCAGAGAGATGGACCAGTGGAAAGAGATACTGCTGAAGAAATACATTAATGGAAGCAGATACTGCCAGAGAGCTACATCAGTTTTCTGAAAATCACATTCCCACTGAGGGAAGTTTACAGTGAAAAATTGTATTTTCTGACCAGGCAGACGGTAAAATAATAGTTATCAGCTCATTGATAGTAACCTGGTGCTTCTTCTCACTTCTTTGAACAGAGGTATGAAGAGAAGTGAGATCGCCCTTTTAAAATGTATTACTGCGAATATGTTGTTTTTTTACATTGTTCTATGGCTGTGTGCTCAGGAGCAGGTAAATCAGAAAATGTTGCAAAATTTACTGAAATACAACTTGGTGGTATGAATGGATCATTTACTTTTTTATATTGTTTGATGTCTACAGATTGCACAGTGCAATTCGTAAATCTAATATTATTTTTGTCTTAGATACTAAAATTATGTTAATTACACATTTGCTGACATTTAACTAAGGACGAAGTGTAGAAAGGATGGAACAGACGTTCCGCTCAGATAATGTCATATCTGTGATAGACTTGCATTCTCGGACACTTGGTCACACACCTAGAAAACTGGAATTTGCACTTATTAGGATTCAATTGGAGTTTCTTCTGAGAAATGATTTTTGATGAGAAACTTGTGAGGAAACAGTGGTCTGCACATTTTTGAGAAAAGTCATGACAATTATTTCAGGAGAAATTATTTTTAATTGCTTACACATTATTTTGGACCAATTTTGTCATTGTATGGCAAGAATTAAGAATTACAATAACTGAGTAACTCGCCAAACAATTATTTGTTCAAAGCCAAAGTAAAATACTGCAAATGTTTTTGGCCTGCTCAAAACCACAAGAATAGTGCTGTAGTGGCTCACAAGTTTAATGAGTATCCAGACATACGAGCAAAATATCTGCAGACTGTGCATCAGACCCACACTTTATACTCAAGTTTATAATATAGATCTCTTTACACTGCTGATTCAGACCATTTTTCCTCTGCACCGCAACCAATTGAGAACATTATTGGGCATTTGCTTCCTTTTCCATTCATATTGTTAACCTTTATTTTTCTTTGTGTGTGTTTATGAACCTGGGACGGTGCAGCAAGTCAGACATTCATTGCATCTGTAGTTTGTACTCATGTATGTGACAATAAATTTAAACTGATGCATGAAATATTGTATTTCCCATTGATTTAACACATGGTATATTTGCTCCTAAAAGGATAGCTCTCTGTACCTAAGAGGAAACCAAATTGCCTACCTTCTGCAGCCACTGTGTATTGTTTTCCATTATATTTTCGAGTTGCTGAAGCCTTTGCAAAGAACCACCATGATCTGTTTCTGGAGAATCTCTTTGCACTGTATTGGGCACAAAGTGATTTGACGCTGAGCGACAGTTATCCACCTCAGGAAGTAGAAAAGTATAGCTGCAAGGTCCATGCTGAATCTGATAATGCCTCTTTCCACTGTTGTCCATAGTCTTGTGAAACCCTGTTCCCAAAGAGAGACTGCAGCTGAAGAAAAACAGAGACGGAATCAACATTTTCTGCGTCTGTTCTCAGTGAATAAAGTCCTTTGTATATTAAGTGCAATCCAAAGATTTTTTTTTCCCCCCCCAAGATCTCTCAGAAGAATTTTTCAGTTGTGCTGCTTTTATCCTCTGGAATTCTGTGGTGAAATAGCC
Source organism: Narcine bancroftii (assembly GCF_036971445.1). Taxonomy (NCBI): domain Eukaryota; kingdom Metazoa; phylum Chordata; class Chondrichthyes; order Torpediniformes; family Narcinidae; genus Narcine; species Narcine bancroftii. Next base: position 66,811,184 of record NC_091474.1, on the reverse strand, counting down.
AAGTCTTCAGCACTGTGAACTATTGCTGCTTGATGTTCTGTCAAAACTGGAGTAATAAGGTTCTGTATTACTTCCTGTAGCCTTTCAGTCTGTGTTGCGCAGGCAGAGACAAATGCTGCAAAGCAAACATAATTCCCCACTGACTTGGTTTCCCAGCTTGAAGTGCCCTTTTATCTGAAGACTTACTGCACGTTTCTGCAAGCTGCTGTATCTGACTCAATCAACGCAGCACTTTCTGATGATTTGACAGGAATCCCAGAAGTGTAATATGTGAACACTGCCACCGCCTCCCCCCCTCACCACACCTCCCCACCCCCCCCCCCCCCCCCAACCAGAGCTGCCTGTTACCTTTCATTGGGGAGGTCACTCACCAGACAACAGAGATACAGGAGTATGTTTCTGTCCAGCCCACACTACGATTACCAAAAAAAATCCAAAGGCAGTTGATTGGCCCATAACAGAGCCACTGGTAATTCCCTTTCAGTCCTTTGTGGGGACCTATGAATAGACAGAAGAAATCATTCTGTCTTCTCTGGGACGACGTGCTGGAGTACATTATACAACTAGGAATTAAAGAATGCATTTTCCTCCTCAAGTAGGTGAGAATGTCTGGCCTAAAACTTTCAGTGAAATTTACCAATGCCTTTAATAAGTTGTTCTTGCAGAATCTAATACCAACAGCAGGTTCTGCCCTTGAAATAAAACATTTGTTCATGTGTTCAATTGCTCATGGTAAATTAAAGCCCTCTGACCTGAGTCAGTTCAGCTTCATTTGTAAAATATCTGAAATTGAAAATCACTCAGCTTACAGAGTGTACATTTCAGATCATTATAAGTGGAAGTATCATCTTATTTAATTTGAAATGAACATGTTTCAACAGGGACCTGAACTTGTAATCAAGTATCACCCTCATCACATCACCATCTTATGAATTCTAAATGTCAAAGATGAGTTGTCTGGTGAAAATGCTGATGGTTTGTTCATGAAGTGTACACATTTTCTTTTAAGAAATCTCTGCTGAGTTCTGAGAATGAAAAGCTGCTCCCAACTGTTGCTTTTTGACATTCCTCTCAGCAATTAATTTGGTCACTTATCAGCTCCAGCACATTCATATAAGGGGCAAGAGAATTTATTTCAGTTTCAGTAATTAATTACCATATATTCTGGTGTATAAGTGGACCTTTAGATAAGACGGGTCTCATTTTCATGGTTTTATCATATATCAGGGGTCTAAGGTGCATGAGATGATCCTCCAAAAATCAGATTGACTAAGCTGTTGGATGTGGTTGTTATCATGTATATGAGTGCTGGATCCTTGATTGTGCTGATCAAAGCATGGGATAAAGTGAAAGTTGAGATGGTAAGAAAATCATTTAAAAGTGCAGTATCTCTAGTGCAATGGATGGTACGGAAGATGATTTATTGTGGGACACTGACGGCAAAGCAGAAGCCGACACATCAGATACTAACTGGGACCCGTATGATGACTGCGTAAACAGTGAGAGGATGGATGTGCTTGCCGCAATCTTTGCATCAGACGATGATAGTGAGTGATTTTTGAAAATTTCTTTTTGAAAAATTCATTAAAAATTTCCTTCTAATATTTCAGTTGTTTGAAAATTTGTTGTAGGTTGGGTTCTTTTTTGGTGTTTGGGTTGTCTTATACACCGGATCTACGTCAAACTTTTTTTAGTTGAATTTAAGGTCTCCTTTTTGTATCTGGCGCCTAAAATGATCTCTGATTTTTGAGGGTTTCAAGGGTCGACCTATTCGCCGAAATGTATGGTAATCTATAGGCTATATCAAAACTTCAACTGAATTTAAAACACTGGAATAATTGTGAAAATCATTTCCGATAAAACTTTGAGAATCAGCCAAGTGGTAAATATGGTAATTGTTTTATGGGAATTGATTGTTCACTGTGAAGGAAGCAAAGATGTCTGTTCATGAGGACTAAACTGTAACCTAAGTTCGGATGCGTTTTGCAGATCTGGGCATTGCTACTTTCTTGAGATAATTATTTGAGTCACATTCAACTTTGCCCTATTTAGGAGCATCACCTTTTTCAATGTCTGTGACTCTTGAGAAGTGATTAAATTTGACGAAAAACCAATCAGTTGGGCGCTCTGGAGTTTGGCAGGCCATGCCCTCCAATGGGAAAATTGATCATTTGAAGTCTGTGAGCACAATTGCCAGATAGCCTTTCTTAGCAGCTCAGCCAAGAGGTTTTTTTTCATGCTTGGGGAAAGGAAAAAAAAACAGCTTGATGTTTCCCTGTATCACCATGCTCATCTCACCTCATTTGAGAAAGGGAGCTGAATCTAGTGCCCTCTATGTTTAAAAAAAAGATCAGTTTCTCTAAAGCTTCAACAATCCAGTTGAAGTGATAGACTTCATTATTTGCAAATTATTCATACATTTTGCTTGAAATGGAGATATAGAAGTAGTGAACCTGGATTTGAGCATCAGACATAAGTCGATTGTTAAACATTGCTTCATCTGCCAGAGTATGTTTATCTCAATATCAGGTTTATTGTTTGGCTAAAAACAGGCAAAGGATGAATCCAACAAAGGCAAAATGGGCTTTTATTGTGGCTGGTGGTATGTGATATATTTAGCTACGCTGCCGTAGTTTTGATCTCAGCCGTTCTCGTGAGATATTCAGTTTAGACTGACCACAACTTCATTTTGGCCAACAAAGCCATCCTGATCCACTTTGGGACCATCTATATACCTCTCCCTTATAACTAAAAACATCCAGTGTAAGTGACGTCTGTAGACCATGAGGTGCCACGCTTGCCTGGATAGAAGATTAGGGCAGCACAGGTGGTGTAGTGGTTAGCAAAATGCCTTTTCAGCACCAGCGATTGGGACTTGAATCCCACACTTTCTGTCAGGAGTTTGTACGTTCTCCCCATGTCTGCATGGTGTTTCACTGGGGGCCCCTGCTTCCTCCCACCATTCAAAATGTACTGGGAGCGTAGGTTAATGGGGTGTAAATTGGGCGGCACGGACTCATGCTGTATGCCTAAAATTTAAAATTGGTTGACTGGTAGAAAGGAAAGAGTGCATATAAAGGGAGCATTTTTAGGCTGCCTGCCAGGGAATAGTGGTGTTCTGCAGGGGTTGGTACGTGTTTGTGACTTTTCACGTGTATGTAAATGATTTAGATGATGAAATTGATGGTTTTGTGGTCAAGTTTATAGATGATACAAAAATAGGTGGAGGGGCAGGTAGTGTTGAGGAAGCAGGGAGACTGCAGAGAATACCACAAAGAAGGATCCAGAAAAGGTTTACGAGAATGATCCTGGTGATGAGAGGGTTAATGTTTGAGGAGCATTTGATGGCTTTGGGCCTGTACTTGCTAAGGTTTAGAACAATGAGGGGATGATCTCATTAAAACATACCAAATATTGAAAGGGCTAGACAGAGTGGGAGAGTCTTGGACCAGAGGGCACAGCTTCTGAACAAAACGATGTCCATTGAGATGAGGAGAAATTTCTTCAGCCAGAAGGCAGTGAATCTATGGAATTTGTTGCCTCAGAGGCCAAGTCATTGGTTATGAGGATGTGAAAAACAGAAGTACCTTCACAGAATTTGCTCGAGACAAAAATTGAGAACAAAGAACATTTATTATACAACAATGCAAAGTTGGGTGCTTCCCCTTACCCTGGGAATACACACATACACTGGGGCTCACCCAACTTTTATACAGTTGATTTCAGTGTAGAAGTACCCTCCCCCTTACATTCTTCTGCCTCCTGGATGAGTTTGGCATTAGGCAATCCTGTCTGCCTGCGTGCTGTTTCTGTAAACTTGGAGGACCAGGGGCTATCCTGTCGGTGTCCCATCATGTCACTGTCCTTATTCACACCTTCCCGACTCTCAGGGCTTACTAACTTCTTATATGCAGAACTTGCTAATTCTGTCTAAGGCTTATTCAGACTAACTTTACTTCCTACATTCTAGTATCTATCCTTATCCTATTCATACTGGCTTTATTCATTACACATATATCCATACTAGTTTTTTTCATCTTTCATATTTTCATATTAGTTTTACTCATCTCTCACAAGGAGAAGGAACGAGAACAGGGTTGAAAAGAAAAATACATCAGCCATAATTTGGACTGTGAAGCAGGTTCTGTGGTCTGAATGTCACAGCACAGGAGCAGGCCCCTTCAGCCCATGTGGCTTTGCCAAACATGATGTTCCAATCAAACTAAAACTTTGTGGCTTGTACCAGACCAATATCCCTCCATTCCCTTCGTATTCCTGCATCTATTGCATGTGCTTCCACCGCTATTCCTGGCAGCCTGTTTCAGACACCCATCACTCTCTGTAAAATAACTACCCCACACATCTTGTTTTAAATTTCTTTCCCCCTCACCTAAATGCACATCGTCAAGAGGGTGACACTTTTACCTTGGGGAAAGGATTCTTGACTGGCCCAGCAATGCTTCTGATGACTTTATACCAATCTATCAGTTCTCATCACATCTCTGTGAATCCTTTCTCCTCAGAATAGAGTTAGCACTTGGAATATTTTCCATAGACTTGAAAGTGCTCTCAAAGGAAAACTGATGTGAAGATCCAGATTTGCAACTGATCATTCCTTTGACTGTATCCTCTGATTTACATTGAGCATGATCATTTTGCTTGCTTTTTTTCAAGTGCTGATTATGTTTTTAGTCAAGGGATGCATTGAAATTTGTCTTGTCAGAAACATTTTCACCGGAGGTTATCTTGGCAAGGTTTACCAAACAGAGGCTCTTGGGTTCTGCACAAGGTGCCTTTCTGTGTTGTAGTTCATACCTTGCCTTGTATGTCTCACTAGAGGGTAAACAGAGGCAAAGTTAATCACAGATTCATTAGGAGTGGTGTTTTAATTAATTATGCATCGTGTGAAACCTTAGAAACCTACAAGATCCTGTAGGATTGAACATTGGGAGTCAGGTTTGGAACTTAGGCTAGAGTCAGCCAGAAGCTCGCTCTCAGACGTCTCATTTACTTGAAGATTCCATGGGTCTGTTGTGAAGTGACTTCAGTATCTTAACATAGGGGTCTGTGTATGCCTCATACCTAAACTAACAAAGGTTAGTTCAAATAAGAATATTTGAACATCAAGGACAAAATATGAAAACCAAGGACAAAAGTGGAAAAGGAAGTTGGGGATAATTTTGTTGACCACTTCTCCAAACTTTATCTTGAACAGAGGTGGGAGGGGAAACTTTACATTGTTCTGCTCTACAACTCAGTGACAGAGAAGCTTATAAAATATGGTTCCTCAGGAATCCACCAACCTAGCTTGCTTGTTGTCCTGTGTTAAGGAAGAAAATTTAAAGGGTTCCAGTTGAGGGGTTTTTCTTGTCATGGGTGAACTTTGACCTCAAAGGACCAACTCGTTATTGTAGGTAAGGCCTGGCTTTGGAGGGGACACTTGCATTAATGGGAGCCTGGCTTCAGGTGGGGAACTGTTGTACCCTTGCCCCTGGCAAACAACAGTGTCTGTGAGATCCACTGATCTTTTCAGCAACCTTCAGTATAGGATATAACTTAATGTTTCAGAACAACAGCTTCAATAGCAGATATTAAAATTACTCCATCCCATCCCCATTGTTTGCCTAATTGTGTCATTTGTTGGTGGAACTGACACCTCGAAAAATATTGGGAACTTGTCCCAGTTCCAAATGGGACCATTGGGGCAGTGACGTGCTTTTCTGCTCATGTTTGTTACATGGGAGTCCTGGAAGAAAAGGGTTTTAAAAAAAATAAAAACAAGAACATCTAAAAAGTTAGCTGGAAGGTTTATTATTTTATGCATTCGTTTTACAAGGTTTCTTTCATCCACAAAATGAATGGAGACAGCACATTCATGAGGCGGTTGAAGTGACTGATGGAAGGAAAGTGAATTTCTGTGAATAATTGGAAGTTAGCAAATCCACCAAATATGTAAATTAAGGATCTTTTGTATTTTGAATTGACTATGTGCCACAGAACCTAGAAGGAAGTTGCTTTTTATAGCAGAACACAAAATAATGGTTGCATTTGATTGGCAGGATGGGATCTCATCAACATAACATAACATAACAATTACAGCACGGAAACAGGCCATTAGGCCCTTCTAGTCCGCACCGAACCAAACACCCCTTTCTAGTCCCACCTCCCTGCACAATGCCCATAACCCTCCATCTTCTTCTCATCCATATACCTGTCCAACCTTTTCTTAAATAATACAATTGATTCCGCCGCCACTATTTCTCTAAATTTCCAGATTACGTTGAACATAAAACATTTTTAAAATGTATGAAACAGGAGCAGGAGTCTGGCCCTTTGACCCTGCTCCACATTCCATGAGACCATGGCTGATCTGGCTGAAGATTCAGCTCCACCTACCTGCTTTCTCCCCAAAACCCTATATTCATCTACTCTTCACTAATCTCTCTACATGTGTTTAAATACATTCAATGAGGAAGCCTTCACTGCTTTCTTGGCAGAAAATTCCACAGATTAACTACTCTCTGGTAGAAGCATTAGCTCCTCATCTGTCTTCAATCAGTTCCACTAAATCTTGAGCCTTGTCCTCTAGTTATAATCTCACCTGCCAATGTAAACAACCTTCCTCCTTCGGTCTAGTCCTTTCATAATTTTAATTCTCCCCATCCCATTCTTCTAAACTCCAATGACTGTAGTCCATAGCTCCTCAGAAGATAATTCCTTCTTTTACAGAATCAACCTGTTGAACCTCCTCTACACCATCTCCTAAGGCAATATATCCTTAACTAAGGAGAGGAAAACTGCAAGCGGTACTCCAGGTGCAGCCTCATCAGTACCATGTAGAGTTGCAACAAAACATCCCTGCTTTTAAACTCAGTCCCTCCAGCAGAACAAAATTCCATTTGCCATCCTGATTACCTGCTGCACCTGCAAACCAATCTTTTGAGATTCGTGTACAAGCATTCCCAAGTCCCTCTGCACAATAGCATGCTGCAATTTTTCACTAATAATAGTCCAATCTATTTCTGTTTGCTAACTGGATGGCCTCACATTTACCAACATTATTTGCCAGATCCTTGTCTACTTGCTTAATCTATCTATTGTCTTTCTGGGTCCTGTACACAATTTGCTTTTCCACTCAATTGAATGTCATCATCAAACATAGCTACGCTGCACTTGGTTCCCTCCTCCAAATAATTTCTGTGCATTGCCAACCAGAGAAACACCAATATATCCCAACTTTCTGCCTTCTACTGGTTAACCAACCAAGCACATTACCCTCAACTCCATGCATCCTTATTTTATACAAAAGTCTTATGTGCGGAATTTTATCAAATCGCTTCTGAAAATCTATATTCCACATTCACCTGTTCCACTCAATCCACTCGCTCATTATTATCCTCACAGAGCTCCAGTAAGTTAATTAAGCATGACTTGCTCTTTCTGAAATCAAGCTGCATCTGCCTGATGTAACAATTTCTATCCAGATATTTTGCTGTTTCTTCATTGATGATCACCTAAAGCATTTTCTCAACTATGTTTGTGAAGTTGCCTGCATATATCTATATCCTTTTTAAATAGTGGCATTACCTCTAACAACTTCAGTTGCATTAAGAACATTTCCCAACCCCACCCACCCTATTCCTAACTCTGACAAGATCCACAAGTGAAAGAGCGCTATAGGAAATTGTTTGACCGAGTGCACATTTACCTCTTACATCTTGTGCTTGATTTTCTTTGTTTTTTCCTTTTATGAAATGTTTGGACACAAGAAAATTTTAGTTAGGAGCAATGATGCAATTTTTTAAATCAAGGGATACATCACGATAACAGACCCTTCTGTCCACGAGCCTGCGCTGTCCAAATTGATCCACATGCCAATTGACCTATTAACCCTGTAGATCTTTGGAATATTTCATGAAATGTTAATGAATATGAATTATTTTATCAGTAACGTTCCCTCAAAATCTAAATGAATAAGTTTGATGCGCATAATATAATTACAGCTGATCCACACCAAGCATCTTATCAGTGAGAAGATTTGCTTCAATCTTGCTTAAATTTTTGTTCCTGAATTATTCTAGTCCAACACTATGAAACCAAGTATTTCACTTTCCTTTGGTCTAGAAAATAATTAAAAACTTTGTAAATGTATTTAAATTCTCAAATTTAAAAATCATCTTATTTCCTAATTTCATTTTTTTTAAAATTACTCACCACAGAGTAGCCAGGAACTAACATGTACTCAGGCCTCTGTAATGCCTACTTAGCAGAGCCTGGTACTGATGATGAACATGATGTCTAACAGCATGCTAATCTCATTGTACCAATTTTACAATTTGTGAACTGTATGTAACATGCAAATATACAAATGAGAGTAAGCCATTTAGCCTCCAGAGTCTCTTCAGCCGATCAATAGGGTCAGGGTAGATTTGATTTTACCACATTCCACTCTTAACCTTTCATGCCTTCGCTTCTCAAGAATCTGTAAACCCTCACCTTAAAAAATTCAAAACTTCTGCTTCAGCCACCTTTCAAGGAAGAATCGTGACAAATTTCAAGTCTCATCCATCTTAAATGGGAAATCCCTTGTTTTTAATGTATTTACCCCACATTCCAAATTGAAAATATTCTCAATAATTCCCACCAATTAAAACTTCTGACCATTTTTATGTGCAAATTATGAAAATTACTCTCCACAACTCAGAGGTTCTTTATATCCAGGAGTTTAATGGCAGGAACAACGTTGTGGCTGCAAGTGCAGTAGTTTAGAACCCTGCATCTTGATCTACATCTTCCTCCAGTGGCTACGAGGCATATTAGACAGGACAGGAAGACTCACAAACCAAAATGCTATCCAGGGGAGAGTAAATTTGCTTATGTGTTCTCTTTCACTAATCTTTCATTTTGGCCACCTAACACATTGTGGGAGCAAGTACACTTTAAAGGAATGCCTTGAGTTGTGACAGATAGATACTATTCATTGCATGGGATTAAGCAATTGCCAAACCATTGTCTTTTTTACAGCAAACATACCTGTGGACAGCCTGTTTATCCCTGCCTGAAATGTTGGTTACCCTTTACTTCCCATGGATGCTGTGACCTGCAGAGTTTCTCCAGTACATTTACGTATTCTGTCTCCTTTCTTCCAGCCCGACATCCCCTTGCCATTCCTCCCCTATCAGAGATCTACCCCTCCCCTATCAGAGATCTACCCCTCCTCCATTACCTCAGCTTTCTTCTCCCCTCCCAAATGTATCCAGGTATTGTCTCTTATTTCTTACCCTATGGTTCTCCCCTTGCCCCTTCTTCCTCTCCTCTTCTCCCCCTCTTGCCTCCCCCCCCCCCCCCCCCCACACTTGCACCCAAAAGTTTTATTTAGGTGCCTGTTTTTGCTTGTACCTGATGGAGAGCCCAGGTCTGAAACTTCGTTTCCCTTTACTTCCTATGGATGCTGCGTGATCTGCTGAGTTTCTCCAGCTGGTTTGTGTATTGCACTCAACCCCAACAACTGCAAACTTTGCTGTTTAACTGTAGACAGTGTTGCAGGATTCAATCCAAATTTCAAGATGTGTTGTCAACCAGCAGTGATTGTTTCCTGATGTCAATTCAGCAACTTCAGAGTCAGGCGGCAGTGTTATAATTGGATTGATGTCAATTGAATCAGGGAAGAGCCTACCACCAAACCACTGGGCATGTCCTATCGGGATCGTGTGGTTGCTCCTGCTTATGTTTGCAATGTGGTTTGGTGATTTGCAGTAGAAATATGTACTATTGTTGTTGACATGGAGAACATTAATTGTGACAAACTGGTGAGGGAGGCAGCAGCAATCTTTTTGCAGAGAGATTGTTACGAGCCCAGAGGACCCCAAAACCCAGCAGCAAAAGATATTCACCAAGACAAATGGTTACTTGAACAAAAGTTGCTTTTAATTATCTTTAAACATGAAAACAGAATCACACTTTAGCTTATTACTATTAACTAACCTAACTTAACCCCCTTATAATTCTAAGCGCATGTGTATGTAATGTGTGTGTAAATTCAGAAAAGATCTTTGATTCACAGTCCACTCTCACTTCTCATTCCTCCAAGTTCACTGGTTGCAGGCAATTCTTATACTGTGCATAGAATTTAACATTTATGAAGTTCACCAGACTTTGCTTGAAAGGTAAATGGATACCACTCAGGAAGGTTCTTGTCAGCTTTCAGAGAGAGATTTGTTGTGCGCTGGACACCCACAACTGATTCCTTGTAACCAGCCACTTCAGTGTCTTGCAGAAGAAACTTGTCCCATCAGGGTTCTCCAGGTCACCTCTTTCTTTCAGGTCACCACAGAGTTGCTTTTTGTCTCTCTTCTTTCAAGTCAAACATTAGGCACCCAGTCCTCTCCTCTTGCATGAACTACAAGCCCTTTGACCAGGCTGAACTAAGCACTCAGAACCTGCCTTCCAAATGGGGTTTTTCCACAAGCTTTCCAGCTTGTCCTGTTCCAGTCCCAGCTGTTGCTGCTGTCAAACTGCAGAACTAAATTCCACCCCGCCCCCTCTTTCCTCTCTCTCTCTCTCTCTCAGATAAAAACCTTTTTTTCTCTCTGCTTGCAAAACCACATGACCCTCTTAGAACAGCAACTTCCACTCCAGACAGCCCGTGGCTCCGGCGAGTTCTTTCATCTGTTTTTCTTTGGCTTGGCTTTGCGGATGAAGATTTATGGAGGGGTAATGTCCACGTCAGCTGCAGGCTCGTTTGGGGCTGACAAGTCCGATGCAGGACAGGCAGACACGGTTGCAGCGGTTGCAAGGGAAAATTGGTTGGTTGGGGTTGGGTGTTGGGTTTTTCCTCCTTTATCTTTTGTCAGTGAGGTGGGCTCTGCGGTCTTCTTCAAAGGAGGTTGCTGCCCACCGAACTGTGAGGCGCCAAGATGCACGGTTTGAGGCGATACCAGCCCACTGGCAGTGGTCAATGTGGCAGGCACCAAGAGATTTCTTTAGTCAGTCCTTGTAGCTCTTCTTTGGTGCACCTCTGTCTCGATGGCCAGTGGAGAGCTCGCCATATAACACGATCTTGGGAAGGCGATGGTCCTCCATTCTGGAGACGTGTTACCCTTTTGTAAACAACAATCCATTAGTGAAGTCTCTTGGGCACTCTCCAAAGCTTTTGCAAAGGCTCTTGGAGCTGGCCTGTCCAACACGAGCAGCTCCAGTATTTTAAATAAGATCTGTTTTAAAGTATTTGTTTGTGACCTACACTAAAAAAAAACCTGCCCCAATTTATCTCTCAAAAACATATCTATAATCTGTCACAATTTCTACAGTCAAGTGAGTTTCTCCTTTCTCACAAGATGCATATTTTGGAAACTCAAGGAGTAGTAAGGAAGAAATAGGCCACATTTCTATTCCATGAACGTTGCGTAGCAGGTTGTGACTTCAAACAAAATCACAATGTCTTCAATGCAGGGCTTGTGGAAACCTTAACTCATTGATTCAGTCTGAATGTACCCCTATTAGATTCATTTCTGTATATTGCAGGCTCATTCAGTCAAACTCTCAGAGGGATGAGAGACCGAGAAAAATTTGTTCACTTTCAGCCAAAGTATTAACTTCATCAATGGTGTGTTGGGTAATATCCAATGTCAAAGTGAAGGTTCACATTAATGTAGCACCCATTTTCAAAGCGTCTCACTGTTACTTAAACCCAGGGCCCTGTTGAGGCTACTGATGATAATTATGCAAATTATGCAAATATCTGTCATTACTTTGTGTTACTTTAAGAGAATTGAAACACATGGATTAAAAGATAAAAATGATTGCCTATCTCACTTGATTAATTGTAATACTTCTGGTCTTCAGAGATACCAAGATAGTCCAGCTGCAGATTAATGGGACAAGGCAGAATAATAATTTGGCATGGACCAGATCAGGCAAATGGCCTATTTCTGTGCTGTAGTGTTTTATGGTCGAAGGAAGCCTTGGTTCATTTTTTTCTGCAATGATAAGTTCTCATTGCAGATGAAGTTTGCAATGTTTTGTAAAAGTTTCACAATGCTTTTGTAGCTTTACTTTACATTTACTATGCCTTCTAAAAGTTTTTCATTTAGTTTTTGTTTAAAATGGAGAAAAATAATTTGAACTGTTTTAAATTTCTTAATTCCTTTTTTTTTAATTTAATTTCTCCAAGTAAAGACACCCTTACCAGAAAATGTACCTTGCCATGTACCCCTTTGCCTGAGACAGTGCCCTGGCTCTTTAGTCAATGGACGCATCCTCATGAATCCAGTCTGTTGACGTGGAAAGAATTTTGTCAACTTCAATGAGATCTCCCCTCCCTATTCTGAATTCAACCGAATGCAAGCCAAGTCTCCCCTGTCTCTCCTCGAGCGCTAAACCTGCCACCTCTGCACCAAAGTAGTCAATCTTCACTACACTCCCCCAGAGGCAGGTATCTTGATTTCTCAGGTAAAAAGATGACAGTTGTTCAGAAGCCCCCTTGCAAAAACCCCATATAATTGCAGTTGGACATCTCTGTTCTGTAAAGTCGAGGACAATGACGGTTTCCTTCACCTGCATTTTGACTTTCAATGATTTGGACACAAAGGTACTTCAATCCTTTGAACATTTCCCAAACTATCATTCTTGATAAAATAACTGGTCATGCACCAAAATGGTTAACTTAATGTGTTCACTGATTCAGGCTGTCAACATCTTCTTGAAGCCCTTTGACATCTTCCTCTCTTCTCACAACCTCATCAAGTTTGGTACAATCAGAAAACTTGCAAAAATTACATTTGATGGAGAGGGTGAGCAATTTTAAGTTCTTGGGAGTCACTATCTTAGAGTATCTTTCCTAGGCCCAACACATTAATGGCATTGTGGAAAAAGCACCTCAGTGCCTCTAATTCCTCAGGATTTTGTAGATTTGGTATGATAACAGAAACTGGAAAATTTCTACAGAGGTATGGTGGAAAGTGTTCTTGACCAGCTCCATCACAGTCCGAAATGTGGACACCAATATCCCACAGTATAAAGCCCTCCAAAAGGGAGTGGACATCACAGGGAAAATCCTGCCATCAAGAACATCCATAGGTAATGCTGCCGTCGGAGGGCAGGAGCAATCATCAAGGACCCTCACCACCCACCACGTGCTCTGTTCTCGCTGCTGCCATCAGGAAAGAGGTGTCGGTGCCATAAGACTCGCACCACCAGGTTCAGGAACAGCTGCTACACCTCCACCATCAGACTCCTCGACAACAAACTCAATCAGGGACTCATTTAAGCACCCTTTTGCACTTTATTGATTTTTTAAAAATCTCTCTGTATTGCACAGTCATTTTGTTTACATTTCTTTATTTGTTTACATGTATTCTATCTTCTTGAATACAAGAAGAAGAATCTTAGTTGTATGTCATGTCATGTATGTACTCTGACAATAAATCTGAACTTTGAGCCATCAATTGGAAATAGTCTTGTCACCCTGGGATCTCTGTGATACTCCATTCATCATCGTCTGCCAAGCTGAGAATGATCCATTTGTTTGCACTCCTTCCTATCCAATGGCCACTTCTCAGTCCATACCAGGCTATCATCGCCAGTACAGCAGGCTTGAACGTGATTGACTAGCATCCTTCATCGCCTGGAAGACTGACACCATGTGACTGTTTTATTTCTCTGCATTTCTTGATTTTCCATTATAAATTGTCTTGATAGTTTTTTTTTATATTTTATTCAAAAATTTTAAAACCACATCTACAATGATGAATGAATAAATTGAAAAAAAAAACATATTTGCTGTATGTACACCACATATGTCTTTATTGTTGAGGATCCAACGTTTGTCCTTGCAGGAACTGACCTTTTTGCAGATCTGTAAAAGCTCTTGCCATCCGTCTTTATGTTTCATGCGAGTTTCCTCTGTTTATTTTGTCTTGTCTTTCTATAATTTCTTGGTCTTCCTATGCCAGGTTCTGAACTGCCCTTAAGCCCACCTCATATCTAACAACTTAAAGCTTTCTTTTTTTTAATTTAATGCCTTATTTAATTTCTCTTTATCACCCAAATTTCCTGGTTTTCTGTGTTTAAAGGGAATTTTTTTTTCTCTGTAAATTGTTTGCTAACTCTCCTAAGTGCTGACGTTTCTCTCTTCCGTCAATTTTCTGAGCATGTAAGACGATATTCTTGATTTTTCATAAGCATTACAGCCTATGTGCCAAAACATAATTTCTCCTTACAGTTGAATTAAAGGAAAAGTGCAATATTTCCAAGATTTTCTTGGTTCTGCTAAATAGTTTCTGGAAATGTGGCAATAATCTCTTTAACATTGTGCACAGCTTTAGCAATTTGATGTTGATACCTAAATGTACCATACTTGACAGCATATAAGACCCCCCTCCCCCATTTTAAGCGAGAAATTTTAGGAAAAATTAATTTTAGTGTGTTTACTTGGACAGAATATGCAACTTGGACATCAGTAAAACTCGTTTTATAATAATACTGTAGTAATTGACAAGAGAAAACATTTAGAACATTAAAACAAGTAATTATCATGGACAAAAATGCAATAAAACAGCAATGTTCTGTAACAAAGACTTTAATCGTCTTCACTGCCTGAACATTCATCAGGACCATCTCTGTCAAAGCCCAAAAAATCAGTATCACCTCTGCTCATATCATTGTCTTCAAATAATGCATCAAAGGCATTACTAATTCCACACTTCTTAAAAGCCTTAACAATAATTGTAGCTCTTACAGTTTCCTAAGAAGTCTTCACCCACTTACACACCTGTGTAATGGGGGGACGTTTTACTCTTCCTGCTCGTGTTAGTGCATGGTCCTTTTCTCCCATCCATTTGTTCCAGTGTTCCCTCATGCTATTTTTAACCGGCTTATTTATACACATATCTAAAAGCTGCAATTGGCTTGTAGAACCACCGGGAATAACAGCCATCTGGGTTTTCAGTTCACGTGCCTTTTTTTAACATCTTCAAATCTGTGTGCTCTTAAATTACTCCAGACCAGAAGTGCAGGATTTTTTAAGAGTCCATCGGGACGCCTTCACCATATCTTCTACAACCATAATTTGATTCCAGCTTTGTCCATCCAGCCTTTTGAATGAACGTGAACAAACACACTGTGTGGTATTTTTTCTTTGGGGTAAGTCTTTTAATATTAAATATTACAAACAGAGGCAGTTTTGTGCCATCAGCAGAACAGGCCAGAATTACTGCATAGTGTGTCTCTTCATAACCAGTGGCTTTAACTACAACGGTTTTAGCTCCTTTAACACTCACACTTTTGTTGGATGGTACATCAAATGTTACTAGAACTTCATCCATGTTACCTATTGGGCTCAGTTCAAAACACATTATTTTTCATGTATTTATTACAAACCTGAAATTCTAATATAATCTGCTGTGCAATCGATGTTTTCATATGCATTGATAAACTGTGCCGTTTCATGAACCGGTAACCCCAATCTTGGGTATTGAGTAATGAGGAAATGACTGAGGCTTTGAAATGACTATTTTGCATCAATCTTAATGGTGGAGGACACATCTACCATGCCATGGACAGTGGACAGATGTGATGGGAGGAGAGGACTGAGATACAAAAGCAATTACTGAAGAGATAGTTCTGAGCAAACACAAGCCTAAAGATAGACAAGTCCCCTGGTCCTGATGGACCTGAAAAAAAAATTATAGTTGAGCCTTTAGTGATAATTTATCAAAACTTTCTGGATTCTGGGCAGGTCCTAACAAATTGGAAGGTGGCAAATGTCACACCACTGTTCAAAAAGGGAGTTAACTATAGAACAGTTAGTTTAACATCTGTAGTTTGGAAAATTCTCAAAGCTATCATTAAAGAAAAAATAGCAAGGCTATAGGATCCACAAGGCAAGCACAGCAGGGATTCAGCAAAGGCGGGTCCTGTTTGACAAATTTATTGGAGTTCTTTGAGGATATAATGAGCGTAGTAGATAGAGGGGACCAAATGGAAGTTGTTGACTTCGATTTCCAGAAGGCATTTGATTATGTGCCGCATATAAAAAACTTTTACATAAGATAAGTCAAGTCAAGTTTATTATCATCTGATTGTACAAGTACAACCTGACAAACCAACGTTCTCCAGTCTTTGGTGCTAAACATACAGACAGACATAACACACTTACAGACAAATAAGACATATGCAGGACAAGTTTTTATCTGCACAAAACTAAATCTTGTTTTATACAAATGAGAGTCTCAGATGGTGAGTGTGAGCAGTTTCTTTGAAGACTTCTCACTGCCGTGGGAAGAAGCTGTTTTTCAGCCTGGTGATGCTGGCTCTGATCCTTCTGCATCTCTTCCCTGACAGGTGCAGCTGAAAGATCCTGTGTGCAGGGTGGAAGGGTTCCTCAATGATTTTGTTCACCCTCTTCATTCAATGATACCGGTAGAGCAGTTGATGGGGGGGGAAGGAGACTCCAGTGATCCTCTCTGCACTCTTATGGTCCTGAGGATTGACCTCCAATCCACTTCTCTGCAGCAACCATACCACACTGTGATATGAATGGCCATGACGCTCTCGATAGAGCTCCTGTAGAAGGTTCACATAATGGTGGCTGGTAGCCTTGCCCACTTCAGTCATCTCAGGAAGGCAGTCACTGTTGCACCTTCCTGACAAGTGAAGAAATGTTGAGTGTCCATGACAGGACATTAGTTAAGTGAACTCCAAGGAGAGTTTTCCACTCTCTCTCTCTACAACAGAGTTGGAGAGTTGATGCATAGACTTGGGGGTGATGTTTCAGCATGAATAGAGGATGGCTAACAAATGGAAAGCAGAGTGTTGGGATACATGGGTGATTTTTGAGTTGGCAATCAATGTTGAGCAGTGTGCCGCTTAGGTCGGTGCTTGACCCACAACAGTTTTCAATGTACGTAAACAATCTGGAAGAGGGGACAGAGTGTGAATATAAGTTTGCTGATTACACTAATTTGAGTGGAAAAACAAATTGTGCAGAGGAAACGGAGAACCTGCAGATAAGTTAAGTGAGTGGGCAAAGGTCTGGCAGATGGAGCACAATGTTGATAAATGTGAGGTTATCCAACTTGGAAGGAAAAATGAAAGATCAGATTATTATTTAAATGGCAAGCAATTGGAGCATGCTGCCTTGCAGAAGGACTTGGGAGTGGTTTTGCATGAATCGCAAAAGGTTGGTTTGCAGGTGGCAAATGGAATATTGGCTAGATGGATTGAATTTAGGAGCAGAGAGGTTATGTTGCAACTGTACAAGTTACGAGTGAGATCGCATCTGGAGTACTACATGCAGTTCTGGTTTCCTTACTTGAAGCAAGATATACTGGCTTTGTAGGCAATCCAGAGGAGGTACACCGGCTTCATTCCAGAGATGAGTGGGGTTAGCCTCTGAGGAGACATTGAATTGTCTGAGACTTTACTTGCTGGCATTCAGAAGAATGAGAGGGGATCTTACAGAAACATATGAAATTATGAAATGTATAGAGGAGATAGAGATGGATAAGTTGTTTCCACTGGTAGATGAGACTATAACTTGGGGACATAGCCTCAACTTTCAGAGTAGTGTAGTAGATTTAGCATGGAGATGAGGAGTAACTGCTTTTCTGAGATGGTGGTGAATCTACGGAATTCTCTGCCCGTTGAAGCAGTGGAGTCTACCTCAATAAATATATTTAAGACAAAGTTGGACAGATTTTTAGATAGTAGAGGAATTAAAGGATATGAGAAAAAAACAGGTAGGTGGAAATGGGCATATCAACAAATCAGCTGTGATCTCATTGAATGGCGGAGCAGGCTCGACAGGCCAGATGGTCAACTCCTGCTCCTGTTTCTTATGCTCCCTTAAAGTTTGCTCAGTTCGAAAATTATTAACTATTGCTGAACTATCTGTGTCGTAATCTGAATCTTATTCAGTGTGCACGCAATATTTTCAGTAAAAAAATTTTAATAGAAGATTGGAATCATTCATCTGAAGGAAAATATTAGTGAAAAAACAAATCAGCTTGTGAAATTGAAATGGATAGGTTTGTTTTCGATGTGATGATATTTTAAACGTTTATTAATAAGCCTTGTAATCTCACAGTTCGGTGGGCAGCAACCTCCTTTGAAGAAGACCGCAGAGCCCACCTCACTGACAAAAGACAAAGGAGGAAAAACCCAACACCCAACCCCAACCCACCAATTTTCCACTGCAACCGTGCCTGCTTAACCCGCATCGGACTTGTCAGTCACCAACGAGCCTGCAGCGGACGTGGACATACCCCTCCATAAATCTTCGTCCGCGAAGCCAAGCCAAAGAAGAATCATGTCAAAAAGGTTTTTAATGAATTTAAATTTATTTACAACACAATAGAAGCTGATTCTGGCCATTGAATCTCATGACTCCCAATTATACATGCCAAGCCTGTACGCTTTTGGAGGGGGGAAGGAAACTGGAGCACCCAATGAAAACCCATGCAGGTCACAAGGAAAACATTAAAAACTCCTTACAGACAGTGACAGATTTGATCCGAGATCGCTGGTACTGTTATAGTGCTGCCTAGCTGTGCTTAATTTCTTAAATAAGACCTTTCAATTGCTTTCATTTTACTTGCAATTTTAAATTGAGTTCATTTCAATTCAGACTGAGTTTAATCCTAATTGTTTGCATCAAAATCAGAAGACTAAAATTTAGCAGAGAATCTGTGATCCAATGCCAGTTTTGCACCTTGGTGATGCAACTGTGACATATTAGCATTTGGACACCTAACTTGCAGTGGTTAAATTTGTGAATAAACGAAGGTCAGCATTTTGTAATTTGTTAATGTTTATGCTTGTCTTGGTATTTTGTCACTGTTATATCCATGGGTTGCTGTTTCCATTGAAGAAAGGGATTTTGATAAAAGGTGATAGAAAACCATGGCGAAGGGGGTATGCTTTAGATTTTGGGCAGTACAATTTGCTCTTGCCATCACTCTGAGACAGGTTAATCTTGGTCTCATCTATTCACAAGACCCTTTTCCAAAATTCTGCAGGCTCTTTCAAATACTTCTTAGCAAACTGTCATCTGGCCATCCTTTCTGTGGCTAACGTGGTTTGCATCTTGCAGTGGATCCTCTGTATGTCTGCTTATGAAGTCTTCTGTGGACATTAGTCAATGACATATCCATACCTGCCTCCTGAAGAGTGTTTCTGATCTGTCAGACATGCGTTTGGGGATTTTTCTTCATTATGATGAGAATTCTTCTGTCAGCAGTGGAGGTCCTCCTTGGCCGACCAGTCCCTTTGTGATCACTGAGCTCACCAGTGCATTCTTTCTTCTTAATGATCTTCCAAGCAGTTGATTTTGGTCATCCCAAGGTTTTGGGTGAAATCTCTTACTGTTTTATTCTTGTTTTTCCGTCTCATAATGGCTTCTTTGACTTACATTGACATAACTTTGGTCCTCTATAAAAAATGGCAACTATGGACTCCAAAGGTGATCAAAAGCTTAGAAGCAAGCCTAGCTCTTTTATACCTGCACTAAAGAAGCACTTAAACATACTTGAGTTCTCACAAACACCTGTGAAGCCAAATGTCCCAAATATTATGGTGCCCTGAAATGGGGGAACTATGTATAAAAAGTGCTGTAATTGCTACATGATCAAACTAAAATGTATACAAATTACCTTGAATAAAATCTGGAAAGTGCACTTTAATTACATGTGAATTGTTTGATTACAAATTTAAAACTGTGGATCACAGGGGCAAATAAAGCAAAAAAAATGTCTTTGTCCCAAACATTTTTGAGGGCACTGTATTTTGGCAGCTATGTGTTCTTGACCCCAGTCTCTCAATTGACTCCTGTCCCCCACCCCCTACCCCCACATGATGTGGAGAATCCAAGACTCATATCCCACTTCCCCACTATTGTGATTTCTTAAGTCTTGAGTCTGACCTTCCCTTAGGTTAATCAGCAATCCATGAGACAGTACCCAATCCATAAAACATGAACCCATGACCCCAGACCCCCAAATGCCACTCATTCTCCTCCCCATAATCTCCCTCTCCCATCACTACCTGGGCCAATCAGTAATGTGTCTCTGCCCTATTTCTTTTCACTATCAGTGTGCTACTGACTTTCACAGTGAATGGTAGATCCCTGGAGACTATTATAGAATAGAGAGAGCAACGGGTACAAGTACATAGTTCTCTGAAAGTGGCAACACAGGTAGATAGGAAGGTGAAAAAAGAGTTAAAGGTGCTTCTTCTTCACACAAGAGGGTGGTGGATTTCTGAAACAAGTTGCCAGAAGAAGTGGGAGAGGTGGGACAATTCAACATTTAAAAGACAGGAACATAAATTGGACATTTTTAGAGAGATATTGGTCAAATGGAGACTCATGGGGCCAGTTGGGTAGACATCTTGGTTGACAGGATCAAGTTAGGCCAAATAGCCAGTTTTTTAATGCTGTAAAACTCTGATTCTTTGACTTTGATTCACCCATGCCTCAGTTACTCTGTTAATGTGCAGCACCTGATATGTGGAGGCTGGCGTCATTGGCACAACTGAAGTTCATGTGGGAGGATGAGCTGGCCACCAAAACAGGTAGTGGATGTCTTGTTAATATACCATAAGCTGCATCTACTCACATTCATTCTTTTTGAATCCAATGTCTGCATATTTCCTTATTTCATTGGATCCTTTCACCTTTGTGTGCTCCTAAAGGGCCCAGTATTCTCTTCCCTTTCTAAACCTTGTATGCTGAACCACTACAATATCTTTAAGCCTTTGCCACCACTCACAGGGTGCAAGGTCAGGACTAACTGGACCACATCAAGGAAAAAAGGGCACTTCACCTGCTTGAAAATTCTTCTACCAGCTTAAACATCTGCTTCCTCTGTCACCAGCATCCCACCAACTTCAGCAATACCCAGAGTCATGTTCTTCCACCCAGAACGAACAGAATTTCGCAAATTGGAATTCTGTTCTTTGATTATTAGCTCAAAATAATGGTTCACTCTGTGAAATAGCATTGATGGAATAATTTTATCGTGGAGGACCTGTACTTTTAAAAGATGGTGGTTTGCTAACTGCTCAAAGACAATTAACAATGGGCATAAAAGCCTAGAACCAATGAAACCCCACAGCTCAGAAACAGGCACTTCACTCCATCCAGTCTGTGCCAAACTGTTATTCTGCCAAGTTCCATTGGCCTACATCTGGATCATAGACCTCCATACTCCTTCCATCATGTACCTGTCCATATTATTCTTAAATGTCAAGATCAAGCCCACATTCAACAGGCAGCTTATTTCATACCTAACCTCAGTAAAACCTTACTTACATTTATTCCAATCTTTACCCTTCATAATTTTGTATTTTTTTTTAAATTCCCCTCATTCTCTGATGCTCCAGGCAATAAAGTCCTATCCTATTCAACCTTTTCCTCAAGTCTCAGAAACATCTTTGTAAACCTTCTCTGCAATCTTTCAATCTATTGATATCTTTCCTGTAGTTAGGTGACCAAAAATTCACTCAATACTCCTTGAGTGAGTGATGGCCTTTCCAAAATCAATGTGAAAACATGAATCATCTGTCTTTCTTTTCTTGGGATTTACTGTATGAAATTAAATGTGATTTGTCAGTCATTGATAGGATTTAAAAATTGTTGTTTCTTTAACTCTTTATAAAGCAGAAACGTGGCCATAGGTGTGAAGGAGATGACTAAAAAAGTGGATGGTGGATGAATGCAAATTCGCGCTTTTCATCATTATTATACGAGATTATACAAAATTAAAAGTAGCTGGAACCAGAGGTAAACACCTCAAAGAGAGAGAGGTGCTCTTTTCTGTGACAAAAGAAGATTTCATGACCTGTTTAGTGTTTGATCTGCTCCAGTTGTCTTCCATTTATCTAACATAGGTTCTGGTGGCCAACTTGGACTGGACTGAAACTTAGTACTGCCCGAGCTAAGTGGAGGTCAACAGTTGATCTAGCAGTTAAGAAAGGAGGAGGACCCACAGGAAACAACTTTGCTAATAGTGGAGACCAAGGAGCAATGTCCTCAAAAATGCAAGCATGTTTTTTGCATTAGAGAGATAAACAATGCTGCCATGAATGATTTATTACTTTACTCAATAAATAGTGTACAATGACAACTTTCCAACATCTCTCAGCCTTTTCCAGAAAACACATTGTTTATTAAAAAAAAACGTGTTAAGGCACATTCTTGAAACTTTGACAAAATTCTGTAAGTTTGGACAATGACAAAAGCCTTAAATGTAGATTGTTTATGTTAAAGCTGAACATTTAACAAGTATTTGATTAATAACTACACTGACTCCAAATTTTCAGTGGATCTTTTGAGGATATTAAAAACAAAATTTAAAACAATCTGTGTCACTATATTTCTTGACAAAATGCCATGTATAATTGATAAGAACTCTTGAGGCTAATTCACTACAATTATTTCAGTGAGATGAACGTGAGATGGTTCCAATTCAGAGTACACTGTTGGGACCATTGAGTAATGGTTAGCGTAACGATTTACAGCGCTGACGACTCACGATTGAATCCAATGCTGTCTTTAAGGAGTTTGTACGTTCTCCCTGTGACCTGTGTGGGTTTCCTCCAGGTGCTCCTGTTTCCTCCCACCCTCCAAAATGTACAGGGATGTAATTAGGTTGCACGGGTTTTATGGGCCAGAAGAACAATCAACCGTGCTGTATCATTAAAGTAAAATAAAACCTTGTTTTTCTCGGGGTTCAACTTATTCACAAAGATTTCTGCTGTCCCGCTGTTATGTGTAACTCTACAACTGAAAAGTTCAGACTGAGCTTGCAGCTTAATTTAAAGTGACTGGATTTTAAGATGTTTATTTTCACTCCAAGTGGAGATCATTGTAGCGTGGAAGGTTTGCAGTCAGGTCACACTGTAATTTTGTTCTTTTTCCTTAACTTCTCAACTCATAAACACACAAATAATTGCTTCTAAAACTGGAAGAACCTGATTCAACAAGTAGGGTGCCAAATACAGTCATAAACCTCTGAGCAGTTAAACCTGATTTGTGTTCCCAGAGATTGTTTCTTTTTCTGAAAATAAATCTGTTTGCCCACTCTCTGTTTGTGGGCACTCCTTGTCATCATAAGGGGTTTAACTCCTTCTGGGCTGCAGCCACATTTTGACATAATTTCTGTGAATTTTAAAGATGTTATTCAATTAATTGAATCCTGGTGTCGACACAAAACAAGAGAAGCTTGTTCGATTCCATAGTGGCAGTCTATTTCATGTCAATGCTCAGATCTTTGTAAATAGCTCTGTATTATTTACATCCAGTGACCACCAAGTTCCCCACTAAATGCCTTCATTAATTGTGCTTCCAGTCCAACAGGTACCAGATTAAAACCACTTCAGCATTTTAAATACAACCCTTTTTCATGCTCTGTATCTTTTGCCAATATGGGTGATTTGTCCCCTAGTCCCTGAACTATCTTTTGTTTGCAAGTGAAAACCCCAGCATGATCTGTGCACATCCTTCAAATCTTCTCACAATTTTGCTTTCCTTGGAGAAGAACAACCTTAATTTCTCCACTCTAACCTTGTAGCTCAAATTTCACCTGCCAGTTGAGATTTACATTCCAATCCATCTGTCCACCACCTTTGTACCTTTCTGTTATGTGGTCAGCAGGATTGGCTGTAATCTGCTTCTACTTAAGCAGTAGACCGGTTTGAGGATGACTTCCACTGTGTCTTTATGAATTTTTTTAACACTGTAGAAGGCCATTAAAGCCTGTGCTGTCCAATGTTTTTAAAATTTAGACATATAGCACGGTAACAGGCCATTTTGGTCCGAACCACCCAATTAATCTACATCCCCGGTGTGTTTCGAACAGTGGGAGGAAACCAGAGTCCCCAGGGGAAATCCACACCGACAAAGGGAGAATGTGCAAACTTCTTACAGACAGAGTGGGATTTGAACCACCATCCCGATTGCTGGCGCTGTAAAGGTGTTGCGCTAACCACTTTGCCAACTCTGCCACCCTGTCTGAGGAAAAGGCTGTCTGAGCAGATAGTTGGAGAGGTGATGATAATCTTCTGAGCTTCAAAAAAGGGTCCTGACCCCAAACATTGTCATTTTGTCCATGTATGCTGTCTGCTTTATTGAGTCCCTCCAGCTTCTCTTTGTTTGCCTTCTCAGTTGACACTCACTTCCTTGTGCTCCTGACTAATGAATTAAATCATTCCTGATGTGATTAACCAGGCATGTTCCAGTGACTGAAGGTAACCTCCCCACTTTTACCCACCATTCCTCACTTATGAGGTATATGATTCCATTGGCTTCATTAATCATCAAATTGCCACATCCTGTGACTTCCAAAGACATTTGCTCTCTGTCCTATTTTCTTCTCTGCTCTTTGGAGCAATGCCTTTCAGACTTCATTGTCTTTCCTCATTCTTTCTGCCAGATATATACATTTGTCTCTTTTTCCTTTTGTAATGTTCAAATTAAAACATACACAGAAGATTGTAGCTGCACCCAGAGCTCACAGAAGACACAGAAATGTTAAATGGTTCTGAGAAGTTGAGCTTTTGTCCAGAAGGAATTGTACTATATTGGAATGCAAGGAATGTTAAGACAGTAAAATGACATCAAGACTGTTGCATTTAGTTATAGCCGCATGAGTGCCTTCCTGTTTGTATTTTTTTTAAGTACTGATAATGTGAGATTTCCATTCAGGAGAGAGAGAGAGAGTCCACGATTGGATGGTGAACTTGTTGACAATTGCTTCCATAAATTCACCATGTGATCACAATACCCTTATTCAGGTTAAATATTTTGGAAATTGCAATGCTTACATCCCTTCTGAGGAAGTTCATTGTTGCAAATCAGGAAGGAATGACTGGTGTTGGAGAAGGAACAGCAAAGGATCATTAAATAAGAGTAGGTTAATGGGGTAGAAAGAAAAGCTGCAGATGCTGGAACCTTAAGCAAAGAATTGCAGGAGGGACTCAGCAGCTCAGACACATCATTTGGTAGAAATGGTCAATCAATGATTCGGGTCGGGACCCTTTGTTGAGACTGAAGAGGAAAGGGGGTGATATTACGCATCTAAAGGGGGAAAGAACCTGCAGGTGGGGCCAAGAGGTGATGGGATCTAGGACAGAGGATGGGAGAGAATTAAAAACAAAGTACTGCAGTAGGTTTAAAAAAAGAGTTGGAAACAGGAACTATGTGGGGGTAGGGGTTCCTAAATGTTAGTAAAAATCAATGTTCCTGCAGTGAGGATTGAGGCTGTCCAGAAAGAATATGACGGCTATAGTAAGCTCAACCTCAAACCCACACACAGACTTCAATTATTTGGTGAAGTGGTCATCAAATCTGCCTTTGGTCTCACCAAATACAGTGAATCAGGTTGGATGGTGTGCATGTAAATCTTTGCCTCACTTGGAAGGTCTGTTTGTGGCCCTGGATGGAGGTGAAGGAGTTGATGGAGGAACAGATTTGCACAGAGGTACAGTAGAATGCTTAAGGTGGTATAAGGGTGGGTGAGGAGAGAATCAAATTAATGTGTCTCAGAAAGACATACCCCAGTATAAACTGGATGAAGGTGGAGAAGGAAGGTGAGCCTGGTGGTGGGATCAAGCTGGAGTTGACAGAAGGGTCAGAGGATAATGTCGAATGCAGAGTCTGGTGGGGTGGAAAGTGAGGACCAGAGGGTTTGTTCTGCCCTGGTGAAGGAGGGAGAAAGGGCAGAAATGGAGGAGATATGGGTTCAGGTTTATCAGTGATGGTCAAGGGAAATCCACGTTTATTACAGAAAGAGGATATTTTGGATATCCTGAAGTGGAAGATCATGGGAATAGATGCTGTGGACGTGAAGGAATTGGGCTGGAGTTCTTACAAGAGGTGGGATGGGTTTGAGAGCAAGTAGGTTTGTAATAAATGTCCATGGGTAGTTTGTACCCTGACATGGAGATAGAGAGTTCTTATCTGTGATTTTCACTGGAGTTTACATCTCTCCCGATGCCAATTACGAGCAGGGACTCATGGAGCTGCATGATGTGGTTAGTAAACAAGAGACAGCCCAGCCCAACACACTACAAATCTTAGGGAATTTAAAGCCCTGCCTAACCTGCTGTATCAGAAGTCCCAGCACACTTGAGCACTGCTTCACCAAGATAAGGAAGGCCTACCATTCTTTATCAAAACTGCACTTTGGCAAGCCTGATCACTTGGCTGTCTCCTTCTGCCTCCATACAGATAGAGCCTACAAAGAGAGCCCTGGAGGTCAGGACAGCTTGAAAGTGGTCACAGGAGGCTGAAGAATGGTTAAAGGACTTCCTTGAGTCAGTGGATTGGGTGGTGTTCAAGGACTTTGCTGGGAATTTGAACGAGTACACAGAAACTGTCACAAATGTTATCAAAACAGCTGAGAATGAGGGTGACCCCACCAAATCGTTTAGGGTTTTCCCAAACCAGAGGCCTCAATGAACAATGAAATCTGGAACCTGCTGAGAGTCAGATGGCAAGCATTTAAGTCCAGAGTTCCAGATCACTACAGCAGGAACAGGTATGACCTGCAGAAAACCATTTCTCAGGCGAAGCGGGAATTCCGAATGAAAATGGAAGCAACAACGGACACCAGACAGCTGTGGTCAGCGCCTAATGTTACAAAACCAAATCCGGTTACAGCAAAGCTTCTCTCCCAGAGGAACTCAATGCCTTCTACACCCAATTTTACAACGCTAATAATGAAGAACCATCCCTCTGCACCCCTGTGTCCCCTAATGATCCCATTCTGTCTGTATTGAGGATGATGTTCCTGCTGCCTTCAGGTGAGTGAATCAAGGAAAGCATCAGGCCCAGATAGAGTACCTGGCTGAATATTGAAGATCTGTGCTGACAAATTTACCAAGATATTCATGGATATCTTCAAAATTTCATTCCAGAAGGGCATGGTACCCACCTGTTTCAAATAGGCATCAATCATATGGTGCCCAAGAAGAGTGCAGTAACCTGCCTTAATGGCTATCAAACAGTAGCACTTACACCAACAGTGATGAAGTGTTTTGAAAGGCTGGTGATGAAGCTGATCAGCTCCCATCTGAGCGGTGACATGGATCCATTCCAGTTCGCCTATCGTAGCAACAGGTCTGTGGCAGATATCATATCACTGGCTCTATACAAGCCCTGAAACACCTGGACAGCAAAGGTGCATACAGCAGAATGTTCTTTATCGACTACAGTTCGGCATTTAATCCAATTTGCTCAAAATTGATCAGCAAACTCCAAGGCCTGGGAGTTAACACCCCACTGTGTTATTGGATCATGGATTTCCTCAACTCTGGACCACAGGCAGTCTGGATCATTAACAGCATCTCCAAGACCATCACACTGAGCTTGGGAGGCCCCAGGGCTGTGGGCTTAGTCCTCTGCTGTTCACTCTGCTGACCCACGACTGTGCAACCAAACACAGCTTGAACCACATCATTAAGTTTACTGACAACACAACTGTGGTGGAACTGATCAGTAAGAATGGTGAGTCAACGAACAGAGATGAGGTACAGAGCCAACAACCTGTATCTGAACATTAAAAAAAAGATATGGTGGTCAACTTCAAGAAGGCCCGGGGGTACCACGCTCCCCTGACCATTGACGGCTCCATTGTTGAGGTCGTTAAAAGCATTAAGTTTCTTGGAGTGCACATGGAGAAGAATCTCACCTGGTCCCTTAACACAAGCTCTGTAGCCAAGAAATCCCAGCAGCTCCTCTAATTCCTGCGAAAGCTGAGGTAAGGTCATCTCCCACCCTCCATCCTCACTACATTCTACAGAGGATGCATCTGCATCACCGCCTGGTTTGGAAGCTGTACCTCCTCGGACCGCAAGACCCTGCAGAACATAGTGAAGTAAATGGAAAAGATCATTGGGGTCTCTCTCCCTACTATGATGGACATCTACAACACTCGATGAAGGCAAAAGGCAATAAACATTGTGAAGGACTCCACACATCCCTCATGTAAACTGTTCTCCCTTCTGCCATCTGGTCAGAGGTACCGTAGCATTCAGGCCCTTATGTCCAGATTGGCAACAGCTTTTTCGCCTAAGCCATCAAGCTCCTGAATTCCCAGAACATTTGGGGATCGGGTACTGTGGACTGTTACTGTATAAGTCTTTACATTTTAATGTGTTTAACTTTTCTCCTAACATATTTATGTAAATATTCTCCGTAGTCCTGGAGAAACAATATCTAGTCTTTAACGTGTGAACTTGGTATGAACGATAAATAAAGATGACTTCTCAATCAGTGAAGATTGATTAGAACTTCTCCTCCACATTACCGGAGCACCACAGGGCTGTGTTCTTAGCCCCCTTGCTTTACTCACTTTACACCTACGATTATGTAGCTCGGTACAACAACAATAACACCATCTCCAAATTTGCTGACGATACCACGGTAGTGGGTTGTATAAAATAAGGGGATGAGTCAGCCTACAGGATGGAGATTGAAAACTTGGCTTAATAGTGCATCAACAACAGCATTGCACTCAGTATCAAAACTAAGGAGCTGATTGTTGACTTCAGAAAGGGAAGGTCAGAGGTGTACAATCCAGTGATCATTGAGAGATCAGAGATAGAGATGGTGAGCAAATTTAGGTTCTTGGGAGCCACTATATTGGAGGATCTTTCCTGGACCCAACACACTAATGGCATTGTGAAGAAAGCACGTCAGCGCCTCTACTTCCTCAAGAGTTTGCAGAGGTTTGGTATGACACCTGAAACCCTGGCAAATTTCTACAGAGGTGTGGTGGAAAGTATGCTGACCAGCTGCATCACGGTCTGGTATGGGGACATCAATACCCCTAAGCGTAAAGCCCTCTAAAGGTAGTGGACACAGCCCAGAACATCACAGGCAAAATTCTCCCTACTATTGAGTATATTTACAAGGAACACTGTCATCAAAGCAGCACCAATCATCAAAGACCCTCGCCACCCAGCACACACTCTGTTCCCGCTGCTGCCATCAGGAAAGAGGTATGGGTGCCACAAGACTCACACCACCAGGTTCAGGAACAGCTGCTACCCCTCCAACATCAGACTCCTCAACCAAAACTCAATCAGAGACTCATTCAAGGGTCTTAATTGTGCACTTTATTGATTTTCTTTTTTCTCTCTGTATTGCAGTCAATTTGTTTATATTCATTACCTGCTTACAGTTCTTTTATTTGTTTACATGTTTACACTGTGTACAATTGACCTTTTGCACTATCAATTAGTGGTAATTCTGCTGCAGGAGTCTCAGGGTGTTATGTGATGTGAAGTAGGTACTGTGACAATAAATCTGAAATCTGACATGGAGACCAGATAGTTTGAGGAAGAAGGGAGAACTGTCTGAAACAGCCCAGGTAAATTTAAGGGCAGAGTGTGAATTAATGCAATGGAGTTAATGGGTAATTTGTACATGTTTGACCTTTATTGAATATGAAGCAGTGAGATCTAAGGAAGAGATTTACAGTGATCAAATAATTTGTTGAGGGAAAGAGGGTAAGGGTAAAAGAATTCCTGGGATGGAGGATTAAAACATTGGAATTTTCAGGACATAGGGTCCACAATCTGAACAGTGGACTCAGTTTCTCTTCCTAAGTATGTGGCCACACCTGCTAAGTGTTCCCAGCATTTTCTATTCTCCACTCCCCCCCCCTCCCCCCCCCCCCCCCCCCCACTTCTCTTGGCTCCACTGAAATGACGCAGAACTGCTGGAGATACTCAACCGTTCTCACAGCATCTACAGGAGGTAAAGATATATGACTGATATTTCTGGCCTGAGCCATTGCTCAAGATGTGGTGTTGTTACGGGAAAGGAACCTTGAGGAAGAGCTCAGGCCTGAAACATTAGTCATATATCTTTACCTCCTGTGGACATTGCAAGACTGGCTGAGTGCCTCCAGCATTTATCTGTTTTGACTACAATAACAGGATCTGCAGTCTTTCATGTTTCACCCTTCTGAAATGACAGCCGGGTTGCTCAATCTGTCATTTCCTTTTTCAAGTCTCCGCGTTGAAGGTCTAAAACCTAAGATGTACTCCAATGAATATTCAGAGATACAAATGACAATGAAGTCTGAATCAGCTGAAACCATTCTCCCCAAGTCTGCAAATCTTCAAATCTTATTGGTTTGAACCCAACACCCAACCCCAACCAACCAATTTTCCCCTGCAACCGCTGCAATCGTGTCTGCCTGTCCCGCATCGGACTTGTCAGCCACAAACGAGCCTGCAGCTGACGTGGACTTTTTACCCCCTCCATAAATCTTCGTCCGCGAAGCCAAGCCAAAGAAAGAAGAAGATTGGTTTGAACTATGTTACAGTACAGATGAATGCTGTCATCTCCTGGTCTCTTGGGCTCATATCAATTCCATGGGGAGGGAGGGTCACACACATTCCCAACATGTTGACTGCATTGACTCCCAGCTGCGCTCATCCTTTCACTGGGAAGGAAGAGCTACAGAGTGAGGCATAATGTTTCGAGGAATTTAATGACACTGATTTCAATTGCTTGCTTGTTTTTTTTTTACATTTTTTATTTTTCACACTATGAACCATATTGACCAAAATACATATAAACATTTCCCTCTTGAATATACACAGTGTCACTTTCTCCCCTTTTTCCCCCCTCCCTTCCCTCCCTCCTTCCCACCCACTCAACGTTCAACATATACAATACATTAAACCCATTAAACAATGTCATCACACAATGAAAATAAACAAGAAAATTGTGTCATTCACCTTTACACACGGGTTACACAGGCTATACACCACGCCCCAAAAGTTAAATAAATGGGACCCAACAGTATCAGACAGATGTTTTCACTGTAAGAAGGAAACGAGAACAACAGTACATGCAATTTGGGCATGTGAGAAATTGGAAAAGTTTTGGGAAGATCTAAATCAGATATTAAATAAAATCACAAAAAGCAACATACCAAAAAATCCAGAGATTTTTCTTCTAAGTAATACAAGAAGTAAAGAACTTGGCCTCGATTTGGATGGAGCACAAAAAAGATTTATTATGATAGCCTTAGCTGAAGCAAAGAAATGTATTATGTCAACCTGGAAATCAGAAGATAGCCTGAGAATACAGCAATGGTACATAGAAATGAATAAATGTATTCCATTGGAAAAAATAACATATAATTTAAGAAATAACATCACAGTATTTGAACAAATTTGGGAACCGCACATGGAACACAACAGAGAGGACCTACCGCGGACCTTCACCCCCTAAAATAACAGAATGAGAAGAAGGCGACTTGTTTGCTTGTTGATGATGTGAGATGTTCTTCAAAAATATTCATTGTAAACATTTTGAATGCCTGTCAATGTCAAATGCCTACAATGCAGATGGCAGCAGAATTAGTGAGATTATGGACAGTGATGCAGAATCCAAATCAACTAGGAAAATAGGCCCAGAATTGGATGATGGAATTTAACTTGGACAAGTGTGAAATGATGCATTATATATGTGAGATGCATAAGTAACTTGGATGAAGTTGCTGGTGGGTTAGTAAGTTTGCAGGTGATACAAAGAGTTGTGGAGTTGAGCGCCGTGTAGGAGGCTATCAAAGACCACTTACAGATATGAGCAGGGAGATGGCAGGTGGAGTTTAATCTGGACAAGAATGATATGTGGTGTTTTGGGAGGTCGAATATAAGGGAAATGTATGCAGGAGTAAAAAGCACAAAATTCTGCAGACATTGTGGTTGAAGCAGGTCAAACGGTGTTCTTTTTATAGCATGACCAGTGTTGTGGGCTTGAGCCCGTTATCAAGGTATGACATGTCGGCAGGGCTCTCCAAAATTGTTGATGAGCAGATGGATCTGGGAGATCCTTTAAGGTGGCCACAGAAGGTAAAGAAGGCTTTATTGGGCCTTCATTGTGTGGCTTCATTGGGCAGGACATTGAGTGAAAAAGTAAGGAAGTCATGTTGCAGCAGTGTAAAACTTTGCTTAGGCTGCACTGAGAACACTGTGTACAATTCTGATCGCTCCATTGCAGAAAAGGTGTGGAAACAGGACAGAAGAGATTTATCAGGGAGTTGTCCAGATTAGAGGATAGAGCTATAAGGAGATGTTGGACAAAGTTTGGTTGTTTTTTCTTGAGGGTCAGAAGTTGAAGGGTAACCTGATAGAAGTTTATAAAATCATGAAAAGCTTTGATAGGGTAGACAGTCAGAATCTTTCTCCCTGATAAAAATGTCACCTTCAAGAGGATCTGAATCTAAGGGGGTGGAGTAGGACGTAAGTTTAGATGAGATGTTAGTAATGTTTTTTTACACAAAGAGTGGTGGATGTCTAGAACAGACTGAAAGGAAGCAAATACGGTAATCGTGTATAAGGAGCGATTAGTGGGAAGGGATGAGTGGATGAGGGAGTCACAGAGGGAGCGACCCCTTTGGAAGGCAGAAAGGGGAGGAGAGGGGAAGGTGTGTCTGGTGATGGGATCATGTTATACTGTAGGTGACAGAAGTGACAGAGGATAATGTGTTAGATGCAGATGCTGGTAGAGTGGTAGATGAGGACAAGGGGAATCCTCTGTTTGTTGCTTCTCAGGGCAGAGGGGGCCAGGGCAGTTGTGCAGAAAATAGAGAAGATGCGAGCAAGGGCTGAGCTAATGTTGGTAGAGGGGTAGCCATGTTTTTATAAGAGGACATCTCAGATAATCTAGACTGGAAGACCTCATCTTAGGAGCAGATACAATGGAGTTGGAGGAATTGAGAAAAAAAGAATCAAATCCTTACACGGGGACTGGGTGTTGTAATGGATTATAATTATTTGGGATTTTGGTAAGATGAGTGGGTTACATACATGCACACATTTTAAAACAGATCTTACTTGAAAAACTGAAGAATTCATATTCAATAACATTGCAGGATATCTGGAGAATGTGATGTGCATTTCACAAGTAGGTGCTAATTGAACTGATGTCATAAAATAAATGGACTGGAGACACTCTAGCTGTTGCAAGCTCTTTTCAAGGGTTTTGACAAAGTGCGCAGAAAGGTTGCACCTGGGTTTTGTTTATCTAAGACAACATCTTGATTAAGGAGAAGAACTCCTGTTGTTTGCTGAAGAAGGTGGGGGTTTTGCAAGTGAGAGAGTCACATGGGCTTTCTGGCAGTGGCAATTGGGGAGAGTGAGAGAGAGAAGAGAAAGGAGAAGCCCTCTCATCTAATGTGTGTGACACTGAAAAGAGACTGAACAGTCACGGCTAAAACAAGCCAGGAAGAGCTGGTTGGAAACAGAAAGTTCCAGAGCGGTGGATGGCTGGAAGTACTATCTGTCTGATGTTTCTCTTGGAATAAGAGGAATGGAATCTGTGGTAGCTTGAAGAAAGAAGTTATCATCTGGAAAACCCTGATAGGGCAAGTTTCATCAGCGAGACATTGAGGTGACTAATGGTGGTACCTCAGTTGTGGAAATCCTGGAACAACAAATCTCTCTCTGCAAACCCGACAAGAACCTTCCTGAGCGGTAAATATTTACCTTTCGAGCAGCAAAGCCTGGTGAACTTTATACATGTTAAATTTTGTGCACAGTATAAGAATTGCCTGCATCCAGAGAACTTGGAAGAAGGAGAAGTGAGATTGAACTGTGAACCAAATAACTTTTCTTAAATTTACACACACATTACATACACGTGCACTTGGAATTAGAAGGAGGATAATTTGAGTTAGTTAAGTATAGAGATAAGTTAAAATTTGATTCTGTTTTCATGTTTAAAGTTGATTAAAAATAACTTTTGTTTTAAAAACTACTTGTCTTGGTGAATGTCTATTGCTGCTGGGTTTTGGGGTCCTTTGGGCTCGTAACAGTGTGAAAAAGGTAGTTGTGGGAGTTGGTAGGTTTGTAAAAAATGTCTGTAGAAAGTTTTTCTCCCGAGATAGAGAGAGAGATCAAGAAGGGGAGAGTGTTGCTGGAGATGGGCTAAGTGAATTTGAGGTTGGGGTAAAAGTTAGTGTCAAAGTGACAGCAGCATCAATATAGGGTGGAAGAGTTGACAAGCCTTGCCTCTGTAGCTTGCAGCATTGATTGCTCCACAAAGCCATCAAAAAAAATCAGACATAGCTTATAGATAGTGGGATGAGTCAAAGGAGAAGTTATTGAGGGTGAGAACAAGATCTGCCAAGCGGAGGAGATTGGTGATAGAGGGGGACTGGTTCAGTCTGTTGTTAAGAAATAAATTAAGGGCTTTGAGAACTTAGATGGAAGTGTAGAGAGATCAGATGTCCATAGTGAAAATGAAGCAATCAAGTTCAGGGAATTGGAAATTAAAGAGATGGAGGGCATGTAAGGTATCACAGATGTTGGTCAGGAGGTACTGAACTGCGGAAAAAAAATGGAGTTATTTATACTAGTTCAGTGGAGCAGAAGCAAGAAGAAAAAGTGGGTCTATCTGGATAATTAGGTTTATGTATCTTGGTTAGGAGATAGAACGGGGCAGTGTATGAATGGGAAACAATGAGGTTAGAGGCCATAAGAGGGAGATGGCCCAAAGCAATGACATTAGAGATGATACATGAGACAGTGGGTTGATGTTTTATCATAGGGTCTTGTTGAAGGGGTAAGTAAAAAGCGGTGATTGAGAGCTGTCATCTGGCCTCAGCAAAGTGGAGATCAGTGCATCAGACCACATCAGCACTACCCTTGTCTGCAGGTTTGGTTGTAAGGTTGGGATGTGTGCGGAGAGAGTGGAGGGGAGAGTGTTCAGAGAGGGTAAGATTAGAATAAGAGAGGGAAGTGGTGAAGGTGAGAAGCTTGATGTCTCGGTGGCAATTGGAAAAATAAAGATCCAGAGTGAGCAACTGGCTAGGATTGGTGTCTCAAGAGGAGGAAGAAGGCTTCAGGCAGGAGAAGGGGTCTTCATGGGGTGTGGAGAATAATGGTGGAAGTGGTCATCGAGAAAGAGACAATGGAAGACAGGTTCAGGATCATGGCGTGCACAGAATTCATTGAGGTGTGGGTGAAGGGGGACGAAGGTGGACCTCTGCTGAGGATAGAGATTCCATCTCTGAGAGGGGAAGGTCAGAAGGGATGGTAAAGACCAAGCAGGGATCAGAGTGTGAGTCAGTGTGGTGGAGGGTGTTAGGGGAAGGGGAGAGGAAGAAGAATCAGTGAGAGGAAGTCTAAGGGGAGAGGTGGAGGATCGAAGAGGGTCAGTGGATGGAGGTGGAGGGTTGGGGAGGTCTGGGAGTCAGTGGAGAGTCAGGGACATTGGAGGGTTAGTGAGATGGGGATAAAGGGAAATCTCAAAGGAGGAGATGGGTATTGAGGAAGAGGTGTGACAGAATAGGGAAGGATAAGGAACGGAGCAGGGATGGGGGGGAGTGCGAGATTTTTTGGAAGAATTGAGAGAAGGAATAGAATCCTTACAGGGGAATGGGTGTAAAGAAGTGTAGTTGAAGTTGTTGTGGGAGTTTTAATTTAAATAGGTCATCATGTTTAGTGTGGACTTAAGGGCTGTTTTGTGCTGTCCTGTACTTTGATAAATTAACCAGGCTAAAAGATACAGAGTGATTGGCAGGCCCCTAGGGAGTGTTGTTGAGCAGAGAGGCCTCAGGATATCTGGATAGCTGAGGCATTGAGTGCAGGAGTTGTCACATCACTGTACAATTGTGCAAAACATTGGTTTGGCCACACTTGGAATATTGTGAGTTCTGGTCTCCAAGATGTAGGAAGGGTATGATTGAGCTCAAGAGGATGCAGGGAAAGTTCTAAAGAATGTTGTATAGATTGCAGGGCTCAAATTATAAGGAGCTGGAAACTTTTTGCTGGAGCAGAGTAGTCTGAGAGATGGTTTTACAAAGGTTTTTAAAACTGAGCGGCTGAATCAGAAGAGATGGTCAGATACATTTTCCCAGGATAGGGGAATCTAAAACTAGAGATTTGAAGTTCTAGGGGAAACTATAATGGATATTTGGGAGGTATGTTTTTTCACAGAAAGTTATGGATATTTCAAGCAATTTGGTGGTAGAGCTGGGTAAAATTACATTGTTTAATAGACATTTGGACAGGTGTGTGGATACGAAAGATTAGAATAGAGGGATTTGGCCCAAACACATGCAAATGGGACCACCTTAGGTGGATATTTTGATCAGGGAGGACAAGTTGGGTCAGGAGGCCAGTCTCCATGCTGCATTCCCATTGAACAATGTTGTTGATATCTTTGAACAGCCAGTGAGCCTGAAAGCATCGTTTAATGGACCCTTACAGACAGAAAGGTCCAGTGCTGGATCAGACCTCACCAACCAACGGGAAGGTGACTTTACAGTAGAGGATTCGCCTTCAGGGCCAACACTGCCTATTTTAAGGACAGTCAGATTTTTGGTG
Source organism: Narcine bancroftii (assembly GCF_036971445.1). Taxonomy (NCBI): domain Eukaryota; kingdom Metazoa; phylum Chordata; class Chondrichthyes; order Torpediniformes; family Narcinidae; genus Narcine; species Narcine bancroftii. The sequence goes on along the minus strand of NC_091474.1, from coordinate 66,774,833 downwards.
GAAGATCCGAATCACACCCAACAGAATAAATGACTTGAATATCAGGAGGGTTCCTGTTGTCATGTCTGTATGCTAAAATTTGAGAATAGAATCAGGCGCAATTTATTCTGATAATTCCTTCTCCATGTGTGCTTGAATGCAATTGTACAATCAGGCAAGGGAGATATGTATTGATACAGTGGTTCAGCAGTTAACATGAGTGACCTTGCATAATCATCCTCGGGTTCTGTCTGATCAGACTTTGTACGCTCTTCTTGGAAGGGGTGTGTTTTGTCCAGGTACTTCACTTTCCTTCCACATCCCAAAGACATGCAAGTTTTCAATCAATTGGTCACTATACTTGGCCTCCAATGTAGATGAGTTGCAGGAGAGCTAGAGAGACATTGATGGAGATGTCTTTAAATTTAATTTTAATTTTTTTGGAGATACAGGACAGAAGCAGGCCCTTCGGGGCCATGAACTCATGCTGCCCAAATACACTCAATGAATCAATGTAGTTTAGTGAAGTTGTATTGGATCAATTAACCAACTTAACTCCATATGACTTTGGAATGTTGGAGGAAACAGAGCACCAGGAGGAAACCCACATGGACACACTCATTACAGACAGCACAGGATTCAAACCTGGGTCATTGGTGCTACTGCACTCACTCCGCTGCCCATATTGGAGTTAAAATGGGATTTGTCAGTCCAGTGTAGATAGATGAGTGCTTGTTGTTTGCTTTAGATCCAGTGGGCTAAAGAGTCTGCTTTCATGTTGTATCCCTCAATAACTCCATGAAGAGAGGGAAAGAAGATATAGGGCGATGAGATCAGATTAGAGCAAGGATGCTGATTTTAGTCATCTTCATGCTCAAAGGCCATTTTGGCTCCTGAGTTCATGCCGCCCAATTTACACCCCATTAACCGACGTCCCCAGTAAATTTAGAATGGTGGGAGGAAACCAGAGCCCCCAGAGAAACCCCACACGGACACAGGGAGAACTTATAAACTCAACTCCTGTCCCCATCGCTGGCTCTGTTAAGGCATTATGCTAACCATTACGCCAACCGTGCCACCCCCATGATGAGTCAAGTCTGCTTCTTCTGAGTTGTCAGATGTGGTCGTTCAGAATGAAGAAAAGATATTGGGAAGGTGAAAATTGGAAAGGTTGGATCAATCAATTCTCAGTCATTGATATACCCTCAAGTCACAATAGTCAAAATTATTTCCAAATTGAAAGAAATAAAAAGAAATGATAATGATCGAAGGATATAGATGAATTTGGTATTAAAATTATATTTATTAATAGAAAAGTCAAAGGAAGTCCCTGTTTGGAGTCTTATATGTTTCATCAGAATGATTGTGAGGAATCAGTATAGTTCAGTGAAGTTGTATTGGTTCATTTATCCTCTTCCAAACAGTTTTATTGCCATTTTTTAAGTAATAAAAGAAATCACAGGTGGGAGCTGCATATGTCCTGTAATCCAACTGCAAAGCCCATTAATGCAAATAGCAGGCAAATTTACTGAAACACCGAGCAGACATTTCTCATATTGGTGGATTAAAAGGCAAAAAGAAAAGCATGCATTTTGAGCCTGGATTTATTGATGTACACTGCTATGACAGAATACTACATCTGAAAACACGTGAAGGAATGCAGAATACCCATCCATCTACATTGTGCCTTCTTCTGTGTTTCACTGGGAATTCTCAAGATCTTTCCCTGGGAGACCTTTCATGTCTAGTCATGCACTATTCCTGTGGAGTGAAGCCAGATGTGCATCACTCCAAAGGACTTACAGTAGTTTCACAAGATCTCGAGCTGAGAAGCCACATATACCTTCTGCTTCAAGTAAGAGAGTTTACTGTATGGGCTCATTTCTCCTGATGGCAATTTGGTACAAGGATCACCAGATCAGTTTATATTATGGACTGATTTTGTTTGGAAATGCTTTTTTTTCTTTCTCTTTTCAGGATACAGCACGGTAACAGGCCTTTCTAGTCCATGAGTCTGTGATGCCCAAATACACTCACATGACCAATTAACCTATCATTTGCAACAAATTTGATAAAAGTACATTAATTTACGAGCAGCACAGTTGGCGTAGTCAGAGGGATGCCAGTTAGCTTAGCGGTGAATGCATTGCTATTGCAGCATAACAACGCAGGTTCACATGTGGCACCGTCTGTAAGAAGTTTGTACATTTTCCACATTTCTGTGTGATGCTCCAGTTTCCTCACACCCTTCAAAATGAATGGGGCTTGAGGGTTGATTGGTGTATTTGGTAGCACAGGCTCGTGGGCTGGAAGGGCCTGTTACCGTGCTGTACGTCTTATTTTTAAAAAATTAAAATGTAATTATTGAGGAAATAAACTTGAGCATTAGCTTTTTATTCAACAATGAAATGTCACAAGAGGGAAAGGATGTTTAAACATCAGGAAGAACCGAAATCAAGTTTACAGGTGTTTTGTGACTCACACATGATTTTGAGTGGAAAAAATCATTTTTGTTTGTTTTTCTTCCAAAATTAAAAGGAAATTAGGGAAATGAAATTTTTTACAGGATGTTCTCATTAAAGCTTTGAAGTTGCAGCATAATCACCCAAGAATTGATCAGTGATTACAGTGTAAATGGAGAGAAGAGACTCACGCACTTACATATTCAGTTCAATTTCATTGCTTAATCTTTTTTTTTCAAATCAATCTTGAGCTTTTTTTAAAATAAACCTTTTGCAAGGACATTGCTGGGACTTGAGAAACTGAGTTATGGACAAAGGCGAAACAGGTTAAGAATGTATTCCCTGGAGCAGAGAAAAATGAGTTGAGATTTGATGGAGGTGGACAAAATTATGAGGAGTATAGATAGAGTAACAATCTTCAGTGGAAATGTTCCACTGAGCTTGGGTGAAAGAGGAAATGTTTAAAAGAAACATCAGGGGGAACTTCTTTCTGGTAAGAGTATAGAATGAGCTGCCAGGTAAAGTGACGAATGCAGGTGCATTTTGGCAATTAAGAAAATTTTTGATAGGTACATGGATGGGAGGGATATGGTTGGCAAAGTTCTGGGTACAGGGCATCAGAATGAAGAAGAATAATAGTTTGGCACAGAGTAGCTGGGCTGAAGGGTCCGTTTTTGTGCTGTAGTGTTCTATGGTTTTTTGTTCCCTGAACGTTGCAAAGCATGGCTAGATGTTTACCAATGTGCATTAAGCAAAATATAATGGTGAGTGAGGAGATGATCGATGAAAGATGTAGGTTTGAAGGAATATCTCAAGGGACTAAAGGGAGGTGAGGGACTTAAGGGAAGGAATTCCAGTTCTGAGAGCCTGAGCAGATTAACCAGCTGCAAATCATAGAGCTTCTCAAATGGAAAACTAAGAAAAAAATGAACTAAGATATTGGAGTCATAGGATCATATAATTGTACAGCAATTAGGTGCTTCAAGTTCTTGGGATTCCTGAAATCAGAACCTTTCCCAAAACCAGTATATTAACATTCACACTTTTTTTTCCATCAAACAAGACTGCAGTGTCATTCTTTAAGAGTGAAACCAAATGAAATTTTATATCGTTTCAATAAAGCTCCAAAAACACTTGAGCACCTTCTTTCCAATAGATCCTGTCCAATCTTTAGGATTTGATAGAGTTCACTCATTGCTTCTCGGCCTTTTGGCTAAGATCAAGTGTAGTTGATAGAGTTCACTCATTTTCAACCGTGACCATTACTCTTTCTTGAAAACAGAAAATGCTAAAGACTTGTTACATATTTTAAAATTATGACATAGGATTTTTCAATTGAATTGTTCATTTTTGTGACCTGTCTGGATATACAGTGAAAAACTTTGTTTTGCATGCTATTCAAGCAAGTGAATTCCATGCTTAATAGTGCAATAATAAAACAAAAGTGCAGGGCTTGTGTGAGATTAAATCAGAGTTCAGGGTAAGAAAAAAGGTATGATTTTTTTTAAAAGCAGTGCAAGGGCGTCATCTTTCACCAATGAGCAATAGATTCAAAAGTTAGATAATCAGAATCAGGCTTATTATCTTGAACATTTGTCAGGAGATATGTTGTGTTGCAGCAGCAGTATTGTGCAGAACAAGGTGCAAAATACCATATTTTACAATTTTGTAAATACAAGATTTAAGAAATAAATAAATGATGCAAAGGAAGAGAAAAGGGAGGTAGTGTCCATAAGTTCATTATCCATTCAGAAACCTGATGGTGGAGGGGAAGAAACTATTTTTGTAATGTATGTGAGTCTTTAGGCTCCTGCACCTCTTTCCTGCTAGTAGCAGTGAGAAAATGACATGGCCCGCATGATGAGGGTCACTGCTTTCTTGAAGCACCACCTCTGAAAGATGTCCTTAGTGGAGTGACTACTGACGCATCATAGTGCAAACATACATTATAACCATCTTACCACATTGCTGTCAAAAATATTGGAATAATACTGCACGAAAAGTAAGGCAGTGTCTTTAATTCATTGATTATTCAAGCATCTGATGGCAGTTGAGAAGCTGTCCTTGTGCCACTCAGTGCTCATCTTTAGGCTCCTGTACCTTTTCCCCGATGATACCAGAGTGAAGAGGGCACGGCCAGGGTGGTGGGGGTCTTTGACGTTAGAGGCTACTTTTTTAAGACACCTGCCTCATGTAGATGGTCTCAATGGAGTGAAGTCTAGTGCCTGTGATGTCGCAGGCTGAGTTATCAACCCTCTGGAGTTTATTCTTGTCCTGAGAATTGACGCCTCCATGTCAGACAGTGATGCAACCAGCCAGAATGCTCTCCATGGTAGACCTGTAGAAGTTAACGAGAGTCTTTGGTGACAGACCGTATCTCATCCAATACCTCATAAAGCTTCACTGCTAGCGAGCCTTCTTTGTGATTGCATCAACGGGGAGGCTCCAAGACAAATTCTTGGAGATATTGACACCTAGGAATTTGAAGTTCTTAAACCTCTCCACTACTGAGCCCTCGATGAGGACTGGGTCATGTTTCCCTCACTTCCTTCTGAAGTCCACAATCATCTCCTTGGTTTTGCTGACGTTGAGTACAAGGTTATTGTCGTTACACCATTCAACAAGCCGATCGATCTCCCTCCTGTATACTTCCTCATTGCCATTTGTGATTCTGCGACAACTGTGGTGTCATCAGCAAACGTGTAGATGGTATTGGAATTGTGCCTGGCCACACAGTCGTGGGTGTATAATGAGTAGAGCAATGGGCTAACCATGCATCCTTGGGGTGCGCCTGTGTTAATGATCAGTGAGGAGGAGACGTTGTTTCCAATTCATACTGACTGTGATCTTCTCATGAGGAAGTCAAGGATCCAGTGCAGAGGGTGGTACAGAGGCCCAAGTTGTGAAGCAATGGTAACCAGTACTGAGGTATGATGGAGTTGAAAACTGAGCTATAATCAATGAAATGCAGCCTTATATAGATATTGTTGTTGTCCCAGTCATCCATGGCTCAGTGGAGAGCCAGTAAGATTGCATCTGCTGTGGAGAGATTGTGGCGGTAGGCAAATTGCAGGGGGTCCAGGTCTTTGCTTAGGTGCGAGTTAATACTGGCCATGACCAACCTCTCAAAGCATTTCATCACAGTAGATGTCAATGCTACTCAGTGATAAGATGGAGAGAGAAGGGGATGAAGAGCTGGAGGGAAAAAGGCATGGGGAATGAGAAGGGAGGGAGAACGGGCAGAAAGCAGAGCACTTCGGGTCCAGTGATCATAATGCCATCAGCTTCAATGTCATTATGGAAAGAGAGAAGTCAGGGCCAAGGGTTGAGGTTTTGATTGGGGAAAAGCTAGATTTGAGGAGATGCGAAAGGACTTGCAGGGTGTGGATTGGGACAATTTGTTTTATGGGCAGGATGTAGTAGAGAGATGGAAGTCTTTTAAAGATCAGATTTTGAGAGTGCAAAAGCTTTATGTTCCTGTTAGGTTAAAAGGAGGGGCAAAAGGTTTGAGAGAGCCGTGGTTTTCAAGGAATATTGGAAACTTGGTTCGAAGAAAAAGGGAGGCATACATTAGATATAAGAAGCATGGAGTTAAGGGGATGTTTGAAAGATACATTGAATGTAAGAGGAATCTTAAGAGAGGAATTATGAAAGCTAAAAGAAGGTACGAGGAAACTATGGCAAGCAGGGTGAAAACTAATCCAAAAGAGTGAACTTAATATGTTAATGGTAAAAGGAAAGCTAGAGACAAAATTGGTCCCTTAGAGAATCAGAGCGGAAAACTGTGTGTGGAGCCTAGAGAAATGGGGGCGATATTGAACAGTTTCTTTTCTTCGGTATTCACTAAGGAGAAGGATATTGGGAGATGTGAGATAAAAAAAAGCAAATTGGGTAAATATGGGGAATATAGAGATTACAAAAGATGTAGTTTTAGAGATTTTGAAGAATATAAAGGTGGATAAGTCTCCGGGACCAGACGGGATCTTCCCCAGGACATTGAGAGAAGTGAAGGAGGAAATAGCAGAGGCTCTGGCGGTAATTTTCCAAATGTCATTAGATATGGGGATAGTGCCGGAGGATTGGCGCATTGCGCATGTGGTTCCGTTATTTAAAAAGGGTTCAAGGAGGAAGCCTGGCAACTATTGGCCTGTAAGTTTGACGTCTGTGGTAGGTAAATTAATGGAGAAAATTCTTAGAGATAATACTTATAAACATCTGGATAGACAGGGTCTGATCAGGAGCACTCAACATGGATTTGTGGGAGGAAGGTCATGTTTGACCAATCTGATTGAATGTTTTGAAGAGGTGACTAGGAATGTGGATGAGGGTAGCGCAGTGGATGTTGTCTATATGGACTTCAGTAAGGCCTTCGATAAGGTACCACATGGAAAGTTAGTTAAGAAGGTGCAGTCTTTAGGTATAAATTTTGAGATAGTCAAATGGATTGAACATTGGCTGAAAGGGAGAAGCCAGAGAGTGGTAGTGGATAATTGTCTGTCAGGTTGGAGGCCGGTGAGCAGTGGTGTGCCTCAAGGATCTGTATTGGGCCCATTGTTGTTCGTTATATACATTAATGATCTAGATGATGGGGTGGTAAATTGGATTAGTAAATATGCAGACGATACTAAGATAGGTGGAATAGTGGATAATGAAGGAGGTTTTCAAGGATTGCAGAGGGATTTGGGCTGCTTAGAAAAGTGGGCTGAAAAATGGCAGATGGAATTTAATGCTGATAAGTGTGAGGTGCTTCATTTTGGTAAGAAGAATCAGAACAGGACATACGTGGTAAATGGGAGAGCATTGATGAATACAGAAGAGCAGAAAGATTTAGGAGTAACGGTACATCGTTCCCGAAGGTAGAAACTCATGTGAATAGGGTGGTGAAGAAGGCTTTTAGTATGCTGGCCTTTATCAATCATTGCATGGAATATAGGAGTTGGGAGGTGATGTTGAGACTGTATAAGACGTTGGTGCGACCTAATTTGGAGTTCTGTGTGCAGTTCTGGTCGCCTAATTATAGGAAGGATATAAACAGAGTGGAGAGAGTGCAGAGAAGGTTTACCAGAATGTTACCTGGGCTTAAGCATCTAGAGTATAGGGAGAGATTGGACAGATTGGGTCTTTATTCTTTGGAGCGTAGAAGGTTGAGAGGGGATTTGATAGAAGTATTTAAGATTATGAAAGGGATAGACAGAGTGGATGTGGATAGACTATTTCCATTAAGAGGAGGAAAGATTAAAACAAGAGGACATGAGTTAAGAATTAAGGGGCAGAGGTTTAGAGGTAACATGAGGGGGAACTTCTTTACTCAGAGAGTGGTAGACGTGTGGAATGAGCTTCCGGGAGAAATAGTGGCGGCGGAGTCAATTGTATTATTTAAGAAAAGGTTGGACAGGTATATGGATGAGAAGAAGATGGAGGGTTATGGGCATTGTGCAGGACTAGAAAGGGGTGTTTGGTTCGGTGTGGACTAGAAGGGCCTAATGGCCTGTTTCCGTGCTGTAAATTGTTGTGTTATTATTGACAATCGATTTTAGGTGTTGATAGAAAATTAGTGTCGTTCCTCCAATTTACAGATGGTCTTGGTTTGACAGTACATGAGATCACGGACAGATATGTCAGCCTGAGAGTGGGGTGCAGAATTGGTTGGTCATCAGGAGACCCCTGTCACTGATGCAGACAGAGTGAAGGTGAACATGTTCATGTTTCTGAGATTCAAGTTTTCAATTACATCCAAAGGGAGGGGAGAGAAGAGGGTGGAGCCAAGATGGGATAGAGATTTTACTATGTTATTCCAAAGGCAGCAGAAGGTGTTGATGGAATCGATGGAAGGGAGGTTGGTTTGCATGGCGGCATGAGCTGCGTTCAACAAATCTCTGCGTCTCTTGAGGTCTTGGGTAGAGCAGTTCCCATTACCAAGCTGTGATGCCTCCAGACAGGATACTTTTTATGCTGCATTTGTAAAAATTGGGATATGCCAAATTTCCTTTCGACGTTAATGCTCTTCCTTGCTGGCTATGCTGCAGAGTATTTCAGCTTTGCATGTTGAAATTTTGGATTTTTTACTGCTGCTCTGAATAACATGCAGTTTTATTTCAAATTAAGCAAAAGTGTCCATTTATTCCTTTGCCTATAAATTAGGTCATTTTTCCCAGCATGCACCACGTTGGAAACTTGAGTTTTGATTTTGTGGAATTTTGTATCTGTGTTAAAGGAAATTGGGGTAATCTGTTCACATATTTTGAGGCGTAAAACCCAACATCTTACTGTGAATGAGAGAAAACTGTTCATAAAGACTCAAGAAACAATGGCCAATGTTTTTGATGGTGAAAAGATGCAGTCCTGTCCTGCAGGGTGTTTTAATAAGGTGCACGTTGTTAGCCCTGTTAAAACACGCATCCTATTTCAAACAAAATCTTCTTTATATCTTTGGCAATTCTTCATCTTTATTGCCAATTGAATTCATTGATGTGTGTTAGTGCAGTGAAGAAGAAATTCTTGTAGTGGGTTATTTCAAAGCAAATAATATTATGCAAACATTGCAGATCTTAACTGTGTTCAACCAATTTAAAAATAAGTGTTTTAAACTCATGACTAGCACATCCTTCTGCTAACTCTTTTGTAAACATGAACTAATTCTGGCCATCTGGTGGAATGTTTGGCTCCTGTTTTGCAATTAATTTTTCAGAATGAACATTGTGCTTTTCTTTCTCCCAAACTAATAATTTCAAAGGGAAGTGAGAAGCAAGTTTCCTTTCCATAGAAATATTCTGTGGATGTTATTTGCAACTTTGAAGTTCAGCCTGATTGCTCACTGATCTGTACATTTGTAACCAAAACAGACAATAAACAACAGGATATGCTTCACTGAAAAGTTATGCGGTAAATATTTCTGCTCATCAACATGAAGGATGTTATTTGGATGGCTTATTGTTGAAGCAGCAGTGTGGAATTTAATATCTTTGTTGATTTGTGCCATGTTGGAATCTATCATTTCTTCTTTCCATCCCAAGGGTTGCCAAGACAAGTAACTGGGATAAATCCTCCATCACGTTGCGCAATGCTGATGGAGGCATTCAGTGGGTCATGCAGTGTGAGTGGGAGAAAAAGGATGGTTGAGGGTTTTGGCCCATAAACTTGACCACTCTTTCTCCCACTGATGCTGCTCAAACTGGTGAGTTCTTCCAGCAGATTGTATTTAGCTTCAGATTCCAGTTTACTGTGTGGCTTCAGTTTGTGACAAATGTGATGTGGTCATTCTCAATATCTACAGTGTCTTCAGAAACATGCCGTGCATCCTCATGCAATAGTCAAGTTATGGGAACCAATTTTTCAGGTCAAATTTGGGTGATCAACTTTCACAGGGATCCTACTTTTGACCTGCATCATTCAAGGCATCAGGAGCTCGGATGGCCAGAACCAGGTTGTAAGTCCGTGATCAGGGCATCGGGAGCTTGAATGGGTGGGCGGCTGAGACGAGGGTTCACGATCTGGACCTCGGGTGTTTGGATGGGTAGGTGGTCAAGGCGAGGGTTTGTGGTCAGAAGCTCGGGTAGGCGGGCAGTCAGGGGCAAAAATAAAGGAGTCAACTTTTACCTCCAATAAACATAAAATACGCAATTTTGTACTGCCTTTTACACAGGATCAACTATTACATGAGTATATGTGGTAATTACTATGAAGTTCTTGCTCACCATCGCAACCCTTCCTCCTAAATGGGTTCCCAACTCGAGTTCAGTATTTATCTGCGTTCTGCTGTCCCAGCCAAATTCCTGCCATTGGATCCCAACTCATCAATCTTGTGGTGCAGCTGCCTTGTGACAAATTGAACTCTCAGTAATTGGCTTGCAACACCTTCTGAATTTTAAAGATCTCTACCATGTGAATAAAATTGTTCAAAAAAACTGGAAATATATTATCAATAACATTCACCTCAGTGTCTTGAAGATTAATTTGCACTTTCTGGATTTCAAAGTCCTGGCTTATCATTTATATTGAAGCAGAGTGCAAGGATTTAAGGTAATTGGCCAAACAGACACACTGCTGTCATAAAGAAAAATGATATTTTTCATCAGGACTGCACTATGTAAGAGCATCTGAGAATGAAGAGGTATTATAGAGATATACAAAATTATGAGGTGTGTAGATAGAGGAAATAAAAGCAGGCTTTTTCCACTGAGGTTGGGTGAGACATAAACAAGAGGGCATGGTTTAAGAGTGAAAGGTGAAATTTTTAAAGGCAACATTTGGGGGAACTCCTTCACACAGAGAGTGGTGAGAATGCAAAATGGGCCGCCAGCACAGTGGAGAATGTGGGTTCAATTTCAACATTTGAGAGAAATGGAGGGCTCTGGTCTGGGTGCAGGTCAATGGGAGTAGATGGAATAATGTTTAGCATGAACTAGATGGTCTGAAGGGCCTGTTTCTGTGCTATTGTGTTTGATGTTACTATATCTGCCTGTTTCGTGAATTCTTTTGTGCCTTAATCCAATTTAGATTTCTAAATTTGAATCCTGCCCTGTCTGGAAGGAGTTAGTGCAATCTCCCTATGACTACATAGGTTTCCTCTGGGTGCTCAGGTTTCCTCCCACTCTTCAAAAATGCACAGGATTTGTCTTTCAATTGGTCTCTTTGGGTGGCACAGGCTCGTGCTGTATAACTGAAAATTAAGAAATGACTGATTTGACAATAATGCAGATTTAAATAAAATACTTCTCATTACAAAGTTCTGCACCTAGTGCGCAGAGGATGCAACATCTGGGTTTTTTTTTAACTTATGCCTTTGCATCTGATTTATCCCTGGTTGCAGGTGCTGTGGACTCATGCCATGGCTGAGTGGTCGCTTTTGAGTTATGTTTGTCAGGGTATCCTTCATGCAAATCTTGGAAATTTCACTCCCTTCATGTACTGTGCTGCCAAGTATTTTAATGAGGTTTTCGCTTTGCGATACTCCTGGAGAATCAGGGCAGATGGGGCAGGAACTTTCACAACATGTGCCTGGATCCCAGAGGTCACTGTAAACTTTATTATATGATAACTGTGAGTGCCGTTAGCCTTACTCACATTCCTTACACCAGCTTTTGAGTGGGATGTGAGGTAGTCAGAAGAGATTCCAGCGCACATTATGAAGAAATAGCTTTAAACAATATTTAACAATAACTAACATTACTGATTCCTGAAATTTAAATTATGTGTGATTTCTGGCTTTTCCTCCTTCTGATTAAAATGTTATCTACTTGAAAGTTTTCCTTCTCAGCTACTTCATGGCCTACCAAGTATTTCCAGAATTTGAAGTGTCCTTTTGTTTTTGCTTTACATTTACTGACATAGATTATTTAAACAATTTAGGAAGGTTAGAGATGGGTAAGAGAATACGCTTACTGGAAGGAGCATTGAAGTCACTCAAAATTACAATAATTTATCAGTAATTTTAGGATGCCATTGGGGTGTCTAATTAACATAATTTTTACCTTCATCACACCTGTAATATCTCTTGTGTGGGTCTGATGTTGAGGCTTATTGCCTCAATTCACAATTCCGGAGATGAAATTTCTGATTCCGCTGTCATTAACTATCAGAAATATTTTATTGGCTATGAAGTGTTTTTGTTCATTCTGTGCTAATAATATATATTCAGCAATAATCCTTTTCTGATTCAATACTTTAAGAGCTTTATGACCAGTGACCATGCAAGAAACATTTTGATCAGTTCATTGTACATCTGCAGCAGTTGGTGTGAATGGATTAAAGGGATTTGTTGAAAAGAAACTCCCCCCTCCCCCCTACCCCAAGGAGTGTATGCATAATTATTTTTTAGTTTGACTCCTTCAAATGTTCCTTGAAGTGAAGGAAGTAAAAGAGTACATGCAAGTTATTTGCTGGAAAGAGTATTATTGTGATTCAAAACTCTTTTAACTGTTTCTTTATTCTTTCTCATTCAATAAAGTTTCTAAGCCTGGAGACCCTACTAAGAATTCTGTGACTTACTTTCTTATTGTGAACTTAACCATACATTTTTTTAAATTATTTTCTTGTCAGTATTCTGTAAAAGTTAAATGCCATGATTGAAACTTCTTTACATTTGATTTCATTCTGTTACTAATACCTTGTTTTACATACTTCATTATCCCAAGATTATTATATAAGTTAAGGTAAATAAGCAGTGTGTTAACATTTCATTAAAAGTTCTTTCACATTGGAAGTTTCCCATTGTTAATGCAAATTGCTCAGGAATATTCTTTGCCATGACAATCGCATACGATTGAACTTACTGTTTGATGGCAGTGGGATTGTCAATATGTCAGTCATGCTCTTAGAAAAGACCATACATGGTTGCAAACATGGTCGTGATGAAACATTGGTGGAATTTCTCTTCTTAACAAATCATGTCCTCAGAGGCATTTGCACAAAGGTTTTCTTTTTAAATTGAAGATCTTTAATAGCACCTGTGCAGAAATCCCTGTGTTGTTCCTGTTTCTAGCACAATGTCAGCAGAAAGCAGCATATGCTTAAAATTCATATTGTACAGCACGGACACATGATCTTTGGCCCAGCTTGTCCATGCTGACCAAGGTGCCTTCCTGAGCTTCTTTCGTTTGCCTGTGTTTGACCCATTTCCATTTTTTCTTTCTCTCTATCATTTTTCTTCCTCCCCCCACCAACCCCCTGCCATGGTCTTTCCTTCTCCATATCTCCAGATCAATATAGAAGGAACAGGTATGACTTGAAGAAAGCTATCTCCCCACTATTGAGTACATTGACAGGGAAAGCTGCCATCGGATGGCAGCAGCAATCATTAAAGACCCTCACCATCCAGCACACATTCCGTTCTCGCTGCTGCCATCGGGAAAGAGGTGTAGGTGCCACAAGACTCGCACCACTAGGGTCAGGAACAGCTGCTACCCCTCCATCATCAGACTCCTCAACAACAAACTCAATTAGAGACTCATTTAAGGACTCTTACTTCACTTTATTGATTTTCTTTTGTTCTCTCTGTATTACACAGTCAGTTTGTTTACATTTGTTATCTGTTTGCAGTTCTTTGTTTACATGTATATGCAGTGTAAGGTTTGTTTTGCACTACCAATTAGTGGTAATCCTGCCTTGCCCACAATAAAAGAATCTAGGAGTTAGATGTGATGTCATGACAATAAATCTGAATCTCTCCAGCTCCCACATGTTCTATCTGTTCACCTCTGGGCCCTTCCCCCAATTTCCTTCCCACTTTATACACAAAATTTCACCTATTCTATCTTCATCTTGATAAATGGTCCTGACCTGAAACATTGATAGGCCATTTCTATCTACAGATGATATCTGACCTGCTGAGTTCCTATTGCAATTTTCAACTGTAAAACAAAATAAAAGTGGCGTGGCCAGATTGATATAACGGCAAAGATGCTGCAGGTGCAGACGAGAAAGGAACAGACGCACAGCGCTCCCCCTGCAGGGTACGACTGTCTATCTGACTGCTGCCGGCTCCTTACCAGTTTAAACGGCTGGTTAAAGGATCTGACAGTGGTTTATTTTAAAATCCTGCGACCCAAGATGGCAGCGCCTATGATCAGCAGTGGTTACAGAGGGTTGCAGACTCCAGGGAAGCAGAGGACTGGAGAAGGACACCAGAAAATGGGAGACCACCCCCCCCCCCCCCCCCCCCACCATTTGAGGAGAAGCAGAACCCATGGGATGGTGACAATGGCAGCAGACCAGAAAGGGACTCTGAGACTAAAGAACACAAGGGTGGCGGGATGTTGGTGATGCAAGGTGGGGAGGAACTCATGCAGACTGCGTGCTGCTGGTGGTTGTGGTCAAGGGACTCTGGACTTCTGGAGACTGGCTAGGATTTCCCCAACCAGAAGCCCTGGATAAACAATGAAGTCTGGAACTGTTGAGAGCCAGATCGCAGGCATTTGTCCGGAGATCCAGATCTCTACAGAAGGAGCCAATGGAAAGCCATCTCCTGGGCAAAGTGGAGTTTCTGGACAGCTGTGACAGGACCTAAACACATAACCTGATACAAAACCAAATCCAGAGCAGTTGGAGACATCAAAGGTTCACTCCCAGATGAACTCAATGCCTTCTACACCTATTCAACTGCAAGAACAAGAAAGAACCACCAGTCAGCACCCCCACGACCCCTGATGATCCTCTCCTGCCCGTGTCTGAGGATGGAGTACCAGGCTGAGTATTAAAAACCTGTGCTTTTGTGTACTGCAAGAAACAAGAGGGGACACGTTACCTGAAATTGGAAATTTCCACTGGGCTGAAGACTGCGGGGGAATATGAGGTTTTGTTGCTCCGGTTTACATTGGACCTCACCCTGGCAGGGAAGAAGGCTCAGGACAGACAGGTCAATGTGGGAATGTGAATTTGAAGGGTAGTTGAAATAGCTACATCGGGGAGTTTAGGATGGTTATTGCTGACAGAGCATAGATGCTCGGTGAAATGGTTCCCAAGTCTGCGCTTGGCCTCACCAATGTAGAGGAGGCCACGATGGGAGCACCAGGTGCAGCAGATGAGGCTAGAAGTCCAGTTTGGCTCTGCCCAGGCAGTTATAGCCAATGAGCTAGTTCCAGCAACATTTCACCCAATCTGTTAATAGCTGCATTTTAAATCAATGTTCTTGAATTTGAGTAAAAGGACATAAAACTAAAAGATTGAATTACCAGATTGTTTGAATTTCACTAATGTAGTACTCCATGCCATATAAGAGTCATTAATATTTGAGGAAAATCTATCCCTCATGGGAAAAATCCATAACTTTACTTTTATATTTGATCCAACTTGCTTTGCAAAGCAGTGTAAAATTATGAAAATCTGTTGAGGTGAATGTACCTATTAACTTACAGAAGGTCTGGGGACCTCCTGCAAGTCCTGGGCCTTACTGATTGTCAGTTGCCTCACTGCCCACACACTCCAACTCTGGACTGAGATTCCCCAACATTGCTCTGGACCATTCATTGAAAGGGGAATTCATTGAAAGGCCTGTCAATTCAGAAGCCATTTGTGAATGCAAGGCATTTTAGGTGATGCATGTTTCTTTATGAATTATATTAACTGCAGCCTTTACAAGATAACAAAGCCCCATCCTCAGCATTGTATACTGTCAATGCTCTGCAAAGCGTTCAGGGAAAGGTATCTAGTCCTCCAATGAGGCCTGGTCTGTTTTTTTTTAATTTAGAGGTACAGCAAGATAAAAGGTCCTTCTGCCCACATACACCCATGTGACCATTTAAACTACTTACCCCCAAACGTGGGTGGAAATTGGAGCACACGGACACATGGGCAATGTACAAACACCTGACAGACAGTACTGGATTTGAACCTGTGTCACTAACGCTGCAACAGCACTAAGCTAACTGCTGCCGCGCTTGCCATGTCACCTTTGGGACCTCACAGGGCGACTCCACAGCGCAGAAGGTCAGCATGACCATTTTGGAGTACAACTGGGAGCGACTGTGATAGGCAAGTGGACACGAGGAAGGTCACCCATTTGTCGAAAACAATTCCATGCAAGTTTGAAGTTGCAAACGTTCTGTGCTGGTAACAAGTTAAACAAGGGAACATTCCTGAACTGGTTCTTAAGAAAGAAAGAAATGAGTCATTCTTGCTCCTTTAGCTGTCCTGCACTGATAGTGTTCCTTATACACTGAGAGGGTCACCAAGATGAATTACCAGTTGTTTGCCAGTCTGTAACATAATAAATTTCTCAACATAGATTTTGCTTCTCATAGTCCTTATCAAAACCTTTTTATTGTTTTGTGCACTTTGTGACAAAGGGCAAACAAAAATCTTCAACCATCTTTACTTCTGTTGGAAGCTAAGATAATCAAATTGGGGAAACACATGTTTTAAGTTGACAAACGTGTCAGCTTAAATATCTTAATGAATGACAGTGTCGTAGCATGTAAAGGCTCTCTGCATTTCAAGCAGCTGTTACAACTCCTTCACAATGGAAGGCTTCAAATTCATCATGGCACGGTTAGCACAATGCGATCGGGACCTGGGTTCAAATCCCACGGTGTCTGTAAGGAGTTTGCGCGTTCTCCCCATGTCTGAGTAGGTTTTCTCGGGGAGCTCCAGTTTCCTCCCACCGTTCAAAATGCACCAGAGGTATGGGTTAATTGGGTGTAAATTGGGCGGCATGGACTCATGGGCCGAAATGGCCTGTTACTGTGCTGTGTGCTTAAATTTAATTTTTTTAAAAATTCAGCAGCTGAGGTCAGTGTCTAAAATTCACAGAATTTTAAACTGGTCAGTTTGTCATAATTGTTTGCATCGATAAGGCACTTTGAAGATTTTTTTTTAATTGGTTGAAATATTCAGCAATGAAAGTTATCTGTCATTGCAGATTTAATTTGTACTGCAATGGCTATGGAGACATTCCAAGCTGTCTTCAATTTTTGGAGTTGTTAAGAATTTCTTTGGAAGGGTTGTTGAATGTGCCCACATCTTTATAATTGTGGTTGTGACTAAAGATCCTTTATTGTTGAAGATTGACTGTACTCTGGTCAGGCACGGTGCTTAACGTACTGATAAGGACGATGCCACAAAGTGATAAAAGCTGACTGCTGTCTACAGTCCCACCCATGCTGGCGGACTGATCCCATATAGATGTTGAGGGGCTAGTCCATTGATGAGTGCTTCATCAGTTCCACTCTCACCTTTGCACCCCACTCCATGAGCTCACTTCATTGATTGGGTTCAAAGGCAGGGATGCTAATCAAGATCAAAAGTGAGGGAGTATATAGCAAAATGTTCAATTCCCAAATTCTAAAATAACAAGTTACTGCCATTCACATTGTACAATGTACAGATGCACCAATTCTTACTTGTTAAAATTTAGAGATACTGCACAGGAATATGCCCTTCCGCCAAAAATCCATGCTGCCAAAATGTGGCCAATTAACCTACTAATCCCGTACATCTATGGAACATGGGAGGAAACCAGAGGACACAGAAACATAGGAGCACTCAGAGGAAACCCACGAGGATACAGGGAGAACTTACAAATTCCTCTCAGACAGCAGTTGATTTGAACCCAGGTTGCTGGCTCTGTAATAACGTTCTGCTAACTGCTGCGCGAACTGTGCCTACTTGCTACAGCCGAACAGGCATTTCATTAAAAGCAAAAACGACAAGAGTATGCATGAATTGAATTAAAAAGAGACAATAAATACAAAAGATAGATGATAAGCCTTCACAATTATGCTCATGCAAAACAAAATATTAAGGAGCCCTTTCATGACCTTTTGATTTGAGGACTGTTAAATGAGTTGAGTTGCAATGTTGCTGAGAGTGAAATGGGATGCATTCCTGAGGTGCCTTTTATTTCTGACACTGTGCTTTCTTAAATAGTGTGAATCTTTCATCAAACTAGGTTGCAGGACCAATTGTCAGGTAGAGGTGCGAAGGAGGATATGTGTTGAACCCATAGTAGTATCAGAATCAGAATTTATTGTCGTGAACAAGTCTTGAAATTCAGTATTTTGCTGCAGCATCATCGTGTAAACATTAATATCATAACTACCTACATTACTATAAAAAATAGAAATGATAGTGCACGAAAAGTAAGGCAATGTCTTTGGTTCATTCAGGAATCTGATGGCAGCAGCGAAAAAGCTGTCCTTGTGCAGTTGAGTGCTCATCATTAGGCTCCTGGATCTTTTTCCTGATGGTAGCAGAGTGAAGAGGGCATGGCCTGGGTGGTGGGGGTCTTTGAGGATAAATGCTGCTTTTTTAAGACACAACCTCATGTAGATATCCTCAATGGATTGGAGTCACAGGTTGATAATGTTTTTATGTCTCCATGTTCACGTGTGTGCAAAATCGGTTCTAAGGGACAAGGGTTGTGAACTGGAGTCATTGTCCATCCCAAGGAAGGGGCAAAAGATTAAATGTGGACCAAGAAAATGATTTGAAACACCTTATCTCTTCATCACACTTACATCATCTTCTTCTGAATAGTCCATGTTGAAAAGTCAACTCTCTCGAAGAAAATGTTGGTTCAGCGATCCACATCTGACATCTGGAACCATTCAAGAAATGATGTTGTGTGTGTGTGTTACAGAGAAGGCCTTTGTAAAGGGCAGTTGACACAGACCATATGCCTCATCCTTGGTTGGGCTTTCCTGAGTTGTTGCTGCAGAACCACCTGCCCTCACTGCCACTCTAAACAGCACTTCAAATGTTTTGGCTTATCAGTTTAATCCTCTTCAGTTAGATTGAGCTGACTCTACGTGTTGACTTGTGTCCCAGGATGATGACATTACTCTTGATACAGCAGGCAATCCTGGTGTTGACACATCTCACTCCAACAACTGATTGGAAGCTTGTGCTGTGGTTCCCTTTTTCACGGTGCTGGTGAAGAAGGGACAAGGAATAAAGTCCTAACCTGTTTAACTGTTCCTTATAAATTAGTTTCTCAAGTCCTGATGACACTTTCAATCTTATTGATATCTTTCCTCTAGATAGATGACCTACAGGAAAGATCACAATCCTCAAAATTTGGCCTCGCCAATGTCTCCACCAATTCCACCATAACATCCCAAAACTGGGACTTGCCAAAAACTCTCTTAACGACCTTATCTTCCTGTGACACCTCTTTCATGTCTTTTGTATCTATACTCCCAGATCCCTCTGTTCCACTGAGATGAAGAAACCTGAGTCAAATGAAAAATTGTGGAAATATTCAGCAGGCCAGATAACACTTAAGGTTTGAGAAGCTTGACCAGACTTCATCCAACCCTTCACCTCTGACCTGAAATGTGAGCATTCCTTCTCTCCCCATAAATGCTCTCTGAATTTTTATTTCAAAGGAAGTAGTAAGTTAAATAATTTGATTGTAAAATAGTATCATGGTCACAAAGTTGATAATTTTGTTTTATTAGCAGATTGACAAAAACACAAATTGTAAGAAACATTAGCTCAGGACTTTAGGATTATCAATCAAAGCTGGTAGATAACTGATCCAGTGATGCAGTTGTAGCTTTAAATATTGGGCAACATCCAAACATAAAGTATTTGGATCCAGTTGAGGTGAAACAACTTCTTTATCTGTGAATCTTCATTGGCAGTGGTCTAAATTAACTTTTTTTAAAAATGGCTTAAACTTTCGCCAAATGTTGCCTTGTTTTTAATGTACCGGGGCATTTATTTTCATGTTCCCCAATTATACTTAAAATCAATTTGGAATTGGCACGACAGAGTAAGATACAGGTGTTTGAGAAAACACTCATTTTTTGTGATGTGACTACTGAAGGTACTCAAAAGATTTTTTCCAATAAAACATCCTGAGTGAACGATGAAGGAAATTTTGTGTAATATTACATTTTCTATTTTATTACATGACAATAAAATAATTTTGTATCTTGAATGTACATATGTACAATGAACAGGTGCACTGTTTATTCCTCCATGTTTTGTGGTATTTGAGCAAAAGCTGGACAAGTGTCCTTTTCAACATCGATGAAGTGTCACAAACACCCATGCAGCAATACAAGGCAGAGCTTAGCACCTCAAAGACTTAATCCATCACTCATAGGCATTCATGAAGGAATATTAATGGAGTGCCATCAGTTGAGCAAGCAACAGGATTTAATGCATGCAGCCTTTTTGATGTATTTACAAGGAGCTGCTGAAGCTTCAAGTCATCATCAAATGCATATTTCAATGTTTTTACATTATTTTTAGCACTTGGAACTTTTACCGAGAGGCTACTATGGTGAAGTGTTTTGTAAGTACCACCTCACTTCATCACATACAGTCTCAGAGAAGCAGAAGAACTTATGACCCTGTATTCTCTCCCGACATTATGGAAACAAGCAATCATTCAATGATCCTCAAACCTGACGATATTTTTGATCCTTAAAGCTTTTCTGAATGGATCATTTCTTTAATTACATTGTCAATTTGTTCATAGTATTTTATAGCACATCCATGTCAAATAACTTGTCCGTTTAATCTAGTCCTATTTACCTGCTCCTGTTGGAGCTCTGCGCAGAACAGCGGCTTGTTATTACAAACACCCTTTTTCAGCAGAGGGACAGCCTTAAGACCACCTGGATGCATCCCCGATCCAAACACTGGCACCTCCTGGACTACATCCTGGTGCGAGAAAGTGACAAACGAGATGTGCTCCACACCAGGGTCATGCCTAGCGCGGAATGCCACACTGACCACCGGCTGGTTCGCTGAAAGCTCAACCTTCACTTCAAGCCAAAGCCCAGGAACAATAAAGCCCCCAGAAAGAGGTTCAATGTTGGAAACCTGCAGTCAGACGAAGCGAGAGGAAACTTCCAGGCAAACCTCAAAGCAAAGCTCGACGATGCAACCCGCCTCACGGACCCGTCCCCTGAAACCCTCTGGGATCAGTTGAAGACTACCATACTGCAATCCACTGAAGAGGTACTGGGCTTCTCCTCCAGGAAAAACAAGGACTGGTTTGACGAAAACAGCCAGGAAATCCAGGAGCTGCTGGCAAAGAAGCGAGCTGCCCACTAGGCTCACCTTACAAAGCCGTCCTATCCAGAGAAGAAACAAGCCTTCCGTCGCGCATGCAGCCATCTTCAGCGCAAACTCCGGGAGATCCAAAATGAGTGGTGGACTAGCCTCGCCAAACGAACCCAGCTCAGCACGGACATTGGCGACTTCAGGGGTTTCTACGAGGCTCTAAAGGCTGTGTACGGCCCCTCACCCCAAGTCCAAAGCCCGCTGCGCAGCTCAGACGGCAAAGTCCTCCTCAGCGACAAGATCTCCATCCTCAACCGATGGTCAGAACACTTCCAATCTTTTTTCAGTGCCAACCGCTCAGTCCAAGATTCCGCCCTGCTCCAGCTCCTTCAACAGCCCCTAAGGCTAGAGCTGGATGAGGTTCTCACCCTGGATGAGACATATAAGGCAATCGAACAACTGAAAAGTGGCAAAGCAGCAGGTATGGATGGAATCCCCCCAGAGGTCTGGAAGGCTGGCGGCAAAACTCTGCATGCCAAACTGCATGAGTTTTTCAAGCTTTGTTGGGACCAAGGAAAACTGCCTCAGGATCTTCGTGATGCCACCATCATCACCCTGTACAAAAACAAAGGCGAGAAATCAGACTGCTCAAACTACAGGGGAATCACGTTGCTCTCCATTGCAGGCAAAATCTTTGCTAGGATTCTACTAAACAGAATAATACCTAGTGTCGCCGAGAATATTCTCCCAGAATCACAGTGCGGCTTTCGCGCAAACAGAGGAACTACTGACATGGTCTTTGCCCTCAGACAGCTCCAAGAAAAGTGCAGAGAACAAAACAAAGGACTCTACATCACCTTTGTTGACCTCACCAAAGCCTTCGACACCGTGAGCAGGAAAGGGCTTTGGCAAATACTAGAGCGCATCGGATGTCCCCCAAAGTTCCTCAACATGATTATCCAACTGCACGAAAACCAACAAGGTCGGGTCAGATACAGCAATGAGCTCTCTGAACCCTTCTCCATTAACAATGGCGTGAAGCAAGGCTGTGTTCTCGCACCAACCCTCTTTTCAATCTTCTTCAGCATGATGCTGAACCAAGCCATGAAAGACCCCAACAATGAAGACGCTGTTTACATCCGGTACCGCACGGATGGCAGTCTATTCAATCTGAGGCGCCTGCAAGCTCACACCAAGACACAAGAGAAACTTGTCCGTGAACTACTCTTTGCAGACGATGCCGCTTTAGTTGCCCATTCAGAGCCAGCTCTTCAGCGCTTGACGTCCTGCTTTGCGGAAACTGCCAAAATGTTTGGCCTGGAAGTCAGCCTGAAGAAAACTGAGGTCCTCCATCAGCCAGCTCCCCACCATGACTACCAGCCCCCTCATATCTCCATCGGGCACACAAAACTCAAAACGGTCAACCAGTTTACCTATCTCGGCTGCACCATTTCATCAGATGCAAGGATCGACAATGAGATAGACAACAGACTCGCCAAGGCAAATAGCGCCTTTGGAAGACTACACAAAAGAGTCTGGAAAAACAACCAACTGAAAAACCTCACAAAGATAAGCGTATACAGAGCCGTTGTCATACCCACACTCCTGTTTGGCTCCGAATCATGGGTCCTCTACCGGCATCACCTACGGCTCCTAGAACGCTTCCACCAGCGTTGTCTCCGCGCCATCCTCAACATCCATTGGAGCGCTTTCATCCCTAACGTCGAAGTACTCGAGATGGCAGAGGTCGACAGCATCGAGTCCACGTTGCTGAAGATCCAGCTGCGCTGGATGGGTCACGTCTCCAGAATGGAGGACCATCGCCTTCCCAAGATCGTGTTATATGGCGAGCTCTCCTCTGGCCACCGTGACAGAGGTGCACCAAAGAAAAGGTACGAGGACTGCCTAAAGAAATCTCTTGGTGCCTGCCACATTGACCACCGCCAGTGGGCTGATAACGCCTCAAACCGTGCATCTTGGCGCCTCACAGTTTGGCGGGCAGCAACCTCCTTTGAAGAAGACCGCAGAGCCCACCTCACTGACAAAAGGCAAAGGAGGAAAAACCCAACCAACCAATTTTCCCCTGCAGCCGCTGCAACCGTGTCTGCCTGTCCCGCATCGGACTTGTCAGCCACAAACGAGCCTGCAGCTGACGTGGACTTTTACCCCCTTCATAAATCTTCGTCCGCGAAGCCAAGCCAAAGAAAGATTTACCTGCATTTGGTCCATATCCATCTGAGCCATTCCAAATTCAATTGTTTTTAAAAGTACTAATTGTATCCAACTCTAACACTTCCTCTAGTTGCTCGTTCCCTAACTTCCCTTTTAAATCATTTCTCTCACCTTAAATCTTTGTCATCTAAGTTTGAGGCTCCCTTACCCCAGAAAAAATACTGTAATCTTACCTGCACCCCTCATGTTTTTATACACCTCCATAAGGAGATCCTTGAGCCTCCCATATGCCAGGAAAAAATGTTCCAGACTCTCCCTAACTCAACCCATACAGTTCCAATTACATCCTTATGTTTCTTTTCTGCACCCTTTCCAGCTTAATGTCATCCTTCTTGAAACCGGGTGGCCAAAACTGTCAACAATACACCAAGTGTGGTCTCACCAACATCTTGGACAGTTGTAACATAGCATCCCTGTTCCTGTACCCAAACCAATGAAAACACGCATTGCATGCCAACCCCCACCCCTCGTTAACACCCTGTCTACCTGTGTCGGTACTTTCAATTATAAAAGGGGTGGCAGATGAAGTGTAATGACTAAAACTAACCTGTCTTTTCCTTGAGTTAATGTATTCATTAATTCATTACATGGTAGAAACAATTCTGCTTACTGAAACCCATCCCACCCAATTAGCATACCAACTTTGTACGTTTTGGAACATGGGAAGAAACTAGACCACTTGGGGAAAATCCATCCAGATCACGGGGAGACCATTTAAACTCCTTACAGAGAGCGCTGGATTTGAGCCCAGGTCGCGGGCACTGTGATACCATTGCACTAATCGTTCCTCCCATAATTCTCTCATAAATTAAAGGTATGATAAGAACGATAAACTTTATTATTTTATCTTGGTTGCTTCTGTGATAATCCAACTCTGTTGCAGACACTGGTTGAGTTATTTAATCCCCTTAAAACATGGGATTTGTAAAATAAAGGCCTTGCTTTTCATTGTGCCACTTGTGGCTTTGGGTGGAAACGAATGTTTCAGGTATGGAATACATACTTTAGACAATGATTTCATATATAGTCATAAACCATAGGTTGTTTTATGATTGAGATCTTTACATCAACATCTCATATCCCTGCCCCCAATTCATTAATTGTAAATGTTGAATTTAAAAAATATCTGCCTGCATTGAGGCTGAATTTAAAAAATGAACAGCTACTGAATAGCATTAATCTGCAGTTTGTGTGGATTTTGCAAGTGATCTGACTCTGATTCTGCTCTTGAGTGTTTTTTATTCAGTACAATTTTTGTGCAGCTTTCTTTATGATGAGGCCTAATTTCTTCAAAATGCCATCCATGCTCACTTGCGGTAGATGGATGAAAATAGACTATTTACAGGTTATCTTGTGTCCATTTGCTGCAGATTTATTTTTATTTTCAAGGCTACTTGGCCACACGATTCAGAGTGGATCAATGCAAGGTAACTGAGAGAAATGGGGGCTGGGATGATGACAGGAAAGGTGGTATTTTCTGAACATCCTGGACACACAGGGAAGCAATCAGAGGACTAAAACTGGAAAATGTAACACTCTAGTTCAGCAAAGCAAGGATGAGGTGCTCTGTAACTGCACATCTTACATTGGGAATGGGATTGCCTGCAGAAAGCAGAGGGTAGTAGCAGACAGAACGTATTCTGCCTGGAGGAAAGTGACGAGTGGCATTCCGCAGGGATCTGTTCTGAGATCGCTGCTCTTTGTCATTTTTATAAATGAATTAGGTGAAGAAGTGGAGGGTTGGGTCAGTAAGTTTGCAAATGATACATAGGTTGGAGGTTCTGTAGATATTGTGGAAGGTTGCCAGAGGATGCAACAAGATGCAGGGTTGGGCAGAAGGGTGGCAGATGGAGTTCAATCTGGATGGGTATGAAGTGATGCACTTTGGAAGGTTGAACTTGAAGACAGAGTGTGTGGTTAAGGGCAGGATTCTTAACATTGTGGAGGAACAGAGAGATGTTGAGGTCCAGGTCCATGGATCTCTCAAAGTTACCACACAAGTTGCTAGGATGGTTAAGAAGGCATATGGTGTGTTAACCTTCATTAATAGTTGGAATGACTTTAAGAGCCTTGAGAAAATGTTGCAGTTCAATATAAATCTGGTTAGAACACACTTTGTGTTGTGTTCAGTGTTAAATGCCTCATTAGGAATAAAGGGAATGAACTTGGAGCATGGATCAGTATATGGAACTGCAGTGTTGTGGCCATTACTGAATCTTGGCTGGAAGAAGGGCAAAATTGGCTGATACAGGTACAGGTACACGATCTTTTATCCGGAACCTGAATTGTACTGCAGTATCCACCCCCCACGCCCTTCCAGTCGCCCGGCCCGCCTCCCCAAACCGTGGTCCCTCGGCCGCCTCCTCCAAACACTGGTCTCTCGGCCGCCTCCCCCAACCGCGGTCTCTCAGCCACCCGACAGTCTCCACCTTACCCCAACCGCTGGTCCCCACTTGCCGGATTTTGGAGCTTTCCGGATTTTAGATGTCCGGATAAAGGATCTGTACCTGTATCAGGGTTTGGATATTTTAAAAAGAATAGAATACAGAAATACTAATTTTAAAACATATATTGAAAATATGGAATGGGATGCATATGGAGAGAGGGATTTAAAATTATCAAATACCAAAAATGTTGTTAAAACAAAATCACCTTATTCCTTTCATTTTGAATAATTCTTTATTTGATAATTGGTATAGTAAAGGTGTACAGAGGATAAAAGATTGTTTTTTAGGATCTTTCTTTTTAACTTTTGAGAAATTAAAAGATAAATATAATATATAAAATAATACAATTTTTTGTATATTACCAATTAAAATCGTACTTAAAAAAGAAATTAGGAACAGATTTGAGACTCCCAGAACAAAGTCAATTTGAAAGTATAATAACAGATACACTTTTTGTTCAGAAATTTATTACTAATATGTATATAAAATTACAAGAAACTACAAGGAAAAAAGATTTATACAAATCAAAATTATGATGGGAGAAAGATTTAAATATACAAATTCAGGAGGAAATATGGTGAAAATTGTGTCAAGAGAGTGTTACAAATACAGTTAATGCCAGATATCAAATGGTTCAATATAATTTTCTTCGTCAATTATACTATACTTCACATAAATTAAATGGACTTAATTCTAATTATTCGGATAAGTATTTTCGATGTACTAAGGAAATAGGGACTTTTTTACATTCGGTATGGTCCTGTGAAAAAGTGGAACGATTTGAGTATACTATTAGGACATATTATGGAGCTAAAGATACAAAAAGATCCACGAATATTTTTACTTGGGAATATATATGAGAAAGATACAAAATTGAAAATGGACAAATATCAAGAAAACTTTTTAAATATACCAGTAATGACTGCAAAGAAATGTATAGCAGTAACGTGGAAAACTAAGAGTGTGGTACAATAAGACAGATGGCATATTGAAATGCAAAATTGTATACCTTTAGAAAAAAAAATTACATATAGTTTAAGAAATCAAGTTGAAAACTTCTATAAAATTTGGAAACCATTTTTGGATTTTATGAATAAAATTCCATCAACCTTCTCTACTTTACCCACCCCTCTCAATTAGAAGCTACAAAAATAATCAATGAATATTATATTTGCTAATAATGTTATATATGTAGAAGTAGGTGTTCTTTTCTTTTTCTTCCTTTTCTTTCTTTTGGGAGGGAGGGAGAAAATTTTAAAATTTTTGTATCATTTTATATGACTTACAATAATTATTGCATTATTTAATTATTCTTTTTTGTATTATACAAATGAGAAATAAAATTTTCACAAAAAACGAATAGGGTGGGAGGTAGAAAAGTTGTGGTGAGGTGGGTCGTACCATTACTGGTCAGGGATAGTATCACGGCTACAGAAAGGGAGGACGCTGAAGAGGGAGTGTCTACTGAATTAATGTGGGTGGAAGTCAGAAATAGGAAGGGAGCTATCACTGTGCTGGGAATAGTCTATAGGCCCCCGAATGGGGGCATTTAAGAAACATGGATGAAAGAAAAATAGAGGGTTATGAGATAGGGAGGGTTTAATACTTTTTTTTAAGCAAGGAATATATGGGTTGGCACAACATCAAGGGCCAAAGGGCCTTTCCTCTGCTGTATTGTTCTATGTTCTATTACTGGAAAGATGTAGATGCTTCCGAGAGAGTGCAGAGGAGATTTACCAGGATGTTGTCTGCATTGGAGAATATGTCATATGAAGAAAGATTGACTTTTATCTTTGAAGTGACAGAGGTGACCTAATGGATGTATATGAGATTATGAGGGACTTAGATAAGCTAGACAGCCAGTTCCTTTTTCCTGGGGCGACTATAGCAAATACTAAAGAACATTAAAGTGAGTGGAGGAAAGTTTAGGGGAGATGTCAGAGGTCAGTGCATAACCGGGGGTGGTTGTGGAGGCTGGTGCAATATGGACATTCAAAATTGTTAAGATAGGCACATGGATAAAAGAAAAATTCAGGGTGTGAGAGAAGGAGTAGGTATACACAGGTTGGCACAACATCATGGGCTGAAGGGCCTGTACTGTGCTGTAATGTTCTATCTTCTTAGTGGAGGCACTTGGAGAAATTTGACCTAAAGGAGGAAATTCAGTGAACACCTTATATCTGAATGAAATTGCTGGAGAAACTCAGTAGGTCATGCAGCATCTATTGGAAGCAAAGGGTAACCATCGTTTCATGCCTGAGCTCTTCCTTGACGAAGCCCTCAGATGCTGTGTGACTTGCCGAGTTTCTCTAGAACTACAATCTGACCCCTGCAGCCTTTCCTTTTTAACTTGTATATGAATGAATAGTTTGAGGAGGTGCTGAAACTAAGAATCCTGTAGGTACTTTTCACTTTGATCTTCAGAAGCTGTTTGGCCAAGTCTCATCGAACGCAGACTGTATCGTCTGGTGAGAGGGAAGCAGGAAGTGGTGGTACACAATTGATCCTTGGACTAGAGCATAGAGTGGGATGATCCCCAGGACTGAAACCAGATGCATGACTGGGTTATTGCTGTTCAGTGCAGAGTTTTCAATTCTGCAGGTCAGGTGAAAGTTGAAAGTCTAACTAACAGTGAGATTGTAGAAACAAATAACAAAAGGCAGGCTGATTGGCCTTACTATTTGATATCAAGAAGCATGCAGTGATCCATTTTGGATTTGGATTCAGAGGGATTTGCGTGGGTGTAGCATGAAGCTTTGAGGTCGCAGACATGTTGTCAGGGCTTTTAGTGGAGATGGGACCCTGGGCTTCAAAAGGAGGAGCATAAAATACAAGGGCAATGGAGTTACAACGAACGTTTCAAACCACTGGTTCAGCCACAACTATGTCTAATTTAAGGCAACCAACTTTACAGCCTAGGAGAGCATGCAGAGAAGAAATATTGGAATAGTTGGGGGAGATTAGAAATTTTAAAAATTTAATTTGGAGATACAGCATGGTAGCAGGCCTTTCCTGCCCATAATCCCGCGCCACCCAAATACACCCAGTGACCATTTAACTTGCCAACCCGTGCATTTTTGGAGGATGGAAGAAAACCGGAGTACCCCGAGATCACAGGGAGATTATACAAACTCCTTCCAGACAGCATCAGATTCAAAGCCAGGTTGCTCATGCTGTAAATAGCACTGCGCTAACCCATGCTACCACCCATGTGAGATAAGATTGTCCCTCACTGGAGTAAAGATATTTGACAGAGGGGTGAAAGAACACAGCTAGTTTCAGCAGAATAAATGGACAGAGATGTTACCCACAAGCAGGTGGTTCAAAATCAAGTGGGAAATGGGTACAGGGGGACTAAAAGGAAAAATATTGTTGTTTGTAGAGTGTATGTGATCTGGAGCTGAGAGCTCTGGAGAGAGATGGAAACAGTCAGGGTTTCCAGAGGGAATTGGATGAGCACAGGAAAAAATACCTTGCAGGGTTGTGGGGAAAGAGTGAAGCTGAATAGATTAGTTGCACACAGAGTTGTGAAACTTGGCGGGTTGTATTGTTTTCAATGAGCCACCAGCAAAGATTCAGGTAGCAACACAATGCTGGTGAAACTCAGCAGGTCAAACAGGATACCCGCTGGAGCAAAGGACAGAACCAAGTTGTGGGCTTGAGCCCTACAACAAGGTATGAAAAAAATGTAGGTAGGTGTCCAAAGAAAATGGTGGGGGGAAGGAGCACAGTCCCAAAGGCAAAGATTTGGCCATGTTTCCTAATTTACTTCCACCTTACCTCAGCTTAGTGATTGGCTGTCCATTTAAATGTATAAAAACCTGAATACCCAATCAAAGCTCTCTTCGTGCAAAGCCTGTCTCCACAGATTCCATGTGATAGAATTAATAACTCTCCAATGACCCTTCCAACTCTTATAGGATGTTGGCTGCGTATATATTTCCATCAGTTCTGGGTGGCTTAGTTGGGAAGTACTGGCTTGATTAAAACTACTTTCAGGGATGTGGTTCACCAGTTATAATCATCATATAAAACCGGGCCAACTTCTCAACTGGCTATTTTTATTTGAAATTGAAAGATGTTAACAGTGATTTACTGTCTCGCTGAAGAATAATTGGCAACATTAAAAAAAAATACATTTTGTGCTTCTCTCTCTCTCTCTCCCCCCCCACCCCATAATGTGTGGAATTTCACTGTATATAGTGAAAAGTAGATTTGGTGTTTTGCAAGTCGTTTTCAAGTTCAGTGCTTACTTTCAGGCATTTTAAAACATATATGAGAATGAGTTTATTGTCCACATGCATCATACAATATGCAAATACACCGAAATTCTTACTTGCTCGAGTTGAACTGGTTCTTTGTTAAACAACAAGTACAAAAGTATACATTAAATTAAAGAGAGCAATCAAAAAAAATAGGTAATAAATATTCATGTTATCATTATGAAAGAAAAAAGGTGGAGTTACAGACGTGCAGATAGATGGTCATTTTCGCGGGGTCGGATTAGTTTATGATTAGTGTAACAAGGGGAAGTCCAAAAGCCTTGTTGCTGTTGGAAAGAAACTGATCTTGAATCTGGAGGTGCTGGGTCTTTAGTCTTTGTAAATATTGTGTAAAGTTCCATATTTAAGACTTGCATTGTCACCATAGTCCACCACCGGCCACATCCCGATGATCGCCATTGACCAAAAATCAGCTGGAACAGCTAGATAAGTCAGTGGCTAAAAGAGCAGGTCAGAGGATGGATACCCTGTGGTGAAGGACTTGCATCTCTCCCAACCTCATTGTGGGAGCACCTTCACCCAAAGGACCATAATGGTTCACAACAGCTCTGCGACACCTCCAGGGAAATGTGGGATGGATAATAAATGCCCAGATCCCAAAAAAAAAGAAAAAATAAATTGATGAATGACCAACTTTCAGTCAATGTGCAACACATGAACGTGCTGGAGAAACTCAGTAGGTCACGCAGCAGGAAGTAAAGGGTGACCAACGTTTCGGGCTCAGGCTCTTCATCAGGTATTCGCAAAAGCAGACAGTCACCTGGGGGAAAGAGAGAGATGGAGCTAGAGGAGAGGCAACATAGAGATGGATGGAGGGTGGAGGTAACAAAAACTGGAGAAGTCAATGTTAATGCCATCCAGTTGGAGTGTGACCAGACGGAAGATGAGGTGTTGTTCCTCCAATTTGGAGGTGGACTCAGTCTGGCCATGCATGAGTCCATGGACAGACCAGTCAGCTATAAAATGAGGCAAGGAATTGAAATGAGTGGCCACCATTGCGGCGGACAGAGCCAAGGTGCTCAACAAAATCATCTCCCAGTCTCCCTAATGTAGAGAGGGCCAGAACGGGAGCACCAAATGCAATAGATGACCACAGTGAAGTGGTAAAGAAGAAAGGTTGAAGAGACTATGATTTTAGTTTAATACGCAAAAGTGCTGGAGAAGCTTAGGTCACACAGGATCCTTTATGGCAAAGATACATAGCCAATGTTTCGGGCCTGAGTCCTTCGTCAAAGTAGGCAGGTGTCTGAATAAAATGGTGGGGGAAGGAGCACCAGCCTACAGGCAAGTGGTCAGAGGTGGATATGGATGGGAGGGCAGAAGAGAAAAAAACTGAGAAATTATAGGGAGAGGGGATAGCTTGCTGAATAAGGAGGTAAAGGAGTGGGGAACTGGAGGGAAGAAGACAAAAAGACAAAGAAAGAGAGAGAGACAACTGGATAATTTGACATTATTGCCAACTGGTTGGAGAGTGCCCGTACAGATTATTCGGTGTGAACCCTCCAATTTGCGGGCGACCTTGGTTTGGCAGTGCATGAGGCCATGGATGCATGTCAGTGTGTGTGTGAGTGTGTATGTGTGGGCGGGGGGGGGGGGGCGAAATTGGAATGATTGCCCACTGGGAAGTCTCCGCTATTGATGCAGACAAAGCGAAACTCCTCAACAAAACTATCTCCCAGTCTGCACGTGTCACAGATTTGTAGAGGCCACAATCAGATGCAGTAAATGACTCCTGCAGATTTATAACTGGTCTTGCAAAGCAAAAGCTTCGACATGTTGCTTCTGTGACAAAATTTAAATTGTTTATACACCATCTACTGGATCTCTGCCACACTGATATTCAAATGTATCTAACATCTTAATTATTCTTTAAAATCTCACATTGTTGCAGCATTCTTTTAAAGCACGCGAAGCAGCTGTCATTTCTGATCCCAGATTTCTCTGAGCTAGGTTGGTGAGCCTTCTGGCAATGTTTAGATTCTTTTTTTTCCTAATCAGTATGTTTACATGCTTGAGTTTAAATTGTTGGTCATGTCATTTATGGAGAAACAATAAACTTGTCTCTCAAAATATTGGTCAAAACAGCAGGATAAATTCACCGCACATCCTGCAACTCTCCTCGCTGTTTGTTCTAATTCAGATGATAAGCAAGTCTCTTCACACTATTTGTAAACATTCTAGCTCCACTGGTGATATTCCTGATTAATTTGTCAAGATTTATTGATGTAAAAAAAGCAATACCTTAGAAACCTTGTACCTTCTAATGATCGTTTGCTCTAACTTGGAAACTTAAAAAGAGGAAGAGGAAGTGAAAGCAGCCATTTTAACTCAAAATCTTGCAAATGCATTTGAATCTCTGCCAATATTTAGAATCAGTTGCCAACAATGTTATCAAATGTTCCTAAAGGAATATTATCTTAAAACGTACAGTATTTTGTTACAATCACCCTTTTTATCACACTGATTTGTGAAACTAAGTTTTCCAATGATGCCAGCAGGGCAGTTCCAAAGTCACATTTAAGGAATTTAGTCCACAATCTACCTCCTGTTTCCATAGTTGGAAATGTTGCTTCAGCATTGTTATTGGGCACTTGTGATCAGTGCATGGAAGAGCATGGTTTTCACTGGACCTCGAGTCATGTAACGCCAAACATCTTGCACATTACCCTGAAAGCAAATGGTCATCAAATAACGTTATGCAATCTGAGCCAAAAGGCCAACACATAGGCGCCTGGTGCTTGTCGGGAGCTAAAGCAGCAGCGGGTGTAACATTTAGAACTCTTAGCACAAGCATCTTTCACATTGAGGCTATCCGATCTTCAGCAGCGTCGTCAATTATTATGATCTTTATTTGCCATTCCTGGCCTGGGTGCACACAGAATGTCATGACACAGTACAGCCACTTCAGCCCACAGTGTTGTGCTGACCTATGTCAGCCTGCTGCACAATTACACACATAACCCTCTCATTTTCTTACATCTATGTACCTATATAAGAATCTTTGAGTTGTTCCCATTGTACCAGTCTCCACCACCACCCCCACCCGGCAATACATTCCAGACTTTCTATGTAATAAAAAGAACTTCCTCTGACTGCTTAAATAAACTTTTATCATGCCCATCTTTGTGTATTGAATCTGTGGAATTTGATAAGCATTCTCCACCTTGGAAGAAAGTGAACACTCTTCCCATTCCCGGTGGAAGGAAACCAGAGCCCCTGGGGAAAACCCACGCAGACACGGGGAGAACGTACAAACTCCTTACAGACAGCACGGGAATTGAACCCAAGTCAGGTCCTGATTGCTGGCACTGTAAAGGCGTTGTGCTAACCGCTATGCCAACCGTGCTACATCTGAGTAATTTATAGATATCACAAACAACAGGGAAGCCAGCACTGAACCTTGTGGAACACCACTGGTCATCTCCACCACTACCCTCTGTCCTCAATAACAAAGCCACTTTTCACATCCCAAGTCATTTAATCTTCTGGACCAGCCTCCCCATAGATACATAATGTCAGATGCTCTTTCTGAAGTTCATCCACAGCCCTACATTCATCAATCATTTTTGTCACCTCAAAACCTCAATCAAACTTGTCAGACATGACCATTGCACACAAAGCAGTGCTTTTCCAAGTGGGAGTCAATTGTGACGTCTCTTTTCCAATAACTTAACTTTCCTTCTACTGATGTATGGCCAGATCTTATCGGCTCTTATAACTGAATTTCCTCCTCCCACAGCCACTTGAACTTTATTTTGTTTCTCCCATCCTGTGGGCCTCATATATTGACTGAGGTGTCCTGACCAGCATTTGGAAACATACATTACCTATTAGTGACCTAATCAGTATTTTAAACTGTATCACTGTCAAATCTTCATCTGAAGCACAGAATTGAGAGTTCAAATTCATTATCATTTGACTGAACAGCTGCAACATGACAAAACAGAATTTCTCCTGATCACAATGCGCTCAGATAATATACAGTGCATAATAATCACATTGATGTAAGATTAAATGTAGATATATAAATAACTTACTCGTTTCATTTATAAGAGAACAAAGGTGGCAGGATAATGTTCATCAATCTCACAGCCTGCAGGAAGAAGCTATTTCCCAGCCAGGAAGTCCTGTACCTCTGTTCTGATGGCAGTGGGTGAAAGATCCTGTATGTTGGATAGTAAAGACCTTCAATAGTCCTTTTAGCCCTATTTAAGCAACAATGTCAGTGAATGGGGGGGCTTTTTCAACCGTATTTTTATTCTTCACAGATTTAGAGACATCCAAATCCAACCCTTCTTTTCCTTCCTCCCCACGAACTGTAACGTAACAAAAGGATTTTGTGCATGGTGCTTGGTCGCCACCTAAGCAGTTGGCATTTCTAGTCACTCTGGTAATTTGGGGAGAACACAGTTTCAAATTTCACTCAGGAAGGTTCACAAAGACCAGCTGTACTCACAGCACAGTTGTTTAAGGACTAACTGTTGACTGAATGCCATAAAAGCACCTTTGCTCTTTCTCAAACAACGTCTGTCTATCCAGCAGGACTGGTCAGACCTGGATTTGATATCTCATCTCCAGCACTGCACCACTCCCACAGTGTCAGGATGGCTGTGTGCTCATGTTTCAGGCTTCAATAAGCAATAATAGAATGCCTTCTCTTTTTTTGCAAACATCTATAAATTGTTCTGTGTCTGAAAGGTTTTTGGCATCTCTGCAGATGAGCCCAATTTTTTTCTTGTTTTTCTGGGCCTCACACTGACATCCTTCACCAGCTCAATCAATCTCCAGCTAATGGGAGAATTTAACTCACCTGTCATTAAAGCCACCAATCACTCTCCCCAATCCCATCAGCCACCCGCCCCTTCCCATCTCCACATTCCCTGCAATGCCCAAAAAAAATCATGTAACAGGAAGCTCTGGTGAAAGTTAATGCCCAGATTTGTTCTAAATTTTGCCACAGTTTTATTGTAAGCAAAGGTAAAATCAAATTCTGTTCAGCCTCTACCAAAGGCAGTCTCTCTGTCTCACACACCCAGCACCTCTCCCACACTGAGCTAACACAATTGGAACATTAATGCGTGACAACAATGTCCAAGAAACATCTCTTGTTCTTTTGTTATTATAGAAGCAAACTATTTCCTTTAGAGAAAATTGTCATGTTTCATTAATTTAGCTACAATTTGCAAGTTTGTTCTGCATTTATACATTTTATAAATTCAAATTAACCACCAAAATTGTCTTCAAAAGACAAAATATCTACCTTATCAAGAAAGGTTGACCAAACTAGGGCTTTTCTCTTCAAAGTGACAGAGGATAAGAGCCAACTTAATAAAAGTGATAAGGATATGATAGGCATAGATAGGGTGGACAGCCTGCAACCTATCTATGCCTTTCCAGGTTATCAAAGGCCAATACCAGAGGACATCTGTTTAAGATGAGTGGAGGAAAGTTTCAGGGAGATGACACAGAGGTAAGTTATTTACACAGAGGGTGGTGGGTCCCTGGAATGCATTTCTGGAGGTGGTGGTCGAGGCTGGTGCAATGAGGACATTTCAAAGACTTAGACGGGCACATGAATGTAAGAAAAATCAAGGGCTGTGAGGTTGGGAAGGATTAGATAGATGGTGAAATAGATTTATATCGATTGGCACAACATTGCTGCCCAAAGGGCCTGTGCTGTCCAATGTTCTGAGTAAAATTTATTTTGACTTATTTTAGTATTGCCCAGAGGAAATTCTTAATGTTATTGCTTTCTTCTCTGAGCAGATCTGCAGACTGGAAAAACAGTCAAGAAGCCCCTATCGGCAGGACTTATTTGTGAATCAGCCTTTGATCTTCATTTCACCCAAAAGCAAACCACCCACTCTCATGCTTGAGAAACTTGTACAGTTGTGTGGGGGAAAGGTGTGCAAAACGCTCCGTAAAGCTGGAATTTGTATTGGACAATACAGTGGAAGGCGGCCTCCAGGGAGCCAACACCTGTCAGAAAATTGGATACTGGGTAAGTGTTGTGCAGCTGCAGAGATCCTGCACCAAGCTGTCAATAAGTGAGGGAGGACTTGAACTTGTTGGCATGAATGGTCTTCTTTTGTGTAGATAGGTGCATAGAACATTTCAGCATCTTGCAGGCTCTTCAACCCACGACAATCTACCTCACACCTATATCCCTCTATATTTCTTACATCCATATGCCTATCCAAGAATCTTTTGCATGTCCCGATTGTACCAGCATTCACTATAACCCTAGGCATTACATCCCAGGGTCCCACCACTCTGTGTGAAAAACATAACTCTGACGTTTCCCTTAAACTTTCCTAGGTGAGCTTCTCTTATATTTATTCTCCAGGTTGGACTGACTCAGTGCATCAAATTATCTTGAGATTTTGGTGGGTCATTTTGTCTTCAGTTGGGGAAGTGGCTGTAATTACTCTTGTCCTTCAGTCATGTTGCTGGAGTGCCAGTTCCAGCATAGAGAGAGCAAGAGATGCCTGAGTCAAAGCAGTGTGTGTGTTCCTGCTTGGGGAAGGCGGACATGATCAAGCTTCAGGGTGATGACCGTAGGATGGGGAGGCACTGTTGAAGCAAGCTCAACACAGCCCTACAGTGTGTCTTGTGGACTGTGAGCCAAGTGTATCAGTGGGAGTGTATCATAACATAATCCCTGCTGTCGGGCTTGGATCAGTGATGTTTGTTTTCCGAAGAGACCAAATGCCTAATGAAATTCCTTATGCTTGAGAAATTTAAAGCTACGTGAAATTACTCTCAAACAGACTTTGAATCTGTAACGCTTGTTTTGTGGACAAATAAGATTTTTATGTCCAATGATCAATAAGACTGTGGATGCTTTTGACTCCACCATGTGAAATTCAGCAATAGCAATGTTGCTGAAGGTCTGGGGCAAAGGTTATTTTTTTCTTGGAAAGCAAAATGCTGCAGATGCTGGAAATCTGAAATAAAAACAAGAGGTGATGGAAGCACTCAGCTGATCATTGACCTGAAAAATTATCACGGTTTTACTCTCCCCATTGATGTTGCCTAACTTGCTGAGCACTCTCTCTTTGAGTGTATCTTCGTGAGTTGCCTGTATCTGTTTCTCAATGCAAAGAATGATTGTGCTTTTGTGCAGCACTGTGGTTTTCAAACTGCCCCCCCAAACTCACATTCCACTTTAAGTAATCCCTATGCCATAAGTGCTCTGTGATTAGTAAGGGATTGCTTAAGGTGGTATGTGAGTGGGAAGGGGAGGTTGAGAACCACTGTTTTAATCGTACCTCATTGACACGTTATGTGCACTGTTTCATAACTCCAAAGAAAATGGGCCCATGACAATTTTTCTCAAGCAAAATATTTCAGTAACAATTGGGTCAAGAGCAGTGGTTCTCAACCTTCCCTTCCCACCCAAATCCCACCTTAAGCAATCCCTTACTAATCACAGGCATCGTGGTAAGTGAGTTTCGGGGGCAGTTTGAAAACCACTGGTCTAGCACCTTTTGTGAGTTTAGAAGATTCCACAAGGATTGCCAGCCAGGAAGCAGCGTTGAAGTGAAGCCACAGTCACAGCAAATGACACAGGGCAACCTTTTTGCACATTTCTGTTTCAGTTTGTCGATTCAGGAATGAACACAACTCAGGACACAGAGGTTACATTCTCATTTTAACATCACAGGTGGTACCTCTGACCATGCAGTTGCCCTTATCTCAGTCCAGTTTTAATCATGTAGTGGTTTTGGTTCATCTGAGATTTTGCTCAGTCATTTCAGTGAAGACTCAATCATATTCTTGAAGGGCTAGACTGGAATGTGGGGGCTGGGGTCTAGGGGGTCAGAAGGGAGTGTGGGGTCTGGGGGGGTCAGAAGGGATGTGGGGACCGAGATCTGGGTGGTCAAGAGATTCTGGGGCCTGGGGTCCGGGGGCGTGAGAAGGGAGTGTGGGGACTGGGATCTGGGGTGCCAGAAGTGAATGTCGGGACTTGGGTCTGGGAGGGTGAGAAGGGATCACAGGGACCAGGCTCTGGGGGAGAGGGGGGGTGCAGAAGGGAGTGCGAGGACTTGGGTCTGAGGAAAGTCAGAAGGGAGTTTGAGGACTGGGGTTCGAGGAGGCCCAGAAGGGGCTTAGGGAACTAGTTACCAAGTCCTCAGGATTCCCAAATTGTTGGATCACTGTGCATTGGAAACTCACTGTGCAGTCAAGATACAAGGGAAGAAATCCACAGTGAAATAGTCAGGGGCATCAACTACTTGTGAAACATTAAAAACAGGGAAAAAGGCAGGAAACACTCAGAGTGCCCCGTCTCACTCACATTCATCGT
The DNA here is from genome assembly GCF_036971445.1 of Narcine bancroftii. NCBI lineage: Eukaryota > Metazoa > Chordata > Chondrichthyes > Torpediniformes > Narcinidae > Narcine > Narcine bancroftii. The sequence continues at coordinate 66,736,669 of NC_091474.1, read as the reverse complement.
CATGAAGTGCTTCAAGAGGCTCGTTGTGGAGGACATCAAGCATCTGCTGCCCACCCTCTCTGGACCCCCTGCAACTGCTCCACGGGTAATGCTATTGCCACTACCTTCCATCTAGCCCTCACCCACCTGGAAAATAAAGATTCATATGTTCGAATGCTGTTTATTGACTTTAGTTCGGCATTCGACACGATCATACACCAGTACCTGATAAGGAAGTTGGGCCTGTTAGGACTAAACACCTCCTTCTGCAATAGAATTCTCGACTTCCTGCCAGGGAGACCTCAGGCAGTCCGGATCAGAAATAGCACTTCCAAGACTATCACATTGGGCACAGGGGGGCCCCCAGGGCTGCGTGCTTAGTCTACTGCTGTTCGTTCTGCTGACCCATGATTGTGCAGCCAAACACAGCTCAAACCACAACATCAGGTTTGCTGTCAACCTGACAGTGGTGGGCCTGATCAGTAAGAACGAGGTGGCAGCATACAGAGACGAAGTGCAGACACTAACGAACTGGTGCAGAGCAAACAACCTGTATCTAAACCTTAAAAAAACAAAAGAGATGATTGTCGACTTCAGGAGGTCCCAAGGAGATCACTCTCCATGACCATTGATGGCTCTACCGTTGAGGTCATCAGGAGTATCAAGTTCCTTGGAGTGCACCTGGCGGAAAATCTCACCTGGACCCCTCAGCACCACCTCCATAGCCAAGAAAGCCCAGCAGCGCCTCTATTTCTTGCAAAGACTGAGGAAAGTTCATCTTCCATCCTCGATCCTCACTACATTCTACAGAGAATCCTGTGCAACTGCATCACCGCTTGGTTTGGAAGCTGTACCATCTTGGACTGCAAGACCCTGCAGAGGAGAGTGAAGTCAGCGTAAAAGACCATTGGGGAACCTCTTCCTAGCATGAAGGATGTCTGCAACACTCGATGCAGGTAGAAAGAAATAAACATTGTGAAGGACTCTACACATCACGCATGTTAACTGTTCTCCCTTGGTCCATCTGGCAGGAGGTACCAAAGCATTTGGTCCCTTATGTCCAGAGGGGAAAACAGCTTTTTCCAAAAGCAGTAATGTCTCTGTCTGCACTGAAGCAAACAAGACCAGATGGTCGAGTCTGGAATGGTGTCCTGGAGCCATGTTTCTGTAATCACCAGAGCACAGCAGCCCTGCAGTTCTCTCTGGATCAGGTGCAGCCTCAGGTCATCCATTTTCTTCTCCAGCCATATAATATTTAAGAGTAAGATTGTCGAAAATGCGGGTCTGAAGGAATTAATTCTCAGTCTAACCCTGATGCCCCCCCCCCCCCCTATTTTCCACACTTCTGCCTTCTTCAGCAGTGCTTCCGATGGCCTCCCACACATATCCGCTGATCCACTCCACGGTACGTAGCAGTCTGTGTTCCCTGCTTCAGTTGGTTTAAACCGCACAGAATCTTACCAATCCGATCCGCTAGTTTGAAAGTCCGGTTCATGTTTTGTATTTTAACGAGCGTTTCCCGATTGTAGATACAACGTAGTGGGTTAGGGATTTCACCATTGTGAGGAGTCCAAGTGGCCGCTGCAACCTTGTGCACCACCATCTTGCATAATGAAGGGAAGGTGTGTGCACCTTAACAGCTTTTGTGGCCCAGCTTGCTGTTAACTTTGATTGTTTAATACAACATTCAATAGCATTCACATTGAGCTGCAGCAAATGCTGCATGTGTATGATTTGACAATCTTTTTGTGAGCTCTGCTGATTGGCTAATTTCAGGAACCAGAGATCCACCAACTGAGTAGCAAAACTGACTGAAGAGAGCACATTGCCTCCTCCCATCCATTCAACACTGTATTCTGCCACCCAATTAACAGGAGGAGGATGAATGTTCAATACCTGGTCAGGAAACAGATTGAAAAAGAAAGGGTTTCAGATAAGGAAGTCTGTGGTACACAGCATCCTGTGGAAGTAGAAGAATCCAATGTTTCGGGCCTGAGTCCTTGGTCAGGTGACCCTTTACTTCCTGTGGATGCTGTATTTCCTGCTGAGTTTCTCCAGCACGTTTATTTATATGGTTTAGTGTGCATATTGCCTTTTTTAGGAGCAATGAAAAGTGCAATGGAATGAACTGATTTAAGGTAAAGCCCATCCTCCCATCATAGCCCATACCCCTCTATTTCTCCTTCACCATGTGCCTTTCTAAAAGTCTTTTGAATGTCCCGATTGTACCTGCCATCTCCACCACCCTCAGCAATGCATTCCAGGAACCCACCACTGTCTTTGTAAAAAAAAAACTAGCCTCTAATATCTCCCCTCAACTAGTCTCCACCCAGATGTCCTCTGGTATGACCATTGCCTTCCTGGGAAAATGGTGCTAGCTGTCCTCTCTTTCAAAACCTCAGTTCCCTCTCATCCTCCGTCGCTCTAAAGAGAAGTGTCCTGGTTCAGTCAACCTTTCTACAGAAGACAGATTTTGTCTTGTGAAGTAAAATTTAGTTAAGTTTTCATTTGAATATACAGAATATATAAATGCAGAACCAACTTGCAAATTGTAGCTAAATTGGTGAGACAGGACAATTTCCTCTTGAGGAAATGGCTTGCTTCTGTAATAACAAAAGAACTTATACACCTCTATTAAGCCATCTCTCATCTTCTGTCACTCCAAAGAGAAAAGCCCTTGTTTGTTCAACCTTTAAATTAAAGGATGGCTGATTTTTTTTGTGTTAAGTTGCAATATCCTATTCAAATAATGAATGGTTCTTATTATTGTAGCACATTTCATGCTCTTATAGCACAAGATATTCAATGACATTGTAAAATACTTGGAGTGAACAAGATAATGTAAGGATGACAAGATCATGTACCTCAACAATGCACAATATACATTGGTATCTATCTGTCATCTGAATTCATCAGGGAGCTTTGTAAACAATGTTAGGTCCAACTATTATTTTAACTGGACAGTTATTGTTTGACATCTGTATTATCAATGAATGTACAACTAATGCCTCCTTTTGTGTTGCCAGAATAAGAGGATATTTCTCAATGCTATGAGGGAAAAGAGAACGTGTATTTTCTGTCAACATTTTCTGTCAAAATTTGTAATTGGTGCACAATACAGTGTTTGAATGTTTCATGTGGAGCATGAAACACTTCTGAGACACTGGGCCTGAAGCAATTCTTGAAAGATGGATAATGCATTTGAAAAGTGGAGGACAGCACAGTTTAAAGAGAACAGTGTAGAGACTCCCTAAAATCTTATGAGAATTCAAAGTCCTCATTGACCCATCCACCCACAAGAAAAGTTGTTCTTGTTTTCAATTTTAGAAATATGTCATTTTGGACCAAGTCCCTATTTTTCATCTGCTTTGCAAGTTACCTCCCGTGACCTCACTCATCACTTGGAGCTTTTAATAAAAAGATTTAACATTACTTGTTTAATCTGCAAATACAAATTTTATTGCAATCAAAACAATGAAACAATTTATGATTTTGTAGGGAAAACCTATAATTAATCATGAAAGCAATCTCTAAATTCATTACGTCAGAGAATTTTACAAGATATAAGTAATTTAGTCCATCAAATATTTACACATGTCCATTACTAAAAAATTTTTAAAACCCTACCATCATTTTGAAGGGAATTTTATAATGTTGCATAAAAGTTTGGACCCCTCCCTTCGTCTCTGACTTGAATGTATGCTTTCTGCTTACAGATCAATGAAAATAGTTTGATCTTCTCACAAACTTGCAGGCCCCTGATTTAGGGCTGAAATGGCCTGTTTCAGTGCTCTGTGACTAAGTTTAAAATTTAAATTTAATAAATGTAAAGGGTGCCAACTGGAGAACTGTAACAATTAAGAAATAGCAAAGGGAAAGCCGAGAGTGGTTTTGAAAGGTAGATGGGGATTTGTCCCATCTTGGGTAACTGGGATTGTAGAGTGACGTAGCTCAGCGGAGGGCTTGCTGCAAGAGAGCATTATATGAGCTGATGTTGACAGCATAGAAAATGGGATGGCAGGTTGGTCAAAATCAGGGTTCATCAAAAGAGGTCAGCATTACATAGCCTACCACCCATTCACTGGTTCACAGCTGTCTGCTATTGGCTTCAGTTCCTCATTTGTTTGGTCATTGATAATCGCCACAGTTCTCCAGAGACATCTGAAGATGCATCACCCTCAGACACAAGAAATTCCTTACCTCTGTCTGTAATGGCAGCCACTTATTCCACATCCCCATTTTGATGACCCCACACTTTTTAACAAAGCAGCATGGTAGAAGGCTCTTCCAGTACTTGAAACCCATGCCGCCCAATTAACTTACCAACCCTTGTATGTTTTTGGAAGGTGGGGGGAACACCTGGGGAAAACCCACACAGGTCATAGGGAGAAAGTGAAAACTCCTCGCAAACAGGTGAATACGAGCTCGAGTCTCTGGCGCTGTAATAGCATCTAGCACTCAATTCTCTCAAATATATATATTTATCAATAAGATCAACTTCCATTCTTCAAAACTGCATTTGGCATCAGCTCATCGTCGTAGGAATTAATTAAATAAAACTTCTTTGGTCTCGCTCCAATGCACGTTCATACCTCCCCAAGAAAGCAGACGAGCAGAGAATGCAGTGCTCCAGGAACGGCTCACAAAATCCTTGTGCAGTCTTCCCTACTCCAGCCCTTTTGTAATAAAGGCCACTCACTGTACTTACATACTACCTTTCTATATTCCTTGTACATCCTGAGCCCTTTCCCAGACTTGCGTTCTATACCCTTACTTCATTTAATCAATTTTTTTGGGTTTTCTCTTTTTCCTACCAAAGTGAACAACTTCACGTTACCTCACATTAATTCCATCTGCCAAATGTTTGCCTTATGTCTAACTTTACTTTTTCCCTTTATAGACTTATTGTGACCTTCTCACAGTTCGTTTTCCTACTTATCTTTGTGCAGTCAGCAAGTTTCACTTTGCTACTCCAAGTTCTTCCTTCGTTGTTAGTGTAAATTAACGACCAATACCCGAGGTGAATTCATAAATATCCAATTTGTTCCAACTCTGTTTCCTCTTTGCCAATTTTCTATCAATTCTGATATATTACCCTTAAGCTCTTGTACAATACTCTTTAATGTGACAGCCTGTCAGATGCCTTGTTGAAAACCAGTTGCTCTATCTGTACTTGTTTTCCTTCATTACCATTTTATCTTATATAATTAAGATTTTTTGTTTATATTTCTAGGCAATCACACATCTCAAAATTCTGCTGTTTCAGTGTGAATCCTCCCAAAATTCAACATTAATCCTGTGCTCAATGTTGAACTCCATTTGCTTCTTATTCAAGATCCAGCATGTTGTGTGTTTTCTCCAGCTTTCTAGCATCTGCATTTGTATTCAATAGAACCATGGAATGCTACAGCACAGAAAAACAGGCCATTCACCTCTTCTAAACCTCTATCAAATCTCCCCTCATTCTTCTTCACTCCAAGGAATAAAGTCCTAACCTGTTTAATCTTTTCCTGTAACGCAATTCCTGAAGGCCCGGCAACATCCTGGTAAATCTTCTCTGCACTCTCAATCTTACTGATATCCTTCCTGTAGTAACGTGCCCAGAACTGCTCAAATTATTTCAAAGTTGGCTTCACCAATGTCTTAAACAACTTCAACAGAACATCCCAACTCCTCCACTCAATAATTTGGCATTCATATTCTTTTCAGATCTTTAAATGTTGCTCCCTAACCTGAGCCAAAGTCATGTATGAAGTTTGACATGATAACTCATCCTGAGTGAAGATGCTCCATAGACTGTGTGACATCCTTTCACATCTACACTGGATTTTCTGTCAGTGAGCCAGTTTTATATCCAGAGGCCACTTTCTCTTTAGTTTTACATACTTCCATCTGAATAAGCTTGTTGTGTGTGACTTCAATGAGTTTTTGGAAGTCCATGTAAGCTGTCTCACTGCAAAACAAATGTGCTGGAGAAACTCAGCAAGTTATAGTATCCATAGGACGTAAAGGGTAGCTGACATTTTGGGCCTGAGCCCTTCATTAGGTATAAGCAAAAAACAGCAGGCACCTACATATAAAGGTGAGGGGAGGAGGGGAAAGGAAAGGAGCACATATCAACAGTAAAGAGGTCATTGGTTTATACAAGTGGGAGGGTAGAAGAGAAAAAGGCTGGAAAGTGATAAGGGGAGAGAGTCGAGAGTAGCTTTCTGAGAGAACGGGATGGGGAACTGGAGGAAAAGAGACAGAAGGATAGAGAAAGAGAGAAACTCGGAAAGGGTTTAACAGAAATTCAAGGTTGATGTTAATGCTGTCTAGTTGCAGAGTACCCTAAAGGAATACAGGATTCTGCCTCCTGTTTGGCTGACTGCACTACTTTGATCTACCTTATTTATTGCCGCAATTAAAGAATTCAATTAATTTAATGATCCACTGTTTGTCATTATTCATTCCGATTCTCCTGAGAACCAGAGAATGCTACAGCATAGAAAAACAGGCCGTTTGGCCCTTCTAGACCTCCCATTCATGTACCTATCAAATTTATTCTAACAACACACGATGGAGCCTACATTCACCACATCAGATGGCAGCTCATTCCACATTCCCACCACTATCTGAGTGAAGAACTTTCCCCTAATGTTTCCCTGAACCTTTCCCCCTTCAGCTTAAAACTGTGACCTCTCGTATTTTTCTCCCAATCTGTGGAAAAAGCCGACTCCCATCCACTCTGTCTCTCATGATTTTGTAAACCTCTATCAAATCTCCCCTCATTCTTCCACGCTCCAAGGAATAAAGTCCTAACTTGTTTAATCTTTCCCTGTAACTCAACTCCTGAAGACCTGGCAACATCCTAGTTAATCTTCTTTGCACTGTTTCAATCTTATTGATATCCTTCCTGTAGTTTGGTGACCAGAGCTACACACAATATTCCACATTTGGCTTCACCAATGTCTGAAACAACTTCATCATAACATCCCAACTCCTATACTCAATACTTTGATTTATAAAGGCTAAGATGCCAAAAGCTTTCTTTACAACTCTGTCCACCTGTGACCCACCTTCAGGGAACAATGTATCTGTACTCCCAGATCTCTCTGCTCCTCTGCATTCCTGATTTCCCTTTAATTTATTTTGTATGTCCGACATTGTTTTGCCCTTCCAAAATGCATCACCTCCCACTTGTCTACATTAAACTCCATCTGCTATTTTTTTGGCCCATTCTCCCAGTTGGTCAAGATCTCTGCAAATTTTGAAAATCTTCCTCGGTCTCCACAATCCCTCCTCTCTTTGTGTCATCAGCAAGCGCGCTAATCCAATTTACCACATTATAATCTAGATCATTGATGTATACATCAAACAACAATGATCCCAATACAGATCCCTGAGGCACACCACTCATCACAGGCCTCCAGTCTGAGAAGCATCTATCCACAGAACTCTGTTTTTTCCCACACAGCCAATTACGAATCCAGTTTACAACCTCTCCATGGATACCTAAGTGTCATAACCTTCTGAACTAATCTCCCATGTGGGACCTTGTCAAAGGCTTTACTAAAGTCCATGTAGAAAGTCCACACCCTTTCCTTCATCTACCTTCTTAATAACCTCTTCAAAAGACTACAACATTCGTGAAACATGACTTACCACGCACAAAGCCATGCTGACTGTCCTTAATTGGCCCATGAGTGTCCAAATATCTATGTATCCTATCTCTCAGAACTCCTTCCAATAATTTACTTACTTCTGACGTTAGGCTCTCTGGCCTTCAATTACCAGTGTTACTTTTGGAGCCTTTGGGACAACATGGGCTACCCTCCAATTCTCTGCACCTCACCCGAGGCTAAAGGCATTTTGAATATATCAGCCAGGGCCCCTGAAATTTCTTCAATAGTCTCCCTCAAGGTCTGAGGGTATACCATATCCAGTCTGGGTGATTTATCTACCTTTATTCATTGTAAGGCAGAAAGCACCAATTCCTCCTTAATCTCTATATATTCCATGACCCTTCTGTTTATTTCCCTTCCTTCCTTCCTTATGCACTATACCAGTTTCCTTCCTGTCTAAATTTATGGTTTACCTGAGAGTGGTGTCCAATAAGTTTTTCACCACCATCAGACTGACCACCCTGTAGGTTCCTGGATTATTGCCCACCATTTCATGGTTTGAGCAACACTCACAGTCCCAGCCACCCGTGTTGAATCTGCCGTTGTCTGTAAAGAGTTTGTGCATTCTCCCTGTGATCTGTGTAGCTTTTCCCTGGTTCCTTTGGTTTCCTCCCACCCTCCAAAAATGTGCAGGTTGGTAGGTTAATGGGTATAATTGGGCAGTAGAGGTTTCAAGGGTTGAAAGGACCTTTCACCAAGTTGAAAGTAAATCTCTAAATGTGTACCCCTCTCTGCCTCCAACCCTGTACTTTTCTCAACGAGAGGTGAAAGATTGTGAATAAATATCTCTCTCTGCTCTCCTTTGGCTTCTTTCAGCAACCTGACACACATTCCACCTGGCATCACTCCAACTCTCACTCAACTTTCCCTTATATTTTAATGTGACTTTCTTTGTAAAGATATCCCCTTCTGGAAAATTTCCCTTTTTTAAAAAATTTTCAACAACTTTGTTTATAAATTGTTTTCATATTCACGTATATATTGCCTGAATGTTTTTTTTTCTTGCATCTAGTTTTGCTTTCCTTTCTGAACTTGATAAATCCCCCTTTGTACCTTCCAAAATCTTCCCTGATCAACTGATAGCTGACTCTGGCATTCATCATCAGTCTTTGTTTGTGATTTATTTGGAAATACATCTCATATGATATTCTGTTCCACGTGCTATTTTTGTTCTCTAATTGCCCTTCATTACTCTCCCACTGCTGTGACCTACAACTACCTTTCCAATTTGTCCTCTGCTAGCTCTTTCTCAAATTTTAAATTCTACCCTTCCCACATGTGCATTTTTATTCTCTGGTCGCTTTGCAGGATTGAACCAAATCAAGTGTTGTTATAGTTACTGGATAATCTACTGGGATCTATTCTGCACCTTACTTCAATTTCGAAACCAAGATACAAAATTGCTTGCTTGCTTGCATATTGGATTGGAGACACACTGTCAATCATGCACTTTGATAGAAAAAAAATAAATGGGCAGATTATTTTCTAAATGGGGAGAAAATTGAAAATATCCAGATGCAAAGGGACCTGGGAGCCCTCTTGCAGTATAGTCTTGCATGTGGAGTTGGTGGTAAAGAAGGTAAATGCATTTCAAGAGGAATAGAATATAAGAGCAGGGATGTGATGTTGAGGCTTTACTGGTAAGACATCACTTGGAGCATTGTGATCAGTTTTGCTCTACGCACTATACACCCACAACTATGTGGCCAGACACGATTACAATGCCATCTATAAGTTTGCCGATGACACCACAGTTGTTGGCAGCATAACAAATGGCAATGAGGAAGTGAACAGGAGGGAGATAGATCAGCTCGTCGAATGGTGTAACAATGATAACCTTCCGCTCAATGTCAACAAAACCAAGGAGATGATTGTAGACTATTGGAGGAAATCAGGGGAACACGACCAAGTCCTCGTCAAGGGCTCAGTAGTAGAGGGGGTCAAGAACTTCAAATTCCTGGGTGTGAACATTTCCAAGAATCTCTCCTGCAGGCCTCACGTTGATGCAATCACAAAGAATGCTCGCCTATAGTGTGTGAGGTGTCTGAGGAGATTTGGTATGTCACCGAAGACTCTCAAAAACGTCTAGAGATGTACTGTCAAGAGCATTTTGGCTGGTTGCATCACTGCCTGGTTTATTGTAGCAAATTCAGGAACAGCCTGGAATTGAACCCATCTTTCCCAGACCTTAAGCACACTAACCAGTCAGATAAAGAGTCCAATCTACTAGTCAAGGGCTAGAGAGCCTACACATTTATGAACATTATGCTGACCTTCAGGAAGCGTGGCCCCATGCTTCACCATACCAGCTCCCTCATGCCATTGCCGATTTCTGCCCATAATTCTTTGTTTATTTCTACATGATGTCCCGTCGCTGAGGGAGCTAAGGTACCTGCCCTTGTACCTTAGTTCCCTTTCACCCAGATTGGTCACTGTGCTTGTCTGCCCTGCATTTCTCCTTTTATGCCATGGTTCTGAGGACATCATCAAAGAAATACCACAGAGAATCCTCACGGTTTGGAGCGATTTCTCCCCTCTTTGTGTATGCATGTGACTTTTGCATGGGTCTCATTGACCTCAACAATGGTCCCAAGATAAATTTCATCTTCATATTTGATGACACACCTCTGTCCAATGATAAATTTTTGGACAGCAGTCATTTTCTTTTTCACCAATATCTTTAATTTTTTTAATTTCTCTGTATAATTTGAAGTTCTCCCATTTTATTTGTCTTCATCCTGACCTCCTTTGTCTGAATATAGAATATAATCAAAATAATCACTCAAAAAAAGTTACCTAATGGACCTTTAATTAAAATGTGTAAACAAACCATGCATAAATTGTGAAGTGTACCTTTAAAACAGTTCAGTTACTATCATGTTGGCAATCCTAACAATCAAAGAACCACACTTTTCTCAATCTACCTACTACTTACTGAACAATAACTTTCTATAATTATAGACTAATGGACCTATGCACTCACCTAACCATGGATCTAAACTGGATGTTCATGGTTCAGGCTCTAGTTTGTGACTTTGTGGTGGTGTCACCTCTACAAGTCTCTGCCTTCTTGCTCTGCACCTCTGTTGAGCCTCTCTCCAATACCTGCCCTTGTACCTTAGCTCCCTTTCACCCAGATTGGTCTCTGTGCTTGTCTGCCCTGCATTTCTCCTTTTGTGCTATCTATTTCTGTCTTTTTACAAATTTTCTACCTTCCTTATAGGGCCGGCATCTCGCTGTGCCCTGTATTGCTGTTGCCTTTCTGCTGCTGAGAGCATCATCAACCTAGAACAAAAATTATTCAATTTCCTTAACCTGGAATGTTATACAGGTGCCTAACCTTTTATCTGGAATCATCGGGACTGGACACCAGCCAGTGTTCAGAATCCCGGACAAAAGATTAGTCACCTGTACAACAAATGTACCCTTTACAATAAAATGACCAAGCAGAATCCATGATAAATGTAAAATAATGCAAATGTGATTGGTTACATTTGACTCGGTTAATCATTGTCAACTCTGTTATCGTTAAATTGTTTGAACCAATAACAGAGTTGAAGATAAGAGAGTCGACATTTTGTGCCTTAACTCTATTTGCTAATCTCAAACCAGATACCATATTGGCATGTCTAAAAACAGAACTTTATGGATTTTCATCATATTATCTTTTAATAAAAATTGAACGAGCGATTTACTGCAATATCACGATAACATATTTGACAAATAATTAATCTACTGTTGGTGTGTCCTCAACATTTTGTACAAAGTATGAGAGAAACATTTCAAATGCTGTAAGGCATGGACAGAGAAGATGTAGAAAGGTCTTCCCATGGTTGGAGAATCTATGGCAAAAGAGCACAATTTCAAGATTGAAGGGAATATGCGTAGAACAGAGATGCAGAGGAATTTCTTTAATCAGAGGGTGGTAAATCTGGAATTTGTTGCCACAGACACTTGTGGAGGCCGGGTCATTGGGTGTATTTAAGGCAGAGATTGATAGGTTCTTGATTAGCCAGGGCATCAAAGTTTATGGGCAATGAGGCTGAGTGGGAAAATGGATTGGCTCATGATTAAATGGCGGGGGAGACTTGATGGACTGAATAGCTTATTTCTACTCTTATGTTTTATAGTCTTATGGCCTTCTGCTACGTATACATCAGAAATACTTCTCAATTTGTCTGGTCCATATTTAGTAATTGAAATTCCCAAGGAGGATTTCATATTTCATTTGAGTTATATTTCTTCAAAGGTTGCCAACACATATGTTTATCTAACTCCCTCTGGATTACCATTGAAGAAAATCTCCCAAAAATGTAATGATTCTGCTGGTAGCTCACCACTCAAGGGAAACGTGATCAATCCTGGAACCATCTGTTCTATCCGAGTGGTTTAGAAATGTTTCTGCCTGTATTCCCTCCTCTCTTATTTCAGAACTGGTGATCAGGGATGTTCAGAATCCATTTGTGGCTTTACTTTGGTTGTGTCATGATCCCATGTAGTAATTTGTACCTGTTAATGACCTTGTTGAAGAGCAGGCCCAGAGCTTGTTAACGTGCAGTGTAATGCCCCCTTTGGACCTCTGCTGTTTTCTTTATCTGGACCCTACACATCTTAAGGCTCTTGTTATTCTTTTAATCGGGCCCCTGAGTGCTTTTTGCTCATATCTTAACAAAGGGCTCAGACCTGAAACTTTGGTCACCCTTTGCTTCCGATAGATGCCATGCGACCTGCTGAGTTTCTCCAGCGCTTTTGTGCATTGCACTACAGTCACAGCGTCTGCAGATATTTCCTGTTTCACTTTTGTGATTGTCTCTGTTTTTTTGTTGTTTCCTTTCCCTGACTGGTTCTCCTGGTGTCTTTTAATTGCTCAGTGTCCTTCCAAACAGCACTGGTTCCTGGCAAAGGACCCAGGCCTGAAACGTTGGTTACCCTTTACTTCTAATGGATGCTGTATGACGTGCTGAGTCTCTCTGGCAAGCACATTTGCCTGGAGCACTGGTTACATTCAGCGTGGTGGTACTCACCTGAGCTAAGTTCAGATCCAACGTCCCTCTTGGGGAGCATCTTCATCCACATCCCCAGACTCAAAATCCAGTGCCCACGTGACAAGAACCTGGAACAGACAGAGAATTGCTGGAGGAAACCAGCAGGTCAGATAGCATCTGTGGGTAGAAATGGTCAGCCATCTTTTCAGTGAAAGATGAAAGTCTGTAGACACTATGGCTGTAGGAAAAACACTCCAAAATGCTGGAGGAACTCAGCCAGTCTTTCAGATTCCATAGGAAAAAATATATATTCCTGACGTTTCGAGCCTGACTTCAAGGAATAAGCAGAATGAGCCAGAAGCAGGGAATCTCAGAATACAGAATTCTTCTATGGACACGGAAAGATGGGCTGAGTTCCTCTAGCATTTCACTGTGTTTTTACAGTCAACTTTTCAGGTGAGATGGAAAGGGGGAAAATTACATATATTAAGGGAAAGAAATCTGGGAAGGGACCCCAGAGGCGATAGTGTAAGAGGTGGAGAGACAGGTAGAGAGTGAAAAAAGTAGAATGGGGGGAGCAATTAAGTACAGGATAGGTAAAGAAGAGATGGAAGCAGCGGAATCAGATGAGGATGGAGGTGATTTAAAGTTAAAAAACTCAATGTTGTTGCAATTGGAATGCCAAGAGTCCATATCCTCTGTCCCGCATCACTCCTCTGCTTTGTCTCTGCTATTTTTCTCCCTCGTGAAAGACAGACCTTTTCCTGTCTGTCATTAATTTCACATTTTCCACCTCCTCCTCCTCCTCTAGCTGCACCAGGAGGTCCCACACCATTGGAAATCATGTCAGTTAGTTATCCACCCATGCTTATGGCTATAGTGTTCCCATGGACTGTTACTCTGCATGTGGTGCTTGGGCTTTGAGCTTTACTGCCTTTTCTCTAAGAATCAAAGCACCAATGTCAGCACTGAAAAACAGTTCACATGCATCACTTGGAACTTGTGCTTTGACAGTGTCTTTCTCAGCTTTTACTGTGTCTTGGAATTGGTGTCACCCACAAGCTGCCAATTGTGCGAATGCTGAACAGCCCACCAGTGCCTCAATGGAAAAATAATGGAGATCCTGATTACCTTCTGATCCATGCAGAGATCAAAGATGTTTACTCCAGCCTAGAACTCTGCACTTGAGTGATCCATCTGTCAGAAAAACATAGCCAACCTCTCAAACCTTCCCCCCCCCCTCCGCACCCCCCCCCCCAACTTCTCTAGCCCACACACTAATTAGACATCCCCACAATTCACCCAGCCATCTCAGGTCAAAGAGGTCCACACAAGGACTGTGACCTTTTCACAAATTGCTAAATGCTTCTTTCTTGGGCTTGAGTTTCAAACGGACACTAACTGCTGTTAATGCAGCAAAGTAGCTTGGCTGTCTGGGTTTCAACAGTTAAAGAATATGCCTCACACATTGCCAAACCAAAGCCACCCACAAATTAGAGGAACAACATCTTGTCTTCCACGTGGGCACTCTCCAAACAAACGGCATTAACACCGACCTCCGGTTCCCATTAACCCCCTCCCCCCGAGTCTCTCTCCTTCTCTATCCCTTTCCTCCAGCTCTCCACCCACCCCGTTCCCTTTCCTCATCTATCTGAGAACTACTCTTGACCTTCTCCCCTCCCCCCATTACTTCTCAGCATATTTCTCTTGTATCCACCTATTACCCCTCGGCTGTTAACCTATGCTCTTCCCCTTCCCCTTCCTCCTTCCTCTTCTGCAGGCTTAGTGCTGGGTCCACTGTTGTTTCTCATCCATATTAACCGCAAGAATGACAATGTATTTAACATGGTCAGTAAGTTTGCGAACAACACTAAAACTTTTGGCTGAGAGGACAGTGAAGTAGGTTATCTGGGACAACAACAGGATCTAGATAAGTGGTTGGAATAAACTCAGATGCATACACGTTGTTGCTCTTTGGTAAGTCAAAGCAGGGGGTCTATGGCAGGGCCTTGGGGAATGTGGTAGAATAGAGAAACCTTGGAGTACAAGTACCTGTTCCATGAAAGTGGCAACACAGTTAGCCTGGGAGGTCAAGGAAATATCAGAATGCTTACCTTCCTCTGTCGGGGCACTGACTACAAGAGTTTGAATATCATATTCCAACTGGACTAAACATTGATGTGGCCATGTTTTGAGAACTCTTTAGCGTTCTGGACACCTGGATAGAGTAAGGAGGTCACTAAGATGGAAAGGATGCAGGAAAGAGTCACTAGGATGTTACCATGAATAGAGGGCTTGAATTACAAATAGCAGTTAGACAGCCTGGGGCTTTTCTCCCTGGAGTATAGGAAACTGAGGAGTGAGCTTATGGAGGTATACAAAATCAAGAGGGGCGCTCACAAGATAAAATGGTCACTAGATTTAGCTGAGGGTGGCAAGATTTGCAACAGGATCTAAGGGGCACTTTTTTCACACAGAAGGTGATGGGCAAATGCAATGAGCTACCAGAGGAATGGTGGAGACAAGTGCAATGATAAGATTTAAAAGACATTTTGACAAGTGAATGGATAGGAATGGTTTTGATGGATATTGGCCAAATGCAGGGAAATGGAGCCAGCTGGAAGTTGGGTAATGGAAGATAGTGAAAGACCGAATTGCAAAAGAAGCTGCTGCTGGGAAGAGACATGGAGGTGTTGAGGGAGACGTCCCAGTGTCGAATGGGTGGCTGTCAGTGTTGGGGTCAGAGAAGCAGGTGGGGCAGGTGACTGGAGAAGAGGGCTTGAGTGAAGCAATGAGAACTGCCTGGTGAGTAAAATTCACAGGCTCGACATTTTCTGTGTCCTTCATGTGGCCTTGACACCTTTAATAAAACAAGCCTACTGAGAGTGAGTAAGTGTCTCTTTTTACATGCTTCAAGATCCCATTTTGTTTTTGTGATCTCAACCTGAGTTTTCAAAACTCCAATCCAAGCTGCAGTTCTTATCACAGCTTTGTCAACTTGGAAGCCCCCTAAAAGATTTGTGTGTATGAATTGCTGGACTAAATTTACTGTTCATATTTTTTTTTCCTCGTGTACTCTTCAAAATTATAATTTTCCTTTTCACTTCCATCAGGCACTTTTCTGTGAATTACATAAAATCATGAGTGATCTACCAACATGTCAAATTCTCTTTCCAATTGCCACACTCATTTATATTATCTACACATTTTAATGTTCTGGACTCTGAATTCAGTACAAGAACCAGAATAGTTCCAATTCTGAAAGACAATTCATTTTTTCATTCCCTGAATGACTTGTGATCACATTTGCGGATGACAAATTGTCAAGCCCATCCTTTGGGTGAAATAGTTGACTTCCAACTCTGCACTAAGGTGTCATGGTGAACTGTCATCTAACTATGGAACAGTTCCCTTCAGACAAGAAAGGAATATTTTTCAAGGTCCTGCCTTTCTCGGTGCACCAATTGAATTAATGGTGGTCTGCAGTGATCTGTCAGAGTGTGAAATGGCCTGGGCTGGGGTTCTGCACAGTCGATCCAGCATTCAGGAGTCAAATAAATGGCTTGTGGTCAGGCTGCGATTTTTCAGGTAAGACTTGTTGCTTGGAATCACTGAACGGTTACAATGCACAAGGAGGCTATTCCCTCCCATAACGTCTGTGTTAGCCAACTTGGTCTCACCTTCCAATGCTCCATCCTGTCATCCTGTGATGGGGGTCCTTTATGATGTTGGCTGCCTTCTGGAGGCAGCACCTCACATTGATATGTTCACTGGTTGCGAAGTCGGAGTCTATGATGAACCTGGCTATGTTTGCTACCTTCTGCAGTCTTCTGCATTCCTGGGCACTCATATTCCCAAACCAGGCTGTGATGCAACCAGTCAGCATATTTTCTACCGAACACCTGTAGAGATCTGATAGAGTATCCAACAACTTGTCAAATCTCCTCAGACTCCTTCTTCATACCTTGAATCCATCCCCTTACTTTTGACTCTTCTACTGAAGTAACAAGTCCTTTTTACTCATTATTTAATGCATCTCTAAGCTAAGCTCATTCAATCTTTGCTTATTGATACAGTTTTCCAAATCTTGCCAAGTCGCTCGAGTTTAATCCCAATATTTTGCTGTAACGTGTAACCAGGACTGTGAGCTCTATGCCAGCTTCAATCTCATTAATGTTGCATGTAATTCTCATGTCACTTCCTTGCCTCTGTATCCTGTTCACTTATGTGTACCCAGCAGCACATTGGCACAGCAGTTAGTGCTGTTCCTTTGCAGCACTGGAGACCCATGTTCAATCTGGCCTTCAGTGCTCTCTGTGTGAGTTCTGCAAGTTAATTCCTTTGATTCGTTTCCTCCTACATCCCTAAAATGGCCACTGTAAATGGTCCCCAGTGTATAGGCGAAATGATGAGGGTGGAGTGCAGTTGATCATAATGTCAGTTGCATTGGATGGGATTGCTCTGGGGGCAGGCAGAGAGGATGGGCTGACTGGCCTCCTTCGGCACAGAAAATAAGAAGCAAACTCATTGGTGACTGGTAAATAAGTGGGTTGATGATCTTCACCATTAACTAATTTGTGATCATTATCCTTGGTTATCAGAGTTTGATCAGCAGACATACATTAGAACGAAAAACTGGAGTTAGATTCCCACAGGATCCAATGTTATTTTTAATGGGAGATGTTAGAGGGATTAAACCTGAATATGTATCAAGTAAAATTTGTTCAAATTGGCTTAGCAATAGCTAGAAAATGTATTGCTATAACTTGCAAGTTGGATACTGATCGTGGAGTGGATAGATGGCATTGCAGAAGTTCGGGGTTGTAGTCTACTTGAGAAAATTATGTAATTTAAGAGATATATATTTTGTGAAATATGGAGCCCATATTTACAAACTGTTGTGCTTTTCTTGTGCCTTTCTTTTAGTTTGTAGGGGGTTGCGGGGAGGATGCGGGGGTGGGGGAGTTAATAGGAGGTTTATCTTTCTTTTGCATTTTTTTACTTGTTTTTTTTTCTTTTTATAAAAAAAAGTACCACATATTTGGATTAAGTTTGAAATATTGTGATATGTTCGTTAGTGGTTTCATATTAATTTTTTTAAAAATTAAAATACATGAGATTTCTGTGCAGAAACTGTTTTTTAGCAAGAGATTCTGCTTCTGATTCTGGCCAACTCTCAGTCAGATGTCCACTGTTGTGCCCAGTTCTCCCTCTTTCTAGCCTCTCTCCTGCTGTCACAGCTTCCCTGCAGATTGGCAGGAACCCCATTCAGACACTATAACGGGCTTCTCCTTTGGAACATTGACCAGTTTCTCCTCCTCTACACTTCCTTGCACTCTGTCTGGCTGGACTGCAAGCAGGCCTTCACCACATGATTCCTCAACAGAGTGATCGACAACTCTTTCTGTCAGCGTCATTGCATGCCCTGCATCCTGTTCATTTCATGTGTTCCAAGACTTGATATCACCCGTATGCAGTTTGCATTTTGCATATCACAGCACTTTGAACAGATCATTTATTCATGGCAACAAATTCTGTGTAATTTAGTGGTCCCATTTCTTCAAATACATGCAAACAGAATATATACATTTCCTTAAAAATGCTTCCTCTTATTTCCTCAAAGTGCCCATGATGTCATGCATGTGTCATTTGAATTTTAAACTTTGCTTTTCTCAAACATTGTGTCTTTCCAGATGAGGGGAATTTCAGTTCAAGTTTTTCATTGTTTGTGATGGCTTCAAGAAACACAGCTTCACTTGTGTGAGCGTGGCAAATGTCACAAGATGAAATCTGAACTCTGCAGCAGGCTTGGATCAAAATTAATCA
Organism: Narcine bancroftii; assembly: GCF_036971445.1. Classification (NCBI taxonomy): domain Eukaryota; kingdom Metazoa; phylum Chordata; class Chondrichthyes; order Torpediniformes; family Narcinidae; genus Narcine; species Narcine bancroftii. The sequence goes on along the minus strand of NC_091474.1, from coordinate 66,718,215 downwards.
GATAAATGATTGCATCTGTTTATTGCCTTCCTGCTGAATGGTGGATAGAAGGAAGCTGCAGAAAAGTCATTAACTGAATTAATTTAAGTAATACATCAAATTATTTATGCGCACAAACTAGCTCATTCGATTAACTTGAAATAACTCTCCTTTGAAAAGTGATTTTTACTTCTTGCTCACTGATGTATTATTGATGCACATAGCAGGATAAAGATCTTGTACAGAGGTGATAGAAGAGAGAAGGTTCCAACAAGGCATTACAGAAGAAAAAGCCAATCATTTCCTTCCACAACTCTTGAACACCTGTAAAGTGCAGAAGTGCTCAAGATTTCCAAAGGATATATACAAGTGATTTCCTTGAGCTTTGATCTGATGCAACAGGTGGTTAAACAGATGAAGATTTTGGTTGAAACAGGTGAAGATAAAAATGTCAGGCAACCTTTGTGGAGAAGGAAGTGGAATGAATGTATCACGTCCATGGCCTTTTTTCAGAGCTGAACTACCCATAGATGCCTTTTTTTGTCATTTGTCTTTTTTGTCCCTGGGCAGTGGGAGTACAGTGCTGAAGTTAGTGAAGGTGCAGGCCACCTTCTGTCCCACTGATTTTCAGACTCAGGAATTTCAATTATAGGAACCGAATCAATCTGGATTTTATTTGAATGGAAATGATCAGTGTCAGTAACGATACATGTAGCTTGCCTGATAGATGTTAAATTCCACCTGGTATAGGAGGACACAACTCTGCCACCCTGTTCAGAAATTCCTGTGTGGTTGGATCTTAAGGATGCGTTGATTCTGGGATGGATGCTAACAGCCAGCATAGTCAGAGATGTCCATATCCATTTAAAACAAGAGGCTTTGGGATAAGTTAGGTCAAATGTAAAGAGGGAGAATTGTTTTCAAACAAAGAGTGGCTGGAGTGTGGCAGACACTGCCCAAGGAGATGGTAGAGGTGGATGCTCACCACACTTAAGAAGTATGGAAAGAACCTGCAGTTTAATCACCAAGGCTACTGACTACATGCAAGGAACTGTGGCCAGTGAAGTGGTCAGCATGAACATGGTGGGCTGAAGGGCCTGCTTCTATGCTGTGCGACTCCTCACAATTGGCACAAGATTTTAATTGTTTTTCTGTTTCTTCCCTTTTCTAGATAGTATCACCAAACATGAGGTCTGCTCCACTGACATATACACTCTCGATTAGATGCAACTACATCAGAAGATAACTTTGGATCTCTGTTTATATATTCAAAAGTGAGGTTGGAAGGAAAGTATATTGTGTCTCAGAAAAATAATGACTCCCAAGTAATTTTTAAACCAGCATTTGCCATACCACAGGGTTTGTGAAAATCCAAATGCAAACTGTCCTTCGTCTTTTTAAATTGTTTTATGGAGAGTGATTTTGAAGTGTTTCAACATGCTTTTGGAACTTGTGTGTGCATTTCAATAAAGTTTTTTAAACATTTCAGTTGTCAGAGTCTCTTCATATGGAGGTAGTTCTTTTTGTAATATATTGGAAAGAACAATTGGTAATGATGGTAGATGAATGTTTAACATGCTAATGTTTTCTTTACATTTCAATGTAAATAGGTTAAGTTGGGTGATAAAATAGCATTGCAATGGATATATAAGCACATATGGTACAACAATGAAGCCACGGTAAAGAGAATATTGCCACCGTAAATTGTAAATGTTTTGGTGTGGAACCCGTGGACACTGGGCTGCTGGAGACTGTGGTCAAATGATTCAGACCAGGATGCGGACTGCTGGACTGGCTTGAGACTGGCTGAAGGGGAACCAGGTATCGGAATTGGAATGCGAGAGGGTGCTGAGGGGGCTGTAGGGTTGCTAATTCCGATCTGGAATTCTGGTCGTCGATGGTTTGGACTGGACTCTATGAAGCTGCATGGGCTGTGGGTGTGCTGGAGGTGAATCCACAGCAGACTAAAGGGAACTTTTATTACATGACAATAAAGAAATCTTAAATTTTGGAGGTGCAGTTAGGGTAATACTATTAAAATGCCAGTGACTGGGTTCACATCCACCGCTGTCTCTAAGGAGTTTGTACGTTCACTCTGTGTCCATGTGGGTTTCCTCAACGTTCGAATTACGTACAGAGTTAGTACGTTAATTGTTCGCATGAACTTATTTGGGGGCACGTTGTGGGCCAGAAGATCGAAGGAAGTTTGCACCCTAGGAAATATTCAGCGATATCGAGCCATGGAAGCAAATTGGCTATTCAACCAGATCTGTCTCTGCACTATTCCTGCATCTCTGGAGCATTGCTCCCTCTTCTGAATACAGTCAGCTGGCCTGCCCCTGTGCACCACAGTCACCATCACAATCACTGTGTGGCCACACTTAACCCCCTTGGGGCAGATGGCCCCAATCTTCGGGGCAGAACTGTCTGTGGCATATCCTGGTGAGCAGCAAAACTCCCTCTGAGGAAGAAATGTCTGAAAACTAATCCAAATCAAGGCTTTTTCAAATACTGTTATGAACTGTGGGCTGACCTTTTGAATTGTGGACTGTCATTATAAAAGATGGATTTCTGCTACGAACTCTGTGTAATTTGTGATATAGCTGAGTGCTGACTTGCCAATTACTTTGAAATTTCAGGAAGAAAAGGGAGAATCCAGCTGTGATGCAGCGAGCGGCAGAGGGCAGCTGGAGAGCTGTGTGAAATGTACGTGCCTCATAAGTGAGGATTCGTAAGTTTACTGCAATGCAACATCAGTCATTTCTCTCTCCAACGTTCAAAATGACATCCTTTGTTATCAGTTAAAAAACTGAACTTGGACATTGAACTTTGAGATTGAATTTTGTGGACTTTTTTGGGCTGACTTACTTGACTGACTGAGCTGGGATTTTTGGGGATTATATTTTGAATATTGGACACAGACTGTAATGGTCTGGGTTTTTTACATACACACTGTTTATAAAGATATATATCTGTATATTTGCTCTAGATAATTATAGTGGGATTAATTGCTCTAAGACATAACACTTGTTAATAGTCATTAATAAATATAGAGTTAAAATTTAACCCTTTTGAATTGTATCTTCTGTTGTTGCTGGTTTGAGATGGAACAAAGTGGGGGATTGTCCAAGATTCAAACAAATTTGGGAGCTTAGAGGTCGAGTGATTAGTGATCAGTCGTCTTGAGTCTGAATCAAGCCGGAGTCTGGTGATTGATGGAATTCCAGTCTGGTCCAGGAAATTCCTTTGATAAAAATAACTAAAAGCTAGTGTGTGTGTGTTTGTATGAAATCAACAGCAACAAAGCAGCAGCCATGGATATAGAGGGATTTTTGGCATTACCCTTTCTTGAGAATTTTTTTAAAAGCCAACAAGCACAGTTGGTGACTGTTGCCAACTGCTTCAGTAGAACCACGAATGAAAAAGTTGGAGGATGGGTGCAAAATAACTACATAGAAACAAGAAAGGTTGACAAAGAAGAGTTGGAGCAGTTTCCAAAGAGTAAAACTTTTGAGAAAATACCATTGGAATTAAAGAGATTAGAATTGGAGGCAGCCAAGAGGCAAAAGAAATTGGGCACAGAAATAGAACTGAGATATCAGAACTACAGGCTGAGGAGAAAATTAGCTGAAAAAAACTTAGTATGGAAGTGACAGGAGAAAAGAAGAGACCCAAGATCAAATTCTTGATCATGGTGAGGGTTTTATGGCCAGTAGAGGTTAAGTTAGTTCCTCCACTTGAGGAAGCTGAGATAGATACATATTTTCAGAAAGTGGCTGTGAATTTAAATTGGCCACAAAACCAATGGTCTCTGATGTTACAGAGTGTAATTAAAGGGAAAGCTCAACCAACGTGTTGAGTCCCATTGTGGTCAAAGGGGACTTGTTCAACCTCCATCGTGATTAAAAGAAGAGGACTATGTTGTCCCATTGCCCAAAACCAAAGCTGGGAATCAGTATTTGTTGACAAATATGTGTGCGGCCACAAGGTTTCGGGAGGCCATACCTCTGAGAAACATTAAAGCAAAGGCAAAGATGAGAAATGTTAAACCTAGTAAAAAAAAAGTGTTGGTTCTGAATCCTACCCATTCTAATCCTCTTTGGGCTAGGTTTTCAGTGCCCTATGAAGTTAAGTCTAAAATTAATGAGGTCACTTATGTTAGTGAAATGCCTAATCGCAGATGAAAAATTCAGGTCTGTTATGTAAATATGATTAAGCCATATTTTGAGCAGGTATTTCACAATGAGACTAAACTTTCGCCAGAGGTGATGGTTATCCACCAGGTTAATGAGGAGACAAATAAAACAAATTTCAGAGAAGGTCATGGGACACAAAAATTGAGGTTGGAAAATTCCATAGTTTTGCAGGACCCAGAAACAAAGTTGGCTCATCTCCAAACTTCAGGAAAGGAAAAAAAAATGAGACAGTTGCTTTTAAAATTTGAGAATTTATTTCCAGATATACCTTAGAAAATTTCCATAGCTTCCCATGATGTTGATGTAGGTGATGCAAGACCTATTAAACAACATCCCTATCAGATGAATATGGAAAAGTGCAGACAAGTGGATCAGGAAATTGACATGTTGAAGAATGGTCTCATTAGAAAGTCTACTTCAGGTTGGAGTTCACTTTGTGTTTTAGTGCTTAAGCCAGATGGAACTGTTAGGTTTTGCACTGACTATAGGAAGGTAAATGCTTTTCTTATTCCTCGAGTGGATGATTGTATAGACAAGTGGAGACGGCAAAATTCCTTACTAAAATTGACTTGTTGAAAGGTTACTGGTGTGTTCCTTTAACAAATAGGGGTAAAGATATTTCTGCATTAGTAACACCTTCTGGGCTGTACGAGTACAATGCCCTGCCCTTTGGAATGAAGAATGCTCCAGGCACATTTCAAAGTGGTTAATTCTGTAATTCTGGAGTTGAAGCTTCCAGGTGCTTAACATTAATGATTTAGTTATCAGTCGTGACACGTGGGAAGAGCATGTCCTTGAGTTAGAAGAATTGACTTTCAAAAGCAAATCTCACAGTTAATTTAAGTGAAAGTGAGTTTGGTCAAGTGACTGTTGCTTATCTGGGTTATGTCGTAGGCAGTAGTACCAGTTGAGGCAAAGGTTTTTATCTCTGACTTCTCTGTTCCAATTCAGAAGAAAACTCTTTGAAGGTTCCTGGGAATGATTGGCTACTATCACAAGTTTAGTAAAAACTTTGCAGATATTACACTCCCTCTCACAAAACTGCTTGAGAATGGAGAAAAATATATCTGGTCGAAATGTTGCCAAGAAACACTTGTAAAATTAAAGGCCACCAACCTGTGCTTAAGTCACCTGACTTAGAGAAACCATTTCTTTGAGCCGTGGATATCAGTGATGAAGTTGTGGGTGCAGTGCTGTGACAGAAGAAGAATGATGATGATATTGGCCATCCTGTATCCAACTTCTCAAAAAAGTTTAATGATCATCAGAAGAGAAAGTTGTTAACTCGTGTGTTGGCTCTACAACATTTTGATGTTTGCATTTGTGCAGCTCAAAACCTGCTAATGGTGTATACTGATTATATTCCATTTTTTAAAATGTAAAATGAAAGATAATAATGGATGCACATTAAATTGGAGTTTGATTTTCAAGAGTATGATTTGATGATAACACATATTAAGGGAAAGGATAACGTGATTGCTAATTGTCTTTCTAGATGCTAAACTTTCTAAATGAAATTAGTTACTGTGTGTGCATGTAGATGAACATAGTGTTTTGTTTTATATTATGATACCTTAATTACTAAAATTTTGTTCTTTCAGACCAAAATTTTCTTTGTGGGTGGGAAATGTTATGGACCATTGACTAACCTTTTGGACTGTAGCCTGTTATTATAAAGGATGGATTCCTGCTTGTGGTACAGCTGAGTGCTGACTGACCAATTGCTTGGAACTTTTGAGAACAAAGGGAAAATCCAGCTGTGAAACAGAGAGTGGCAGTTGGAGCGACAGAGGGCAGTGGGAGAGCTGTGAAATGCACATCTCATAAGTGAGGATTCATAAGTTTATTGCGATGCAACAGCAGTCATTTCTCCAAAGTTCACTGCAATTTCCTTTGTGATCAGTTAAAGGACTGAACTTGGATATTGAACTTTGAGAATGAATTCTGTGGACTGATTTTTTTGGACTGACTTACTTGATTGACTGGGGATTTTTGAGGGGAAATTTTCCTTTTTGAATATTGTGTATGTTTTTCACATACAAACTGTTTATAAATATATGGTATTTGTATATTTGCTATAGATATTTATAGTGGAGTTAATTGTGTTAAGAAATTATATTATTAAAAGTTATTAATAAATATAGAGTTAAAATTTAACCCTAATCTGTGTTGCTGGTTTGAGACGTAACAATATGCAAAAGCTAAAAATAAGTTAAAACATAACTTTTTTTTAAAGAAATTCTAACGAAGTAATTGGCAATCCCACATTCCCCATTGGAATTGATGAGGTTATGGGAAAGCAAAACTCATCCATCGGAGGGAGGTTTGGTATCTGGTTATGCGTACAAGTTAATCCAGTGGAAAATTCTGCTGAGCACAATTGCACAGACAACAATTACTCTGCACTGTTCTCAGACCCAGTGAACGCACACGAATTGATCAACTTCAATGTTTCATGGAGTTGCCTTACTGCTGTGCCTGTTACAGATGCCATCTCAGTGGCTCTCTGATAAGCCTTAACCATGAGATCATCAGGAAGGAGGAGGACATTTTAAACATTACTGTCCAATCACATCCCTCGTGCCCCACCCCCTCCCAGCTCCAACTTTAACACAATTCCAGCTGGTGGGAATGGTACCTAAAATAACCCAGCAGACATCTCTACTTCCTTACCACGGTTGGCAGAGGAGGTGAATCAAAGCATTCTTGAGGGAAATCATTGTTGTGGGGTCATCTGTTTCAAATTATGCATGTGATTCCTGACCTTGCCCAAGATGCTGAGCTGTTTTTCATTTCACATTGTTTCCAAAAGAAAGCAGGCAAAGGTTTGACTTTTGCCGGTTTTTAAAGTTAGCAGTAAAGAGAAAGAGAGTTCCTGCTGATTGCCACAATAGTAATTTTCAACCCACCATCATCTTGAGTACATTTAGTCTGCTTTGCAGTCTAAATTGTTTCCCTTCCATTTATAGTGTGAAAACTGATGCATCATAACAGAGCAAACACTGTTATCGAGTTACCCATCAGAAACGTTTCACAAGCTTAAAGTACTTCTGGATTAATAACCATAAAGTGGAGATATATCTGAATTTATTGGGCTACCTTTGAACAGTAATAAGATAATGAGAAACCACCTCTTGATGATGAGAAAACTACCCACCTTGAGGAAATGATGAGATGAAACAATACTGTAAACATTGAAGTTACACTGAAGGGAGGAACACACCCACAAATTTACAATTAGAGGTTTTATTGTGTTGGAGAACAAACTGGGTAATCACCACCAGCGGGAGATGAATCTGTGAAATTTGGTGCCACAAGCAATTGTGGAGTCATTGGGTGCATTTAAGGAAGAGATTGATGGGTGCTTGATTAGCCAGGGCATCAAAGGTCATAGGGGAGTAGGCTGGGCAGTGGGGCTGAGTGGGAAAATGGATCAGCTCATGATTGAATGGCAGGGCAGACTCAATGGGCTGAATAGCCTTTTTCTGCCCCCATGTATGAAGGTTGTATGGTCTTCTGGAAATCAATGGTAGTCAGACCCAACCTGGTTTGGAAGAAAACAAAATTTTCCAATATTTAGGTAACTCCCAAGTTGCCTTGTTTTCCAGATGTGCAATCAGTGTTTTGAGGGATTTTTTTGTTTCTCGTTTGCAGGTTAGTTTGTGACAACCTTGCCCTTTCTTTGGCTTGACAATATTGGTGTTCTGACTCAGCACGACACCTGGTGCAGATCTGGGAGGAGTTGAGGCTGCTCTGAGGGCCAGCAACAACATAGATGGTGATCAGAGGAGCAGAATCAGGCCATTCGACCCCTTCGAGTCTGCTCTGCCGTTCAACTCATGGCAGATGTATTTTACTTTTGACCCCATTCTCCTGCCTTCTCCCATAACCTTTGACACCTTTAACTAATCAAGAATCTATCAACCTCTGCTTTAAATATGCCCAATAACTTGGCCTCCATAGCCATCCATGGCAATGAATTCAACAGATTCACCATCCTCTGGCCGAAGGAATTTCTTCTAATCTCTGTTTTAAAGGGACGTCCTTGAAGTCTGAACTCCCACTACTAGAGACATAATTTTGATGAATTTCCAAGTGCAAACCAGTGAAGTTTTTCACTTTTGGAACATACTATGTGATGATATTTCTGTGGTTTGAATGTGGCTTGAAGAGTGGTATGGTCACTTTATTCAGTAAAACAATAATGCAGGCATTTGCAACTACTTAGATAATTGTGGGAAAGAATAGACTGCTTTACACTGAAATTATAAAAACTATCTAAAATGATGTTCTTGCCTGAAGTATGATCACATATTCCCCAGTTTCTAGGATGCGGTTTTAAAAATGATCCACAATGAGTTTTCCTTTATATTGAACATGTTTGAAACGCTGATTGCTGTCTTCGGCGAATAACGGTGAAGCTATGAAGGAGCTTTACAGTGCCATCTGCGAAACCCAGACGACCCACCCTGACGGTGCCATGATTGTTGCCAACCTGAAAATGGCCTTAGGATGGCACTAAGATAAAACAGGGCTAAACTCTCCCACACAATCCAGAAGGCAAAGATGGGATATGCACAGAAGATCCTCAACTGTGTGACTCCAGCAACATGAGGCACGTGTGTCAAGGGATCAGGACTATAACAGATTGATAGTTAAGGACAATGATGCCTCCCAGACAGACTGAGCATCTATAATAAATATACTGAAATGCTGGAGGAACTCAGCTGGTCTTTCCAGCTCTTTCATCCATATATAACCATTTATGGAGTGGAAACAGGCCATGTTGTAGGAGACAAGAAGATATATTGCTGATGTTTCAGGCTTGAGCCCTTCAGGGAAAATCAGAGCAGGCAGAACCAGGATATATCAGGAAGTCTCAGAATTCAAACAATGGGGGAGGAATCCAGGCCAACAAAAGGTGTTAATTGGATAAGATAAGGGACAAGGTAGAATTTATCACGTCTGTGTGAAAAAGGACAGGGAATGGAGAGACCTCGGAGGAAGAATGCAGCAGGAGGGGCATATTTATGCATGGTTTGATGAGAAGAACCAGTTGACTCTGAAGAATGCTCTCTGTTCCCTGATGAATGGGTCCTCTGTGTAGCCGCGGCCGAGGTGTGAACTATATCCAAGGTGAGCCCGCACAAGGCAGTGGGACCAGACATCATACCTGGTTGGGTACTGAAGGACTGCACACTCCAATTGATGGAGGTCTTCATGGACATCTGCAACACCTCACTGCAGCAGTCCATCATTCCCCCCAGGGTTCAAGACAGTCACCATCATCCTGGTACCCAAGAGGGCAACAATAACAGGCCTCAATGACTACTGACCTGTGGCACTGACCACCGGCTGTTATGAAATGCTTCAAGCGTCTGGTGATGGAACACATCAAAGCGCACCTCCCAAAATCACTGGACCTACTTCAATTCGCCTATAGAGGAAACCATTCCTCAGACAATTTTATAGCCTTGTCACTTCACTCCATCCTGGCCCACCTATAGAATGACACCTCATAGGCCAGGTGGCTGCTCATTGACATCAGTTCGGTGTTTAATATGACCATTCCTCAGAGGCTGGTGACAAAGCTGTCCTCGCTGGGTCTCGACACCCCTCTCTGTTACTGGATTCTGGATTTCGTAATGGGAACACCACAGTGTGTCTGGGTCACACTGGACACTGGTGCACCTCAGGGCTGTGTGCTCAGCCCTCTCCTATTCAGGCCACTGACCCACGTCTGCATCACCAGATCCAGCTCCAACAGAGTCATCAACTTTGCAGATGACACAACAGTCGTCGGCCTCATCAGCAACAACGATGAGTTGCACGACAGAGAAGAGGTGGAAGATCTGATATGAGAGTAACAACCTGAGTCTCGACATGGGCAGGACAAAGGAGATGATCATGGACTTCAGAAGGAGCAGGAACAATCACCCTCCACTTCACCTCAACAGCTCTGTTGCATAGAGAGTGGAGAACACCAAGTTCCCTGGAGTTCACTTAACTAGTGGCCTATCATGGACTCACTTGTCAGGAAGGCACAACAGCAACTGCACTTCCTGAGAAGACTGAAGCAGGTAAAGCTACCGGCCACCATCATGTCAGCATCCAACAGGAGCTCTATCAAGAGCCTACTGGCCGGCTGAGGTACGGGTTGCTGCAGAGAAATGGATCAAAGGTCAATCCACAGGACCATAAGAGTGGCTGAGAGGATCACTGGGGTCTCCCTCCTTCTGATGGATGTGACCTACCGGGATCCCGTCTGAAGAGGGCTCGGATCAGAGCCAGCACCACCAGGCTGGAGAACAGCTTCATCCCACGAGCAGTGAGGATGCTGAACGACCCAAGGACCTGGTCACACTGACCCTCTGAGACCCATATTAATGAAACAATATTCATTTATTTATATATATATATATGAGTACTTGTCCTGCATTCGTATTATTTATATGAGTGTTATGTCTGTGTGTTTTGCACTGAGGACCAGAGAACGCTGTTTCATCGAGTTGTACTTGTACCATCAGATGACAATAAACGACTTTGCTTTGGATATGTAATCTGATCCCGACTTTGTTGTCACTATTTGGGACGAGGTGGGACATCACTATGAACTTCAGTTCGGGTGGGAATACCTCAGTGACCCACCTGGGGTTTAAATGCCACCTCTGGATGTGACCCTGTGGTCATTCCCGGCTCTAACTGGGCTCTTGAAAATAGCATAACCCAATTTAACATCAAACATATGACCATGGTCCCCAAAACTGAACCAGGAAGAAGGTGTTATCTCTGCTCAAATTGTCATGGGAATTCAGCTGTGGAAAGTATAAAATTACAGTTTGTGCTGTTTTTTTTTTGCTGTATGTAAATGCTAAATAATTTTAGAGTAAAATTGATAAAAATGTTTACGTCAGCACCAATAAAAAATAAAGCTGGAAATGTGAGAAATTAAACACCTCAGCTTCTGAGAAACAGCAGGCGAGTGTCTTTTTGGAGCGTGCCTCTGATTCTAACCTTCAAATATCAACAGCCTCCCTTTTATCTTCAAAGAATTTAACCATGCAGATATCTCAACACCAACCTTTTCATTCTGGTGAGAACCATTTTTCACAGCAAGACTTCTGGATGGAGACAGCAAGCTGAGAGATGAAGGGCCAAGAGGGAACTTGACAGGAGGGAGACCAGCTTGGAGAGTGAATCAGTGATCTCTTCAGGAAGTGGCCCAGGTGCGTGACTTGGGGGGTGGGGGGGTGGGGTCTGGGTAGGTCACTATTCATTACTCTTAAAGTTCTTCCTTTCTTTTTTAATCTTTTTTTTTAACATTTCGTAATAGACACAGTGGAAGGAGAATAGAAATAACACAATGAAACTGCTCTGTCCAAGTCTACATAGTGTCAGTATCATATAAATTCCAAAGAGTGAAAATGTGACATATTAGAAATAATTCTCCTCACAAAGAAGACAGGGATAAAGAAATATTTATATTATAATTTGCAGCTTCTTCAGTAGAGCGACTGAATCTATGCGCACGCATGCGCGCGCACACACACAACACGCGCACACACACACACACACACACACACACACACACACGGTTAGTCAACACAAGACTGATTTATTCGGACTTTACAGGCTTTTATATACCTCACATCCTGGGCTCCACAGGACGAGGTGGGACATCACTATGAGTTTGTCACCGATCCATGAGACCGGCAGGTTTAAATGAAGCCCAGTGAGTGTCCTGCGCCTTCTGGCAGGAGACTCAATAGATCAATATGGCGTTCCTCCGCCCGCAGCACTGCTCGCGTGCGGACCATTAAATGGTTGAGTACTCAGCTGTTCGTATTATGGTTTTGCACGCCCGCCGAAGATCTGCACCAGTGACAGTTCGCATTACTACGCTGTGCGCCCACTTGGCCTGCTACCCCACCCCCCCCCCACCCCGAACCATCGCCAGAAACCAATACACTGTCTGCATGTACCTTAGATGGACGCCCTCGCCGTCTGGACTGGGGACACTGAATGGGTGAAGTGGGATCCACATGGGCAGGTTTGAGTCTGTCCACACTGAACAGTTGCGAATGCCCCCAAAGTATATAAAACCCCATCCTTCTTAATCACGCGGAAAGGGCCCTCATACGGTCGTTGTAACGCTGCTCCTGGGACCTTTCTGCGTACAAAAACAAAATCTGCATTAAGGAGTGGTGGGGGCATATGCCGTTTAGGGGTTCCATGCTAGTTGCTTGGAACAGGATTACTGATTGCAACACCACGTTGAAGCTGCTGAAGGATGTCCAGGTCAGAGTTGGTTGCGACATGAATGTTCCCTGGAAATGTAAGGACCATACCATAAACCATCTCTGAGGACGATGCAGACAAATCTTCCTTTGGAGCCGTGCGCACTCCCAGTAGAACCCATGGCAACTCATCAACCCAATTGGGACCAGTGAGTGGGGCTTTAAGTGTGGACTTTAGTTGCCGGTGGAAACGTTCCACAAGGCCGTTGGACTGTGGTGGTATGCTGTGGTGTGGTGCAGGTGTGTGCCACAAAAGTGCGCAAAGGCAGCCCATAACACAGAGGTGAATTGTGCTCCGCGATCTGAAGTTACGTGTGTCTATACATCAAATTGAGAGATCCAATTGACAATGAATGCTCCGGCGCATGTTTCAGTGTCACTGGATGGCAACGGGATGGCCTCTGGCCAGCACACAAAATAGTCTATGACTGTTAGGATGTATCTCATGTTTTGAGATACTGGCAATGGTCTGATCAGGTCCACATGCACGTGTTCAAACTGCCAGCATACTGCCAGGAAAGGTTGAAGAGGTGCCTTCATGTGCCACTGATTTTTGGCAGTCTGGCAGGAGGTATACATCCAGGCCCACTACGCAACATATTTTTTAAGTCGATGCCATATGTATTTATTCGACATGTTCTTGACAGCTGTTCTGATGGATGGATGAGACAAGCTGTATACCAAGTCAAAAAGTTGTTACTTCCAAGCTGACAGAATCACTGGTCTAGGGTAGCCAAAAGACATGTCACAAAGAAGGGTTGGACGCCCTGTTGTGGTGCCACCCAATGTATGTCCAGGTTAGTAATGGCCATACTGTATGCCTCAATATCGGGGTCTATGGCCTGTGCACTGGCTAATTCAGAATTATCAATGCCACCCTGAATATGATATACAGTTGGTCTGGACAGCATATCCATGACGAGATTGTCTTTACCCGAAACATGGCGCACGTCCCTCGTGAATTCAGAAATGTATGATAATTGACGTTGCTGTCTTGCCGACCATGGATCCATTATTTTGCTGAAGGCAAAAGCGAGTGGCTTGTGGTCTGTCAACACAATGAAATGCCAACCCTCCAAAACATATCAGAAGTGCCGTGTGGCTAGATACAATGCCAACAGTTCCCGATCAAATGCACTATATTTCATCTCCGATGGCTGTAGATGTCGACGAAAGAAAGCAAAGGGTTGGCATTGGCCATCAACGTACTGCTCACGAACCGCACCCATGGCCTGGCTCGAGGCGTCAGTGCTAAGTGTCAAAGAAGTGTCAGGGTTAGGATGGGTGAGCATCTCATTCATTAGATCAGATCGATTCCTGTCACCCAGGCCCTCCATGTTTAAAAGCCGCATGCCGCGCTCATGTTTAGTCAATTCAAGCATGTCCAGGAGAAATTGGCGGAACCTGGTGTACTGGTTTTTTGCCAGGGGATTGGCAACAAATTCACTTTCTCAAGATGCTGTAGCAGCATCCAACGCACCTACTACATGTCAAACTTTTGTGTCCTCTGCCGTTACACCGCGAAAACAAAACTGGATTTCAGCCTGATTAAGCCATACCCAAGGTTGATGGGACCAGAAGTGAGGCAAGTGAAGTCCCGTGGCAGCAGCTGCTGCTGTTGTTGTGTCCATGATAACTGTGGATTCAAGCTTCGGCTGAATCTTGCAGTTGGGGTTACCAATAGTAGCGGATACTTCGGTAGAGCTACTAAAGCAATACAAACACACACACCAGATTAGTCAACTGAAGACTGATTTATTCAGACTTTACAGGCTTCTTTTATAGACCGCAAGTCCCAGGCTCAACGGGATGGGGTAGAACATCACTATGAGTTTGCTGCCAATCCACGGGATCGGCGTTTAAATGAAGCCCTGTTTAAATGAATGTCCCATGCCTTCCAGCAGGAGACTCAGCAGATCAACATGCTGTTCCTCGGCATGCAGCACCACTCGCATGTGTTCCATTAAATGGGTGAGTACCCAGATGTCTGTATTATGGTTCCGTGCGCCCGCCGAAGAACTGCACCGGCAACGGTTCACAACACCACGCTGTGCACCTGCTCGGCCCGCTACATGGCCGCTACACTATATAAAGGAATCCAACTAATCTACTAAAAAAAACTGAGCGGCCTATCCTGAGGATCTGTCGAATCGTTTAAAACATCACTCAATGACTCTATTTCTCCCAATTCTTTGAAATAGAGGAGAATACAAGACTGGTCTGCTCAATTTCATCACCTCTAAACAGATTTCAGATTTATTGTCAGAGTACATACATGATATCTCATACAACCCTGAGATTCATTTTTCCTGCAGGCGCGGCAGAATTACCACTAATTGGTAGTGCAAAAAATAAACTGTACACAGCATGAACATGGAAACAAATAAAGAACTGTAAACAGATAACGAATGTAAACAAACTGACTGCACAATACAGAGAGAAAAGAAAATCAGTAAAGTGCACAAGTAAGAGTCCTTAAATGAGTTCCTGATTGAGTTTGTCATTGAGGAGTCTGATGGTGGAGGGGTAGCAGCTGTTCCTGAACCTGGTGGTACGAGTCTTGTGACACCTATACCTCTTTCCTGATGGCAGCAGCGAGATCAGAGGGTGTGCTGGGTGGTGTGGATCCTTGATCACTGCTCTCCAGCGGCATCATTCCCTGTAGAATGCAAGACTGGTCTACTCCATCTCATCACTTCTAAACAGGAGAATGCAAGGGTAGTCCACTCAATTTCTCTGCCACTAATCTCAGGAGAATACTTCTTGCACAATCCCATCCAACCATCCAGCCTGTTAAATCCTTCTTCCAGTCCATTGGTGGTCAGTGCAGGTAATTCCATTTCATTCTCCTCACATTCCCATCATTTCCTTGCAGATTCTGCCTTGCACCTGCTCTCTTGGGACAACTTACCATGGCCAAATCGCATGTCTTCGGGAACTGGGAGGAAACCAGAGCAGCTGGGGAAAGTCACACAGATCCTCCTCGGAGTTCACTCCATGCCACCTGCCATCCAATGATGCGTGTCATGTGACCAGTCCTCACACTTGCTGATGATGTCATTTCCTTCACAGAATGGACAATTCACACGGACGTCTGTGGTGTTGATCAGAACTAGACACAGGTGAGAATATCAGGTGTTCAGGTTCCATCACCAATGAATGATGGATAAAATCCCAAAATGTTACTTTTAAAAACCCCTCTGCATTCCTGGCTGTATGTTGTGCAAATTACTTGACAACCAAACTTCATCTAATTCATTTCCCCAATTCTGCCAATACGGGAACCAAGTTGGCTAGAGTCCATGACTCAGGCAGGGCAGCGTCTCATCCAGTGGAACATATCTCCAACATTGAGAAAGTATTTGATGGATACAGAGGACCTGTGGCATCGGGATTACTTAAGATGATATGTGAGTGGAAGAAAAAATGTTGAGAACCACTGGTTTAGAGGGATATGGGCCAAACAGGCAGGTGGGACGAGTGTCATTGGGATGTTTTTGTGGGCATGGACAGGTTGGGCTGGAGGGCATGTTTTCACGCTGCAATACTGTGAGAGCAGGACTCCCTCGTGCACAGAAATGTCCACCCAGACTGATGACGAAATTCATTTGAGCAAAACCCACTTCAAGTAGCCAGCAAGAGCCCACAGTGATAGTGACGGCAGGACAAACTGAGAAGGGACTGAGCAAATTACCCAGAACCTGAGAGAGAGAGAGAGAGAAATGAATACAATCAGAAGGAATGGCAAAAAGGACCTCGGGCCTGGGCTATAAGGAGAGGTTGAGCAGGCTAGGGCTTTATACCTTGGAGTGCAGGAGGTGTACAAAATCATGAAAGAAATAGATCAGGTGAACACAGAGTCTTTTGCCTAAAGTAGGGGAATCGGTAACCAGAGGACAGAGGTTCAAGGAGAGGGGGGGAGAGATTTAACAGGAACCTAAGGGGTAACATTTTTATGCAGAGGGTGGTGGGGATGTGGGTGCTGGAGGAGGTGGTACTATTGCAACTTTAAGAAACATTGGATGGATACATGGATAGGAGAGGTATTAGGGTTACGGGCCAAACACAGGTAGGTGAAACATTTTGATTGACTTGGGCAGGTTGGGGAAAAGGGCTGGTTTCCACACTGTGTGACTCTGTGACACTATCAGAACCTCGTTGCAGTGGAGAACACAGGTTGCCAGCTCGTCTCACAGTCAGTAAACGCTTTCAAGCTGCCGTGTGAAATGGGGATAACCGGCCAATTTGCCCAGTTAGTGCCCACTCACAAGGCAGCTTGAAAGGATCTGACCTGGTCAACGTGCTCCTAAATCAACCGGGTCCCTGCCCTACCTCGGAGGTAGTCAGGGAACCCAGTTAAACTTACCTAGGTCTAATCCACTGGCGACTTGGAAACGAAAATGGTTGACCCGATTACTTTGGTGACGTCAGCGCTTGCATGCATGCATCACCAGGCAGCACGTTGGTGCCAAGTTCAAATGGTGAGGAGGAACTCAGCAGTGCAGTTCAGGAAAGGGGAAATTATAACGTGGCTTAAACCTGCTTCTCAGGAAGAGTAAGGTTAAAATCTTTTACTTCATTTCATCCGGTGAGTGCATGACGTGTCACTCAGCCCGTCATCATGGGAGTGGGATCCCCCTTAAATCGCCGGGTTGGCGATTTAATAGGGCGATCCCCCTGCAGCTTAAAAGGTGCTGGAAGCACCTTCGACCCATTACACAGTAATGCAGCCAGACACTCTCACTTGTGCTCTGGTGAAATGTTGTCAAGATGGGGGCTGGTAGCTTTGCCCTCCTCAACCTCCTAAGGAAGAGTAGGTTCTGTTGTGCCTTCCTGACTAATGAAGAAGTGTTGTTCGTCCAGAATGGGTCGGCTTTTATAAGCACACCAAAGAACTTAGTGCTCTTCACTCTCTCTGTGATGGAGCCATTGTTGTATAGTGGAGAGTGGTCAACCTTTGTCCTCCAGAAGTCAACAATCATCTCCTTTGTCTTGTCCACATTGAGACTCAGGTTGTCGCTCTTGCACCCTTTTTCAAGCCTCAAAACCTCCTTCCTGTAACTCGCCTCATCATGGTTGCAGATGAAGCCAACTACAGTTGTGTCATCTGCGAATTTGATGACTCCGTTTGAACTGAATCTGGCAGTTCAGGCATTCGTCAGCAGCGTGAACAGTAACGCCTCAGCACACAGCCCTCAGCATGATGGGTCTTGAGATTTTGCTGCCAACCCAGACAGACTGGTCTTTCTGTCAAGAAGTCGATAATCTAATTGCAGAGAGGGCTGTTGAGTCCCTGTGTGGACAGTTCGTCCACCAGCCTCTGAGGCCTGATCGTGTAGAACACTGAGCTGGTCAATGAACAAAAGCTTGGCACATAAGGCATTGTTCCCTCGATGGGTCAGGATGTAGTGGAGGGTAAAGGCGATACCATCATCTATGAACTGGTTTGGACAAACTGAAGAGGGTCCAATGACACTGCATGGTGCAATTTGGTGCGTTCCATCATTAGCCACTCAAAGCACTACATGATGGTCAAGGCCAGTGCCATTGTACGGTAGTCTCATGATCATCAAACGTTTCCTTCCTTCATCCAACAGGAGCAAAGAGAGGGAGAGACTACGTGAACATCTTGATCCCATCGAGTTATCAGGGTTGATGAGCTAATGTCTAAGTTCACTTGAGCTATAATTTAGCCTCATGTCTGATCATTTGGTCTTCAAGGATGAGATGTGTTCTGGGAGGACATGAGCGCACGTTCTGTTGGAACTAGAACCATGGCCGTAGATACGCCACATGGCCTTGTAGCGCGCTGTTGTAGCTGGTACATCCTCACAGTTCCAGGGACCCAAGAGCGAGATGAGCACATTTGCCCTGCAAAACGGGCTCATCTTCCACTCACAGGTCAGTTGCTGGGTTCTCTTGAGGGCATGTGGTGTTCCTTTGTTTTCTGCCTGTGTGTCTAACTTCTGCCTCTTGCAAGGATGATTTAGCTGTGGTTGGATTGTTTTTATCCAGAAACTCCCCCCTCCCCTTCACAATCCTCCGTACCCCAACAGGTAAGGCGGAAGAACTTAGGGTGTGGATTGGCTCAGGAGACTGGGATAACGCAGCCATAGCAGAACTGTGACAGCAAGAAGGGCAAGAGCAGCAGCACATTGTCCCAAGCTGCAGATGCGGCAGGCATGATAGAAGGGCAGGTCAGAACGAGTAGTTTGGATAAGGAAGAGCATAGCAACAATGGTCAGAGAGGATGTTCTTGAAAAATAATCTTGTGAAATTATATGGGTCAAACTTAGAAACAAGAAGAGAATGATGGGGCTGTTAATTGACCCTCATATAATCAACAGGATTTGCAAGAGCTGATATGTAGGAAGATTGCAGATAGCTGTGAGAATAATGGGCTAATACTACTGGGACACTTTGACTCCTGAATATTGATTGGAGCACCCATCGAACAAATGGCTTGGCTGGGATGGAATTTAACTAAGAAAGCTTCCTCGATCAATATAGTGAGGATCCTACTGGAGAAGGTGCAACATTGGATCTCCTCTTAGGGAACGAGACAGGGTAAGTGATTGAACTGACAGTAGGGGAGAATTTTGGGTCCAGTGATCAGATCTCCGTTTTAGTTTAAACCTAGTTATTGGAGAAAGGTGGGACTGGTCCGCAACTTAAGAGTCCTCAGTAGGGGCAAGGCTGATTCTGGAGCAATGAGGAAGGAACGTGCAGAGGTTCGTTTGAGAGAGGATGTCTGCGGGTGAGGGGATGGAGGGAAAGTGGGATGTTTTTAGAGGTGAGATGGCAAGTGTCCAGACACTGCGTGTTCTTGTTCGGGGCAAGGACAAGGCTGGCTCGTTTAAGAAACCCTGGGTGATGATGAAGTGATATTGAGGTTCTGGTCAGGAAAAAGGTTAACCACAGATCTGAGAAGTCCAGATCAAATGATTCAGTTGATTTAAACTTTAGACATACAGCAGGTGCATCCAATTGCAACTCATGAGCGACCGTGTTAGGAAGCTTGAGTTGCAATTGGATGAACTGAGGATCATAAGGGAAGCAGAGGCACTGATAGAGAGGAATTACAGGGAGACAGTCACCCCTAGAAGGCAGGAGTCAGGAAATTGGGTGACTGTAAGGAAAGGAGGGAGAGTGCCAGTGCAGAGTACCCCTGTGCAAGTGCCCCTCAGCAACATGTATTCGGCATTAGATACTGCTGGGGGGAACAGCCTATCAGGGATGAGTCGTGGGGGTCAGGTCTCTGGCACAGGTGCTGCCCCTGAGGCTCAGAAGGAAAGGAGGGGTAAGAACAGGGTTATTGTGGTTGGGGTCTCACTTGTCAGAGGGACAGATAGGAGGTTTGTTGGATGAGATCGAGGATCCAGGTTGGTCTGTTGCCTCCCTGGAGCTAGGGTCCGGGATGTCTCTGATCGAGTTCACAGAATTCTGCAAGGGGCAGGTGAGCAGCCAGAAGTCGTGATCCATGTGGGGACCAATGACTTAGTTAGAAGTGGGGATGAGGTCCTGAAACAGGAATACATAGAATTAGGCAGGAAGTTAAAAAACAGGACTTCCAAGGTAGTAATCTCTGGATTGCTGCCGGTGTCACGCGCTAGAGAAGTTAGTAATAGGAGGATGTGGAGGATGAATGCGTGGCTAAAGAGTTGGTGCAAGGGGCAGGGGATAAGATTTTTGGATCATTGGGATCTCTTCTGGGGAAGGTCAGACCTGTACAAAAGGGACAGACTCCACTTGAACTGGAGGGGGACCAATATCCTGGCAAGCAGATTTGCTGGAGCTGTGGATGAGGGTTTAAACTAGTTTGGCAGGGGGGTGGGGAGCAGAGTTTGCGAGCAGTGTCTAGGGTGCATGGCCACCTAGTTAAGAATGATAAAGATTACAAAGGAAGGATGGAGGTTAAGGTAAAAGGTAGAAAAGGGAATATATGTGAGAGTCATTCTCTGAAATGCATGTGCTTTGATGCAAGAAACATAGTGAACAAGGTAGATTAGCTTAGAGCATGGATTGGCACTTGTAATCATGATGTTATGGCAACCTGGTTACAGGAGGGTCAGGACTGGCAACTAAATATTCCAGAATACAAATGTTTTAGATGTGATAGAACAGGGGGTAAAAAAGGGGGAGGCGTTGCTCTGCTTGTTAAGGAGGACATTACTGCCGTGAGGTGGCCGGATGGTTTGGAGGGATCGTCCAGTGAGGATCTTTGGGTGGAATTGAGGGGTGGAGGAGGCATGAGGGCACTAATAGGAGTGTATTATAGACCACCAAATGGGCCCAAGAAAATTGGAAGAACAAATATGTAAGGAGATAGCATATATGTGTAATAAACATAAGGGAGTGATCATGGGAGATTTTAACTTCCCTCACATTGATTGGGATACCCATACAGTAAGAGGGCTGGATGGGCTAGAGTTTGTCAAATGTGTACAAGATAGTTTTCTTAATCAATACGTAGAGGAACCGACTCGGGACGGTGTAATACTGGATCTCCTGTTAGGGAACGACATAGGTCAGGTGTCTGAGGTTAATGTTGGAGAACAAATTGGGTCTAGTGATCACAACTCTATTAATTTTAGGGTAGTTTTAGGGAAGAGCAAAGAATGGCCTATAGTTGAGATTCTGGATTGGAGAAAAGCAAATTTCGAAGGAATAAGAATGGATTTGGGGAGTATTGAGTGGGACATGATTTTTTTCAGGAAAGGATGTAAATGAAAAATGGAGGATATTCAAAGAAGAAATTTTGAGAGTACAGAGTAGATATGTCCCAGTGAGGATCAAAGGAAAGGCTGGAAGTCATAGGGAGCCTTGGTTTTCGAAGAATATTAGAAATTTGGTTAGGAGAAAGAGGGAGGTGTATAAGAGGTATAAAGAGCAGGGTGGTGAGAAATTGAAAGAGGACTAAAAGGAGTGTAGACAAAATCTTAAGAAAGAAATTAGAAAGGCCAAAAAGTGGCACAAAGAGGATTTGGCAGGCAGAGTAAAAATAAATCCAAAGGGTTTCTATAGGTACATTAAAAGTAAAAGATTAGTGAAGGATAGAATTGGACCCCTTGTAGATAGGGAGGGTAGGCTGAGTGAGAAGTCAGAGGAGATGGGGGAAATTTTAAATGATATCTTTTCCTCGGTATTCACTAGGGAAAAAAATATTGTATCAGTTGAAGTAAAGAAAAATAGCGGTGAGGTCATGAATCATTTAAGGATAACCGAGGAGGTAGTGATAGCAGTGTTAAAAAAGATAAAGGTGGACAAATCTCCGGGTCCGGACAAAGTATTCCCAAGGACACTCGGGGAGGCTAGTGTACATATAGTGGGGCCATTAACAGAGATATTTAGGATGTCACTGGTCACGGGGGTAGTGCCAGAGTATTGGAGGGTGGCTCATGTTGTTCCGCTGTTTAAGAAAGGGTCCAAATGTAAGCCTGGAAATTATAGACCTGTGAGTCTGACGTCTGTGGTGGGTAAGTTGATGGAAAGTGTTCTGAGGGATGGCATTTACAAATATTTGGATGAACAGGGATTGATAAGTAGTAGTCAGCATGGATTTGTCAGGGGTATATAATGCTTAACAAACCTTATAGAGTTTTTCGAGGGGGTTACGAAAAAGATTGATGAAGGGAAGGCTGTGGATGTTGTCTATTTAGACTTTAGTAAAGCTTTTGACAAAGTTCCCCACAGGAGGTTAGGAAAAAAGGTGGAGGCATTAGGTATAAATAAGGAAGTAGTGAACTGGATTCAGCAATGGTTGGATGGGAGGTGTCAGAGAATCGTGATAGAAAATTGTTTGTCAAATTGGAGGCCGGTGACTAGTGGAGTTCCTCAGGGATCGGTCCTGGGTCCACTATTGTTTGTTATATATATTAACGATCTGGAAGAAGGGGTGGTGAATTGGATAAGTAAGTTTGCAGATGATACAAAGATTGGTGGTATTGTGGACAGTGAGGAAGATTATCGTAGCTTAAAAAGAGATATAAGAAAGCTAGAGGAGTGGGCTGAGAAATGGCTGATGGAATTTAATACAGATAAGTGTGAAGTGTTGCATTTTGGAAAGGCAAATCTAAATAGGTCATATACATTGAATGGTAGACAATTGAGGAGTGCAGAGCAACAAAGGGATTTAGTAGTTATGGTAAATATTACCCTCAAAGTTGATACTCAGGTAGATGGTGTGGTGAAGAAGGCATTTGTAATGTTGGCCTTCATAAATCGGAGTATTGAATTCAAGAGTAGGGAGGTTATGATGAAATTGTACAAAGCATTGGTGAGGCCAAATTTGGAATACTGTGTGCAGTTTTGGTCACCAAATTATAGGAAGGATATAAACAAAATAGAGAGAGTGCAGAGAAGGTTCACGAGAATGTTGACAGGATGTCAGGGTTTGAGTTACAGAGAAAGGTTGAGCAGTCTGGGGCTTTTTTCTCTGGAGTGTAGAAGATTGAGGGGGGATTTGATGGAGGTGTTCAAGATTTTAAAAGGGACAGAGAGGGTCAACGTGGATAGGCTTTTTCAATTAAGAGTGGGGTATATTCAAACCAGAGGCCATGGTTTGAGATTGAAAGGGGAAAATTATTAGGGGAACATGAGGGGAAATTTCTTCATGCAAAGGGTGGTTGGGATGTGGAATAAGCTTCCGGCGGAGGTGGTTGAAGCAGGAACATTATTTACATTTAAGGAAAGACTGGATAATTACATGGAGGGGAGAGGATTGGAGGGGTATGGACCAGGTGCTGGTCAGTGGGACTAGGAGGGTGGGGATTTGTTCTGGCATGGACCAGTAGGGCCAAACTGGCCTGTTCTGTGCTGTATATGGTTATATGGTTATATAGCACAGTAACAGGCCCTTCTGGCCCACGAGCCTGTGGCCCCAAATTAATCTACAATGTCTGTACGTTTTTGAAGGGTGGGAGGAAACCAGAGCATCCAAAGGAAACCCACACAGACACAGGGAGAACATACAAAGTCCTTACAAACAGCACTGGATTCGAACCTGCATTATGCTAACCATGCAGGAGGTTTGGGAGTATAATTAAAGGTATATCAGGAGGCCAAAAGAGGACATGAGATGGAGTGGTGGGCAGGATAAAGGAGAACCCCAAGATTCTACAAGGAAATGAAGATTAAAACATTGGCTTGGGGGAGAATTGGTCCCACTAAAGATCAATGCGGCCATCTTTGTGTAGAGCCACAGGAAGTGGGTGGGATTTCAGTGCACACTGAATGACACATCCAGAATTCATCAGTTCATCAGGATGTTGGTGAGATCACATACAGAGTACTGTGCACAGTTCTGGTTGCCCAGATGTTGGAAGGGCATCAGTACATTGGAAAGGGTGCAGAGGAGACTCATAAGATCATAAGACATAGCTATTCAGCCCATCGAGTCTGCCCCACCATTCAACCATGAGCTGATCCATTTTCCCCAGAGCCCCACTGGCTAGCCTTCTCCCCAGAATCTTTGATGCCCTGGCTGATCAAAGACAAATAAATCTTTGCCTTAAATACACCAATAACTTGGCCTCTACAACCACCTGTGGCAATAAATTCCACAGATTTACTACCTTCTGTCTAAATAAATTCCTCTGCATGTCTGTTCTAAGCAGATGCTCTTCAGTCCTGAAATTGTGCACTCTTGCCCTAGATTTGCCAGCATGTTGCCAGGATTGGGTGTTGAGTCTTTGGGAGAGGTTGGATAGGCTGGGTGTTTATTCCCTGGAGTGTAGGAGGCCACGAGGTGACCTTATAGAGGTTTATAAAATCATGAGGGCATGGATCAAGTGAATGCACACAGTCTCTTTCCCAGGATAGATGATTCTCGAACTAGAAGGCATTGGGTTTATGCTGAGAGGGGAAAGATGTAGGAGGGACCTGAGGGGCTACTCTTTCACTCAGAGGATGGTCTGATCTGGAACAAGCTGCCAGAGAAAATGGTAGAAGTGGCACAATAACAACATTGAGAAGACATTTGGACATATTTATAGATGTGAGGAACTTGGAGGGATCTGGACCAGGTAGAGGGCAGTGATTTGTTCAAGATGCCATATTAATCAGTATGGACTAGGTGGGCCAAAGAGCCTTTTGCTTGCTGCATGACTCTGCATTGTTACCGTGTATGAGGTCATGAAGCCAAGGGGTTGGAGGAAACGAGTGGCGAAGTGTGAAACCAGAAATGAACTAACTGGGAGGCCTTGGCAGCCTTGAAGTGTGTTAGAATGGACAAATCACCAGGGCCTGGTGAAGTTATGCTCACACCTTGTGGAATGCTGGGGAAAAAATTGCTGGCCTCGGGTGAAGTGCCTAAGTCTAGAGTGTGGCTCATGCTCTGTTATATGGAAATAGTCGCGCTGATTTGTCATCCATTTAATGATTTGGACAGCAATGTAGCTAAATTGATTGGTGAATTTACTGACGATGTCAAAATTGGTGGTGCTTTGGACAGTGAGGAAGGATATCAGAGTTTACAACAGAATCTGGATGTATTGGAGAGGCAGGCCAAGGAGTGGCACACAAAGTTTTACTCGGACAAATGTGAGGTGTGGTCCTTTGGAAGTCAAATCAGAGCAGGACATCCACGGTGAATGGTGGAGCCCTGGAGAGAGCTGAAGAGCAGAGAAACCTTGGGTATAGGAGCATCATTCCCTGAAAGTGGGAATTCTGGTGGACAAGGTGGTGAAGAAGGCATTGGACCTGCTGGCCTTCACTAGGCAGGGCATAGAGTACAAAAGCTCAGACCTCATGAAGGCTTTGATGAGACCACACGTAGCACAGTATGCCGTTTTGGTCACCCAGCTACAGGAAGGATATCAGTAAGTTGGAAGGGGTGCAGAGGAGATTCACCAGGGTGTTGCTGGTACTGGAGGGAGTGAGTTACAGGGAGAGGTTAAATAGGTTGTGTCTTTATTCCCTACTGCCATCTGCAAACTTACTACATTGTCATCCAAGTCATTGACAAAGATGACAAACATCAGTGGACCCAGCACCAATTCCCACAGCACACCACTGGTCACAGGTTTCCACTCTGAGTAACAACCTTCCACCCCCGCCCTCTCTCTCTCTCTCCGTCAAGCCAATTCTGTATCCAACTGCCCAACCCACCTTGGATCCCATGTGATCTGCCCTTCCGGACCAGCCAACCATGTGGGACTTTGTCAGAGGTTGTGTTGAAGCACTTGAGGCCAACGGTGCCATCCACACGACATCCCATTTGTGCTCCATTGAGGAGGTCACTCAGGTGATCCACCCCACAATACACATATGCACTTTTCCAAATGGACAACTCAAGGCGGTTAATTTTGTCACCAATTGTCAAAGCCCCTTGAAGTGAGGTTTATGATGGAAGTGGCTAATTACATTTTTAACATTGTTTACAGCACGGTAGAAGCCAATTCTGGCCATTGAAACTTGTCTTGTATACTTACACCCAATTAACTGACCAACCCGTACATTTTTGGAAGTTGGGAGGAAGCCAGAGCACGCAAGGAAAAGCAATGCAGGTCATAGGGAGAATGTACAAAGTCCTTACTGTTACGAGCACGGAGGACCCCAAAACCCAGCAGCAATAGATATTCACCAAGATAAATGGTAACTTAAACTAAAGTTGCTTTTAATTATCTTTAAACATGAAGACAGAAACAAATTTTAAATTATCACTAACTAACTTACTTAACCTAACTTAACCCCCTTCTAATTCTAAGTGCATGTGTATGTCATGTGTGTGTAAGTTCAGAAAAGTTATTTGGTTCACAGTCCAATCTCACTTCTCATTCCTCCAAGTTCACTGGTTGCAGACAGTTCTGATACTGTGCACAGAATTTAACATGTATAAAGTTCACCAGGGTTTTGTGCTTGAAAGTTAAATGGTTACTGCTCAGGAAATTTCTTGTCGGTTTTCAGAGAGAGATTTGTTGTTCCAGGACATCCACAGCTGATATACTTCCATCAGCCACTCCAGTGTCTTGCTGATTAAACTTGCCCCTTCAGGGTTCTCCAGATGATAACTTCTTTCTTTCAGGTCACTACAGAGTTCCTTTTCCATTTCACTTGTTCCAAGTGAAACACTAGACAACCAATCCTCTCCTCTTGCATGATCCACAAGGGGCTTTGACCAGGTCATCTTCCAAACGGGCTTGCCAGCTTGTCCTGTTCCAGTCCCACCTACTTCTGCTGGCTGTAACACTGTACAAGATCTCTGTGTCTCCCTCTCTCTCTCTCTCTCTCTCTCTCTCTCTCTCTCTCTCTCTGAGAGAAAGCCTGTTTGACTCTCTCTGCTTGCAAAACCACATGACCCTTTTAGAACAGCACGCTCTCCTCCAGACAGCAACAGCTCCAGCATACTCTTTTATTTGTTGCCTTTGGTAAACAACAATCCAATAGTGAAGTCTCTTGAGCACTCTTCAAAGTTGTAGAGCTGATATGTGTAGCATGGGGCAGAGTTCCAGTATTTTAAATAAGATCTGTTTTAAAGTGTTTGTATGTAACCTACCCTAATGAACCTGCCCTAATTTATCTCTCAAAAACATAATCTATATACTCTGTCACATTATGGACAGCAATGGTTACTGGCCTTCGCTTGAGTT
This sequence comes from Narcine bancroftii, assembly GCF_036971445.1. Taxonomy (NCBI): domain Eukaryota; kingdom Metazoa; phylum Chordata; class Chondrichthyes; order Torpediniformes; family Narcinidae; genus Narcine; species Narcine bancroftii. The sequence goes on along the minus strand of NC_091474.1, from coordinate 66,691,155 downwards.
TGGATTTGACTGGAAAAGCCAGGATATCTTGGCACACAATTTTAAAAAAAACAAGCGACTGGAGGGCTTAGGTAGGTTGAGCAGCACCTGTGGGGAGAGAAGGAATTGCCGTGATTTCATATCGAGACCCTTTATTGAGACCTGCCTGTGGAGATGGAAGGTTGCCAGAGGATGGAGGAGAAAGTGGGACTAGGCCAGAATTGATTGGAGTATCATCTAGACCAGAGAAAATCACCTCTGGTCTCATCCCAGACTCAATCTTTGTTGGTTCAGGTAACTAAAACAATATTGCAAAGTGTGAAGAATAAGACTTTAAACCTGCAATCCAGAGGCAAGACTTTAAACCAGAGGCAAGAATGCTTCTGACAACCACGATTCTAAGATGGCTCGTGGAACATTTCTGTTGACCTCTGTAGTTGCTCAGAGCAATGAGAAATGGATCCATGGTTAATAAGCCACAGTTGTAATTTTTTTTAATTTAACGTCCAGAATGGTTACAGGCCATTTCAGCCCACAGGGCCATGCCACCCAATTTACACCCCATTAACCTACACCCCTGATACATTTAGAATGGTGGGAGGAAACCGGAGAAAATCCACACAGACACGGGAAGAACGTACAAACTCCTTACGGACAGCATGGGATTGGATCCCTGATCCCGATTGCTGGCGCTGTAAAGGCATTGAACCAATCGTGCTGAAGTCAGTCATTTCCTTCATGTGCCTGCAGTTGATGAGACTGGATTTTGATAAGGCCATCAATCAATTCTTGACAAATGAATTCTAGAAGACAAAACATTTAAATCATCTCCTTGAATGATCCATTGAGCAAAATTAAAATCCTATTAATTCATTGCCAGTCGTCATGCACTTGTCTTAATCTGTCTGCCAAACATGTGTCAGCCAGTGAGATGGGGAGTTAAATCTAGACCGAAACATGAACTCAGCAGCCTTGCTGAGGTGAAGATCTATAACCGATCTGTTGGGCCTGAGCATTTCTTCAAGGTATCAGTGAAAAGCAGGCAGGCACTTCAATTAAAAGGCTGGGGAGAAGGAAAAATGAAGTGAATGAAAATGCAAAATATACTCCATAAATGCACATTTTTTCTCCCAGATACTGAGCCTCAGGATTTATTGAGATTAACTACTTAATGAATGGACAGCATGGTTAGAGTCACGGTTAGCACAACGCTATTTCAGGTTTGAATGTGATGCTGTCTGTAATAAGTTTCAGAGAACCAGAGGACTGGCCCAGGGCACCAGAAAACAGGGAGACCACCCCCCTCTCCCCACCTCCGTCTGAGAAGGATAAGCAGTGAAGACGACCCGCAGGACAGTGACTACGTGACGGAGCAGTGAGGGGTGAAGGACCATCAAGGTGGCGGGCTGCTGGTGACTTGAGGCGAGGAACCCACGCAGGCTGTGGGCTGCTGGTGACTGTGGTCAAGGGACTCACACCGGGCTGCAGACTGCTGGAGACTGGCTCGAGGGATACCAGATATCGGAACCAGGATGCGAGGGGATGCCGAGGGTGCCGAAGGGTTACTGACCTTGTCGGAGGTTTGGATCTGGATCTCGGGTCACTGATGATTTGGGCTGGACTTTGTGCGGCTGTGGGAGAGCTTGAGGCAAATCCATGGATGCTTGGTGATTCGGGGGGGTGGGGGGGGAGGGTACTCTCCTTTGCATCTCCTTCTGTGACTATAAGAGGCGCTTCAGGCAATTTCTGCCGATGGCGAATCTGTCTGCCTTGCAGCAGGCAAAAGAGAATTTCATGTAATTGGACACTGTTTTATTACATGACAATAAACTGAATCTTGAAGTTTGTACATTCTCCCTGTGACCTGCAAGAGTTTGCTCTGGTTTCCTACCACGTTCCAAACATACGGGCTTGGGAAGTTGATCCGTCAAATGTGTGTATTTGGATGGCTTAGGCTCATAGGCTGGAAGGGCCTGTTACTGAGCTGTGTCTTGCAATTAAATTAAAATGAAATGTGTTACAAGCCCAGAGGACCCATAAACCCAGGAGCAAAAGAAATTCATCAAGACAAATGGTTACTTAAACAAAAATTGCTTTTAATTATCTTTCAACATGAAAATAGAATCACACTTTAACTTATCACTATTAACCTATTTAACCTAACTTAACCCCCTTCTAATTGTAAGCGCACGTGTATGTAATGTGTGTGAAAGTTCAGAAAAGTTCTTTGGTTCACAGTCCAATCTCACTTCTCATTCCTGGTTGCAGGCAATTCTGATACGGTGCACAGAATTTAACATTTATAAAGTTCACCAGGCTTTGATGCTTGAAAAGTAAATAGTTACCGCTCAGGAAGGTTCTTGTCGGTTTTCAGAGAGAGATTTGTTGTTCCAGGACATCCACAACTGATGTACTTCCATCAGCCACTCCAGTCGTCTTGCCCTTTCAGAGTTCTCCAGATGATAACCTCTTTCTTTTAGGTCACCACAGAGTTCCTTTTTGTTTCTCTTGTACCAAGTGAAACATTAGACAACCAGTCCTCTCCTCTTGCATGAACCACAAGGGCTTTGACCAGGCTGTCTTCCAAACAGGCTTGCCAGCTTGTCCTGTTCCAGTCCCACCTACTTCTGCTGGCTGTAACACTGTACAAGATCTCTGTGTCTCCCACTCTCTCCCTCTCTCTGAGAGAAAGCCTGTTTGACTCTCTCTGCTTGCAAAACCACATGACCCTTTTAGAACAGCAAGCTATGTTGCGGCTCTAGCATGCTCCTTCATCTGTTGCCTTTTGTAAACAACAATACATTAGTGAAGTCTCTTGAACACTCTTCAAAGCTCTTGCAAAAGCTGTGTAGCTGATATGTCTAGCATGGGGAAGAGTTCCAGTATTTCAAATAAGCTCTGTTTTAAAGTGTTTGTATGTGACCAACTCTAACAAACCTTTCCCAATTTTACCTCCCAAAAACATATCTATATACTATATATACTCTGTCACAAATGGCACAATAGTTTCATGACCATTGGTTCGAAGGCCAGAGTGATTCACTGATGACAATGTAGAGTTAGGTGGAGAAGTAAATGTGAGGTGGGGAGAGGGACAAAGTGAGTGGGAATAATATAGCAGATGGTGTCGAATGGAGGGCTATGTCTGATTATAAACCAATAGAGGATTGGAAAGTAAAGTCCTGTTTAACTGTGAGAGAGATTCCAGGATGGCCACAGGACACAGTGGAGCTGTAGAGAGTGAAACTAAACAGGGTGGACAGCCAGCGCCTCTTTCCAGGGGCGACAGTGGCAAATACCAGAGGACATCTGTTAAAGGTGAGTGGAGGAATGTTTAGGGAAATGTCAGAGGTCACATTTTTATTCGGAGAGTGGTGGTGGAGTCTGGTACAATAGGGACATTCACAAGATTCTTGGATTGGCACATGGATGTAAGAAAGATAGAGGGTTGTGGTTGTGAGAAAGGGAAGGGTTAGATTGTTGTGGAGTAAGTTTACATCAGTCAGGACAGCATCGTGAGTTGGAGGGTCTGTACAACATCGTGGGCTGGAGGGTCTGTACTATGCTTTAATATTTGTATCCTTTGTTCGAGAGCGGCACCCCAAGTCATTAGAGGAAGGGTGGGGAGCATCAGTACCCACTGATCCAAAGAACAGGTCCTATGGCCCTCGCAGCTGTGACACCAAGGGGCCAGGGGTTACTCTCGGGGAACTCGCTCAAGCAGCCACCTGCAATAAAGGAGGTAAGTGACTTGACCGAGCCTTCATCCTGTTGCAACCTCCCACAAGTCTTGCCCGCTCTCTGTCTGGAACTGAACAATCCCCATGAACCAATCTTCTCCTCCACACGTCCTCCAACTGACCTACTCTCCTGCCTGGAATGCTGCAGATGCGTTTCAGGGTGAGGAACTGATCATGCTGCTACACGGAATGTTCTCAGACATAAAACGCAGAACAGGAACATGTGGCAACTGTACACAACTTGGAAGGGAGGGAGTTGCTGTAATTGGAGAGGCATTGATAATTTGGTTCATTGTTCTCGAGGCACCATCAATGACTCAAAAAACTGACATTGGGCAAAACTGATGGGCTTTTATTCGCAATAGAATGAAGGCACGTCCCTGATGGTCGACCGTCCTGAACTGAGGAGGGGGCTGAAGGACTGTCACCTTTATTCTGGAGCCTGTGGGAGGGGCCACAGGTACAGTCAGCCAGTGAGAATGCCCAGATAGAGAAATAAGGTGGTTTCCCACATTCACCCCTTGTTCATAAAAGCCCAGCAGGGTGAAGTGTTCATGATACAATTATAAATTAAATCTTTCTGGGCTGTCTGGTTTTCCACTGTGACCATTGTAGTACTGGCTTTGACTGTGGTGCAGCGATAGCGTCCTGGACAGTCTGGGGTGGTGGGTGCGCAGCAATGAGTCTGGTCTGTCATTTTTTTGGGCTGAGGTAATGAACCATGGCCCTGGTGCATCGTGAGTGGCAAGGAATAGGAGGGGTGTGGGGTAATCAGAGGTAGTCTCTGCAGTCCCTGAGTGTGCCAGGTCCTTAACAGAGGCAGTGTTCTCATGCCCATCAGGCCATGTAGGCATATTGGGGGTTGGCGTGGAGGAGGTGGACCCTTTTGAATCGGACTTGTGACACCTCACGTGAAGGAGGACTGGCTCTGGGGACATCAGCCATGCTGGCAGCATGGTCCCTGTCACCGATTTCCTGGGAAAGGAAAACATAGGATCACATGGTGTGGCATTGGTGACCATTGATAGGAGGGACCTGATGGATTGGAGCGCCTCAGGAAGGGCCTCTTGCCAGCAGGAGACTGGGAGGCCCCTAGATCGCAGGGCTAGGAGGACAGCCTTCCAGACTATAGCATTCTCCCTTTCAACCTGCCCATTCCTCCAGAGGTTGTAGCTGGTGGTTCTGCTCGTGACAATGTGGCCAGCAGGTACTGGCACAGCTCGTTGCTCATAAATGAGGGTCCCCAGTTGCTATGAATATAGCTGGGGAAGCCAAACAGAGTGAAGAGGCTGTGTAGGGCCTTGATGGCTGTGGCAGCTGTCATGTCGGGGTCTGGGCAGGGGATGGCGAACGAAAAATGCGAGTACTCATCAATGACATTAAGGAATTAGACATTGCAGTCCGATGAGGAGAGGGGTCCTTTGAAATCGACATTCAGACATTCAAAGGGGTGGGTGGCCTTTATCAACTGTGCTCTGTCTGGCCGGTAGAAGTGTGGTTTGCACACTGCACAGACCTGGCAGCTCTTGGTCATCAACCTGATCTCTTCAATGGAGTACAGCAAGTTGCGGGCTTTGATGAAGTGGAAGAACCTGGAGATAGAGATCATTGTGAAGCGGTCAATTTGTGAGCTGGCATGGGTTCCACAGGCTAGGGCATCAGATGGCTCATTGATTGCCTGAAGAAGACTGAGGTCCTCCATCAGCCAGCTACCCACCATGACTACCAGCCCCCCCACATCTCCATCGGGCATACAAAACTCAAAACGGTCAACCAGTTTACCTATCTCGGCTGCACCATTTCATCAGATGCAAGGATCGACAACGAGATAGACAACAGACTCGCCAAGGCAAATAGCGCCTTTGGAAAACTACACAAAAGAGTCTGCAAAAACAACCAACTGAAAAACCTCACAAAGATAAGCGTATACAGAGCCGTTGTCATACCCACACTCCTGTTCGGCTCCGAATCATGGGTCCTCTACCGGCATCACTTACGGCTCCTAGAACGCTTCCACCAGCGTTGTCTCCGCTCCATCCTCAACATTCATTGGAGCGACTTCATCCCTAACATCGAAGTACTCAAGATGGCAGAGGCTGACAGCATCGAATCCACGCTGTTGAAGATCCAACTGCGCTGGGTAGGTCACGTCTCCAGAATGGAGGACCATCGCCTTCCCAAGATTGTGTTATATGGCGAGCTTTCCACTGGCCATCGTGTCAGAGGTGCACCAAAGAAGAGGTACAAGGACTGCCTAAAGAAATCTCTTGGTGCCTGCCACATTGACCACTACCAGTGGGCTGATATCGCCTCAAACCGTGCATCTTGGCGCCTCACAGTTCGGCGGGCAGCAACCTCCTTTGAAGAAGACCGCAGAGCCCACCTCACTGACAAAAGACAAAGGAGGAAAAACCCAACACCCAACCCCAACCAACAAATTTTCCCCTGCAACCGCTGCAACCGTGTCTGCCTGTCCCGCATCAAACTTATCAGCCACAAACGAGCCTGCAGCTGACGTGGACATTTACCCCTCCATAAATATTCGTCCGTGAAGCCAAGCCAAAGACAGGATATTGTAATTGTAGGTGGAAAGTTAAATTCTCCACCTCAATATCTTGTTGTTCTTGATGTTTCCCCACTGCTGGTTATTGAACATGAACTCAACTACAGGTGGTCGGTCAGTAGGGTAAACCATTTACCAGCCAGGTCCTGACTCCAGTGCCTCACTGCCTCGACAATGGCCTGGGCCTCCTTCTCAACAGAGGAGTGTTGAATTTCAGGGCCATGGAGGGTGCAGGGAAAGAAAGCGATGGGTCTGCCCGCCTGGTTAAGTGTGGCAGCCAGACTGAAGTCTGATGCATTGCTCTCCACTTGGAACACCATGTCTGCCATGATGCGGCTGAAGACTGCACAAGCCTCTGGCGTCAGGGAAAAGAGGTGGACTTAACGAGCGGGTGGACCATGTCGATGTAGTTGGGGACCCACTGGGCATAGTAAGAAATGAAGCCCAGGTACCTTTTCAGGGCCTTGAGGATATGGGGGAGGGGGAATTCCAGTAGCGAGAACATGGGGTCAGGGTCGGGACCAATGACTCCATTCACAACAACACAGCCAAGGATGACAAGGTGGGTTGTGCGAAATTTGCACTTGGCCTTATTGTATATGAGATTAAGGAGATTGGCGGTGTGGAGGGATTTTTGAAGATTGGCATCATGGTCCTGCAGGTCGCGACCGCAGATGGTGATGTTGTCAAGGTACAGAAACGTTGCTTGCAGCTCCTACTGATCTACCATGCAGTCCATTTCCCATTGGAAGACCAAGACCCCGTTGGTGACACCGAAGGGGATTCTCAGGAAATACAGAGGCGGCCGTCCACCTTGAACCCAGTATATTGGCAATTCTCTGAGCAGATAGGGAGTTGATGGTCAGCCAATTTTAGGTCGATGGTAGAGAATACCCGGTATTTGTGCAATTTGGTTCACCATATCAGATATATGGGTGGGGGGGGGGGGGGGGTAGACATCTAGATGCATGTACCTGTTAATGGCCTGACTGTAGTCGATGGCCATCCTGCTTTTATCCCTATTCCTCACTACCACCACTTGTGCTCTCCAAGGACTGGTGGTGGCCTCAACAATCCCCTCGTTGAGGAATCACTGCACTTCCGCCCTAATGAAGGCCCTGTCCCCCATGCTGTACCACCTACTTTACAGTGTGGGTGAGGTTGGCGAAGAGTGATGAAGGGGTGATTTTGAGGGCGGTGAGTCCGCAGGTTGTGTGCGATGGGCAATCAGATTGTTGGCTGTGAGCGGTGGGGGAGGGGGCCAAAGGGTCAGGCAATTTATAAACCACTGGTTACAGACAGTGAGGGGCGGATGGGGCTCTTCGTACTCCATCGTCACGCTTTTTAAGGTGACATTGAAAGTCCCGTCCCCGTAGTACGTCAGCGCAGGGCTGTGGCATCAACAGAATTTTAACATTTGTGTTGACTGTTCCCCACACAGTTAGAGTCACTGCACAGTAGCCACGGACATCTGCCGCATGTGACCTTGAGGCCAAGGAGACCTTGTGGCCTTAATACGAGGGAGTAACGCTGCACTGTGTTGGGGTGAATGAAGCTCTCCACTCTCCCACTATTGAACAGTCAACTCATCACATGGGCGTTTACCTGACTGTCCATCATCGATCTGGCGAGTTGATGGGGACTGCCCTGGTCGAGTGTGACAGAAGCCAGTGCCGGATCGCTGCTTGTTGCTGCATCAGAGAGTTTGAGTGTTAAGTCAGGTGATGGCGACATACAGTGGTTTTCCACAGTTCTTTTGTTCATTTTATTCAAAAAGAGATCTTACTGAATTGGGTACAAATTGAGAAGATTCACCTGGTCAATTCCTGGGGAAAATTTGAGCAGGGTGGGGCTCTGCACGATGGAGTTCAGAAGAATGAGACTTATTTTATTGAAATATAAGGTACTGAAGAAGGATATTCTTGAATTGGAGGAACAGTTTGAAGGCAGAGGGTTGTGAATTTAAGACAGAATCGTGGATTTTTTACTCGCGGGTCATGGTAAATTTGTGTCATTCTGTACCTCAGAGAGGTGTGGAGGTAAACCAGACAGGGAAAGAATGGAAACCATTGCCAGGTCCCTCACAGGTTCCGACCTCCCATCCGTGACAGAAATCTGTGAGGCACTGCCTCAAGAAGGCAGCCTGGTTACAACCACTTCTCATTGCTACCTGTGGGCAGATGGTACAGAAGCCTGAATGCCAGCACCTCTCGGCTCAAGAACAGCTTCCTTCCGACGGAAATCAGTCTCTTGAACCTCCCCTTGCAACACTTCTCATGGGCTGCTCTAACATCGCAAAAGGACACTCTGCACCAGGATTACTGTGAATACGTATTGTTTTTTTGTATTCACTGTCTTTTTAAAATTCAATTAAGTTTACTCTGACATTTTTATTTACCTGTTCAGCTGCAACAAGTAAGGATTTTGGTACATGTACAATGTCTCTGACCACTGTTACAACCCCAGAGGACCCCTAAACCCAGCAGCAATAGATATTCACCAAGACAAATGGTTACTTAGACAAAAGTTGCTTTTAATTATCTCTAAACATGAAAACACAATCACACTTTAACTTATCACTATTGACTTAACTAACCTAACTTAACCCTCTTCTAATTCTAAGAGCACGTGTATGTAATGTGTGTCTTGCCGAAGAAACTTTCCTCCTCAGGGTTCTCCAGATAATAACTCTTTCTTTCAGGTCACCACAGAGTTCCTTTTTGTTTCAGTCCTCTCCTCTTGCATGAACCACAAGGGCTTTGACCAGGCTGAACTAAGCACTCACAACCCGTCTTCCAAATTGGGTTTTCCACAAGCTTTCCAGCTTGTCCTGTTCCAGTCCCAGCTGCTGCTGACAGTAAAACTGTAGAACTGATCTCTGTCTGTCTGTCTGTCTGTCTGTCTGTCTGTCTGTCTGTCTGTCTCTCTCTCTCTCTCTCTCTCACACACACACACACACACACACACACACACACACACACACACACACACACACACACAGAAAAAGCCTGTTTTTTTTCTCTCTGCTTGCAAAACCACATAATCCTCTTAGAACAGCGATCCCCTCCAAACAGAAGGTGGCTCCGACAAGCTCTTTCACCTGTCGCCTTTTTGTAAACAACAATCTATTAGTGAAGTCTCTTGGGCACTCTCCAAACCTTTTGCAAAGGCTCTGAGGCCCCGAAATGTCTAGCATTTGCAGAGCTCCAGTATTTTAAATAAAATCTGTTTTAAAGTCTTTGTATGTGACTTACACTAAAAAAATCCTTCCCCAATTTATCTCCCAAAAACATATCTATATTCTCTGTCATACAATAAAATCTTTCTCATTATCTCCTGTGTAATAATCAATAATGAAGAAAGTGGGAAAAAAGAGGTGCTGAATAAATTTCCAATCTTCAAGAAAAGCCAGAGACTGGAAACCTCAAAATGGGTGGGACAAAGGCCAGGATCAGATCCATAATCACCATGAAACAACACATCCGTGCACAAGAGGAAAGAGGATGAATTTAAATATTTCTTCAAATTTAATTTTGAGAATAAGGCAGCTGTGGAAAGGAAATTAATGTCATCTTCTTGGTATTTTTAGGTTCCTGGCTGCGTGTGAATTGAATCGTAGTTTATTTATTCATCAGGGCTCTCTTCACTCACTGGGGAAGATGGACTGGGGATTTAGCAAGTTGCACAATCTTTGTAATGCAATTGGAATTTCCCCAGTGCAGCACTGTTTGGGTTATCTCATAAAGTAAAGTAAGATTTTTAAAAAATTTAATCTGTTCATGTTCTCTGTTGAGGAGAATCCTTGCACACCGTGAGACACTGTGTGACCTGTGCTGTGAACTGGAATTCACTGGTAGGGTGTTGTGCTAATGGCTGGCCCTGCCCCCATCTGCTCACATATAACCCTGGTTTCCTGCCTAAACCCAGAACCCTTCTGAAGATGACTGGGAGACCCTACCCATAGTTATAAGCTAATAAAAGCGTTTGTTCTCCCTCCACTCGTGAGAGCTTGTATTCGCGCTACAACCTGTAGAACATATATGAGCTGGTGGCATCACAGCCTCATTTGGGAATTTGAGCAGAAGGCTGCAAAAGGTAGCAAACGTAGCCAGGTCCATCACAGGCTCCGACCTCCCATCCATTAACGACGTCGATGTGAGGTGCAGCATCAAGAAAGCAGTCAGCGTCATAAAGGACCCTCATCACCCTGGTCATAGATTCTTCTCACTGCTGCCTTTGGGCAGAAGATTCTGAGGTCTGAAGACTAACACCTCTAAGTTCCAGAACAATTTCTTTCCAACAGAGATCAGGGTCTTGAACTTCCCCTTGTTACACCAATCAGGGTCTGCTCCAACATCACAGAAGGACTAGGTCTACACTACTGCAAGTCGCTGGTTTTTGCACCAGGATAACTGCAAATATTTATTATTATCTCGAGTATTTATTGTCTCATTTAATTTAAGATTACTGTTGCAGTTTTTTTTCTTTGCAAGTATCTATTTGCTGCAGCAGGTCAGAATTTTGGTGCACGTGCACATTGTACAATGTGTATGTCAATAAACTCATTCTCCGTATAATCCAGTGTGATGCCATGTAGTTGAAGTGCTCTTGTACTTGATAAAAAGAATGAGGATAAAGCTAACACCTCAAGATTGGACAACAATGCCATAAGTTGTGCCTTCAGCCACTCAGCCCATCGAATCTGCTCCATGGCTGATCTCCTTTTTTTGGAGACCTGGCATGGTCACACCCATGTGATCAATCAACCTGCCAACCCAACACATTTTTGAACGTGGGAGGAAACTGGATCCCCCGGGGAAAATCCATGCGGGCTACAGGGAGAATGTACGAACTCCTTACAGACAGCACCGGATTTGAACCCGGGTCACTGGCGCTGTAGAAGTGTCATGCTGTGGGACGAACAATGTATTTTTCCTCTCCACCCCATTCTCCTGCCATCTCCCCATAACCGTTAATGCCCTTATTATTGAAGAACCTATCAACTTCAGCTTTAAATCTACTTAATGTCTTGGCCCCCACAACTGACTGGCAACAAATTCCACAGATTCTCCACGCTCTGATTGAAGAAATTTCTACGCATCTCAATTCTTAAAGGAAAATTCTTTCATTCTGAGGCTGGGCCCTGTGGTCCAAGACTTTCAAACAACTGGAAACATCTTCTCCATGTCCACTCAAAGATGGAGAGGTGGGAGAGGCAGAAGCCCCAAATAGATTTCAACAGTACTGGGATGTGTGGTAGGAGAGCGAGGATTTTTTAGCCTCTATGCTGGGTGCAGGGATGAGGTTGGTCAAAAAGAGAATTTCTAATTATAATAGAGCTCTAATATTTGCCAAGTTCTGATTCTGAAACAGGGAATTTAATCTTACAAAAAGTGCCAGACAATGAACAAGAACCTTCCTTGAATACATTGAATTAGTCTACTTAAAAATATTAAATGCGCCATAAATTTCCATCATTCCATGTCGCCTATTCTTTTAAACAATCTCAATATTTCACTTCATGCATAAAACCTGAAAACACACGGCCTCAGGGAATAGTGCATTATGGCACAACGATGTATTCTCACACGACACCTCTCAATCTTGTTGAGCTTATTTGTGAAGGCAACAAGCACATAACAAGTGAGACAAGACGGTTAATTGACAATCTGGCACTCACTGTGGAATCAGGGCTCCCATCAACACTCCTGTTATTGTCTGATGCATTTATGTCATGAAGCTGGAGAGGGTGCAGCAAATATTCACAAGGATTTCATACAGCATTGAATAGGCCCCTCACCCCAACTTGCTGACATTTTGGGCTAGTCCCATTTCCCCTGCATTTTGTCCCCATCCTTTTAAACCCTTCCCATCCCTATATCTGTCCAAATGTCTTTTCTTTTTTTTTGGTAATTTTTTTGTTTATTGCACTGTGAACCATATCAATAACAATATATACAAGTGTTCATCATTGAAATATACACAGTGACATTTTCTTTTTTTCCCCTTCATCCCTTCCTACCACCCCCATAACTTAAAATAAGAATCAAAAGCAAAAACAAGCAAATAATAAAAACACACAAAAAACAAAAAAAAATGAAAAAAAGTCATATCATCCATATTTCCATATTGAAGTCTTATCGTACTTGTATCATTTCACATTAAGAGATGGAGATCCGAAATCGGCAGTTTCTAACTTATTCTATGTATGGTTCCTAAATTTGTTCAAATAAAGTATATTTGTCTTTTAGATTGTAAGTAATTGTTTTTCTAATGGAAACACTTTTTCATCTCGATATGCTGGGTGGTGTGGGTCTTTGATGACTGCTGCTGCTCTCTAACAGCAGTATTCCCTGAAGATGTACTCAATAGTGGGGAGGGTTTTGCCTGTGTCCACTACCTTTTGCAGGGCTTTAATGCTCAAGGGTATTAGTGCACAAGCTGGATTGCTTGCAAGATAAACTTTCTCACTGAGCCATGGTACCTTGAACATGAAAGTAGAAAACGTTGGAAACACTCAAAATGGCAGGCAACATCCGCAGAGGGAAAAGGAAGCAACGTTTCCCACTCAGGTTGGGTGAGAAGATGCAGATTAAGGGTGCAAGGTGAAATTTTTAAGGGGAGCTTCTTGATTCAAAGGGTGGTGAGTGTGTGCAACGAGCTACCAGCTGAAGTTGTTGTCACATTTGTGGCCCGAAATGTGAAGTTAATAAAACATTAAACACAAGTTTTATCAGGTAAACTTCTCAGTGTCTTTTTATTTTCCGTTTCCTTTGTTCTCCTGCTTGTGCTCTTATCTCTCTCTCTCATACCAGGTGACTTCCGGTACATCTCATACATATTCATTATCATGACATCCCTCCTTTAATCAGAAATAAACTTTACCTTCACTTACCAATATCCCTCGGAAACATACAAACATCGTAACTAATGGTAATACTATAACTCAACTACATAAAATTTACTTCCTACAGCACTCATACATGCACTTTATGATATAAGATTAAATACTGTCCCAAAGTTCTTATTAAAACTATGGCACAAAGTCTTCGTATCGTTTGGGCACTTTCCGGTTTCATTTCGGCCTGCCTGCGATATTGTCGTCGCTTCTCGGTTGTTCACTCTCAGCGTCGGAAATACTGCTCACCACGGCTTCGGGTGTTTCTGGCGCTCTAGTCACTTCATCAGGAGTGCTGGTAACTGCCTCTGGAACATCATCAGGTCTCTCAGTTTCAGCATCTCGTATTGGCCTTTCAACCTCTTCGCTCAATGTATCTCTGGACTGGTACCTTTTTACACCTGATACATTTCTCTTATACAGGACTCCAGTCAGAGACTTGACTGTCACCATACTGCCACTTCTGGATACAACAGTATAGGGTTGATGGTAATAAGGTATGTCTAGCTTACCACCAGTTTCATGCCTCACTAGAACATTATCTCCTGGCATGATGTCTGAGTACTTGGCTCCACATTTCGAATCTGTGTACAGCTTTGCTGCACCTTTCTTTTCAGCATCGTGGTCCCTCATCTCCTGGTCGTCTTGGATTTCCTTTATTTCTGGCATTTTTGTGCGGATTTTTCTCCCAAAAAATGCTTTTGCAGGACTTTTTCCAGTGGTTGCATGAGGCGTTGCTCGATAGACAGCCACATAAGATAGCAATGCTTCTCGCCAATTTTGTCCTTCTGCGTGTGCAATCCTCAATCGTTTTTCAATGGATTGATTTTGTCTCTCTACTTCCCCGTTGGCTTGCGGCCATTTCGGAGTTACTTTATGATGGTGGATACCTGTGGTCCTCATGTATTCCACAAATGTCTCTGAAATGAATTGTGGACCATTGTCAGAGTATAATGTAACAGGTAATCCATATCTTGCGAATATCTCTGCTAACGCTTGTATTGTTTTTTCAGTGGTTGTGGACTTCAACACCACGTACTCATAGTATCTGCTGTAGTAATCTATCACTACCATAATTCATTCACCCGTCGGTAAAGGTCCAAGAAAATCAACAGCTACGTCGATCCATGGTCCAGTCGGGAGTTGCGTACTCCGGATCGGTTCTGGCGGATTACTCCTACTTGTGATTTGACATCCGTGACAAGTTTTAACAAATTTCTCTGCGTCTTTATCACAACCTGGCCACCATACCTTGGTTCTGAGGTTTTGCTTGGTACCAACAATGCCTAGGTGTCCTTCATGCGCTAAGGATACGATCTTCGGTCTCAATCTTTGCGGAATCACCAATCTGCAACCTCTTAATACACACTGTCCGATGCAACAAAGTTCGTCTCTAATGGGAATGTAAGCCTTGTGAGTACACTTGTCCCATTGTCCACTCTGTATGCATTCTCTTACTTCCATAAGTTCTGGATCATGTTCGGATTCTCTCTCAACCTCCTTCGTAGTCACAGCTTTCGGTGTCGACTGAATAGCTACGAAGCGTACAAAGCTCTCTGTTTCTGTTCCCAATTCTGACTTTGATCGTGGACCACCATCCTTCACCAATCTGGACAGTGGATCTGCAATGTTTGCTTTCCCTGCAATGTGGATTACTTTATATTTGTAGGGTTGTAGTCTGAGTACCCATCTTTTATTCTGGCACATGGTTTGGATCTAGGTGCATAGATCACCTCTAATGGCTTATGATCTGTGATGAGTTCAAATTCAATGCCGTATAAATATGCATGGGACCTCTCACAGGCCCATACAAGTCCGAGTGCTTCTTTCTCTGTCTGAGAGTATCTTCTTTCCACATTTGATAACGATCTGCTGGCATAGGCAATGATTCTTGGTCCTCCATCATGCATCTGGACCAACTCGGCTCCTAAACCAACCGGGCTCGCATCCGCTATGACTTTGGTTGATGCCGCCGGATCGTAATATCCAAGAGTTTTTGCATCTGTCAGGCTTTGCTTCAGTGCTGTGAACGCTTTCTTCTGCTCAGATCCAAAATGAAATGGTACACCTTTCCTGGTTAGTTTCCTTAGTGGTTCTGCCACTGTAGTGAAATTAGGAATGAACTTTGCACAAAAATTGACCAATCCCAGGAAACTCCTCACCTCTGTTGCGTTCTGAGGTGCACGTGCATCTGCAATAGTTTTCACCTTAGCCTCTGCAGGGTTTAGTCCTTCCCGTGTAAGTCTGTGTCCCATGAAGTCCATTTCTGACACACTGAACTGGCACTTGTTTCCATTCACGGTAAGGCCTGCCTCCTGTAGTCTAGATAGTACACGCCTCAACCGTTTGTCATGCTCTTCCTTCATTGGTGCATGGACTATGATGTTGTCAGAAATGTTGGCAACTCCAGGAATGGCTTGAATCACTCGATGGATTTCATACTGGTAGATCTCCGAAGCTGCATTAATTCCAAATGATAGTCTCTTGTAACGATACAATCCACAGTGAGTCACAAATGTTGTCACATCTCGGGAACCTGGATCCAGCTCTAATTGCATTTCAGATCAATTTTTGAGAATATCTTACTGGTAGTTAGTTCTTGAAGTATTTCCTCCACTGTTGGTATAGGGTGTCGTTCTCTAATTATAGAGAGATAAGAACACAAGCAGGAGAACAAAGGAAACAGGAAAATAAAAAGACACTGAGAAGTTTACCTGATAAAACTTGTGTTTAATGTTTTATTAACTTCACATTTCGGGCCACAAATGTGACATTGGCGATGAGGATGAAAGAATCTTGAAGAAAATTAAAGACTAAACAAGATTACAGAGGATTACAGACAACTTCAAGGTGATAAGAATTTTCTCTTTGCTTAGTACTTTTGGGGCTGGAATATTTCCTCACGGCTGGTGCAAACGGTGACTTTCTAACACATAGTGGAATTGCTCATTTTGACCCAACGGGTGATGCAAGCACTGCAAGTGTGAAGTGGAAGGCATGGCTGGAAGAATTTGAATCCTACGCCGACAGTCGTGGCCTATTTCTAGATACCGGTACAGTTGAACAAAAAGCGCAGAGAAGGGCGTTACTTCTTTTCACTGCTGGACCTGCAGTTCGGGAAACATTTAAGACACTTTTGAATACTGGAAGAAAGGATGAGTACCGGAAAGCGGTAGATGCATTAAATGCACACTATGTAGTGACACCGAATGCTACATTTCAATGCCATTTGTTTTGGAGAACGAGACAAGAAGATGGCCAGACAATTGCTCAGTACGCGACGAGACTACGCCAGCTAGCTGTTGGATGCAATTACATGCAAGCTGATTTGGACAACCAATTATTGGATCAAGTCGTACAGCACTGCAGATCAGATAAACTCAGAAGACGTCTACTGGAAAGAGGGAGTGAGTTGGAACTCACCGATGCTTTAACCATTGCTGCTGCATTAGAGGCTGTTGAAGGGCAATTTCATACCATGACCCTGAAAGACAACTCAAGCCAGCAAATTAAGAGGCTCTCACATCGCCATAATCAGCCAAGATATACGTCGACACAGGACGTGGAGTGTTATCGATGTGGAAACCGAGGTCACTTTGGAAAAGACCCATATTGCCCGGCCAAAGGCAAAGTTTGCAGAAAGTGTGGAGGTAAGGACCACTTTGCAAAGAAGTGCAAAAGCAAGTCCAATGCAGACCAGAAGAGGAAGAGTACAACTTCCAAAGGCAAGGCCTGGGGGAAAGGAAAGTATCCTGGAAAGAAAGATACCATTCGCCAGATAGACGGTGACGATGATGATACCCAGGAGGGACAGAGTTGTTACCAATTTACGTTGAATGAAGTACATCATGAGAAGATCCCAGTGATCATTGGTGGAGTGACAGTTCAGGTCATTGTAGACTCAGGCAGTGACAGTAATGTGATTGATCGACATTTATGGGAGAAGTTGAAAAGGAAAAAGATCATCTGTACCTCAAAGAAGTGTTCCAAGAAACTGTATCCATACACAGCAACCAAGCCATTGCAGACCATTGGATGTTTTACTGCAACTGTTGAAGCTGGAGATAAGTACACCGAAGCAGAGTTTATGGTCATAGAAGAGAGGGGAGAACCATTGCTGAGTAGAAGCACAGCGCAAGACCTAGCAATACTTCATATTGGAGCTTGTGTTCTTATCTTTCTCTCATACCACGTGACTTCCGGTACATCTCATACATATTCATTATCATGACAGTTGTGAATGTGGGTTTGATTTGACATGTAAGAGGAGAGTGGAGAGCTAGATGGATAGGAGGGGTATGGAGGGCTATGGTCAGGGTTTCAGATAATTGGGACAAGGTGGATCAACACAGACTAGATGGACTAAAGCAATGGTTTTCAAACATTTTCTTTCCACTCACATCCCACTTTAAGTAATCCCTATGTCATCAGTGTTCTGTGATTAGTAAGGGATTGCTTAAGGTGTGATGTGAGTGGGAAGGGAAGGTTGAGAATCACTGCCCTCAACCCAATTCTTACTGAAATATTTTGCTTGAGAATAGTTGTCATTGGTCCACTTCTTATGGAGTTCTGAAACATAACAAGTCAATTAGGCACGATTAAAACAGTGGACTGTTATAGTGTTCCATGGTTCTGTGACTGATATTCCACCCAAAGTATCAAAGTAATGGAAGAGTCTGCAGATACTTGTATCAAAGTTGTCAGTTAAAATGAAGGATCTTGACCCAAAACGTTGACTATTTCCTTTACGGCTGTTGCCTGAACTACTGAGTTCCTCCAACACATTGTCTTTTGCTCTTGGTCAAAGTAATGTTAACAGAAGTGATGTCCTTACAAGAAGTCTTGGACCTGAAAGGTTAACCCTGTTTCTCTTGCCCCAGGCACTGCCTCCTTCAGCTGAAGGTTTGAGATTTAAACTATCTGTAACTTTTTGGGCTCTGCCCCTTTATCCTTCCTTGACTGGTTACATCCACACTGGTAAAAGTTTCAATATCTTACAAGGTATAATTAAAAAAGAAAATTAAGGGAATCTAAGTGAACCAATTTCACAATATAATGATGAACACAGAAAACAAAACCTAAAATCCTTTGCAAATGTTTTAAGAGATTTCCAGAAGTATTTCAGAAGTAATGGGGAATGTAGATGAATGCATTGGTTAATTTGATCGTGTCCTATTAAAAAAGATAGATTTTAATCCATCAGTGTAAATTGACCAGTATTTCCATTCCTTCCAAGCACTTTCAGTATTGGTTTGGAAAATGCAATCAAGATGCAGATTGTCTTGTTTAAAAATCTGTTTTACCCCCAAAACAAAGCAGCCACATGTTGCGCAGCCTCTGGCCCAGTTGTGCACATCTGGCAGATGTTGCAATGGCTAGTTGCTTAACATGCACGGCAGATAAATGTTGCACTGGCCAGCCAGTGATTGCTCACTGCAGACAGATGTTGGATGGGCCAGTGACTGTGAATGGTCAAATAGTGTCCACAACCTGCAGGCAGATGTTACTCTGGCTGACTAGTGGCCACAATGCTCAGATGTTGCACTGGCAAACTAGTGAAAAAAGAATGGCAGTGCTGCCAGAGAGTGGGACACAGTTCTGCTCTGCAGGGTCCTACTGCCTGGTCTCGATGCCGTATAGGCTTTAAATGAGCTGTTAGAGGAGCCGTCAGTGTGTTTTTAAAAAAATATATCATGTAAGCACAGAGCTCTGTGCCTAAGATGGCTGCGCCTGTCCTGAGCAGCATATCACGAGGGGTTGCAGAATTTGGTGGAACATTGGACTGGTGCTGGGCACCAGAAATGGGGAGAAAACCCCCAATGAGTCAGAGAAGCATGGGAGATGGCCCTTCAGATTTATTGTCAGAGTACAAACATGACATCACATACAACCTTGAGATTATTTTTTCTGTGGGACAGGCAGAATTTCTACTTATCAATAGTGGAAAAAGCTGTACTTAAATGAAAGATATGAATATAAAAGAGTGAAAGGCGTAAACAAACTGTGTAATACAGAAAAAATATTCAGTAATAAATAATGCACAAAGTAAAAGTCCCAAAACAAGTTTCTGATTGAGTTTGTCGTTGAGTCTGATGGTAGAGGGGTAGCAGCTGTTCCTGAATCTGGTGGTGCAAGACTTGTGGCACTGAGATCTCTTTCCTGATTAACTTGTCCACAGCGGTTTGATAAAATCTGTATTGACCCTGTGTCATGTTGGGAAGAGTATCAGGTTGGGTGGGTTCAATGAGAGAGAAGTTTGGACACAACTTTAACAATCATATGTAACTTTTATTAACACACGGGAAATAAAACAGGGGAGAACGTTCAATGGTACTCGATCACTGTTTCACTTCAGTGACAATATAAACATTCACCTCGAACTATGTTTGGACTCCGACCGTGGTAAACCTATACTCAAGCCACTCACACACTATAAACAGGGACTCTTAAAGACACCTGGTTCCCTGTACCAATGGGGGTGCGGCTCTCTGCAAGTATTGATCTATTGCAATACTATGGCTCAGCTTCAGTGTAGCTCACACCTTACCTGCGACACTTCTAGCAATGTCCACAGTAGCAACATGGCATGGAGTGATGTCTGGGGCTTGGACCACAAGGCAGATATAGAGAATGTGCTGAGTGTTGGTGGTATATACACTGCTAATCTGTGCTTCGAGCCAATAATGATGCTAGGAAATTTAAATTAGACAACAGCTTGGTGTGCACTAATAGATGGCTGGAGTCCAAACTTAATTGACAGGTGATGTGACTTCCTGATGCATTTCAGATGGGGAGGACATGTGACCACCTGCAATCCACACATTCCAGATAGGCAGGGAGATCAGGTTTCCTCCGCATACAACACCCTGTTGGAACCATTCAGATCCTCAACTGAACTATTCAACACCCTCAATCTACCGACTCGAGACAGTCCTCAAGGAAGAATGTATCAGGAAATGACCAAGGCAAGCAGACCAGCAAGGGCTCTGCGGCTGAAGAACCCACACAGGCTGCAGGCTGTTGGCGGCTTGTGGTCGAAGGACTCACACAGGCTGCGGGCTGTTGGTGGATTGTGGTCGAAAGACTCACACAGGCTGCGGGACACTGGCTCATGGGAACCAGGCATAGAAATTAGATTCAAGAGGATGCTGAGAGCCACAAGGGGCCTTGGGCACTGATGCCTTCCTGCTCGTGTCAAAGGTTTGGATCTGGAGCTCAGGCAATCAATGAAATCTGAGAAGACTGTGAGAGTGTGGGAGAAGAATCTAGACATTCAGTGTCACTGAAGAAAATAAAAACTCACCAAGATGCTGGAGGAACTCAGCTGGTCTTTCAGCATCCATAGGAGAGGAAGATATATTGCCATAGTTTCAGCTCTGTTCAAGGAATAGCTTTTTACCTTTGTCTCCTATGGATACTGAAAGACCAGCTGAGTTCCTCCAGCGTCTTGGTGTGTTTTTTACTCCAATCACAGGATCTGTAGTTTCGCATTTCACTCAGTGGCTCTGAAAGGACTCCCTTTTGCTTCTCCTTCTCTTTTTATTTCAGGTTGTCAGGCAATGCCCATAGTGACTCTTTAACTCTCAGCAGGCAAAAATTGAAGAGTATATATATAAAAAACATTTTTTTGTATTATTATGTGAAATATAAGGAATCTTGACTACCGCTTGCGTGCAGATGTAACACGAGCTCGTCAGTGTCCAGGCAACCCAGACAGATGTTGCACTGGTGAGGCAGTGAAGGCGCACCACACATAGATGTGCCACCGGCCTGCCAGCCACTGCGAGCTGCTGCAGCCAGATGTACGACCGGCCAGCCACCACGAGCTGCTGCAGCCAGATGTAGGACTGGCCAGACACCACGAATTGCTGCAGCCAGATGTGGGACCGACCAGACACCGTGAGCTGCTGCAGCCAGATGTGGGACCAGCCAGACACCACGAGCTGCTGCAACCAGTCGTGGGACCTGCCGGACACCACGAGCTGCTGAGGCCAGATGTGAGACCAGCAGGACATCACGAGCTGCTGCAGCCAGATGTGGGACCAGCGAGACACCATGAACTAGTGCAGTCTGATGTGGGACCGGCCAGACAACGCGAGCTTCTGCAGCAAGACGTGGGATCGGCCAGACACCGTGAGCTGCTTCAGGCAGATGTGGGACCGGCCAGACACCCCGAGATGCTGAAGCCAGACATGGGACCAGCCAGACATGGACTGCTGCAGCCAGATACGGGAACAGCCAGACACCATGAGCTACTGCAGTTTGATATGGGACCAGCCAGACACCGCGAGCTGCTGAAGCCAGATGTGGAACTGGCCAAACACCGCGAGCTGCTTCAGCCAGATGTGGGACCGGCCAGACACTGCAAGCTGCTTCAGCCAGATGTGGGACCGGCCAGACACCCCGAGATGCTGAAGCCAGACATGGTACCAGCCAGACATGGACTGCTGCAGCCAGATACGGGAACAGTCAGACACCATGAGCTACTGCAGTTTGATGTGGGACCAGCCATACACCGCGAGCTGCTGAAGCCAGATGTGGAACCGGCCAGACACTGCGAGCTGCTTCAGCCAGATGTGGGACCGGCCAGACACCCCGAGATGCTGAAGCCAGACGTGGGACCAGCCAGACATGGACTGCTGCAGCCAGATACGGGAACAGCCAGACACCATGAGCTACTGCAGTCTGATGTGGGACCAGCCAGACACCGCGAGCTGCTTCAGCCAGATGTGGGACCGGCCAGATACCGCGAGATGCTGAAGCCAGACGTGGGACTGACCAGACATGGGCTACTGCAGCCATATGTGGAATCAGCCAGACACCGTGAGCTGCTGCAGCCAGATGTGGGACCGGCCAGACACCGCGAGCTGATGAGACCAGATGTGCCGCCAACTCCTGGTAGCAACGCCAGCCGGTGCAACGCCCCCAGGTTGCCATGGGGAGGCTGCGGCGTTTGGCCAATGAGCGGACGCGACGCTGGAGAGTGGCGGGTGCGGGAGGAAGTGGCTGCCCCGAAGATGGCGGTGCGGAGGACGTGAGGGAAGCGGCTGCCCGCCGACTGCGGCCTCTAGCGCCATGCTGCTCTCGTTGATCGTGCACACGCATTCATTGCGCTACTGGCTGCCCGCCGCCCTCATGATGGGCACGGCGCCCGCCTACTTGCTCACCTGGGCGGCCTGGCGCCTGCTGTCTCTGCTGCTGCCAGCCCGCCTCTATCACCGGCTGGACGACCGGCTCTACACCATCTACCAGAGCGTTGTCCTCTTCTTCTTCGAGACATACACCGGGGTGGAGGTGAGAGCACGGACCCGGACCCCGCCCTCTCTTCAAGGCCACTCTCCATCCTCCCCCCCCCACCCCAGACCCCCCTCCATCTTCCTTCTCCCCCCCCACCCCAGACCCCCCTCCATCTTCCTTCTCCCCCCCACCCCAGACCCCCCTCCATCTTCCTCCTCCCCCCCACCCCACCCCAGACCCCCTTCCTCAACCCCTCTCCAGGCCCCCCTCCTCCTCCTCTTTCACCCCACTCCTCTCCCCCCTTCTTCCCCCCTCCTCAGTGTGTCTCCTACCCTCCTCAGAGCCACCCTCCCCCTCCCAAAGCTATCCTATCCCCCTCCAAAGCTACCGTCTCCCCTCCTCCTGCCCCAGTCCTCCCACTCTTTCACCCTCTCTCCTCCACCTTTACCCCCTTCCCCTCAGGACCACCCTCTCCCCTCCCCTCAGGACCACCCTCTCCCCTCCCCTCAGGACCACTCTCTCCCCTCCCCTCCCCCAGGACCACCCTCTCCCCTCCCATCCCCCTCAGGACCACCCTCTCCCCTCCCCTCCCCCTCAGGACCATCCTCTCCCCTCCCTTCCCCTCAGGACCACCCTCTCCCCTCCCCCTCAGGACCACCCTCTCCCCTCCCCTCCCCCTCAGGACCACCCTCTCCCCTCCCCCAGGACCACCCTCTCCCCTCCACTCCCCCTCAGGACCACCCTCTCCCCTCCCCCTCAGGACCACCCCCTCCCCTCCCCCTCAGGACCACCCTCTCCCCTCCCCCTCAGGACCACCCTCTCCCCTCCCCTCCCCTCAGGACCACCCTCTCCCCTCCCCTCCCCCTCAGGACCACCCTCTCCCCTCCCCTCCCCCTCAGGACCACCCTCTCCCCTCCCCCTCAGGACCACCCTCTCCCCTCCCCCAGGACCACCCTCTCCCCTCCCCTCCCCCTCAGGACCACCCTCTCCCCTCCCCTCCCCCTCAGGACCACCCTCTCCCCTCCCCTCCCCCTCAGGACCACCCTCTCCCCTCCCCTCCCCCTCAGGACCACCCTCTCCCCTCCCCTCCCCCTCAGGACCACCCTCTCCCCTCCCCTCCCCCTCAGGACCACCCTCTCCCCTCCCCTCCCCCTCAGGACCACCCTCTCCCCTCCCCTCCCCCTCAGGACCACCCTCTCCCCTCCCCTCCCCCTCAGGACCACCCTCTCCCCTCCCCTCCCCCTCAGGACCACCCTCTCCCCTCCCCTCCCCCTCAGGACCACCCTCTCCCCTCCCCTCCCCCTCAGGACCACCCTCTCCCCTCCCCTCCCCCTCAGGACCACCCTCTCCCCTCCCCTCCCCCTCAGGACCACCCTCTCCCCTCCCCTCCCCCTCAGGACCACCCTCTCCCCTCCCCTCCCCCTCAGGACCACCCTCTCCCCTCCCCTCCCCCTCAGGACCACCCTCTCCCCTCCCCTCCCCCTCAGGACCACCCTCTCCCCTCCCCTCCCCCTCAGGACCACCCTCTCCCCACCCGCCCCCCTTTTCAGGGCCACCCTCTCACACCTCCACCCCGCTCAGGGCCACCCTTTTCCAGCTCTTCTCCCCCCCCACCGCTGCCAGCCTCTCTCCCTCACTACTCCCTTGACATTTCCATATCTCAGCCTCACCTTCACTCCAGCTTTGCCCTTTCCCCCACATCTCACTGCCTCACCCTTCAGACTTAAGCTTGCCACTCCCCAGTGTACCATACAGAGGCAGCAGATGTGCAAACTTCAGGCAAGTTTGCCTTTGCAATCACTCAATGGCAGATAATAAATTTACTCATTGAATAATTGTCAGATTTATTCAAGTACAGGATTCTTATTGAACAGAATTTAATTTGAAATCTTTGCCATTTAGCTGGCAGAAATGTTTTCTATGTAAGGTTTGCATTTGATGCTGTCCACACACAGTTCGATCAAACGTGCCAAGTACTTTGTTTCTTTGTTGACACATTACATTTAACCCTGTATCAAAGTAGTGAAGTTAACATACAACAGAAAAGGGGTTGTAGCTTTCTGAGGCCATGTGCAATGAATCTTTCCTGAACAGAAAGTTTTCTTGATTGAGTTCTGAGTATTACCCTGCGAGTGATTTCACAAATTGTGCATTTCAATCATTTGTATATCTATTGTATCAAATATAATTCTCAAGCATTATTCTGTTTTTGGCTTTACAACAGTTTGCATTGCAAGGAGGTATAACAAGGACATTCTTTAATAGTCATGGGATGGTAAATTATCAGTGGAAGGAATTTTGTTTTGTAAAAAAAAACAAAATATGATGTCAAATTTTTTTTGTCATAATTTTTGCTTTGATGTTTTGCACCATTTATTTGGACTTAAAATAACAGACGACAAATGGCATTGTGATCCATTTTAACTGCATTACACTTATTCCCTGAACATCTGAACTGGCCTACTGCTTGTCCAGAATGAGTGGTGAGTATACCTTAGCCACTACCATTTTGTTCATTTGCATGGATCCTATTTTCTCTCTCCTCTCAACGCTGTCTACTTTGCTACCTCTATTTTGGCCTTGGCCAGTCTTCAAGTGAAACCCCAATTTGTTGGTTTTCATAGTTGTCATTTTTCAAAATGTTGCTGTCACTGTCCAAACGTTTGCTCAGCACATTCATCCATCCATCCAATCGTCCCAGTTCCTACTAGTCCAAATATAGTCTTGTGTGCATCCTCACATTCATCCTGTTGTCATCTATACTCTAAACTCTAGAGTTCCTTCCCAGAACCCACTTTGCCTCGTTACTTTTAGATTGCTTCTCAAAACCCTACTCTGACCAAGCTTTGGGTCGCAATCTAAGGTTCTTGTGCAATGCCTTGAGTTTACTTGCGATGCTTAGAACTGATAATAAATGCAAGCTGCATGCTGGGGTATGCAGAATAAAAGATAATTTCAGCAACATTTTGGCAACATGTATTTCCTGAAACTAGTAGATCTCATTTTTCATTAATTTTGCTCAGGTTCTCATTTGGTGTCACTAATAAAGGGGAAATCAGATTTAAGTGGTTTGAGGAGAATGGATTTAGTGATGTGGGAAATCTTTCTTAAAATATTGGATGCTCAGCTGCTTTCGATGTGAATAGGAATAATTGTATGGAATCTTATTCCTCAGAGGCATCTGATTTTTAATTTTTAATTTGTTGAGTTCTTCCCTTTGTGATTTTGCTGATGTTTCCATAGGTAACTTCATTTTGGATCTCATGCCTGTATCACATTAGTGAATTTTAGTGCTAGGTACAAGACAAACATGAGGCATATCAGAAATGAGACCAGTCTTCTTTGTCAATGATTGCATTTACATGCATCTCTGAATAACAGGCAGCACGTAAATTGTTGCTTGGTTTTCATCTTCCCTCCACTTTCTGCCTTTGCATCTACATATTGCTCCTTGATCCAAAGAAGTCGGAGCGGCACGGTTGGCATAGCGGTTAGTGCAATACCTTTATGGTGTCAGTGATCTGGACTGGACCAGGGTTTGAATTCTGCACTGGAGCTTGTACATTCTCCCCGTGTCTATGTAGGTTTTCTCCAGGGGCTCTGGTTTCCTCCCACCCTTCAAGAACATACTGAGGGTTTGGATGACTGGGCTGTAAATTGGGCAGCATGGGCTCATGCCAAAATGGCCTGTTACTGTGCTGTATGTCTCAATTCAAAATTTAAGTGGGGTTAATTTGTGAATGTACAATCATAATCAGTTTTTCCTCTCTCTCACCTTTCGTGACTCTCATACCTTTTATCTGTTTTTTTTAAATGTTGATGAATAGATTGAGTAACCATAGAAATTTAGCAGGATGAAGATGTTCTTATAGAAACCTAAAGTTATACAAGGAATAGGTGAGATAGAAGCAGTGAGAGATGAGAATGAGAAGACAACCTCAAGATTCGGGGAAGTTGATTTAAGATCGAGATAGGAGGAACAGCTTCTCTTAGAGAGTAGTGAATCTGGAATTCTCTGCCCAATGATGCATTGGAGACAGTCTCATTGAACATACAGTGCAATTCAGATTATCCCAAATGGTTGGGACCAAGCCTATTTCAGATAAATGTTTTTATTGGCGAACTGGTCATTAAAAAAAAACAGCCCAGTAGCAACAGCAAATCACCTGCAGTGGTCTTTAAACAACAATAAACAATAAGGTAAGAGTTTTTAAGCATTAAAAATAATGTTTCATTCTTAAAAAGAAAATGCTGGCCACCTCCAATCACTCCCGCTGGGAGCCTGAGGGTCCTGCTCCTGCCAGGCGCTTGAGGTCCCCACTGCTGCCGGGAGCCCGATGTCCCCGATCAGTTTGTCTCGAAAAATATTTGGATAACTGATGATTTTGGAGAAGCCAATTTTGGATAATCGGAGTTGTACTGTATTTAAGATGCGGGATTTTGAAGAATAGGAGAACTGGTGGTCATATGGAGTTAGTGGGAAAGTAGAGCTTAGATTATGGCCAGATCAGCTGTGATCTTAATTACAGCGCATGATTGATGGGCCTGATGGCCTGCTCATGTTATTTTCACAAACTATGTATATTGATTCAACCATCATCAACAGCCACTTATTCTCTGAATCTTGATAAGATTATGAAGGGAGTTTGATCTCAAATTTCTCTATGCCACAAGATTGGAGATTTCAAATTCCAGTATTCCTGCAGGTAAACTTCTCAAATGACTTCAGACAACTATTCTGAAGCTGCTCTGGCTGGTTTTCCACCATCTCTTACATTCTAAGCCTCAGGCTGTGCTCCATTTCATGAATCTTTCAGGCCCTGTGCTAGCTGGCATTGATTCATTCTGATCTCCATCATTGTGAGATTGCTTTTCTTTCATGTTTTTGCTTTGTCCTAGTCTGGCACCACTTTCTGGCCGACAAACCTTGGTCTCTGACATGTTCCTCAAAAATATCCCAACTCTTGGAGGAAAATGTTGATTCTTCTTTTGGACACAAACCTTTTTCTGGGGGTAGGGCTGGGCGATCTTGACTACTATGCACGCGTGCTCTTAGATTTGTTTCCTTGAACTCTGGTAAAGTAGCAAATCAATACTGCTCACAAGGACAAAGGGAAGGGCTACATTGGAATACCATCACCTCCCAAGTTGCCTTCAATCTCTGATCATGTGATTAAGATGATGTTCACAAGATCACAAGCAAAAGGAGCAGAAGTAGGTCCATTAGCCCATTGAATCTGATCTGTCATTCTAATCTTGAGCTGATCCAACCATCCACTCAACCCCATTCCCTGACTTTTTCCCTGTCATTTGATTAATCAGGACATCAAGGATATCTGTCAATCTCTCCCTGAAATACACCCAACAAACTCATTTCTTTAATTGCCTGTGGCAACAAGTTCCACAGACTCGTGAACCTCTGATTAAAGAATTTTTCTTTCTGCATCTCTGTTTTAAATTGACACCCTATTATCTTGAAGTTATGCCCTCTTGGCCGAGAATACCCTACCAAGGAAAGCATCCTTGCCACATCTGCTCTGTCCAGACCTTTCAGCATTCAAAATGCCTCTGTGAGGTGTTCCCCTCCCCCCCATCCTTCTGTACTCCAGCAAGTACAGTCCAAGAGCTGATAATTGTTCCTCACATGCTAACTTTTTCATTCCTGCTATAATTCAAGTAAATCTTCTCTGAACCTTCTACAACACCAGCATGTCTTTTCTCAAATGAAGTGCCCAAAACTGTACACAGTTCTCTAGGAAGGTCTTCAGTGCTTTATAAGAGTCTTAACATTACATCCCTCCTATTATATGCTATTCCTCTAGAAATGAATGCCAACATTGCATTTGCCGCCTTCACCATTGACTCAACCTGGAGGTTAACCTTTAGGGCATCCTTCATGAGGACTCCCAAGTCCCTTTGTACTTCAGAATTTTGAATTTTTTTCCCCATCTAAATAATAGTCTGCCCATCTATTTCTTGTACCGAAGTGCATGACTGTATTCTTTCCAACATTGTATTTTATCTGCCACCTCTTTGCTCTTTCTCCTATTCTATCCAAATCTCTGTAGCCTTTTGGTATCCTTAGCACCACCTCCTCTATTAAGCAAGACATCATCTGCAAATTTAGCCACAAAACCATCTATTCCAAAATCCAAATCATTTACAGTATATACAATGCAAAAAGAAGTGACCCCCAACACCGACCCTTGCAGAACACCACTGGTAGCTGCTAGCCAACCAGAATAGGATCCTTTTATTCCTACTCTCTGTTTCCTGCCAGTTAGCCAATGCTTCACCAAGATAGTATCCTTCCTGTAATTATTTGAAAATTCAAATAACCAACATCCACTCCTTCTCCCCTGTCTATCCGACTTGTGATTTCTTTAAAATAAATTGCAATAGATTTGTCTGGCTTGATTTTCTTTCATGGAAACCATGCTGACTGGGGCTATCTTTTCATGCACTTCCAGTTATTCTGTAACCTCATCCTTGACATTTGACTTCAACAGCTTCCCAACCACCAATGTCAGGCTAATAGGTATTTCCTTTCTGCTGCCTTGCTCTCTTCTTAAACAGCAGAGTAACATTTGTGATCCTCCAGTCCACCAGAACCATGCCAGAAATCATTGATTCCTGGAAGATCATTGCCAACGCTTCCACAATCTCTTCAACTTCCTCCTCCAGAGCCTGAGGGTGCATTCCATCTGGTCCAGGAGACTTGTCTACCCTGAGACCATTTAGCTTCCCCAGAACTGTACCTTCTCTCATGATCTTGACTGCACCCACTTCTCTTCCAAGACTGATCCAACATATTAATTCAGTTCCTCTGCTCTCTCCTCGTCTCCCTTTACAATTACTCCAGTGTTGTTTTCTATTGGTCCGATATCTACTTTGGTCACTCTTACTCTATATATTTAAAAGAAACTTTTAGTATCCTCCTTGATATTGCTAACCTACTTTCATAATTCATCTTTTCCTTCCAAATAGCTTCTTAGTTGTCTTAAGTTTTTACAGGTTTCCCATTGTTCCTTTATTGCTGCTGAGAAAAATTGTTGAAATTTTTGATTCCATGGCATAACTAATTGCTTTGTCATACCTTGGTTCAAGAAGGCCCAATGTTACCTTGTCAAGGATTCAGGACATTTATCTTTATGAACTGGTTCAGTTTTTACTGACATCTTAGTCAATTTTCACCATGAGTTAACTCAAAATCTCTCACTTTGGTAGCCATACATCCAGAGTATTGTAATGAATGGTGTTGATGAGGGCCATGTATTTCCCTGTTTAGTTACATAGGTACAGAATTGGGATGTCCCACACACAATGGTTGGTTCAATCAGTGGATGTTGTATTTAATGAAGTATCATTGCACATGTAGCAATAAAAGTTATTGCTTCTTAATTTCCAAAACAAATCTCTGAAGTGGTTTCCCACAGTGAAACTGGCAAAGCCTGAATTCTTAAGAGGTAGTGGTGTCCGATTACTGTGGGAGGTTACATGTTAACATTTTTTTTCCAAGACACTTTCACGTTCGAATTTAATAATTAATTGAGCTTGTTCAGGTGCTTGTAACCCCCAAGTGCGCCTCGAACTTAGACTTGGCAAATATCTGTTGTGCAAGCAATTTGCGCATCCTGAGATGGAATAATGAAAAAAAATCAGTAATTTTAACAAGCCGAGAAGGAAACTGAAATCAGAACCCAAGGCTAACTTTTTAGTGGCAGTGAATACATGATGAATAGTTGAACTGGGAACCATTGGTGTTGAGAGACATTTCATGTGAATGCTGCTTTGAAATGTTCACGGGTCTGCCTGACCAGTGGTGTACTTTCAGAGTATGTTGTCTGTGATTTACCACAACCCCATTATTTTAGCTTGACAGGTAGTTACATTTAAAAAAAAAAGATTTGGAGATACAGCACAGTAAGAGACCCATCCAGCTCATGAGCCCGTGTTACTTCAATACACCAATTAACCTACAACCCCGAATGTTTATGGAGGGTGGGAGGAAACCCATCCAGACGTGGGGAGAGCAGGCAAACTCTTGACATACAGCACCAGATTCGAACCTGGGTGGTTGCCACTGTATTGTTGTTGTTGCTAAAACTGCTGGTATTATTTGTTACTTTTCCACTTAGTTTCTTAAGGCTTGAAATGTAAAAATTGCTAGAAATGGTATGTTAGGTAATAGCCGTAGAGAGAAACAGAGCTAAAGTTTCCAGTCGAAGACTTACATTTCTCTTTCCATTGATGCTACCTGACTGAGCAATAGGCTCCTAGGCACAAGTTGCCCATGCTGACCAAATTGCCATTCTGGGCCAGTTCCATTTACTTGTGTTTGGTCCATATCCCATATTTAGCTTGCTGGCTATTTTGAACATTTCCTCTTTTTGTTTTGCAATTCCTGTACTGATACTCAATAAAACTTTTTATAAATCCAAATGTTCACCTACATACCTAACTGTATCGAAAGTGCATCGATTTGGATGCTAAATGATTACTCGTGGATCATGAGTCCGAAATATATAGAACATACAAAAATATAAATCAATGAAGTGCTGTACAGTTTCAGCCCACAATGTTGTGCCGACCTATGTAAACCTACAACACAACAATCTCGTGTTTCTCTACTCTTCATACTTATAATCCTATATTTTTATTGCATCCATGTGCCTATCTAAGAATCTTTTGAATGCTAAAAGAAGACTTGCCTTTAATCTCCCCAAAGCTCTTCTCCACTCACCTTAAACAGATGTAATCTGGTTTTGCTACTTTCATCCCAGAAAAAAAGGTGCTGGTGTCCATCCTATCTAAGCTCATCACAATCTTATAAGACCTCTAAGTGACCTCCAAACTTTGTCACTCCAAGGAGTAAAACTCTAGCTCTGTCACCCTTGCTTCATATGACATGTTCTCCAATCCAGGTATGTTTTCAGGTCGAGGCTTGCATATAAAATCAGCAGTCACCTTTAATTGCTCTGTTTTGTGAGATCATTCACTATGCTGAAATTGAAATGGACCCTTGTGTAGCTGTAATTTACACTGTTCACTGTCATTGGAGTTCGATGGCCTTTAGCATTGAGGCAAATTGCCTTCTGTAACTGAAGTGCAAATGGCTAAGAGGCATTTGTAGAGGTTGGGCTTCTTGCAGATCATCACCAGTTCCTGGATGTCAATGCTCCCCCCCACCCCCCCAGGCAATATTCCAGACCTTAGATACTGGTTCTATCACATAATTGTGAATCATACCAGTCAAGTCCAAATTTATGGACACTATAACTGCGAGGAAGAATTTGTGAGACATGGGGGCAGATTTGCTCGGTTTTACAAACTAGGGATTACCACATTGCCTCTTTCCTTTACCCCTACTTCACCCCCCCCCCCCCAATCCCATCCTTCCAACCCATAGCTCCATCATCTGCGGGCTGGGTGGAGCCAAGCTTTGCTGCGAGAATTGAGCAGACTCACTAGCTCACTAAGGCTGGCTTGCAGTCGTGCTTCCTGTGACTGCTCCCTCTCTATCACAACTGTTTGAAATCCTCTCACACAGTTTTTGTTAATTTCTGTCCTGAACAGTTGTCAGGAATGGGAACCTTGTTGTTACCTGGGGATCTCCTGTATGATGAAGCAACACGTGCAGAATGTCGCAATATGTTGCAATGCTGGCAGTTTGAAGCATGATCTAAATACAAATCAGCAATTGATGACCTTGGGGCACACCTGTCAAACTCAGGTCCGCTGTGGCCCGTGATATAATTATATTTGGCCCGCAAGATCATATCAAATATGTATTAGAGCTGGCCCGCTGGCCGCCGCGCCAGTATAGCGCATGCACAGCTCATACTACAAATCCCAGAATGCTTTGCAAATGCGTTGGCACCGGCCCGTCAGCCCGCTAATCGCCCCCACCTCCTCTCTTTACTTTCATTAGCACCTGCGACCTGTCGCCCAACTCGCATGTAATAAACCCCTTACGGAAAATGGCCAAACGAAAGACAGAAAACAGGATCTTTCAAGACAGGTGGGAGGCAAACTCTGACCCCAGAGTTTGATGAACTTGCATCTAAGAAGAGATGCCAAGTATCTGGTTTAGACCCAGGTGCATCAGAGTAAATCACAGTGTAGC
Source organism: Narcine bancroftii (assembly GCF_036971445.1). Lineage (NCBI taxonomy): Eukaryota > Metazoa > Chordata > Chondrichthyes > Torpediniformes > Narcinidae > Narcine > Narcine bancroftii. Next base: position 66,658,612 of record NC_091474.1, on the reverse strand, counting down.
AAGCTAAGCTTGGATTCCTATTTTCTTTGGTTAACTTTGGACTGTTCATAGTTGAAAGATTGGATTTTCATTGAAGCAAGTTGTTATTTTGTTGATTTGTGAAAAAAATACATTTAAAAGGAGCTTAAAGGCTATAGAGAAATATTATTTATTGAATATTTTATTTCTCATTTGTTAATGCTTCTTCTGGAAAGAGTTTAACCAAAACTATTATTAAACATTTATTTTAATAAGAAAAAGTTTAACATTACATATGTTGAAAGAAGAGAAAACATGCAGTTGTTGTTGAAAATGTTCAATAAATATTTAGTTTGGCCCACGACTTAGTCCAAGTTTTTAATTTTGGCCCTCGGTGAATTTGAGTTTGACACCCCTGCCTTAGAGCATCATTACCTCGCAAAGTACTTTCCTGAAAAGCTAGATAGGTTGAGCCAAAATTAAACATGACAAATTTTCCTCATTTTTAAAAAATACATTTAAAATATTTTGACCAGACAAAACCTCCTTCAATGCTAATTGCCACTGTGTTTTAAGAAAAGGAGTCAAAAAAATGTTCTTCCTCAGCCACCTAAATTGCATTTTAATGAGGATGGATAACCATGTGAACCAGTTTTGTATTATTGCCAAGGTAAAAGTATTGAAAAGTTATTAGTCTGGACAGAATGTATTGATTTAGGATTACATTGTTTCATTGCACACACTTCCCAGTTATATTGGAAAAATGCCGAGGCAGGCCTTATAAATTTTAATTTCAGACTGCTATATTGAATGTAGTTAAGTTCCTCAAGAGGCCTGGATGAATAATGTTGCTCAGAATAGAGTTTACTTTGGCAATAGATGATAGACAATTTTTAGAAATACTGTAGTGAGCTCTTCATATGAATAGTATTAATCAAATTTTTAAAAATTGAGGCTTTTGCATATGTTTGCAAAAAATATATATTTGTTGATTTTTATTTTTAATTCCTTATTTATAATGTTCCATGGGCTGAGGAACTGCCATTATCCGTCTTGGAAACAAACAGCCTCTTCGAGCATTATATCAATTTCAATATCTTAATGGCTTAAAAATGATGTGTTCCAGATCAGATTGCAGATCAGATCAATATCACTAAACTCAATAAATTGAGCAAATTGTGACAATTATCAGTTGTGAATTGAGACAATTGTAAATTGTCAGTTCTGGTCACTTCATTACAGGAAAGATGTGAAATCTATGGAGAGGGTACTGAGGATGGTAAATCTGTGGAATTTGTTACACAAGCATTTGTGGAGGCCAAATCATTGGGTGTATTTAATGCAAAGATTGATAGGTTCCTGATTAGCCAGTGCTTCATATGTTATGGGGAGAAGGCTGGGCAGTGAGGCTGAGTGGGGAAAATGGATCAGCTCATGATGAAATGGCGGGGCAGACTCGATGAGCAGAATAGCCTCTTTTGCTCCTATGTATGATGGAAATTTACCAGGATGCTGCCCTGGATTGGAGAACGTGTCGGGCTTTTCTCTTTGGAGTGAAGAAAGATAATAGACGTCTGCAGGATTATGAGAGGCATCGATAGAGTGGACAGCCAGCACCTTTTTCCCAGGGTGAGAGTAGCAAACAACAGAGGACATCTTGTGCAAGGTGAGGGGAGCAAAGTTTAGGGGAGGAATGAGGGGTAGATTTTCTTACATGGAGAGTAGTGGGTGCTTGAAATATATTGCCTGGGGTGGTGGTGGAGGCTGGTACAATCGGGATATTTGAAAGATTTTTAAAAGATAGGCACATGGATGCAGTAAAAATAGAGGATGATGAATGTGAGGTAGGGATGATTTAGTTTTCTGAGTAGGTGTGTACAGGTCAGTACAACATTTTGGGCTGGTGGCCAGTACTGTGCTGCAATGCTCTGTTCTATGAACTTGAAACAGTAAAGAAGTGAGATTGAGGGAGAAATGCCAAGGTCAGCCTGTTATTGGAGAAAGCAACTCCATTGCTTTGTATTTGTGAGTATGCCACTCTCAAATTGTGCAAAATTAATCGAATATGTCAGTAATTAATTGTTGAACAATATCTTAGCTTACCAGATAACGCAGAAAAATGTGAGAATGCAGGAAGCTATGCTTGAAAATGCAACCAGTTTTAATCTAAAAAATAGAGGCAAAAGGTGGCCATTCAACCCATGAGCCGATGCTGCCCAATTAACCCACACCCCCAGTTAATAAAATCATGGCTGATCTGATCACAGAGTTGGCTCTACCCTCCTTTTGCCCTATAACCCTTAATTCCCCTACTTTGTGTCTTAAATATATTTAATGGGGCAGCCTCTGCTGCTTTGGACAGAGAATTCCACAGATTCCTTTTTGTCTGGGAAAAGCAGTTCCTCCTTATCTCTGTTCTAAATTGATTACCTTGTGGCTATGTTCCCTAGTTCTTGTCTCACCAACCAGTGGAAACAACATTCCTGCCTCTATCATACCTATCCCTTTCATAATTTTATGTTTCTATCAGATCCTCTCTCATTCTTCTGAATTCCAGCAAGTACGGTCTCAGATGACTCAATCTCTCCTCAGATGCTACCCCCGTCATCCACAGAATCAATCTGGTGAACTTCCTCTACATCCCCTACAAAGCCTCAAGTAAGCAAATCAGAGCTGCACACAGTATTTCAGGTGTGGCATCGCCATTATCCCGTACAGTTGTGGCAGAACCTCCTGCATGCATTCGCTTCTACCGCATCTATGTGGATTGCAGAACTAACTTTAAAAATTGTGATTGAGATGCAAATGTGTATTATTGTAATTTTTCAAAAGTTGATAGACATTTTTTGGAGGAAGAAAATCTCTATAAATATATAATGTTTCTATTAGGACGGCACGGATAGGGTATCAAGCACCAGCGACCCTGGCTTGCATCCGATGCTGTCTGAAAGGAGTTCGTACACTCTTTCCACATTGGTTTCCTCTCACCCTCCATATAAAATGTACTGGCCTGTTAGATTAATTGGTCACACAGATATATTTGGGCATCATGGGCTTGCGGGCCAAAATAGCCTGTTTCTGTGCTGCATCTCTAAATGAAATTTTTAAAAATGACGTGCTTTTTAAACATAGAAGCATCTTATCGCACAATAGTTCATTGCCTCAATACAATCATTGGTTTGATTTAGTAGGCCTTCTGCTGAAACATACGAGTCTGTAGTCTGGGATTGAGTGAATTGATGGCAAGCAGCAGGGACAATAGCCCACAGTCCTTGCAATGGTGAGAGTTGTGGGGGATGCCAGAGATCCCATGAGCATGTTGGATGATTGACCTGAGATTGCACTATATGGAGATGTTGGCATACTTTGATAATGCCTTTACTGTAGTTTTAATATTCAATAGAAATTGTTTGGAAATATGAGAGAGAATGAAATCAACAAATATGAATCGAGCTAAAAAATGAACCTCGGATTGTTTTGTGGAAAATTTCTGAGTTTTATGAAAAAAAAAGTTAGAGATTATAAAAATGACAAAAGAATGGCCAAATGGTTGGTGATGCAAAATAAAAAGTATCGTTAGGAATAATGGCATGGTGGTATTGATGTTTTGGAAGTTGCTTCTGCATCTGACAGTGTAACTGCTGTTTGGACGTGTGCTGATGCAGAATATAGGAGTTCTGATCAAAATGGCATTTTATGAGCATGTCTTTGGCTGATGATCTGATCTTGTAATCAAGATTCTTTTTATTGATATTATGTACAAAAGGATAAACAAAATGTTTCCATTGTATACCCTAAAAAGACACACAAAGGAGCATGATTAATACATCCCCACTGTCAAGACAAGAGAAGCAAAAGAGAGCTCCTTCAGATATAGCGTCCGTAGATCCCACTGATGTCACTGCCTCCCTCTGCCTCTGCGACTGCAGGACCTTCTATTCTGTTCAGCAGTGGACCCGAACGTGCAGTAGCCATGTCACACCTCCATGGCGTCTTTTTCCGAACCCTGAAGCGTTAGAAACCGTGAAGGCTTTGCAGGAGACAGGCTCACCATTGCAACTTCCTTAATCCTGGAATGGATACCAGGTTTTCAGAAGCCTGTTGCCAGTAGGTCAACAGCCTGGAGACTGGTCTGCTGCTGGAATTAATATGCTACAATGGTCTTGCTTTCTCAGTTGGGGGAGGGGGGATTAGGATGTTCTCCCGCTGCTTGGAACCCGCAGCACTTCCAGCCTCGGGTGCCGCACCTCTGAGGTCATCAGTAAAAAATTCATTGCCTCCAATTGAAAGGTGGGAAGCTGGGCGGGAGGACACTGTGGAGGAGTTTCAGTGTTACCTGTGTAAGTTTGTATCAAAGGACTCCCAAGTAATCTATACTATCCCAATATTCTCATCCAAATGTACAAAACCTTTCAAGAGTTTCAATACAAAGGAAATACCTGGGCTCCACAATCGGAAGTATCTGTAAATCGGAACCATCCACATTTTGGTAGCCATCTTGTTTCCTCAACTCTCCACTGCTTATTTCTAGTTGTCTTCCTTGTTAAGTTGCGATTGATTTCTGTTGTTGAAAATTCATTGCATACCTGATATCTTATTATTGTGGTACCAGCTTGAGTCTTCCCCTTGAATAATCTTGTCAGAAATGGCAAAATTTTTTCAGTCCTTTGTTTAAGTAATGTCCCCTCTTCAAAGGTTATTGCAGATACTTTAAAATGTCAGAATTTGCTCAAAGCTAGGAAAATAAATTTTTGTTCCATTGTGACAGAAATGTAGTAAAATGTAGTAAAAAATAGCTTAAAATTATTTTCAATATTTTTGATATTCAGTATTACATTGGTTGCCTACATGTGTGATAAATGAGAATACAGTCACATAAATACAGTACATCATGTCTTTCTGCAAGTAGTCAAATGTGACATCCTGTTTTTGTGCAAAAGATGTTCTTGTTGCTCTCAAAAATGATTGGAGCTAAAATAGAGGAGAACATATATTTTATAAGTGGAATGAAAAGCTGGTGCAATATAAAAGTTCACCGGTACTGCATCATTTACTCAATATATGGAAGAAGATTCTCTGAGAAAGAAAAAAAAAGCAAATTACCAACTACCAAAATTATTATTGATGCAAAATCCGCCAATCCCTTTTACAATAGATAACCTTTCCTTTAGAGAATGGGAGAGAAAAGGAATCAAAAGAATAGAAAATTGTTTTTTCGGAAATAATTTATTAACATTTGAACAAATGAAGTACAAATATGGAATAACTCATGGTACAATGTTTTCATACCATCAACTGAAAACCTACTTAAAGGATAAATTGGGAAACAGACTGAGATTACCAGAAGGAAATAGCTTTGAATATGTAATTACAGACACAATGATAATAAAAAGATTTATAACGAACATGTACATTAAGCTGCAAGAGAAGGAAAATGATGAAATAAGCTATAATCCCAAACATAAGTGGGAAAAAGATCTAAATATAAAGTTAAAAAATGAAACATGTGAAAAGTTATGCTCTGGAACAAAGAACATAATAAACACAAAGTTACGCATGATACAGTATAATTGGTTGCACAGGTTATATATCACACTCCAAAAGTTTTTAAAAAAATGGGATTCAACATTATCAGACAGATGTTTTCACTGTAAGAAGGAAACGGGAACAACAGTACATGCAATTTGGACATGTGAAAAAGTTTTGGGAAGATCTAAATCAGGTACTAAATAAAATCGCAAAAAGCAACATACCAAAAAATCCAGAGATCTTTCTTCTAAGTAATATAAGAAGTAAAGAATTAGGCCTCAAACTGGATGAAGCGCAAAAAAGATTTATTATGATAGCCTTAGCTGTAGCAAAAAAATGTATAATGTCAACTTGGAAATCAGAAGAGAGCCTGAGAGTACAGCAATGGTACATGGAAATTAATAAATGTATTCCATTGGAAAAAATAACATATAATTTAAAAAATAAAGTCACATTATTTGAACAAATTTGGGAACCCGTACATGGAACATAACAGAGAGGGATTGCCTTGGACCTTCACTCCCTAAAATGATAAGAAGACAAAATACTTGATCCAGTGTGTAAAAGTAGATGACACAATTTTCTTGTTTATTTTCAATGTGTGATGACATTGTTTAATGGTTTTATTGTATATGTTGAATGTTTAATGGGTTTGGAGGGGGGGGTGGGAAGGGGGGAGGGAAAGTAGAGGGGATAAAAGGGGAGAAAATGCCACTGTGTATATTTAAGAGGGAAATGTTTGTATGTATTTTGATTGATATGGTTCACAGTGTGGAAAATAAAAATGATTGGAGCCAATTTCCACTCGCGTGCAATACTTCTAGTGCAACAAATTACCAAGGATATTTAAATAATGCATAAAATAATTGTCCTCACAGCAGCTGAAATTTTGCAAAATTTCAAGTTGATTTTAGGGAAAAAATTGGTTGCCGCGTGAGTGTCAGTGCTTCTAATGGACGTGGCTAGGTTTGCCACTTGCTGCAACCTGGGCAGTCAAGTTTCCAAACCAGGCCAAGAAGCTGTCAGTATACTTTCCACAGTGCACCTGTAGAAGTTTGATAACTTATTCAATGGCAGGCCACATCTCCTCAGATTCCTTAAAAAGTAGAAACATTGGTGTGTTAAGATCTGTTTAGGTTTCACCTGAGGAATTAAATGGATGGTAGGATTTTGCATACGACTTCAAATGGCTGTTGCACCCCGATATGTCTGCCATGTGAGCCCTGTACCTCAGCTCATTATTCATTCAAGCAATTAAATTGCTATGTTTATTGAGATACTGTGGAAAGCTTGTTTTTTTTGGTGCTATCCAGGCAAGTTGACCTATTTTTGATACAGGCAATGCAAAATAAAATGAACGTGCTGTATGTAGTGTTGCCGGGAACAACCTCATCGTATGATTTTCTGCTCCCACTTGAATTTAGTTCTCAATCAACAATGTTGTACACTCCTTTTCTGGACTCTTGGCCAAAGCAAATGACATTTTGGCACCATCTAGCCAAGCTTGGAAATTTAGAAAGGATTCATTTGGAATGTTGATATTGTAGCGGCGGCTACACTGCTAACTGAAGGATCGCACAACCAGACAGGTCGAGTTCAGTGAGCAAAACTGATTTATTGCAGGCTGCCTGGCTGGTCTTGTACTCCCAGCCTGGACCTGACTGAGAACTACACTGGGGGGGCCCTGATGTCACCAGAGCACCACGTGGGTCCCCAAGCGCGGGCTTCTGAGCCTGGTGCTGAGGTTGGGAAAAAACCTCCAACAGCACCATTTTGGCCGGCTGCCCCGCCGCGTGCGTGACAAGCGCGGCTGGTTCGCCTGCCGAATGGCATTCTGCCACACAGCCCCCCCCCCCCCCCCCCCAGAACTGGCGCCAATGTCCTTTTTTGCCGGACGGCTTTGCTTCTTGGGTTGGGCCTCAACTACTGGTTCAGTGGGGTCGAGGTGGGCTGGCTTTAACCTGTCCACCATAAACAGTTCCCTCTTACCACCGATGTCCAGTGTGAAATTGGATCCTGAACACTGGGTGACTTTGTATGGCTCTTTGTATGGTCTTAGTAGAGGTGCTGTGGATGGGCCCTGCCTGATAAAAACATACTCTGCGGAGTACAGCTCGCTGGGGACGTAAGAGGCTGTGTGCCGTGTCTGGGCGGCAGTGGAGGTGTGAAGGAGTTTAACTGGGCCCGGAGGCGGGGAAGTACATAGTGCGGTGACTCCTGGGGGTTGTGAGGTGTGTTTACAAACTCACTGGGTAGGACTAGCGGTGCACCATAGACCAGCTTGGCTGATGACGCCTGTAGGTCTTTTTTGGATGTCGAGTGGATGCCTAGGAGCACCCAAGGCAGCTCATTTATCCAGACGGGCCATAAGTGCTGACTTAAGGTAGTGGTGCAATCACTCGACTAACCCATTGGCCTGTGGGTGATAAGCCGTGGTGTGATGTAGCTCGATTCCCAGCCTGTTGGCGAGCTGTGCCCAGAGCACAGAGGTGAACTTGGCACCCCGATCACTGGTAAGGTGGTTTGGGATGCCGAACCGGGCAATCCAACCATTCAAAAACACTCTGGAGCAGGAATCCGTGGAGGCATCTGGCATCGGGATCGCCTCAGGCCAATGAGTGGTGCGGTGTACCACTATGAAAAGGTAATGGTTACCTTGGGAAACGGGCAAGGGTCTTGGTGTGCCTGTGTACCTTGGAAAGTTGGCAATGGGTGCAGGTTCTGGCCCAGTCTGCAATCTGCTTCCGAAGCCTGTGCCAGATGAAACGTTCTGCCATCATACCGACTGTAGACCTGATGGAAGGGTGGGAAAGGTCATGGATATGGTGGAAGACTTGCCTGCACCACTGCTGGGGAATCACTGGGCGCGGGGTGCCCATGGAGACATTGCACAGGTCGTTGCCATCACCATGAGGAGTCGGGTGGTCCTGAAACCGCAGGCCTGTGATGGCAGTCCTGAAGGCCCACGTCTCCTCGTTGGACTTCTGGTCCCTGGTGAGCTGGTCGAAGACGAGGTCGGGCGTCAGCGCGCAAATGGCCGGTCATGAGAGTGCGTCAGCGACCACGTTGTCTTTCCCTGCCTTGTGCCGAATGTCGGTGAACTCCGACACGAAGGAGATGACGCTGTTGGCAGGCCGACCAGGTATCTCTTTCCTTAGTGAGCGCCTGAGTGAGTGGTTTGTGGTCGGTCAAAATGGTGAAAGGCCTCCCCTCCAAGAAATAGCAGAAAGGATGTGCTGCCAGGTACATGCCCAGCAACTCACAAACGAAAGCGCTAAACTTGTGCTCTGGTGGGCGAAGAAGTCGGCTAAAGAATGCCAGTGGTTTCCACTGTCCTTTCACATGCTGCTCCAGGACGGCGCCAATGGCTGTGACAGAGGCATCGATGGAGAGTGCATATGCAGGTCGGTGCGTGGGTGGACGAGCAGGGTAGCCTTCGCGAGGGCATATTTTGTGGCTTCGAATGCCCTGCTGGCCTCTGGAGTTCAGGTGAGTGTCTTTGGCCGTGATGAGGGCGAAGAGCGGCTGCATGATGTGTGCAGTGCCTGGAATGAAGCGGTTATAGAAATTGACCATACCCGCGAACTCCTGTAGCCCCTTGAGGTTGTCTGGGCATGGGGACTCCCTGATTGCAGTGACCTTCGTAGCGGTCGGTGTGGCTCCTTCGGCTGTGATGGTGTGGCTCTGGAACTGCATGGACTCTTTCCCGAACTGGCACTTGGCCGGATTGATCATTAGGCCGAAGTCGGGAGAAGAAGGTGCACAGGTAAGACTTGTGTTGTACCCGGTTTCTGCTGACAACAAGGATGTTGTCCAGGTAAATGAATACGAAATTCAAATCCCTGCCCACAGTCTCTGGAAGGTCTGGGCGGCATTCTTGAGCCCGAACGGCATGTGTAGGAACTCGAACAAACTGAAGGGGGTGATGATAGGCGTTTTGGGTATGTCTTCGGGGTGCACCGGGATTTGGTGATACCCGCACACCAGATCGACATTGGAGAAAACCCTCGCACCATGCATGTTGGCTGTAAAGTCCTGGATGTGACGGATCGGATAACGGTCAAGTACCGTCGTGTCGTTAAGCCGTCGTTAATCTCCGCAGGGGTGCCAGCTGCCGGAGGCCTTCGGGACCAGGTGGAGTGGTGAGGCCCAAGGACTGTCGGAGCATCGAATGATCCCCAGCTCCTGCAGATGCAAGAACTCTTCCTTCGCAATCTGGAGCTTGTCCGGCGGGAGCCGGCAGGCCTTGGGTGTGATGTAATGAAACACCCCGTGGTGTGGTGAGGCGGCGGAGAACTGTGGTTTGAGGAAGGATGGGAACTCATCCAGGATACGCTGAAGTTCGTCCTTGGGCTTGCTGGCCGTGGCCATCTGCAGCTGCTCTGTGCGGGAGGTGTTGAGGCGAACGGATTGGAAGGTATGGGCATCTACCAGTCGCCAACCTCGAATGTTGACCAGGAGTCCATGGGCAAGGAGGAAGTCAACACCCAGGATGGCGGTTGGAAGGGACGAAACTGTTAACTTCCACGAGAACTTCTGCTGGCTAATCTGGAAGTGGATGGTCTTGTATCCATACGTCTGGATCTCCGTTGAATTGGCTGCACAGAGGGGAGATCCTCAAGGCCGGTTCCAAGATTCGATGGCTGTGGCCAGGATGACGTTGAACTGTGCCCGGTATCAACGAGAAAGCGTCGGCCGCTGACTGAATCCTGCAGGTAGAGAAGGCTGTGTTCTTGGCCAGCCACCGCGTCCATTAACAGCGGCCAGCCTGCTCGATTCCCTGGAACAAGCAGGGCTGATGACACTTCCAAAGAAGCAGAGGCCTGAAGTGGATGACTTGCTTCTGGCTATGCTCTTTGAGGCCCCTGCAAGGGCCGGGTGTTCCACCGCAGTGCTAGAGGAAGGCTTTGCGTGGTCATGCCTGTGACTTGTAACCTGCTGGACTGCTGAGCCCTCCAGGAATTGTTCAAAACAGCTCCTGAGCCTTTTGAGCAACCTTCCTAGGGTTGATAAAGCTCTCCCGGGACAGTAATGGCCGGATGTCTTCAGGAAGATGCTCTCGAATAGTGGGCAGTTGGTGTGATCTTCCATGAGTGCGAGCATCAACTCGATTGGAGTTCTGTCCCCTAAGGCGTCAAGGCGCAGCATCCGAGTGGCACCCTGGCACCTGGAGAGGCCAAAGGAGCTGGTGAGCACCCGGATGATGGTCACATAATTATCTTCCGTGGGTTGGTGCTGAACGAGGTGCAGCACTCGTTTGGCAGTGGCCTGGTTCAGGGCGGCGACCACATGGTAAAACTTGGTTGAATCCAATGAAATCTGGCGGAGGTGAAACTGAGCCTTAATGTGGCTGAACCAGGTCTCCAGCTCCTGAACCCAAAAGTCAGGAAACTTGATGGCGATAGCATTGATCGAAGGTTCGTTCACATTGGGTTCAAAGACGTTTGAACCTGTCGGGGTCACCAATTGTAGCGGCGGCTACACTGCTAACTGAAGGAATGTACAACCAGATGGGTTGAGTTCAGTGAGCAAAACTGATTTACTGCAGGCTGCCTGGCTGGTCTTATACTCCCAGCCCGGACCTAGCTGAGAACCACGCCGGGGGGCCCTGATGTCACCAGGGCATCACGTGGATCCCCAAGCGCTGGCTTCTGTGCCTGGTGCCGAGGTCGGGAGGAAAGCCTCGATGGCGCCATTTTGGCCGGCTGCCGCGCCATGTGCGTGACAAGCGGGGCCGGTTCGCCTGCCTAATGGCGTATTGCCACAACATGTCAGTTTAAGATACTCTTAAATTTCCAAGGATGTTTAAATCTCAAGTGCGTTGTTAATTTAAGTTATAAAGCCATATGGATGATTTAGAAGTATTTGGAAAAGTTCAAAGTTTGTGTTTCTGATTTCTTTTGAATGATAAGGTCTTTTCATAATCAGAATTTGTCCTGAACAAGTCATGTATATTCATATGAACCGCCTGACAATAATAAATAAATAAATAATGTTGCTCGAAAAGTCAAAGTAAGGAAGTGTCTTTGGCTCATTGGTCTTTCAGGAATCTGATGGCAGCAGGGAAGAAGCTGTCCTTGTGCCGTTGAGTGCTTGTCTTTAGGCTCCTGACCCTTTTCCCCCGCTCCTCTCCTCCCCCCGAAGGTAACAGAGTCAAGAGGGCATGTTCTCGATGGTGGGGGTCTTGGCGAAAGAAGCTGCTTTCTTAAGACCCCCCTCGTGTAGATATCCTCATTGGAATGAAGTCTGGTGCCTGTGATGTCACAGATTGAGTTAACAACCCTCTGGAAATTTGTCCTAAGCGTTGGCATCTCCATACAAGACAATGTTGTCCATGGTCCACCTATGGAAGTTTTTGAGTATCTTCGGTGACATACCGAATCTCCTCAAACACCTCACAAAGTATTAGCCGCGCAGGCAAAGGAGGCAGTGACATCAGATGTATCTGTTTGTATCTTTGTGTATTAGCGTATTATTGGTGGGGGGGGTGGGGTGAGATCCGCCCCAGGTGCCAGCCTGAGAGGGACGTCAAAATCAGGAAAAAATAGGGACCCCCGGAAAGTAAAGCACGAGCCTTGCGCAGTTTTGATGCAGTCTCTGCTAGAGAAAATGTATCTTGTTTTGCAGATGATGCACCTGCTGTGATGGTTTAAAAAAAACAATCTTTAAAATTAATGAAGGATGAAAATCCAAACATGTTGGTCGTTCCCCTGTTCGACAGGTGATACTGTATTCTGTGATCAAGTGCATCAAAGCTAATGCCAAATGTGAATGTCTGTTTAAGTAGTTTTGTGTCAATACCAGTCTCACTCACTACTGTTAAAATAGTTAAAATAAGAGTTTTACTAACAGTTAAAATAAGAGAAACAACAGAGAAACATTAGAAGAGCAAAACCACGTTTTGAAAATCAAAAGAACAAAGTGATTTTACTTGGAAGTTGTCCTGTCAGTGTTGCCAAGTCATATCTTTCACACCAACATAGCTAGTTTATTTTTTCAAACCAACTTTTTAATTATTTTCCAAAATATTCCTATGCCCCACTAAAATATTCTGAAGTCCCGTGCTGCACCTTGAGAATTTATGTTGTGAAATGTTCAGATGGGGCAAAATTTGTGAGGTGTGCCCAGGAATGATTCTTGACAAAGTATGTGAGGAGGCCAACTAGAGGGGAGGCTATATTGCAAGGGCAGATAGTGATGGGCGCTCACAATGCATTGCCAGGATGTAAGAAAAATGGAAGGTTATAGGCATGAGGTTGAGAAGGGTGAGATTGATATATTGTGGTCACTCTTTCCCAAGGGGCTTTGCGCAACAATACTGCTAATTAATCCTTCATTGCACGCCACCGAGTCTAGGATTGCCTGGTATATTGATCAAAGAAACAATCCCTTTCGCACTCCAGGAAATTCTGATCCACTGAGTGGCTACCACTTTGAATCTCCCAATCTTCATGCATATTTAAGTCCATGGTAAGTGCAAGACTAGTCCAGTGCCAACATCCTGGTTTAGAATCTGCCACTATCTTTAAGGAGTTTGTACATTCTCCCTGTGATGTTAAAGTCAACCTGTGCTGTATCTCCACTGGAAAAACAACTGCAGAACAAATGAGCTGCACAAACAACTTTATTCCATATTGCTAGCAGGAGTGGGGAGCATAAAGGAGGAGGAGTCTGCTATACCCACTCAACCGATAGAGTTTTGATCACTTTAAATAGTGCTTTCAAGGTCGACATCAGACTCTACGTGCAGTGGTCTTGGGTTGCAGTATCCCCCAGTTGCTTCTCATTAGGCCTTTTACAATACCTGTATCTCTTTGTAGTCGACTGAGCAGGTGCGGTTACATATCTTTGTAGCTGAGCATACAATTTCAGTTACTCTATGTCACACATGTCAAACTCTGGCCCGCGATATAATTATATTTGGCCCGCAAGATCATATTAAATATATATTAGAGTTGGCCCGCTGGCCGCCGCGCCAGTATAGCACATGCACACTGAAGGTGAAAATGAAGACGCCGGAGGTGTGGAGGGATCTCAGAGTCCCGAATCCCGGGGATCGGAGCGCCGCACTCAGCCCGTCCGGCTCCCCAACACACAGACACGGCTGGAGTTGGGGACCATCCTCGCTGGGTCTGCGCTTCAGCGGCGACGCCGGACCGAACGTCTCGTTGGCGATACCTTCCCCCTCGCTCCGTGCGCGGCGGACCCTGCCTCCCGCTCCTTTTGTTGGAGACGAGCCCGGCGCCGTGAGATCGCAGTTTAATCCCTCTCCAGCCATGGGAGGGGGGTGGGAGCAACGCGCTCTTCTCAGCCAATTCCTTCACCGCCCCGGACGCCCGCGTTTCAACGGGGGGTTCGGGTGCGTTCGTCAGGCGACCGACCTGTTGGTCCAAGACTAGGGGAGAGCATACAAACTCCACACAGACAGCACCTGAACTCGGGTGAACGTGGAGCTGTGACCCCACATTCCACATCAGGACTGTGTGTAAGATTGGGAGCAGTGAGACGGAAGCTTATTTTGTTCCTGTGATTTAAGCCTTTCTTGGGGTGGGGGGGGGGGTTCTTCTCTGACCACTTGCCTAACAATTAACCCAATCAGATGTGGAGTTACCACAATACAACAGTTCTCAACCTTTTTCTTTCCACTCGTGTCCCTGTGCCATTGGTGCTCTGTGATTAGTAAGGGATTGCTTAAGGTGGTCTGTGGGTGGAAAGAAAAAGTTTGAAGACCACTGCTTTAATCATCCCTCATTGACTCGTCATGTGCACGGTTTCAGACGCTAAAGGAAATGGGCCAATGACAATGACAATGAAAGAGTTTATCCAAAACTATTATTAAACATTTATTTTAATAAGAAAAAGTTTAACATTGCATATGTTGAAAGAAGAGAAAACATGCAGATGTTGTTGAAAATTTTCAATAAATATTTAGTTCGGCCCTTGACTTAGTCCAAATTTTTAATTTTGGCCCTCTGTGAATTTGAGTTTGACACCCCTGCTCTATGTCTTGCAGTTTCGATCATGTGATTTGGCCACTTTTGTCTATTAATGCTGATAAAGTTGTGTCAATTCATTTTCTACAACAGAAGCCCCCTAGCACCCTTACATTTTCCTGCTCTCTCCTACACTGACTATGTAAGCTACCTCCTGCTACTCTGGTTTCCTCCCACATTTCAAAGATTTGTACATTAATTGGTACTTGGGTTTCATTGGACAATGTGGGCTCATTGGCTGCAAGGGCCTGTTACCTTGCTGAATCTGAAATCTTTATTGCATGCTTCCCTTGATTCATTCTTGATGCCATCCCCTATCTTATTGCTTCTGTTTGGTGGTCTGTACACCACTCCCATTAATGCTTTCTGCTCTCTCATTTTCCACAGCTGAATCCTAACATATTGCACATTATCTCAGCTGATGTCCTTCCTTAAAATTTTGTTCACCTCCTTCAATGAGCAATGCTTTGGCACTTCTGTCTATCTTTCTTAAATGTTGAGCACTCTTGAACATTAAATTCCTGACCTGGTCACTCTGGGATAAAACACAAAAATCTGCAGACACCGTGGTTGGAGAAACTCAGCAGATCAGAGTTTTTTTTAATATAGCGAAGATAAAAATACATAACCGACATTTCAGGCTTGAGTCTCATCAAGGAATGGAAAAACAATAAAAAGGGATGGGGAGGAGCATGGTAGCAACGGCAGGAGTAATACATGCAGAAGGGAGGAAGGGCACAACAGAAAGCAGGGGGAGGAGGGATGGCCAGGTGAATGGAGGAGAATGGGGTGGAGAGCTGACAGAAAGAAAATGGGGGTGGGGGGAAGGGAGAGCAGGTTAGCAGAACTGGAAAAGTTGATGTTAATGCCATTCAGCCGGAGACTGCCCAGATGGAAAATCAGATGTACCTCCAATTTCAGGTGGTGGGATAGTACGAGGCCATGGATAGACATGCAAGTGTGGGAGTGAGACGCAGAACTGAAGTAGTTAGCGACTGGAGGTCCCTGTCACTGGTGCAGACAGACACTGTTTGACCTGCTGAGTTTCTTCTGCAGTGTGTTTTTACTGGTCACTCTGGGTCCAGGTCTCAGTAATCCTAGAAATAAATTAAAAGAGTTAGACTGCAAAGTAGCCCTTTGTCCCTTGCTTTGGATTTTTCAGCCCTCCTCTCTTCCTTTTTTCTGCTTCTGCTTCGTCTGCATCCTTCACTGCATAGATCACTATGGGAGTAACGCGGAGAAGAAAAGGGAAAGGTTGGAATACAGAGATGACAAGAAAGGAAGTTAAAAAATGTAAGGCAAAGGTATATTATACCAATCATACCATCTTTTATAAAGCTGAGTCTGGATCAAGATAATTAATTTCTGAAATGATATTTATGGCTTGTGGCATGATGGAATAAACTTGAGACTTCATTGTAAAATTGCAGAGTTGGAAGATTTGACATGGATACCAGTTTTAAAGTTGGTAATTAAATGGTACATTTACTTTGTAGTTAATATTAATTAATCTTTTATTGCTTGCTCGGTTTTTAAATGAAAAACTGTTGTGGAATCTCCAATTGTGTTTTTTCCTGGGGTGAACATTCATTCTGTCCACTTCTTTTTGTAGATTATTATATATGGAACCCTGCCAAACAAGAAGGAGAATGTGATTTACTTATCTAACCATCAATGCACAGGTGTGTGATTGTTGCACTATATTTTCTTGCCAGTTTACAACTCTTTAAAATGTGTGTTGTGATTTTTTTCAGTTGTATTCATTTTCAGGTACAGTATTGTTTTGAATACTCTTAGCAGTAGTTTAGCATGTAAAATCTTCTTTTATTGTTATAATACAGAATGGTACAACACAGAAACAAGCCCTTCTGCCCACAATGTCTCTGCCAAACATGATGGCCAAATTAAACAAACTGCTGCCTCCATATGATCTATTCACTCCATGTACAGTGTATCTGAGAGAATACAGATATCTTCTGGAAAATGGAGTTTATTCTAACAGAGAGGAGAATGCCCAGCCATTCAAGGAATTTAAAATTTTTGCTGCACACTGGGTCATTGGGGAATCAGTGAAGATGATTTTTTGTGAATTAAGATCTGAGCAGCATAATTTTGATTGGGGAAAGTTGGGGAGAGTATGGAAGGATGACCAGTAGAGCAATGGACTGTGGTGCAGCTGTAACAGTATTGACACACTTCATGGCCTGAGACAACCTGCTGAGGTTGAAGAAGACAATATTGGAATGGATATGTGGTTAGATCACTTGTAATGATGATCAGTTTATAGTCATATGCATAGTACAATATGCAGATGCACCAAATTTCTTGCTGTAGTTGAACAGGTTTAAACAAAAACTAAAATAGTTACCATTTATTTTGGCATATAAGTCGAGTCTTGAAACACTCAAAAATGAGGGGTCGATTTTTTTTATGCCAAATACAAAAATGAGTCCTTAAATTAAACTATAAAAAAGACTGCTTGACTAGATTTAGTGTATAAAGACGTCCCAAAACACCAAAGATCCCCAACCTTCAGTCGCAGCACAGTTGCTGGATTTCTTGGCCACTTCCATGGCTTTTAGCTTAAAACGTGCTTCATACTTACATCATTTTACTGGAGGCTCCATGCAACCACCTCCAGCAATACTCAGCAGCTCAGTCATCGTGATTTTTTTGGGGAGGGGGTCGACTTGTACGATATATGATTAAAACCATGAAAATGGGGGTGTGACTTATCTGAACGTCTCTTCTTTTCTTTGGCTTGGCTTCGCGGACGAAGATTTATGGAGGGGGTAAAAAGTCCACATCAGCTGCAGGCTCGTTTGTGGCTCACAAGTCCGATGCGGGACAGGCAGACACGATTGCAGCGGTTGCAAGGGAAAATTGGTTGGTTGGGGTTGGGTGTTGGGTTTTTCCTCCTTTGCCTTTTGTCAGTGAGGTGGGCTCTGCGGTCTTCTTCAAAGGAGGTTGCTGCCCGCCAAACTGTGAGGCGCCAAGATGCACGGTTTGAGGCGTTATCAGCCCACTGGCGGTGGTCAATGTGGCAGGCACCAAGAGATTTCTTTAGGCAGTCCTTGTACCTTTTCTTTGGTGCACCTCTGTCACGGTGGCCAGTGGAGAGCTCGCCATATAACACGATCTTGGGAAGGCGATGGTCCTCCATTCTGGAGACGTGACCTACCCAGTGCAGTTGGATCTTCAGCAGCGTGGATTCGATGCTGTCGGCCTCTGCCATCTCAAGTACTTCGACGTTGGTGATGAAGTCGCTCCAATGAATGTTGAGGATGGAGCGGAGACAATGCTGGTGGAAGCGTTCTAGGAGCCGTAGGTGGTGCTGGTAGAGGACCCATGATTCGGAGCCGAACAGGAGTGTGGGTATGACAACGGCTCTGTATACGCTTATCTTTGTGAGGTTTTTCAGTTGGTTGTTTTTCCAGACTCTTTTGTGTAGTCTTCCAAAGGCGCTATTTGCCTTGGCGAGTCTGTTGTCTATCTCATTGTCGATCCTTGCATCTGATGAAATGGTGCAGCCGAGATAGGTAAACTGGTTGACCGTTTTGAGTTTTGTGTGCCCGATGGAGATGTGGGGGGGCTGGTAATCATGGTGGGGAGCTGGCTGATGGAGGACCTCAGTTTTCTTCAGGCTGACTTCCAGGCCAAACATTTTGGCATTTTCCGCAAAGCAGGACGTCAAGCGCTGAAGAGCTGGCTCTGAATGGGCAACTAAAGCGGCATCATCTGCAAAGAGTAGTTCACGGACAAGTTTCTCTTGTGTCTTGGTGTGAGCTTGCAGGCGCCTCAGATTGAAGAGACTGCCATCCGTGCGGTACCGGATGTAAACAGCGTCTTCATTGTTGGGGTCTTTCATGGCTTGGTTCAGCATCATGCTGAAGAAGATTGAAAAGAGGGTTGGTGCGAGAACACAGCCTTGCTTCACGCCATTGTTAATGGAGAAGGGTTCAGAGAGCTCATTGCTGTATCTGACCCGACCTTGTTGGTTTTCGTGCAGTTGGATAATCATGTTGAGGAACTTTGGGGGACATCCGATGCGCTCTAGTATTTGCCAAAGCCCTTTCCTGCTCACGGTGTCGAAGGCTTTGGTGAGGTCAACAAAGGTGATGTAGAGTCCTTTGTTTAGTTCTCTGCACTTTTCTTGGAGCTGTCTGAGGGCAAAGACCATGTTAGTGGTTCCTCTGTTTGCGCGAAAGCCGCACTGTGATTCTGGGAGAATATTCTCGGCGACACTAGGTATTATTCTATTTAGTAGAATCCTAGCGAAGATTTTGCCTGCAATGGAGAGCAACGTGATTCCCCTGTAGTTTGAGCAGTCTGATTTCTCGCCTTTGTTTTTGTACAGGGTGATGATGGTGGCATCACGAAGATCCTGAGGCAGTTTACCTTGGTCCCAACAAAGCTTGAAAAACTCATGCAGTTTGGCATGCAGAGTTTTGCCGCCAGCCTTCCAGACTTCTGGGGGGATTCCATCCATACCTGCTGCTTTGCCACTTTTCAGTTGTTCGATTGCCTTATATGTCTCATCCAGGGTGGGAACCTCATCCAGCTTTAGCCTTAGGGGCTGTTGAGGGAGCTGGAGCAGGGCGGAATCTTGGACTGAGCGGTTGGCACAGAAAAGAGATTGGAAGTGTTCTGACCATCGGTTGAGGATGGAGATCTTGTCGCTGAGGAGGACTTTGCCGTCTGAGCTGCGCAGCGGGCTTTGGACTTGGGGTGAGGGGCCGTACACAGCCTTTAGAGTCTCGTAGAAACCCCTGAAGTCGCCAATGTCCGCGCTGAGCTGTGTTCGTTTGGCGAGGCTAGTCCACCACTCATTTTGGATCTCCCGGAGTTTGCGCTGAAGATGGCTGCATGCGCGACGGAAGGCTTGTTTTTTCTCTGGACAGGACGGCTTTGTAAGGTGAGCCTGGTGGGCAGCTCGCTTCTTTGCCAGCAGCTCCTGGATTTCCTGGCTGTTTTCGTCAAACCAGCCCTTGTTTTTCCTGGAGGAGAAGCCCAGTACCTCTTCAGTGGATTGCAGTATGGTAGTCTTCTTATATGCGAAATATACGATATGTAATTGAATTAAAAAGAGCCAATAAATACAAAGGATAAATAATAAATAGACCCATGGATTAAATTTTAAGATTGAGGAAGGTTGAGTTCAATTTCAGTTTGGTCACTTTGCCTTGTAACACAAATTTCTGTGTCCACATTGCTTTACAGTAGATAATGTGCTGAAATTTTGATTCAATCTTGAATTAAGTAATGAATAATGTTTACATTGTCTGCAAATTCCTTCTTGTAAAGTTGGTGTAAATGGTCATTGAGGGCTTTCAAAGAAAAACTGGGTGGTCTTGTGGGAAAAGAATTTCAGTAGGGTGATGAGGTTGATTGGATGTCCTACAAAGAGATAGCAAGAACCAATAAGTTGAATGGCCTCTTCAACTTTATTCACTTTGCTGCTAACATTCAGCTTGACCTTAAATTCACTAGGTCCATCTTTGATGACACTCTCCCCTTTCTTGATCCCTCTATCTCCATCTCAGGAGTCAAACCTTCAGCAGATGTTTTCCACAAACCAACTCCCACAATTATCTTGACTACATTTCTTGACACGATGTCCGCTGTAAGGATTCTGTTCCTTTCTCTCTATTATTTAGTCTTCGTCGCTTCTGCACCCAGAATGCGGTCTTCCATTCCAGGTCATTTGAGATGTCCTCCTTCGAAAAGTATGGCTTCTCCCTACAACCATCAACTCGGCCCTCACCCACGTCTCCATTTTCCACACATCTGCCCTCGCACCTTCTTCCTCTAGACTCAACAAGGACAGGATTCTCCATGTCCTCACCTATCACTCCACCAGTCTCTTCATCCAACATGTATATTATCCTCCACTAATTCCATCACCTACAACATGATACCACCCCTCCTCCCTTCTCCACCTCCCACAGGGACTGCTCCTTCCGTGACTCCCTCATTCACTCCTCCCTTCCCACCAATCACCACGTTGGTACCTACCACTGTGGCCAGAGGAAGTGCAAGTTGTGCGCCCACACATCCTCCCTCACCACTATTCGGTTCCCGAAACAGTCCTTCCAAATGAAGCAATTCTTGTGAATCTCTGGGGGTCATCTACTGATCTACTGCTTTCCCTCCCGTTGCGGCTTCCTCTATGTCACAGAAACTGGATGCAGTCTGGGAGATTGCTTCACTGAGTGTCTTCGCTCTGTCAGCACCAATGACAGGGATCTCCCAGTAGCCAACCACTTCAATTCCACACCCACTCCCACACCAACACGTCTGGTCCATGTCCTTATACACAGTCAAACCAAGGCCACCCATAAATTGGAGGAGTAACACCTAAAATTCCATCTGGCACTTTCCAACTGTATGGCATAAACATTGACTTTTCCAGTTTCCGATAGGCCACTGCCCTGTCTTCCTCGCTTCCCCATCTCTCTGTCTCCTTTCTTCCATCTCCAACCCTTTCCTCTCCATTCAGAAAGCTATCCCCTCACTTCTCAGGTTTTTTTCTCTTGTTCCCTCCCTCCTATATTCATCTATGACCTCTTGACTGTGCTCCTCCCCCGCCTGCCTGTATTTTGCTCATACTTTGATGAAGCCTTCGACACCGTGAGTAGGAAAGGGCTTTGGCAAATATTAGAGCGCCTCGGATGCCCCCCAAAGTTCCTCAACATGGTTATCCAACTGCACGAAAACCAACAAGGTCCGGTCAGATACAGCAATGAGCTCTCTGAACCCTTCTCCATTAACAATGGCGTGAAGCAAGGCTGCGTTCTCGCACCAACCTCTTTTCAATCTTCTTCAGCATGATGCTGAAACAAGCCATAAAAGACCTCAACAATGAAGACGCTGTTTACATCCGGTACCACACGGATGGCAGTCTCTTCAATCTGAGGCTCCTGCAGGCTCACACCAAGAGACAAGAGCAACTCGTCTGTGAACTACTCTTTGCAGACGATGCCGTTTTAGTTGTCCATTCAGAGCCAGCTCTTCAGCGCTTGACGTCCTGTTTTGCGGAAACTGCCAAAATGTTTGGCCTGGAAGTCAGCCTGAAGAAAACTGAGGTCCTCCATCAGCCAGCTCCCCACCATGACTGCCAGCCCCCCCACATCTCCATCGGGCACACAAAACTCAAAACGGTCAACCAGTTTACCTATCTCGGCTGCACCATTTCATCGGATGCAAGGATCGACAATGAGATAGACAACAGACTTGCCAAGGCAAATAGTGCCTTTGGAAGTGTACACAAAAGAGTCTGGAAAAACAACCAACCGAAAAACCTCACAAAGATTAGCGTATACAGAGGCGTTGTCATTACCCACACTCCTGTTCGGCTCCGAATCATGGGTCCTCTACCGGCATCACCTATGGCTCCTAGAACGCTTCCACCAGCGTTGTCTCCGCTCCATCCTCAACATTCATTGGAGCGACTTCATCACCAACATCGAAGTACTTGAGATGGCAGAGGCCGACAGCATCGAATCCACGCTGCTGAAGATCCAACTGCACTGGGTAGGTCATGTCTCCAGAATGGAGGACCATCGCTTTTCCAAGATCGTGTTATATGGCGAGCTCTCCACTGGCCACCGAGACAGAGGTGTACCAAAGAAGAGGTACAAGGACTGCCTAAAGAAATCTCTTGGTGCCTGCTACATTGACCACTGCCACTGGGTTGATATCGCCTCAAACCGTGCATCTTGGTGCCTCACAGTTCGGCGGGCAGCAACTTCCTTTGAAGAAGACCACAGAGCCGACCTCACTGACAAAAGACAAAGGAGGAAAAACCCAACACCCAACCCCAACCAACCAATTTTCCCTTGCAACTGCTGCAACCGTGCCTGCCTGTCCTGCATCGGACTTGTCAGCCACAAACGAGCCTGCAGCTGACGTGGACATTACCCCTCCATAAATCTTCGTCCGCGAAGCCAAGCCAAAGATGAAGGACTTGGGCCTGAAATATTGGTTATGTATCTTTATCTTTGCTGCATTAAGAATGATGCATGACTTGCTGAGTTTCTCCAGCAATTTTGTGTAAACTACAATCTCAGTGCCTCCGGACTTCTTATTTAAGTATAAATGTTGGATAGATGAAGGGAGGCCAGCCATGAAATGGTGGAAGTGTATAATTGACTAAAGCAATGGTTCTCAGCCTTTCTTCATCCACAAAACATCTTAAGTATTCTGTTATTTTCTGTTGACCAGCTGTAAACGATCACAGCTACCATTGGATTGGGGCAGGGGGGTGGTGAAGGGAGGGGACGTTGTACTGGGGAGCTTGTGCCCTTCCCATTTGCCTGATATTTCTGTTTTCTTGGGGAACACTTTGAAACTTATTATTTTTTCATTGTTCTTCAGCTTGCATTCTTATCTTGCTTATTATATTAGTGATATTTGTATTTGCTATGGACTGCCTGTAACAAACCCACAGACTCTTGGTGGTCTGTGGACTGTAGGTGAGAAATAACAGACTAAGGCATGGATGAGGATTTTAGCATCTGAAAAACTGGGAGGTTAAAGTGGGTAGTTTTGCAGAATCAACAAATGTGTTGTTGCAAGTTTAGCTGGTGCCATATAAGATTAGTTTGTCCTCAGACAGCTTTCTGGGAAATGGTGGAGGCAGAGGTTGGCAACCAGTGATGGTGGCTGCAGTCACCCAGATTTTTAGAAGGAAGTTTATGCTCAACCACTATTTGACATGAGACACTATGATTGATGCAAAGAAAAATGAAGTGAAGTGGAGCTCTATGTTGCTATTTCTGATGCATATAATGTAGAAGAACAGTGGAAATACATGAGCAAAGACCCCAATTAACCAGCTTAACCTGTTTGATTTTACTTTTTTTAAGTTATGTTTCAGAGGTATTCTGCATTGAATCTATGTATTCATCATGAATCATATTCGATTTTAAATTGTGGGTTCTGAATAGTCAATTTATAGGAAATAGAAATCAAGCAAAGCAACCAGGCTCGCATTTTGGTAAAGTCGCAATCAGTAAAGGTCAAGGCTCCATTGTTGTCATGTAATAATACATGTAGAATGTAACATACATGAAATTTTTTATCTTTTGTCTACCGTAAGGCAGACAGAGTTACCACTTTGTCCAGCACCCCTCACAGAAACCTACAGTAGTTGGTGTTCCTCAGTGGTCTCCCCTCCAAGTACTGACCAGGCCTTAGCCTGCTTTGCTTCCGAGATCAGACAATCTCAGCTGTATTCAGGCTATTAGGTGGTTTCCTTCCTGTACTATTTAAAGTGTGAACATAGGAGGAAAACTGATATGCAGTGCATATAAGCCAGATTCTAGATCTTGATTGAACGTCAAATGATGTGCTCCTTTTACATTAGCTATCTTCTTCAGCATGATGCTGAACCAAGCCATGAAAGACCCCAACAATGAAGACGCTGTTTACATCCGGTACCGCACGGATGGCAGTCTCTTCAATCTGAGGCGCCTGCAAGCTCACACCAAGACACAAGAGAAACTTGTCCGTGAACTACTCTTTGCAGATGATGCCGCTTTAGTTGCCCATTCAGAGCCAGCTCTTCAGCGCTTGACGTCCTGCTTTGCGGAAACTGCCAAAATGTTTGGCCTGGAAGTCAGCCTGAAGAAAACTGAGGTCCTCCATCAGCCAGCTCCCCACCATGACTACCAGCCCCCCCACATCTCCATCGGGCACACAAAACTCAAAACGGTCAACCAGTTTACCTATCTCGGCTGCACCATTTCATCAGATGCAAGGATCGACAATGAGATAGACAACAGACTCGCCAAGGCAAATAGCGCCTTTGGAAGACTACACAAAAGAGTCTGGAAAAACAACCAACTGAAAAACCTCACAAAGATAAGCGTATACAGAGCCGTTGTCATACCCACACTCCTGTTCGGCTCCGAATCATGGGTCCTCTACTGGCACCACCTACGGCTCCTAGAACGCTTCCACCAGCGTTGTCTCCGCTCCATCCTCAACATCCATTGGAGCGCTCACACCCCTAACGTCGAGGTACTCGAGATGGCAGAGGTCGACAGCATCGAGTCCACGCTGCTGAAGATCCAGCTGCGCTGGATGGGTCACGTCTCCAGAATGGAGGACCATCGCCTTCCCAAGATCGTATTATATGGCGAGCTCTCCACTGGCCACCGTGACAGAGGTGCACCAAAGAAAAGGTACAAGGACTGCCTAAAGAAATCTCTTGGTGCCTGCCACATTGACCACCGCCAGTGGGCTGATAACGCCTCAAACCGTGCATCTTGGCGCCTCACAGTTTGGCGGGCAGCAGCCTCCTTTGAAGAAGACCGCAGAGCCCACCTCACTGACAAAAGGCAAAGGAGGAAAAACCCAACACCCAACCCCAACCAACCAATTTTCCCTTGCAACCGCTGCAATCGTGTCTGCCTGTCCCGCATCGGACTGGTCAGCCACAAACGAGCCTGCAGCTGACGTGGACTTTTTACCCCCTCCATAAATCTTCGTCCGCGAAGCCAAGCCAAAGAAGAAAAAAAAGAGGTTTAGCAATCCCGACTTGTTATAAATTGCAGATCAAAATATTCTGAATTTGTTTACTTTCTCACTTTATTTAATTAGATGTTGCAAGTCCTAAATTGCAAGGTCTGATTTTTGGCTATATGGAATGGCTGGAATTTTTCCAAGGAGTTGCTCTGTTAATTGTCGAGACTACATGGTCTTGTAGATTCCCTCAGAAAGTTAAGAGCAGTAAATTTTCTTCTAAATTCAAGGGCTTATCCATTCATTAAAAATGTTGCATAGAGCATTCCATTACATGTTAAGAATATATTTCCTAAGGAATTGAGATGGGTTGTGGATGCCTTTGATAAGCTACTTTATTTAATTCAAAAATAATTATTTTTTAGCTTGTGTGTATATCACTGAACACAATTCACCAGGAATTTATAGTAACAGTATATTTTTCTTCACCAGTTGACTGGATCATTGCTGACATGTTAGCAGTCCGACAACGTGCACTTGGTCATGTGCGTTATGTCCTAAAGGATGGACTGAAGTGGCTTCCATTGTATGGATGGTACTTCTCTCAGGTACAGTGCCACCTTGGAAATGTGCATGGGGAACAAGATAGGGGTGCTTGGTTTCAAAGGTCTATACTCTCATTTTCTTTTCACATATTGTGGCTTACCAATTTCTATGGTGTAAGGATAGCATGGTTAGTGTAACGCTATTACAGTGCCAGCAATCTGGATTCGAATCGACATTCTGCCCATGATCTTTGAGGGTTTCTTCCAGGTGCTTCGGTTTCCTCTCATGTTCCAAAGACGCACAGAGTTAGTAGGTTAATTGGTCACATAGGTGTATTTGGGCAGCATGTGCTTGTGGTCTGGAAAAGCACATTATTGTACTGCAAATCAAAGTTTTACTAAGTTAAAGATATTTAGTAGAGTTTAGGAATTGATTACAAGTTTCAGATTCAACCATGTTCTTAGTGCAAAATTCTATGATACAAAAAACAGGAATTGCTAGAATGAAGTACAGCAACTGATAATTCCTATCAATGCCACCTTTTGCTGTTCTGCTCCTTCCTTCAAAATGGCATTGCAATGGTATTCTTTACTCTGGCACCAGGGATCTTTATGGTGGGACCTTTTAAAGGTTGTAAAAAGCAAAATGTTTGAAATATTTATATCAAACCAGAATGTTTTGGAAGAAATCAAACAAACTTTCTGTAAAAACGTTGCCAATCTCAATATTAACCAAGTTGTAAAAGCTCTTTGGGACAAGTGCTCCAGGTTTCATCCAATTCTGACATCAAGCTGGAGCAACTTCACCTCAATTTTAAGGCCATGTCCCTTTGTTCTAACTCGCATTGTATCCCTCATTGGACGAAGTTTGACATTCTTTGCTCAGTAATCTCAAATTTTGCAATTAAATCATTACACTAGCTCTATAATTTTGGGGGGCATGTTGTGGGTAAAGCATTTTTGTGGCTAGGGCCACAACACAAGCCCTCTGTATACCAAGTTCTTGTGTCAGATCATCTCAGTCTGATCAAACTGTATCCAGTAATAAAAAATTCAAGCAATTAAGTGAATACTACATTGGAGTCGTCAGTTACCCGTAGCTGAAATTTGACCATTAAGCTGTAAAAGCCACATTCCAGATCATGAAAAAAAATAAATAGTTCATTTTCTTTTTAGAAAACCAGCTTAAATGTCAGAGAGCTAACATTTCCCATTCTTCAAAGTCATCAAGAGGCATTACTTTCTCCTGTCATCTCTGAGATAGCACTCTCCTTCAAACATAAATTTTATCTGCAAAAACCCACAAGTTCACATACATGTTCCTCTTCCAAATAGTCTGGCGTGATGGTGATTGGGGCTGGGGAGGGAATGTATTGCAGTCCTTCTCTGCCACAGTTCCTTATCGGACAACTGTGAAATTGCATTAGCATCAATGAGAAAATTCACTAGTGCTCTGGTTGGTGCTCAATGTGTTGTCCCTAGGTTATAAAGACCAGGGGCGGGGAGCTGTTATCTTCAGCTACAGCCTCAACAGTGCTCTTTATGGCTATCACCATATAGCTCAGGCCTTCAGGTAAATAAGACAATAGCATGACTGACTGAGGACCAGTGGCTGTCCTGGAAATTCCTACCTCTCCCTGTCCCTATGGACTCTGGCTATAAGGAAATAAAATATCAGATATCAATCTAACAAGAGGCACACAACTTCCCTTTCTGATGTGACACATCCTCTACATTATGAATTATTGGCAACCCTGGTCCCACCTCATGGACCTGACAAACTTTAGTATTTTAGTCTACTTATTCTGCATTCCTTTCAGTATTTTTTCTATTGATAATATCAGTCAATCTTTTGCCAGAACAAGCGTCTAGATTGCTCCAGATACTTTTTCTTTCTCTTGGGTAATTCTCAGTAACCTTCGACAAAAGATACTCAGAAAGCTTTTCATAACATGTCGCATTTGTTGAGGCTATAAGGTTCGAAAAGTATGGGATGATTGAACCTAATTTTATTGTTTGAGCAAAAATTGAGTTTGTTACGCGTCCAGAGGACCCCAAAACCTAGCAGCAATGGATATTCACCAAGACAAATGGTTACTTAAACTAAAGTTGCTTTTAATTATCTTTAAACATGAAAATAGAATCAAACTTTAATATATCACTTTTAACTTACTTAACCCTCTTCTCATTCTAAGCGCACGTGTGTGTAATGTGTGTGTAAGTTCAGAAAAGTTATTTGGTTCACAGTCCAATCTCACTTCTCATTTCTCCAAGTTCACTGGTTGTAGGCAATTCTGATACTGTGCACAGAATTCAACATTAAGTTCACCATGCTTTGGTGCTTGAAATGTAAATGGTTACTGCGCAGGAAGGTTCTTGTCGGTTTTCGGAGAGAGATTTGTTGTTTGCTGGACACCCACAACTGATTCCTTTTTAATCAGCCACTTCAGTGTCTTGCCGAAGATAGTTGTCCCCTCAGCGTTCTCCAGATGATAATCTCTTTCTTTCAGGTCACCACAGAGGGCCTTTTTGTTTCTCTTATTTTAAGTGAAACATTAGGCAGCCAGTTCTCTCCTCTTGCTTAAACCACAAGGACATTGACCTGGCTGAACCAAGCACTCACAACCCGCAGAGAAAAAACCTATTTGACCCTCTTCTCTGCTTGCAAAACCACATGATCCTCCGAGAACAGCAAGTTCCACTCCAGACAATCTGCGGCTCTGACAAGTTCTTTCATCTGTTGGCTTTTTGTAAACAACAATACATTAGTGAAGTCACTTGGGCACTCTCCAAAGCTTTTGCAAGGCTCTGGGGCCAACATGTCTAGCATTAGCAGAGCTCCAGTATTTTAAATAAAATCTGTTTTAAAGTGTTTATATGTGACCTACACTAACAAACTTTCCCAATTTATCTCCCAAAAACATATCTATATACTGTCACAAGTTGATTACTTCATTATATCGTGTGATAAATAAATGTTGAACAAGTCCATTATTTTAAAAAAATCAAGGTATCATTGCCAACAGGCAGACCAGGTTACAAACAGTAAGATGAGACTGATGTTAAATTCTGGTCACCAGCATTTTCATTTACGGAGAAGTCTACATTGTGTATGCTGAGACTTCTGTGAATATGCAAATATATATCCAGGAAAATATCAATCTGCCTCTTCATGGGTATGTGACAGAGTCAGGCCATCTCTGTGACTTTTGTGGCAAGAAACTAATAGGCTTACATTGTTGGTCAGTTGACGAACTGGGGCTCAGTGAAAACGCATTTTGAAGTGGTTGGTAGGCTTTCAAAAATTGAGGTTTTTAAAAATTGCGCAGACTATGATGAGATGTATTAATGAAATGCCTCAAGACTAACAGGAAAAATCATCAACAAGAACAATAGCAGCTAAAAGTTGATGTCAGTGAAGATTTAGCATTTCTTTTGGGTCCATAGCTATCTTCAAACTTGCTTAGAATCTGCACCAAAGCTCTCTATCGTGAGCTGGATACATGCACACACCTGAACTACAGAATTTGGACGAACACCATTCTTACTATCTGTTTTGACACTTTTGAATTTAGCCGAAGAATTACAAGGTCGAAAATTGTGACTGTGCTGGATATGAAAAAAACTTATCTATGGATAATTTTATGTTTGTATCATTAATATTAGCAATCAATCACTTGTGTAATTGGTTGTATTTAAAAATTATGAAACCAAATGAATCTTGCAATAATTTGTTTTGCATGTCATATTTTAGCATGGAGGAATATATGTCAAGCGAAGTGCTAAATTTAGTGAAGAGGTAATGACTAATAAACTGCAACAACAGATAAGATCAGACACCCCTGTAAGTATTTCAGTATTGTTTATATTCTGATGGATTGATATTGGTTAAAGTTAGTTAATTTTGCATTTCGTTGTAAGCGATACTGATTGTTGCAAGCTTTTTTCTAATAAGCCTGTTTGTGTACATACGTGAGTGATAACTTGTTCCTAACACTCTAATTTTGAAATTTTCCTGTCCAATTGCTTGGAGTTTTATGGCATAAGAGAAAATTTACTTTGTGTATTTTGTAATGTTACCACTCCACTTCCAGTACTTAATAGTGCCTGGGTGCAATCTTAATGCGGTTTTCAGAAAGGTTATAAGTAGTTATGTTCTTGAAGATCAGATGGAATTAATTTTTCATTTGATCTGAAGTACGCAACTAAATGAAGATATTTCCAGTGTTATTTACATTAGACTGATTAATGACCAAATAACTCTAAATGATAGCAGCTTCCTTTTGATTTGGATTGTGGGCTATTTTCAATATTTTAGTGAGCATAGCACGTTATTAGGAAAGTATTGGAAGGATGTTATGGTGCTGGAGTGTCGTGAAGAGGTCGAATTAACAAACTAAGTCATGATTGGGGCTTTGCAGAAGTGAAACTTTATTCTTTGCGACTTTGCCAAGAGCTTTCTGCCCTGGATTATTTTGTTTTTGATTCTCATGGCCCCAAATGTTGTGTAAGTGCTCAGTGAATGATGGCCATTTTGCCTTGATCTGAGTCGTGTATCTTGCTGCAAGCTGATGGAAATTTGAGCTGGAAATAACATAGAACCCTCTCCATGGAAGTTGGAATTTGAGTGAAAAGAGCAAGCAGCTGTGTAATTCCTTCACCAAGCATCTGAAAGCATTACATAATAATCCATGTACAATGAGTCAGAATGAGCAAAAGCATGTTCCATCAGGAAAAGAAAGTGATGTAAGGTGAGCTGAATTCGGCAGAAATAATGAGGGGAAGAAGGTTTTGAAATATTGAATCCTCAAATATCAATTAAAATCTCAAGGGTGTAAGACTTCATAGTTAATTTACAATCAGTAACTAATATCCTAAAAATGCATAGATTAGATACAAATTCTACAGTGGGCTCTCTTTGTATTCACAGTACAAGCATATGAGCTGGTGAGATACTGCTTTAGTGAAGTCAATGTACCACAACGTCTCAAAGTTGTAATTTACCTTGTTTGTTGTGGCAATTGGCCCTGCTAGTACTTGGGCAACAGATTTTGGAGCACGTTTGAAATTGCTGAGTACATCTGGAGGTAATTGCTAAGCTGCAATCTTAATAAGGATTCAAATGTGATCCTAAACTCTAAAGGGCAGTGATTGCTGGTCTCTTGTGTTTGTGTTTTCACTTCTTAAAGGTATTCTGGCCACTGCAGTAAAGTTGCTGTATGTTAAACACTTGAAGTATAGAAAGTCGATGCATATTCATCAAGTTTACTGAAATAAGTACTGCACATGATTTGTTACAGTGTGGAGATGATCAATGGGCCCATTCCTTCATTCAACACCAATTGCCCCACTTTTTGCAGAAGTTGTACATTTGCCAGAATCCTGCACATTGTCATGTAATACAAGTTTAACAGGGCTATTAATTGTAAAATGAATGAAACAAACTCTTTGGTTTATGTTCAGCTTCATGGTTCCTGCCAGATGACTTTATCCTATGGTTCCAATGAAAGACCGAATCATGAAACATTTGAATTGATATATGGCATTTGCCAAATTGTCTTCCACCAGTAATTTTTTTGAGGTTTCCGACTGTCACTAAATCATCAGTCCTCCATCTTCGCTATTTTGTCAAGTCCATGAATACTTGGGATGTGCTTTGATGTCAACCATAAAATATTCCAGATAATTTGCTTGCAAATCTCGATCAAAATGTACAATCAGTATGTTATGGTGTGGGGTTTATGCCTGGAAGGTGTTTTGCTTTCTGGAGACTACATGCAAAAGTGAGGTTTTTCTGGAACTTTGGGATTTGGCAGCAATGATGATAGTTGTGGGGAAATTCCATCAGAGATTCATTTCCATTGGGTTATTAAACTGTGGAAGTTTGATGGAGGCCTGGCTGGAGAAGAGTGTTTCATGCATGCGTGGTATTTTCTCTGTTAGAGTTTGTTTATTATCATCTGTAAGCACACAATATACAGTACATAATAATCACAGTTATGTATGAAGATAAAATATGAAAGAAATATATATAAATAGTTAGGGATGGTTTGCTAATTGCAGGATACAGTTCATCCATCTCACACCCTATGGGGTGAAGCTATTTTCCAGCTTGCAATCCTGATTTTGATGCTCCTGTGCCATCTCATTGATGGTAGTGGGTCTTAGATACTATATGCTGTATGGAAATGGTCTTCTAAAATTCCATGAGCCCTATTTAAGCAACACTGACAATAAATGTCATCAGTGGAGGAAAGGAAGACCCCACTGATCTTCTTGGACATTTTGATGATCCTCTGTGTTGACTTTTGGTCTGATACTTTGCACCTACCATCCCACACAATACTGCAGCCAGACTGGAATATAGAATTTGTAATCACCTTGAGAAATAGATGCATTGTACTGTTCAGCCTATTTGCAGCATTTGAAAAATGATGATGTGTACTCAAGCTTTGGGTGTATATTCTTCATTATGTTCCTGTCACCTTTTGCCCAATACCAAGGATGAAGGTTTCCATAGTTGAAAAATATTCACTTTGCCACTTACTGGGGTGATAGAATGCAAAATCACAGTGCCATCAACCCAGGTTTGAATCCGGCCCTGTGTAAGGAGTTTGTACATTCTCCCCATGACCTGTGAAGGGTTTTCTCCGGGTGCTCTGGTTTCTTTCTACCAAAACGTACACCCAATTAACCTACCAACCCCATAAATGGGTGGCACAGGTTTCAGTGGCCAGAATGGGCTTCTATCCTGCTGTGTCATTAATTTAAATGTCTACTGTGAACATTGACATTATGGGATGCATTGGGATTTTGAATGTGTAAGACGTGCGGGTCATATTTCAGCCACATTAATGGAAGGATGCACAATAAAATAACTAAGTGACTTGCCCTTGGAATGTAATTATTTGAATCTGTTGGCATTGAACTCCTCAGTGGCAGATTAAAGGTATCTTCCCTAAAAAGAAAGCTCTGCTTCTTTCTCTCTCCCAGTTTTGCTGTTGACTTTCCTATTGTCCATCTGTCCCTCTCCTGACAGACTTCTTCAGTTTCTCTCTTTTAATTTAAATCTGAGCAAATTTTAACAAGTTTTCATTCTCTTCTTCAGACGTATCTTGTGATTTTCCCAGAAGGAACACGTTACAACCCAGATTATCCACAATTGATTGCAGCAAGTCAGGCCTATGCTCGTAAAGAAGGTGAGGTTGTATTGGTATTTGATGATGAGAAAAAGTTTACTGTTGTGTACATATCATACTGTATATATCAAGTCTCATTTGGCATTGCCATGAATGTGTGGCTCACCGAAGTATTTTTGTTGTGTTAGTGGGCCTGGCTTGCGATTGCGTGATTATGGTGAATGTGGATGTACTGCAGGCAATGAAATTAGCAGAGTGTAAGTATGATCCAGGCCGTTCACCCGCCAGGGCTCCTAAAGCTCTCGCTGCCCACCTATCCCAGCTCCCAACGCCACGGGCTCCTGCCCACCCGAGCTCCCAACGTCTTGAACATGAACTTACCACCTGATCACTGCCGGTCGCCCATAAGAGCTCCTGACAGCTAGAATGACTCAGGTACTTGTGGCAGTAAACCGTTGTATGTGTGTAATAATTAACTCCATAAATTTTACCCAAAAATTTGGTTCACAAAATTCGACGATTAAACGAATATGATCTGTACTTTTTGATTATTGAAACCAATATAATTTTTTTGGGAGGGGGAAAAAATGGGTGGGCTTCTATGCCTTCAAATATGGTACATACATGTATTTCTTAATGTTTATATGAAATTTTTGTATTAAAATGTGCGAGTAAGAATAAAAACGTGAATGTAATTTTTTTTTCATGTCTTGTGGCTCTTAAACATCTAACGTTTATTATATGTGGCTCTTACTTTAAGCAAGTTTGGTCACCCTTGGTATATATGCACCACAGTTCTTGCTGCAGCTGAACAAATACTTGGGGAGGGAAGGAAAAAACAGTTATGGCACAGTTAACGAGGTTCAAATCCCACTCTGTAAGGAGTTTGTACGTTTTACCGGTGTCTGTGTGGGGGTGCTCCGGCTTCCTCCCACTGGTTAATTGGGCGGCACAGGCATCGACATGAGGCAGTGTCTTAAAAAAGCAGCCTCTATCCTCGAAGACATCCACCACCCAGGCCATGCCCTCTTCTCTCTGCTACCATCGGGGAAAAGGTACAGGAGCCTAAATACGAGCACTCGGTGGCACAAGGACAGCTTCTTCCCCACTGCCATCAGATTCCTGAATAATCATTGAACCACAGACACTTTTCGTGCACTATTATTTTTATTTTATTTATATTTTTTGTTGTACAATGGTTATAATATGAAAGTTTGTACTGTGATGTTACTGCAAAGCACTCAATTTTGTGATGTTTTCATGACGATAAATTCTGATTCTGAAGGTAGCAGTGAGAAGAATTTGTGATCAGAGTGATGGGGTCCTTTATGATGGCTGCCTTCTTGATGCAGCACCTCACATAGATGTGTGCGATGGATAGGAGGTCGAAGACTGTGAAGGACCTTGCTGCATTTGCTACCTTCTATAGATTTAAATTCCCAAACCAGGTTGTAATGCAGCTAGTCAATATACTTCCCACAGTGCCCCTGTGGAAGTTTGATCAGAATACTTTACAGGCCAGATCTGCTCAACCTCCTTAGAAAGTAGAGGGGTTGATGTGCCTTCTTCATGGATGTCCCAATGTGCTGATTCCAGAAGAAATCTTGGGGGAAAAATGGATACCCAGGAACTTGAAGATTCTGACTCTTTCCACCTCCACCCCATGAATTCAGACAGGTGTGTGGTCTCTTGGCGTCTACTTCCTAAAATCAACAATAAGCTCCTTGGTCCTGGTTACATTGAGAGCAAGATTTTTCCTGTATTCTGACATCAGCTCCAGTAATTCTGACCATGGTGTTGTTGTTAATGAATGTGTAGATAGTGTTGGAGCTGTACTTGGCTTCACAGTCATGAGTTTGCAGGGAGTAGGAGACTAAGCCTTGGCTGCCCTTGGTATATATGACGGTCAGTGAAGAGGAGGTGATGCTGCCGATCTGCATTGATTGGGGTCTGCCGATGAGGAAGTCAAGATACAGTTGCAGAGGCATGGACAGAATCCCAGATCTTTTAGTTTAATCATCTGACGTAGGTGTTCCTATGATTTAGGTGATCTAACACAGAGTGGAGGGCCAGCAAGATATCATCTATTGTTGACCTGTTGTGACGATAGGAGAATTGAAGTTGGTCCTGAGATGAGAGTTGATGTGGCACATAGCCAATCTCACAAAGCACTTCATCACAGTAGATGTCAATGCCACAAGCCGATAGTCATTGTGACAGGTCACCTTGCTCTTACTGGGCCCTTGTCAACAACTCAGATTGTTGGCTGCGAGAGGAAAAACCATTTTACTCCAAAATGGCATTTTTCTCAGGAGAGGCTTGAGCAACTGATAGAAGACTGAAATATCTAATCCTTTACGCTTAATCTCAAGGTTATTTAGTTATTATGACCCCAAGCAAGATGAGTTTTTTTGTGCTTTTGGTGGAAAAAAATGGGCATCATTGGTATTAATTTGTCGTCAGACTGCTTTGTATTTTGCATTTGTCTCTGCGGTTTTGCATGTTTTGTCATAACCCATAGTGACGACTCTTTTCTGTTTTAGTGCATGGTAATGGAAAAAAAACCATGATATTTGTTACGAGGCATTTTTCATTGAATATCGAAGCCCTTTCACAAGGGTATAAGCAGCAATAACAACATAACATATTTTCAGTTTCTCTTGAACTTAAAATTTTTATCAGCATTTCATTGTGGCGACTGCATTACTTATCCCAGAATCACTGAACTTAATTATGATTTGTTTATCCTGTAAGGGAAAAAGAAAATTCTATATATCACACTGAACAAAGGAGCCTCGAGTAGTTCTCCACTGCCAATTCTTAGCATTACAGAGCATGCTTATCGGAGCAGTAAAAGCACTTCACTGAGAACTAGGATCAAGTTACCAAAATTTGGCACACGTCTGGAGTTGACTACTGAGAATTTAAAAACCCGTGCCATTGCTAAGTAACAATGGATGATTAAGGACCTGTGGAATATCTTTCCATATGGAAATCTTTGATCTTTTCATTTTCCCTCTGTGTCAGGCTGGACTCTCTACTTTAGCAATATTTGGCACTTGAGTGATGATGCTACTGAATTTTTGTTTGAAGTGAAATTTGAAGTGCAATTTTTGCTGATTTACTTGATTTACAGCATAGGCCCTTGCCCACAATGTTGTGCCGTCCAAAATAAGCCTGTTCCACGATCATTTTAAACCTTGCCCTCCTTGTAGCCCATGAACTCCTATTTTTCTTACAAAAATTACATTTTCAAAGGACGTTGCTAAATGGCATAATTTATTGTTTCTTGTATTCTTTGGCTTGGCTTCGCGGACGAAGATTTATGGAGGGGGTAAATGTCCACGTCAGCTGCAGGCTCGTTTGTGGCTGACAAGTCCGATGCGGGATAGGCAGACACGGTTGCAGCAGTTGCAGGGGAAAATTGGTTGGTTGGGGTTGGGTGTTGGGTTTTTCCTCCTTTGCCTTTTGTCAGTGAGGTGGGCTCTGCGGTCTTCTTCAAAGGAGGTTGCTGCCCGCCAAACTGTGAGGTGCCAAGATGCACGGTTTGAGGCAATATCAGCCCACTGGCGGTGGTCAATGTGGCAGGCACCAAGAGATTTCTTTAGGCAGTCCTTGTACCTTTTCTTTGGTGCACCTCTGTCACGGTGGCCAGTGGAGAGCACGCCATATAACACGATCTTGGGAAGGCGATGGTCCCCCATTCTGGAGACGTGACCCACCCAGCGCAGCTGGATCTTCAGCAGCGTGGACTCGATGCTGTCGACCTCTGCCATCTCGAGTACTTCGACGTTAGGGATGAAAGCGCTGCAATGAATGTTGAGGATGGAGTGGAGACAACGCTGGTGGAAGCGTTCTAGGAGCCGTAGGTGATGCCGGTAGAGGACCCATGATTCGGAGCCAAACAGGAGTGTGGGTATGACAACGGCTCTATATACGCTTATCTTTGTGAGGTTTTTCAGTTGGTTGTTTTTCCAGACTCTTGTGTAGTCTTCCAAAGGCGCTATTTGCCTTGGCGAGTCTGTTGTCTATCTCGTTGTCGATCCTTGCATCTGATGAAATGGTGCAGCCGAGATAGGTAAACTGGTTGACCGTTTTGAGTTTTGTGTGCCCGATGGAGATGTGGGGGGGCTAGTAGTCATGGTGGGGAGCTGGCTGATGGAGGACCTCAGTATTAAGAATATCTATATTTAACAATAGTGAACTGATTCAGTTTAAAGTCAACAGAATTCAAATTTGCACTTCAAATACTTTTCAGAAAATGTCAGAGCACAACCACTGATCACCCCCATCTCCCCATACCATTTCCTCCATTGCAATAAAATGCCTTTTTTTCTTTGTAGCTTGCTTCAAAGATGTATCCTTGTTCTCCCAAGTATCATTCCAAAGTTCAAATTTCTGATTCTTATTTCCACATTCCATGTTCTTCTCAATGTTCCCCAGTCAACATTCTCATGAATTGCTGGAGTTTGGCTGAAACCCTTTCCCATAAAAGTTGTTAAAATGTAATGTTAGTTTGAATGATTTTTTTGTCCCCACACTGAGCTTCTTCCCTTGTTTAATCAGAGTTGAACAAGACTCCTTGCAAATGTGGATCAAGGCTCCAATTTAACTACCAACTTTTGTACTTTCAAATATTTTTGAAATATTTAAATACTATCTGTAATTTTAAAAAAAAATAAACAATCGCAGCACAGATAAAGGCCATCTTGGCCCCTCTAGTCTGTGCCAAACCATTTCTCTGCCTAGTCCCACTGACTTGCATGCAGTCCATCGCCCTCCATACCTCTGCCATCCATATACCTGTCCAAATTCTTCTTAAATGGTAAAATTAAGCCCACATTTACCACTTCAGCTGCAAGCTCATTCCATACTCCCACTGCTCTCTTTGTGAAGAAGTTTCCACTCATGTTCCCCTTTCACCCTTAATCCATGTCCTCTGGTTTGCAGCTCACCTACCCTCAATGGAAAAAGCCGATCTACATTTACTCTGTGTATCCCCCTCATAATTTAGATGCCTCTATCAAATCTCCCCTCATACTTCTATGCTCTAGGGAATAAAGTCCTAACCTGTTTGACCTTTCCCTGTAACTCAGTTCCTGAAGTCCGGGTGACATCCTAGTAAATATTTTCTGCACCTTTTTATCTTATATCTTTTCTGTAGTTAGATGACAAAAACTACACGCGATACTCCAAATTTGGTCTCATCAATGTCTTCAACATAACATCCCAACTCCTATTCTCAATGCTTTGATTTATATGAAGGCCAATATGCCAAAAAATCTCTTTACAACCCTATCCACCTGTGACACCACTTTCAGGGAATTATATATCTGTATTCCCAGATCCCTCTCTTCTACTGCAATCCTCAGTACCCGACCATTTACGGTGTTTGTTGTTTCTTGGTTTATCCTTCCAAAATGCAACACCTCACACTTGTCTGCATTAAATTCCATCTGCCATTTTTCAGTCTATTTTCCCAGCTGGTCCAGATCCCTCTGCAAGCTTTAAAAACCTTCTTTGCTGTCCACACCACCTCCAATCTTGGTGTCATCTGCAAATTTGCTGATCCCATTTACCACATTATCATCCAGATAATTGACATAGATGACAAACATCAATGGTCCCAGAACTGATCCCTGAGGCACACCAGTAGTCACAGGCCTCCAATCTGAGAAGCAGTCTTCTGTCACTACTCTCTGGCTTCTCCTGTCCAGCCATCGTTAAATCCAGTTCACTACTTCACCATGAATATCTAGTGTCTGACCCTTCCTGACAAACCTCTCTTTTCAAAGGCCTTACTAAAGTCCATGTAACCTTGATTCTCAACCTTTTTCTTTCCACTCACATTCCACTTTAAGTATTCCCTATCCCGTAGGTGCTCTATGATTAGTAAGGAATTGCTTAAGGTGGGGTGTGAGTGGGAAGGGAAGATTGAGAACCACTAGATCTAGATCCAATATTACTGAAATATTTTGCTTGAGAAAAATAGTTATTGGCCCATTTTCTTTGGAGTTCTGAAACTGTGCACAGAATGAGTCAATGAGGTACAATTAAAATAGTGGTTTTCAAACTTTTTCTTTCCACCCACATCCCACCATAAGCAATCCCTTACTAATCACAGAGCACCTATGGCACAGGGATTACTTAAAGTGGTATGTGAGTGGAAAGGAAAAGGTTGAGAACCAGTAATATAGACAATATCCACAGCCGTCAACTTTCCTGGTAACCTCCTTGATAAACTGTGATTGGTTAAACATGACCTACTGTTCACAAAGTCATGTTTATTATCCCTAATCAGTTCCTGGCTATCCAAATAATTGTATGATCTCTTAGAACACCTTCCAATAATTTACCTACTACTGATGTCAGGTTCACTGGCCTATAATTTCCAGGGTTACTTTTGGAGCCTTTTTTAAATAATGGAACAACGTGAACTACCCTCCAATCCTCTGACGCCACACCCTTGGCTAAGGACATTTTAAATATTTCTGCCAGAGCCTCTGCAACTTCTGCACTAGCTTTCCTCATGGTCCAAGGTAATATCTGTCAGGCTCTGGGGATTTATCTATGCTTATTTCTATTAGCATAGCAAGCACTTCTTCCTCTTTAATCTTTTTAGGTTCCATGACTTCACTGCTTGTTTTCCTTCCTTCCCACAATTCTGTGCCCACTTCGTGAGTAAATACTGATGAAAAAAAATTAAGATCGCCCCCATCTCTTTGGCTCCGTACAAAGCTGACCACCCTGATCTTCGAGGGGACAAATTTTGTCCTTTACTATCCTTTAGCTTTTAATATTCCTGTAGGAATGCTTAGGATTTTCCTTCACATTGTCGGTCAAAGCCACCTCATGTCTTCTTTCAGCGTCCTGATTTCTTTCTTGAGGTTTTTCTTGCATTTTTTATTCTCCTCAAGTACCTCATTTGCTCCATGTTGCCAATGCTGGTTGTACACCTCTCTCTTTTTCTGAACCAGATCCCCAATATCCTCAAAAACCGAGGTTCCCTATACCTTTGATCCTGACAGGAACATACATTAATTTTGGATTATTATTGTCCAATAAAATCAATCTCCTTGTGAATCCTATTTTACTCTGGAGACATACATATTTTGTGGATCCCATGAATAAACCGCAATAGGCAAATACTGTCAATTAATATAACAATTAATTCCTGTTTTCTATGTGAAATTGAACTGTGCTTGTGCATCACGTCATTGGCTTCATCATTATTTTGACACTTCACTTCCCACTATTGTTTTCTTTGACAAATAACTTACACCAATATTAAGATGTTTGTAAACTTGAATACAGATCTGTCTTATGCCATAGGACAACGGTGTAATTGTACATCCAATTTGTATTTTATTTGAATACATGGGTCACTGACAATGTTGGGTATCACAGTAACTTGTATTATTCACAGTGATTGGGTAACGGTTTTCAAACTGAGCTGTTGATTCAGAACAACTTGTACTTGTACAATAGTGTACTGAATGATCACATGTTGAACGATAGGGAACTCTCACCATCACTCTTCTGGTTTAGCTCAGTATTCCAACCAGAAATTCACTCATGTGAAGATAATTAATTTTAATGATACAGTCCTTCTGGCTCATGAAACAATGCCTCTCAGTTACAACCAATTAACCTACCAAACCCGTATGTCTTTGGAACGTGGAAACCAAAAGCCAGAAAAATAAACCATGGAGGTCACGGGGAGAATGTGCAAACACCTTTCAGGCAGCACGGGATTCAAACCCAGGTCTCTACCACTGTAATAGCCCTGCACTAACTGCTACACTGAACATGCTGCCCAATATGAAAAGCAGCAAAGGTCCACGTGATGTCAGTGTTCTTCAGCAAATTGGTTTGGTAAGAAGGGGAGATCCAAATAATATATCCCCTGATTTTCTTACTTTGCATGTGAGCAATGGGGTTTAACCAAGGATGATGGAGAATTTTAGAATTTTAGGAGTGTATGAAGTGACATTCAGCATGTTGGGGTGATGGCCCATGGGATATGGTGCGGGTTTGAAAACAAGCAATGTTTTAAGTCAGTTGATTACAGATAATTAAATAGAGCTTTGCAGTAGCTCATCTGCGAGCAAATGGACATGGATGAAGAGTTCAATAAAAAAAATAAGTTGAGGGAGGGCAAGGGACAGGTGAGATGATGAAGTTGATCTGCAGACTTTTTATTACCATCAGAACTACAAGTTGAGAACAAAATGGGCCAAGAAGAGTTTTGTTCTGTTTGAGATGAGCAATGTGTTTGAGGAAGGGGATGAAATTGCTTTGGGGTTGCTGGTTGCAAAGGCATTGTCCATATGCCCATCAATTCAGGTTTGAAATCAACTGGCCAGTCTATTAGATTAGATTAATCTTCTGATCTCGAAGATTGTGCTTTTTCCAATGATCCTTCCCCTTTCAATAATATTATCTTCTTTCTGTTAATAACATATGATACGTATCTCTCATATGGTCTGAAAGACTTGGTTTTGTTTCTATGGTTGGGTTGACAGCAGGTGAGCGACTGTAGTTTTTTTTAATCCAATGAAAACCACCAGTAAACAGCTATCAGTTGACAACATTGAGTTTATCTCCATTTGAAGGAGGAAAAATACCAGGTCTGTCTGTGTTCACACAGTGATAGAGCAGCCATTCAAATGTAACTTCTCTTAGTAAAGAGACCACTGACCCGAGTTGACTTTAATGTGATGAACAAGAAAATCCAAATGTTGTAGTGCAGTTCCAGAAAGCACTGGAGAAACTTAGCAGGTCACGCAGCATTCCACAGGAAGTAAGATGCAATCACCGTTTCAGGCCTGAACTCTGCATCAGGGCGCCAAAAATCAGGCAGTCAACTGAATAAAAAGGTGGGGGAAGGGGGTGGAACACAGGCTAACAGATAAGAGATAATAGGTAGATCCTACCAGAATCTGCTGAGAAATGACAGGGCAGAGGGCTAAGAAGGATAGCTCTTGAATTTAAGGATTTTCTCATCCCTCTCATCATGGATGTACTTAACTTAGCATTCTCTACTGCCATAATAACTGAGTCGTAAAAAATATAAAGTCCCATTAAAGTGTTTTTCATTTCAGCCCATTTCATTATTAAATTTAGACTATAAATTGATCTCTAAGGCCCTGGCTAACAGGCTTGGCCAATGTTTGTCAAAATTAATAAATCCAGACCAGCCAGAGTGGCTTTATTTTGAAATGTCAGCCAGCTAATAATTTATATTATCCACTATGCAAAAACTAAGACTGAGCCTAGTACTGCTGTAGCTTTGGATGCTGAAAAGGCCTTCGAGAGGCTGGAATGGCCGTATTGGTTGAAATCTTGGCCGAGTTTGTGTTTGGGCAGTTGCTTATTAACTGGGTAAAACCCTCAATCATAAACTCCGGGCCAAGGTTGCCACTAATAGAACTCGACAGCGTTTCCCTTGAGTAGATCGAGTCGACAGGGCTGTCATTTGTTTCCAGGACTCTTTGTCTTGGCTGTTGAGCCTCTAGCTGAAGCAATTAGACAGGATCCTGATATAAAGTAGGTCAGACAAATCCTAAAATTAAGTTATGGCAGATGATGTAATTTTGTACTTAACAGACCCTGTTAATTTCCTCAAAAAACTACAGACTGTTAAATGTTTATAGTGGTGTTTCAGGATATAAAGTGCTTGGCCACTGGGAAGTCCTTGCTATTGTAGCAGTCAGAGTAATTAAAGATGCTCAACAAAACAATCACCCAGTCTCTGTCCACTCTCCCAGATGTAGAGGAGGCCAAGTTAGGAGCACCAGATGCTGTAAATGACCTCCACAGATTCACAAGCAAAGTCTTGCTTCCCTTGGAAGGTCTGTTTGGGGCCTGAATAGTGGTGAGGGAGGAGATGTGAGTTCAAGTGTAGCACTTATTGTGGTCATTAAGATAGGTACTAAGAGGGTGATTGATGAGTGGATGAGGGTGTCACGGAGTGGGGGGGGGGGCGAAGAGCGATCTCTATGGAAAGCAGAGAGGGGAGAAAATCTTTCTGTTGGTGGGATTCTGTTGTAGATGGCGGATGTTGCTGAGATAAATCAACTTTGAGGCAATTGACCTTCATGGGAAACGATTACCGTATTTTACAAACCAGGTATGCTATACGGGAATATTTTTAATGTTGAAAGAACGCCTACAATTTATAGCAAGCGTGGGAATATAATAGTGGCATTGAAAGAATGTGCATAATTAATGGGGGCCAAGGGAAAAAATGCCCTGGTAATTTATAGCGAGCATGGGAATGTCATAGCACCAGTGAAGGAATGGGCACAGTTTGATTTTGGGAATATCTCTTGGTACTGAATGCCATGGTATTCCTATAAACAGGACATCTGGCTCAGGCAGTGCACCTTATCAATAGGCCCTTTCATACAGACAAAAACCCTGAGTGTAAAGGTGGAGATTCTCCATCCTTTCGTCAGGAGATTTACCTCCGTGAATGCACCGTGTGGCCGGTTCCAAGGTGCCGACTGCAAATTCTCTCAGGGGAAGTGTCAGTACAGAGCTCTGCCACTGAGCATGAAAGTAATGCCACTGCAAGCGGCTGGCTAGGGGCAGGCTGTTGACATCGCGGTGACTTCGTCTGCCTGAGACGCAGGATTTTAAAAACGTCGACAACTCGGCACGTAGGAATGACGTTGACTTGGTGGGTGGCACTACGGCACCAGTAGCCCAACCTCCATCGGCTCCGGAGGGTACTGTGAGGCGCCACTCAAAGTGAATGGAACACAAGAGCAGCCTTTTAGGATCATGCTTATAGCCAGCCTCTAGGCCTGTTCCTGAGGGAGATGGTGATTAACATATCAAGTATCCCTGATTTGATACAACATTAGAATTAAAATCCTGCTCAACTCTGAAGCCTGTCTTCAATCTATTTTATTGATTTCTCTCCAAAGCTTGTTAATGTGTTGCAACAGGAAATCACCTATATAATGGGCAATTGACACCTTTGGGAGAAGTTCATTGGGTATTATTTGTGGGAGATTAACTGTGGCACATGCTGGTATGAGCTTTGTCTCATGCAAGTTGCTTTTGCCAGTCAGAATTTAGACTAATACATCTGTGCATTATATGCGTGTGTGCGATATTGGCGTGAAAAAACAATACCCTTGGGTATCACACAGGACTTGTGAATCTTTCATTGAGATATTGGTATTGTTAGAGGAGTTCTGAGGCTTTTCTGAGATTCCTCGTTATAAAAAAAAGTCAGAAAATACTTTGAAGTATGATTTTGTTTCAGAGAATCTCTATGCAAAATTGGATAACTGATTTTGATAACTGTTTTGGGGAATGGAGGCAGTTTAATTACATTGTGAAACAATTTCACAGATCCTAAGGAGGACTGTGGTGCATCCACTACTCAGGGTAAATATTGATGGCAATTTTTGAAAACAAGCCATATAGAAATGGAAGAAAATGAAATCAGTTTCTTTCTTGTTTGGTTTCTTCTCTGTAAATGTAGGGTCTCATC
The DNA here is from genome assembly GCF_036971445.1 of Narcine bancroftii. NCBI lineage: Eukaryota > Metazoa > Chordata > Chondrichthyes > Torpediniformes > Narcinidae > Narcine > Narcine bancroftii. The sequence continues at coordinate 66,614,472 of NC_091474.1, read as the reverse complement.
ACAGAAAAAATAATGATTGCCCAAGTTCTTTACCCTTGGTCATCCAGGCTGATGCTCTTCCAATACTGAGAAAGTGCTGCAGCCTCATTTGTGTCACTTTTCTCTTGCAATGGTGAACTGAATTTCTGTCTGTTGCTCTTCAGTGGATAAGAAATGATTCCAAGGCACTGTTGAAGAGCAGTCTTTATTGCAGTGACCAGCTCGATATTTATTCATAAAACCCCTAAGAAAAGCAGTTACATACCACAATAGAGAGAAACTAAGAAAGTCATTTGGGAGGGGAAAATGAAGTACGAGGGTAAATTGGCAAGTAATATAAAATGAGATAGCAAAAGCTTCTTCAGTTATGTTAAAAGGAAGAAATTGGTTAGAGCCAAAATTGGGCCCTTAAAAATGGAGAAAGGTAAAATTATCAATGGGAACATGGAGCTGGATGAGGCATTTAACAATTACTTTGCATCTGTTTTCACCAAGGAGGATATAGATTATTATCAGAGTAGGGGTCAAGCAGTATCTAGGGACGGTAAAATTACCAAAGGAAACAGAGAATCTGATGGATATTCAGATCCAGAAGCAGGTGGTTGTGAGTAAATTGTTAGAACCGAGGCCTGATAAGTCCCCTGGGCCTGATGGGCTGCATCCCAGGGAGCTTAGAGAGGTTGCTCTGGAAAGTGTGGAAGCACTAGTTGACATTTTCCAAAGTTCTTTAGATTCCGGGGAAGTGCCTGCAGACTGGAGAGTGGCCGATGTTGTACCACTTTTTAAGAAGGGAGGGAGAGAAAATACGGGAAATTATAGTCCGGTCAGCCTGTCGTTGGTGGTGGAGAAGATATTAGAATCCATCAATAAAGGAGAAATAGCAGAACACTTCGGAAAGAATAATAATATCGGTGCTAGTCAGCATGGGTTCCTTAAAGGAAAATCTTGCTTGACTAATCTGGAATTTTTTGAGGACGTAATACGGAGGATGGATTCGGGAGAGCCAGTGGATGCGGTGTACTTGGACTTCCAGAAAGCCTTTGATAAAGTCCCACACAGGAGGCTAGTTAGCAAAATCAAGGGGCATGGTATTGGGGGTAGGGTACTCTCATGGATAGATAGTTGGTTGAGAAATGGGAAACAAAGGGTTGGGATAAACGGATCATTTTCGGGATGGCAGGGTGTGACGAGTGGGGTCCCGCAGGGATAGGTGTTGGATCCTCACTTGTTTATCATTTATGTAAATGATTTGGATGAGGGGGATTAATAACTACATGTGCAAATTTGCAGATGACACTAAACTGGGCGGTAGTGTGAAGTGCGAGGAGGATGTCAGGAAATTGCAGAGGAACTTGGACAGGTTAGGGAAGTGGGCAGCGAAATGGCAGATGAAGTTTAATGTGAGTAAATGCGAGGTTGTCCATTTTGGAGAAAGAAACAAGAGAGCAGAATATTATTTAAATGGTGTTAAGCCAGGGAGTGGGGTAAAGCAAATGGATCTGGGCGTACTTGTTCACCAGTCATTGAAACTAGCATGCAGGTTCAGCAAGCGGTGAAGGAGGCGAACGGTATGTTGGCTTTCTTAAAGAGGGGATTGGACTATAAGAGTAGAGAAGCCCTCTTGCAGTTGTACAGGACCCTGGTGAGACCTCACCTGGAGTATTGCGTCCAGTTCTGGTCCCCATATTTAAGAAAGGACATGCTTGCTATAGAGGGAATGCAGCGCAGATTTACAAGGTTAGTTCACGGGATGGCAGGATTGTCAATGCGGATAGGTTAGAAAGACTTGGATTATATGTGATGGAGTTTAGAAGGATAAGGTGCGACATGATTGAGGTATTTAGGATTATCAAAGGGCTTGACAGGGTGAGTACATGTTCCCAATGATGGGAGAGACTAGAACGAGAGGGCATATTTTAAGAATACAGGGAAGGGCATTTAACACAGAAATGAAGAGAAATTGTTTTACCCAGAGAGTTGTGGATCTGTGGAATGCATTGCCACAGAGGGTAGTGGGGGTAGATTCATTGGATAGGTTTAGAGTTGGATAAGGCTCTTGTGGGCAGGGGAGTTGAGGGTTATGGGGATAAGACTGGGATTGGTTATTGAAAGAGAAAGATACAGCCATGATCCAATAAATGGCAGTGCTGGCTCGAAGGGCCAATTGGCCTACTCCAGCACCTATTGTGTATTGTTTCTGTTTCTTTTTTTAAAAAAAAGTCACATTTCTAATATTACAACAGTGATAATATTTCATTGAAGTTAACATGGATATCAATTGTGTTACATCCAGGGGTTGTTAGGCTGCTGTTCAAAAATAATAAACAAAATATTGCTGTTAAACAAACAGTTGCTTGGTGAGGAATCTTTCCAAAAATGCATGCGTGTCTTGGACTTGGTTTGCAGAAGATTGAAACTTGCCAATGCATTTCTGTAGGCAAAACCGTCAACATACTTTTATCAAAAGTGATAACTGGCAGCCTGAATCAAGGGAAGTATTGGTTGTATGACTTCCAGGTACTATAGATGTGACATGTACACATTGAAGCAATATTTACAGATTGTGATAATAGTTTTTCTGGTCCATTTTATGAATGGTTGCATGGTGGCCAGCAGGGGACATGTTGATTTTCCTGGCCATTGCAAACACATTTGGATGCCATTGCAGATTGTGAGTTCAACAACATTAATAAATGCAACACAATGAACTATGATGGCCACACATACCTTGATGCCCATCTTTGTCTTAATGTTTTGCATGTTATTTAAATCTATTTTCACATGTACAAAGGAAACTATCCCCTTAGACTTCACAATGTAAGGTTGGTGGGGGCAGGGAGAGAGGGGGAGTTTTCAGGCCATTCATGTGCCAATTTTGCCAATGTAAATTTTCACTTGTGGTTCATGTGGGAATAATTTCTCCAGGCTAAAATATTTACTATTTCTTCACTGGGGAAGAAGGTAACTGTGCTATGAATTATCAATTGATTATAGCCTCCTTTGAAGAAGACCGCAGAGCCCACCTCACTGACAAAAGGCAAAGGAGGAAAAACCCAACACCCAACCCCAACCAACCAATTTTCCCTTGCAACCGCTGCAATCGTGTCTGCCTGTCCCGCATCGGACTGGTCAGCCACAAACGAGCCTGCAGCTGACGTGGACTTTTTTACCCCCTCCATAAATCTTCGTCCGCGAAGCCAAGCCAAAGAAATAGTGTGAATCTGAAATTGCATTCTGATTTGATTTTTGAAATAATGAGATGTGGTGTTATATTTATTATGCATCATAAAGTAGTTGAAATAAGTTGAATTCTTGACAGCTTGAGTTAAGGATCAACTTGATGTATGCCGTCACTTTAACCTTTCAGTCACACTCAGCTGCTCATGAACAATTGTTACAATAAACTTTAAACTTGCAAAAATAAGCAATCGTTTAGAATAAGGGTGGCATTTAGGGCTTGAGAAATGTTAAGTGTTTTAAAGCCAGTAGACCTTCAAAAGCTGAAGCATGGATCTTTTAAGATAAATGTTGTTTGCGAGTTCAGGCATTGCTGTTTCTGCATCTCAGTGTGAAGATTCAAGATTTCTTTATTGTTATGTAATAGTCAGAACATGTAATATCACACAAATGTTCTTTCTGACTGCTGTAAGGCAGTCAGTCACTATTCGTGGTGCCCGCTACTTCTCACAGTAAGAGAGAAAGAGACGCAAAAGTGAGTCCCATCCGAGATACCAAGTGTTCATAGATACTCCTCCAGCACTCCCGCAGCAGCAAACTCCTGTTCTATTCATTGGCAACCAGAGCTCCAGATCCAAACCTCCAACACAATCAGTGCCCAAGGCCCTTCAGGAGCCCTCTTTACCCTCAGCACCCTCTCAAATCCCCACTCCGATACCTGGTTCCTTTGAGCCTGTTCCAGTCCCCCGACTGGAAGTTGCCCACAGCCTGTGTGGGGCCCTTGGAGTCTGCTGCCTTGAATTCATTTAATGTGTACTATTGTCATTCTTTTTTTTAGAAAAGTACCTGTTTGGGTGCAGCAAGTCAAAATTTAGGTGCATATCTACGTGTGTGAATGACGATAAACTCTTAATCATTATAATTTCATATATTGTGACAGTAATACTTAAAATAAGATGAAAATCAGGTTCATGCTGAATCAGTAAAATGGAATATTGTAAAGTAGTTTGGCAAACGACATGAGTGTTGCTTGCCTTGTTTCACTGTTCTTCATATCTACGGTTAACTATGTTTTGTGTCAACCTTACAACTGTCTTTATCCAATTGGACAGAGCAGGAATTAACATCAGATATAAATTTTATTCCAAAATTGGATTACAATCTTTTGTCTGTTGAATGGAGCCTTGAGATTAAAATCTTCCAGCTGTAACGAGATCCTTGTTCACTTTCAGGGTTGTCCGAGCTAAGACATGTCATGTCTCCACGTGTGAAGGCAACACGAATTGCTGTCAATACTTTGAGATGCCACCTGGATGCAGTGTATGATATCACAGTAGCATATGAAGGAACCATAAAAAGTAATGGGCAACGGGCAACAGCTCCATCCATGCCAGGTGAGTACCTTTAGCTGTTGTTCTCTTCATAAGACCGGATACCCTGAAGCCTCCTTCATAAAATAGATGTGCTGGCAAATCAAATCAAGTACCTCTTAGTGAGGTACTTCTCATGTGCACGTAATGTCTTCTGTTCAGTCTCCTTCACCAAAATGTGATAATACTTCTGGGGCCTGATGTGAACAAACGTTAGCTTCGCTGCCTCTAATTACAAATTATTACCTGCTCAGCAATTAAAATACATATATTTTTTATTCAGCTTGTATTATCTATGTGAATTCAGTGATATTTCAGAGAGGACAGCGGCACCATTCACTGCTTTCTACGTTAAGACTTGGCTAAAATAAACTCCAAATGTTTTCTATTTTTTTTACAACTTGAAGCAATGTTTCCAATGATATGGGGAGAGGGGGGTGGTGAGGAACGTGCGTCTGCAGTCAGCAAAACTTATTTATAAGGTTCCAGACACGGTAGTACTTAATGCTGAAGAGCATTGAGTCCAATTCCACCTTGAGCTTTAAAACGATGGACATCAGTATGCAATACATCACCTTGGTCAGCTCAGTTATTTCATGAATCCAGAAATATGTTTTTGCTGTAGCCTCTGCAAATGGCTTAAATGCTTTGTCAGAGCACAAGTTCAAAATGTTTACATCCATTTAAAATTCCATCTTTCTGTATATATGTGATTGTGTATGTGTATGTGTGTGCACTGTGGTCTGGAGAAATACAGTTTCGTCTGGTTGTGGATGTCATCATATGTTAAAAAACTGAACTTGAATTTATCATAACTGTGAGTAGCATAATCATTTTTCAACTCCCATTCTTTTATTGTCTATATTTGCTCATCTTCCACAGTGTCGATCAAGTACGAATATTAATAGATTTGAAATGGAAAGCTGACAACAGAATTGCACAGGCACCATCATGGGCATGCTGGGTTCTGGTTCGGTTGGGTCTAGCCTCTTGGTGTATTATGCCAGATTATTGTTCATTTCTGTGCAGTTTCATATACAGTATCTCAGCTGCATCTGATTTACGTACAGGTAGCAGGAACATGGGGAATTCTGTGTTTCTCGTTCTGGTTCTGCCATTGAAGTCCCAATCTATGTAATTTGGGATCACATTTAAATCTATTCCAGGAAATTGACCTAAAGGCGGGACCTTGTAATGCAATTAGTCTGCTTTCAAGTCACCAACATCATGAGGGAAAATGTTATCAACAGTGCTTTGAAAGCAGCACCTAGTCACCATTAACCAACTCACTGATGCTCATTTTGGGTATTGCCCAGATAACTCTGTTCTGGATCTCATCACATCTTTGGTCCAAACATGACTGAAGAACTGAATCCAGAGTGACAAGAGAGTAATTGTCATTGATCAAGGCAGCATTTGACAGTACTGGAAAAACAGAAGTCTATGGGAAAACACTCCCAACATTTGGGGTCATAAGAAATTGAAGGTGGTTGTGAGAGATAGTTAACTCAGCCTTGGGCATGACTGCTTGAGTCAATGTTTACTAATGATCAATTCCATTTGTAACCCCTCTGCAAATGAAGTACTCTATTCCCACAAGCAGCATGCCCAGGACAACATTCCAGCATAGGCTAGTTAATGACATTTAATATTAATGCCACAACATGCCAGGCAATGGCAGTCTCCAAGAAAAGAATCTTATGGCCACCTATCCTTGAATGGCATCACCGATATTCTTAAATTCTTGAAATCACCATTGACTCAAAAGCTCAGGTGGATCGACTTTGCCTTGAAGTGGACCTTAGTAAGGAGATATTACAGTGAGAGAACATCCTGGCATTGCACAACTAGCCACCATGTACAAGCATGCCAAGGATATAATGGAGTACTCTCCACTTACCTGGATGAGAGTGGCTCCAACAATATCGAACCTTATCCAGAACAAAGCAGCCCATTTGATGGGTACTTCATTAACCCCCAACATATTTCTTCCTTCCAGCAGTAAGATACAGTAGCTGCAGTTTATATCATTGACTGGAAGGACCTCTCACTATCCATTATCTCGACCTTGAAGGATAAGGGCAGCTGACTCGGAGCAATGCTACGAAGCATATTCATCAGAAGAACTAACTATGCTTTAAAATAGTAGCTCACCTCCACCATCTCAAGTGCAATTAGGAATGGACATTAGATGCTGACTTGCCAGCAATGCACTAAGGCTGAAAAATGAATAATTAAATTCATGGATATCGTGAACTAAGAAGGCAATTTTTTTTTCCTGGAGAGCAGAATGAAAATATTGCTTTCTCTGGACATGTCTGGCAAAAGAACAAATTGAAATCAGTATTTACTCAGATCAATGCAAGTTCTGCAAATAATTTGGTTGACCTCTGTACTGTCGTATAACTTTTCCCATGATGTGATTTGTTACTATTGTGAATTGTTTTCATTTAACAGTATGTTCATTGAAATGGATGTAAATTTAGCCATCATATGACAGTACTGCCCAGCTGCATTTTGAAGGCCACAGAAAAAATCAGGAAGGTGTTAGCATGTGTGTGGGGCTTGAACCAATAATTGAATACCACCACGTCTGAAAATCCAGCTGTTACTTCATGCCATTCGAGTGTGTTGTCAATTTGATATAATGCATTTTGTTCTCAGAATGCTGCTTTCAAAATACCAGTAGTATCATGTTTGTTGGTGTCGCATATTTTAATCTGTGGTACCACAAAATAATGGAATATGCAAGGGAAACAAGAAATATGCAGATACTGTTGTGTAGTGCAGTGAATAAAAGTGCTGGAGAAACTCAGCAGATCAGGCAGCATCCTTAGAAAGCAAAAGGTAGTCGACGTTTAAGGCTCAAATGCTGACTGTGTTTTGCTTTCTGTGAATGCTGGCTGATCTGAGTTTCCCCAGCACTTTTGGGTCATGCAATGGAATACACCAGTCAATCGTGTTACTTGGGAGGATGGTGAGGACTATCTAGAATGATAGACATTGGTGGCAGTAAATAGCTGGAATGTGCAGTTATGTCCTAATCCAATGTGGCATTGAACCTGCTTCATTGCATGATTTGAGACCCTGTAACCATTGAGACATACATAGAGCCAATAAATTAGCCCTTTGACCCAGTGTTTTGAGTGGAAGGGAGACCAAGTGTGATTCCTAAGTCCACTTATTTATTCTCCCTTGAATAATATTTGTTTTGAGGTTTCGGTCATATGAAATGATGTGAACACGGCAGTCGAAGATTTCACCTACCAATAGTCGATACCATGCAAAGGTCAACTCCCTATTTTTAGTCCAGAACTCTGGTATTTTCCATATAATGTATGTAAAAGTTGACCCACCCATTTTTGGCCCAGGCTGCTCACCCACTCGAGCTCCCGATGCCCCAGCTGCCCGCCTATTCAATTTCCTGGCGCCTCGACCGTGGACTCTCACCTAGGCCCTAGCTGGCCACCCATCCAAGCTCCTAATACCCCAGTCTCCCTCCCATCTGAGATCTCAACACCCCAAACTACACAGTTACTTACAGCAGTCAAAAGTTGTACATGTGTTATAGTTGACCCCCTCAATTTTACCCTAAAAATTGGTCCACAAAATTTGATTATTAGTCACATATATATGGTATGATTAAACTGTTTGAAGAAGTCATTGGCGGTAGAGATTTTTGGTAATGCCAAGTTTGTGGCATATGCTTTTTTACTTCATAAATGCTTATTCGGTGTAGACTGTGAAAAGTTGTTCATGTTATTGTGGATGATTTAACAACAGAATTTTAACTTTGTGGTACAATTACCCATCAAGATGTGAAAATGAAGCCTTATTTATTTTAGGCGAATAAATTGTTTTCAGTAATTTTATTTAAAACATTGTTTCAACAAATTTGCAAAAAAATTTCTAGCACTTTTTCTTGTGAAAACGTTGAAGGATAATTTTGTTTGTTTTTCCACATTGGCCAGTGGATGAATTTCAGAGACCAATGTATAAGTACAGACTTGAAGATAAGAGCAATGAAAAGCCATTAGTATCTGTCAAAACCATTGAACAGGAAATATTTTGTGACTGTGTGGTAGATAACTCTCAAGTTGGAATGGGATTTTTTGCGGATTTTGTTTTCACAGGGGATGCTTGTAGAATTGCAAAATCATAAAGTGTTTTTTTTAAATTCACTGGTTTTCACTTCCCTTCCTGTTCTCTCCACTGGGTATAGTTTCACATCTCATCTAAGTGCCCATTGTTATCTTTTACCACAAGGCTGTTCTTTATTCTTTCATTTTCTGAACAAACTCACTCTGGGATCTTATGCAGGTAATAACATAACATAACAATTACAGCATGGAAACAGGCCATTAGGCCCTTCTAGTCCACACCGAACCAAACACCCCTTTCTAGTCCCACCTCCCTGCACAATGCCCATAACCCTCCATCTTCTTCTCATCCATATACCTGTCCAACCTTTTCTTAAATAATACAATTGACTCCGCCGCCACTATTTCTCCTGGAAGCTCATTCCACACGGCTACCACTCTCTGAGTAAAGAAGTTCCGCCTCATGTTACCTCTAAACCTCTGCCCCTTAATTCTTAACTCATGTCCTCTTGTTTTAATCTTTCCTCCTCTTAACGGAAATAGTCTATCCACATCCACTCTGTCTATCCCTTTCATAATCTTAAATACTTCTATCAAATCCCCTCTCAACCTTCTATGCTCCAAGAATAAAGACCTAATCTGTCCAATCTCTCCCTATACTCTAGATGCTTAAACCCAGGTAACATTCTGGTAAACCTTCTCTGCACTCTCTCCACTCTGTTTATATCCTTCCTATAATTAGGCGACCAGAACTGCACACAGAACTCCAAATTAGGCCGCACCAACGTCTTATACAATCTCAACATCACCTCCCAACTCCTATATTCCATGCAATGATTGATAAAGGCCAGCATACTAAAAGCCTTCTTCACCACCCTATTCACGTGAGTTTCTACCTTCAGGGAACGATGTACCGTTACTCCTAAATCTTTCTGCTCTTCTGTATTCATCAATGCTCTCCTATTTACCACGTATGTCCTGTTCTGATTCTTCTTACCAAAATGAAGCACCTCACACTTATCAGCATTAAATTCCATCTGCCATTTTTCAGCCCACTTTTCTAAGCAGCCCAATCCCTCTGCAATCCTTGAAAACCTTCTTCATTATCCACTATTCCACCTATCTTAGTATCGTCTGCATATTTACTAATCCAATTCACCACTCCATCATCTAGATCATTAATGTATATAACGAACAACAATGGGCCCAATACAGATCCTTGAGGCACACCACTGGTCACCGGCCTCCAACCTGACAGACAATTATCCACTACCACTCTCTGGCCTCTCCCTTTCAGCCAATGTTCAATCCATTTGACTATCTCAAAATTTATACCTAAAGACTGCACCTTCTTAACTAACCTTCCATGTGGTACCTTATCGAAGGCCTTACTGAAGTCCATATAGACAACATCCACTGCGCTACCCTCATCCACATTCCTAGTCACCTCTTCAAAAAATTCAATCAGATTGGTCAAACATGACCTTCCTCCCACAAATCCATGTTGAGTGCTCCTGATCAGACCCTGTCTATCCAGATGTTTATAAGTACTATCTCTAAGAATTTTCTCCATTAATTTACCTACCACAGACGTCAAACTTACAGGCCGATAGTTGCCAGGCTTCCTCCTTGAACCCTTTTTAAATAACGGAACCACATGCGCAATGCGCCAATCCTCCGGCACTATCCCCATATCTAATGACATTTGGAAAATTACCGCCAGAGCCTCTGCTATTTCCTCCTTCACTTCTCTCAATGTCTTGGGGAAGATCCCGTCTGGTCCCGGAGACTTATCCACCCTTATATTCTTCAAAAGCCTTAAAACTACACCTTTTGTAATCTCTGTATTCCCCATATTTACCCAATTTGCTTTTTTTATCTCACATCTCCCAATATCCTTCTCCTTAGTGAATACCGAAGAAAAGAAACTGTTCAATATCTCCCCCATTTCTCTAGGCTCCACACACAGTTTTCCGCTCTGATTTTCTAAGGGACCAATTTTGTCTCTAGCTTTCCTCTTACCATTAACATATTTGTAGAACTCTTTTGGATTAGTTTTCACCCTGCTTGCCATAGTTTCCTCATACCTTCTTTTAGCTTTCCTAATTCCTCTCTTAAGATTCCTCTTACATTCAATGTATCTTTCAAACATCTCCTTAACTCCATGCTTCTTATATCTAATGTACGCCTCCCTTTTTCTTCGAACCAAGTTTCCAATATTCCTTGAAAACCACGGCTCTCTCAAACCTTTTGCCCCTCCTTTTAACCTAACAGGAACATAAAGCTTTTGCACTCTCAAAATCTGATCTTTAAAAGACTTCCATCTCTCTACTACATCCTGCCCATAAAACAAATTGTCCCAATACACACCCTGCAAGTCCTTTCGCATCTCCTCAAATCTAGCTTTTCCCCAATCAAAAACCTCAACCCTTGGCCCTGACTTCTCTCTTTCCATAATGACATTGAAGCTGATGGCATTATGATCACTGGACCCGAAGTGCTCGCCAACACTAACCTCCGTCACTTGACCCATCCCATTTGCCAACAGTAGATCTAACACTGCTCCTGCTCTGGTCGGCACCTCTACATATTGTTGTAAAAAACTATCTTGCACACATTTCACAAACTCTAACCCATCCAGTCCTTTCACAGAATGTGTTTCCCAATCTATATGTGGAAAATTAAAATCTCCCATAATTACAACCCTGTGCTTATCACAAATATCTACTATCTCCCTACAGATTTGCTCCTCTAGGTCTCGGTTCCCTCCGGGTGGTCTATAATACACCCCTACAAGTGTAACCTCTCCTTTCCTACTCCTCAGTTCCACCCAAATAGCCTCCGTGGATGTGCCCTCTAATCTATCCTTCCTAGGCACCGCTGTAATATTTTCCCTGACAAGCAATGCAACCCCACCTCCTCTTGCCCCTCCGACTCTATCACACCTAAAACAACGAAACCCAGGGATATTCAGTTGCCAATCACATCCCTCCTGCAACCATGTCTCACTAATCGCTACCACATCATACTTCCAAGTATCAATCCACACCTTCAGCTCATCTACCTTTTTTACAATACTCCTGGCATTAAAATATATGAATTTCAGAGATTTCCCAATTTTTAATCCCTGTTTTCCCTCATCTTTAAAAACAACATTATTTACTTTTCCTGCCAATTGCCCTTCATCTTCTTCCAGAGCATTTCCCTTCTCTATCACCTGCCCATCCATATTCAAATACTTACTACAAACTTTCTTTGTTTGCATTCTAACCTTCTCCTTACTGCTCCGTACTATTTTGTTCCCTCCCCCCAACCATTCTAGTTTAAAGGATCCTGAGTAGCCCTAGCAAATACCTCTGCCAGGATTCTGGTCCCCCTGGGATTTAAGTGTAACCCGTCCTTACTGTACAGGTCACATCTCCCCCAAAAAAGGTCCCAGTTATCCAGAAACTTAAAACCCTGCCCCTTACTCCACCCCTTCAGCCACGTGTTAATCCTCCACCTCATTCTATTTCTATTCACACTGTCACGTGGCACAGGGAGTAATCCAAAGATTACCCCCTTTGCGGTCCTTCTTTTTAACTCCCTACCTAACTGCCTGTACTCACTTTTTAGGACCTCTTCTCTAATTCTCCCTATGTCATTGGTACCTACATGTACCATGACCTCTGGCTCCTGTCCCTCCCACTTTAGGATATCTGGGACACGATTAGCAACATCCCGGACCCTGGCACCAGGGAGGCAAACCACCATCCGGTTCTCCTTGCTGCGTCCGCAGAATCCCCTATCCGTCCTCTTAACTATGGAGTCTCCTACCACAATTGCCCTCCTCTTCCTTTCCCTCCCTTTCTGAGCTACAGGGGCTGACATCGTGCCGGAGGCACAGCCACTGTCACTCCCCCCAACCTTGATGTCCCCCTCAACAGTGCTCAAAGAGGCATACTTATTGCTGAGGGTTACATTCACAGGGCTCCTCTCTGGCACCTTACTTTTTTTTGTCTCTCTCCTAACAGTTACCCACCTTTCATCCTCACGTGGCCCTGGCGTGACCACCTGGCTGTAACTCCTGTCTATGGCTTCCTCTGTTTCCCTAATGTGGAGGGACAACCCTAATTCAGTTATTTGACCTTTCACAATATGAGGCAAATGTTTTCTTCAGTTTAATTTGGAATATGTCACAGATTTTACTTGCTAATATACAAGTACTCCCTGACTTACGACCATAATTGGGACCGAAGGATCGTTTGTATCTCAAAATAGACGCAGGTCCGAATTTTGCCCACACGCATGGAGAATCAAAGTCTTAAAGCAAACTTTTTAATCAAATGTATTTGACAAACTATAACAGGGATACAGTAAGCGCAAAAATGTGCGTGCGTACTTTGTTAATTGGGTCTGGGGCGCAGCCATCGAGATACTTCGAGTCTTCAGTTGGTGCATGTAAGGCGAGTTTGTGTATTGGAGTTTGGTTGATGCATGCATGAGAGTTAATTGCCCTGACGATATTGAAGTTGCGCCCTTAACTCTTGTGCGTGCGCCAACTGGATTAATTAAATAAAGTAGGTATATGGGAACTGATGGTCCATGTAATGGTTCCAGGTGATCACATCTGCAGTGAGTGGTTGCTCGAGGAACATCGGCTAAAGTTGCTGAAAACTAAACTTCAAAATCTGCAGCACATCAGAAAGGGGGAGAATTACCTGGACACTGGGCTTCAGGAGGCAGTTACACCCAAGAGATTAATTGATTCAAATGTGGTCTGTGGACAGGGAGAAGAGGATTTGACTGTATTGAGGTAGGTTGGGGGATCCAAGAGGGTATCCTGGAGGAGCCTCAGCCCAGGTTGGAAATTTTAGCTCCTTGTGCAGGCAAAAGTGGGGGCTGCATGAGGGAAGAGCGAACAGACCATAGCACCATAGTTCAGGGTGGGGGGGGGGGGAATGAAAGAAGAGAAATGTGGTGGTAAATGAGGATTGTGCAGTCAAGGCAATAGTCGCTATTCTCTGCAGTGAGGATTGGGAGTCTTGAAGGCTATGTTTTCCGCCTGGTGCCTGGGTTAAGGACCTCTTATCTGATCATCAGAGGAATTTGCTGCAGGAGGTTAAAGATCCAGTTGTTGTGGTCCGTGTTTGTACCAATGGCATAAGTATAACAAGGAAGGAGGTTCTGCTGAGGAAATATGAGCAACTAGGTGCTAAATTAAAAAGCAGAAACAAATCAGGAATTATCAATGGATTGCTACCTGAGCCAGTTCCAAATTGGCACAAGATTGATAAGATTAGGGAATTAAACGTGTGGCTGCGTGCAGCAATGATGGTGGAGCAGTAATGGCGAGGGTTTTTGGGAAGACTCAGGAGAGACTCATCCTCACAGGGGAGGGACAGGTAACCATGGCTGACAATGGAAGTCAAAAGCAAAGGAGAGGATTTAGCAAAAATTAGCGAGAAGCGAGAGGATTGGGTAGCTTTTTAAAAACCAACAGAAGCCACCTAAAAACACAATAAATGGAAAAAGGATGAAATATGAAGGTAAGCTAGCCAGTAACATAAAAGAGGGTATCAATTTTTTTCTATACATATATAGAGTAAAAGAGAAGCAAGAGGGCTCATCGGAGCTCTGGAAAATAACTCCTGAAATTTGTTGTTTTGCGACAACAGTATGGTGCAGAATAAGGTGCAAACATAACTCTTAAAAGACTTTTATGTAAATACAACATTTAAAAGTAAATAAATAAGTGGTTTGAAAAAGTGAGGTTGTGTAGCAAGATCACTACAGCTAGGTTATAGCTCTCGGTTATAGCCCTCAGGCTGTAGCTCAAATCCGCAGGAGAAGAAAGACATACACCAGTACAGTGTATTCGACAGTGAGTTTATTCAGTGGCAGCTCTGCCTTTTATAGTCAGCTTGTCTGCGTCACCACCAGGGCGTGGCTTGAGAGGTCCGGCTACCACTGGTTACCTTGGATGCCCAGTCCCCTATTGGCCCCTGTGATCCACCAGCGGTGATTGGCCAGTTTCTCCACTCTGCTGGTGGCCTATGTAAACAGGCATTTCAGCCCGCATGTTTTTGCCGGTTGCGGCGTTTGATGGCCATTTCCTGTGTCGGCCCGAAGCCATTAGAGTAGGGTCCATTGTCTATTCATAAATCTCGTGATGGAGGGAAAAGCTATTTTTGTAAGGTTGAGTGTGTGTCTTCAGGCTCTTGTTCCTTCTTACTGATGGCACCAATGAGAAAGGGACATGACCTGGGTGGTGAAGGTCCTTGATAGTAGAAGCTGCATTTTTAAGGCTCCATATCTTAAAGATGTTATTAATGGAGTGAAGAGTAATGGCCATAATACTGCTGGTCCTGTTTACACCATCTGTAGCCTTTTCCTGGTGGATGAACTGAATAGTGTTTTTAATGTAAACATTAAATTTAGACAGATAGCATGGTAACAGGCCATTTCGGCCCACGAATCCATGCCACCCAATTAACTGAAACATCTGGTAAGTTTCTAACGGAGGAAGGAAACCAGAAACCAACTCAGACATGGAGAGAATGTACAACTTCTTACAGTCAGCGAGGGATTCAAACCCCCAGTCCTGATAGCTGACGCTGTAAAGGTTGACCACTTGGTATTACTGTAAGAGTACTGGCATAGATAGAAAACTTGCTGACTGGCAGAACGCAAAGATTGGAAAAAAGGGGCCTTTTCTGGCTGGGTGTCAGTGACGAGTGGTGTTCTGCAGGGGCCGATGTTGGGTCTGTTATTTTTCATGTTGTGTGTAAATTATTTAGATGATGGAATTGATGGTTTTGTGGCCAAGTTTTCAAAATGAAGGAACAACATCTTGTATTCCATCTTGGCAGTCTCCAAACAGACAGCGCCAACATTGATTTCTCCAATTCCATTAACCCACCTCCTCCAGTCTCTCTCATTCCCTTTCTCCCCGTCTCATCTCTTCCAGCTCTATAATCCGTTCCTCCTTCTCTCAGAGAGCTGGCCTTCTTTGACCTCTGCCATCTCCCCCATCACCTCAGCTTCTTTCTCTTCTACCCTCCAACATGCATCTTACCTATGATCCCTTAGTTATTGGCCTCTGCGCCTCACCTTTCCCCTTCCTCCCTTCTCCTCCTCTCCCCTCCTCCACTTTTTTACATTGATCTTTTTTTCCAGATTCCTGATATTTGCTTCCTATAGATGCTGTGTGACGTGCAGAGCTTGCAGTATACTTGTCTAGTTGCCTTACCTTAGAGCATGCAAAGAGCTTGAGATTGACTCTGTTTTTTGAATATCATACTCAATATTCAAAGACAAAATGTTCCTGGTACTGGTTCCACATTTTGCAATGAACCTGGAACATATAGCAGGGTAAAATTTCCAGTATGGTTTGGTCGTCTTGACAGAGCTGCCTATGTCAACACTGCGGGTGTTGCTATAAAAGATGTTAGAGCTGTACAATTGATGTCTATTTCATGACTTTGTTTTCGTCTGATATGTTTGAACTTGTTTATTGTGCTAAACCTTTGGTTACATTCTTTCCATTTTTCACGTAATGTCCCTTTATATTTGCCTCCAGAGGTATCAGTTTCAACAATGAAATGCCTGTGAATGGTTATATTAATGGCAGTGACCCATGTTTTCAACTGCAAATAAAATACTTGGAGGCCAAAGTAACATCTGCACCGATTCCTTACAAATTATTGCAAGCATCAATACTTGTGAATTCATTCTGAGCCATGAATATAGATGACTGTTGAGGTATTATTGTTTGACCAAGGCAGTTCGTACACTGAAATATTTTGCATGTAGAAGCTGTCTTTGGCTTTCCTTCTGTTTGTTTAACACTGCATTATTTTTCATAGATTTTCATGAGCTTCCATAAATCTCTAAATGTTTTAATTTTAATCTTGCTGATGGTTTGTGTCACATGTGTTATGTTGAGTAAGGTAAAAGGTAATTTGAAAGAAATACGGGGATATAAATTTTAAAAATTGTGGTAAGTTTGATTATATAAACAAGACCAGGGTTTGTTAGCAAATTGCGAACCTAAAATAATAAAGGCAAATGCAGATAGAGGTTGATTTATCACAATGGCAAGGCCCAAAGTAAAATATTGCAGATACTAGAAGTATGAGATAAAGACATTGTGATAATACAGATTCTATCACCAATGTGTATTTGTACAGATGGTAGTATAGGATGACTGAGATTGGCTGAGAGCGTAGCCACACCTCCTGGCAGGTCTTAAAGGATTACTCCTAGCCAGACCAGGTCATTCTGGACTGGTCGACCTACATGTGATTATAAAAGCCTTGGTTTGGATCAACAAGTCTTTGGTTCTTTCGACGCTCACTACAGACATTAAGGTGGAAATGCTAATATTTGTTTCTGAAATTGGTTTCTCTCTCAATTTTCCTCCATAATCCCTTGCATCATAAAAGTCAGCATCGAACTGAGACATGAATAAATCCTCAGACAGTGCCTGATCTGAGTGTTCCCTGCATTTTGTTTTCTGTCACCCTGACTGAACTGACATGGTTGTTATTTCTCTTCAAGTGGTTCAAGTTGATGAAACAGCTTACCTTGAAGTAGCATTCTAACTTGTGGTTTCATTTCAGCTGGATATATATATAGAAATGGCCCAATTAAAATACTTTATTCATCTCATTTTCATCAATTTGATTGATATTTAATGTACATTTTGTGCATGTTTATGCAGAGCCAGATTTTGAGTCTCAGCCATTAATTTCCATAGCCACCATTGATTGTTTTTCTTTCAGTTCATGGCTTGATCTGTTGTACTCAGGCAATCTTTCAAAGTGAGGGAAAATATCTGTCATGGTATTTTTTAAATGGAAACTTTTGACCTCCATTTTGGTAAGATATCAAAATTGAGCTGGGTCCCAAAGTAATATGCACAAGAAGATGGGCTGCAGAAAAGAAAAGACCCCAGTCTGATATGGGGACACAAATACCCCGAGCATAAAGCCTTGCCAAAGGTAGTGGACCCAGCCCAAGACATCACAGGTAAAACCCTCTTCACCATCGAGAACGTACAGGGGATGTTGGAGAGCAGCAGAAATCAAGGACCTACACCACCCAACACATGCTCTGTTCTCACTGTTACCATCAGGTATGAGGTATATGTGCCACGTGACTTGCCACAGCAGGTTCAGGAACAGCTGCTATCCCTCCACCATCAGACTCCTCAATCAGGGACTCATTTAATGACTCCTACTTTTGTACTTTTTTGGTTTTTTTTCCCCCCTGTTCTGCAGGAGAAAGAATCTCGGGGTTGTATGTGATGTCATGTTGTATCTTCTGACAATAAATCGGAAATCTGTTGGTGATGGCAATATGCTGGCTCAAAAACCATTTCAATGAAAAGTTCTGCAACTTTACTGCTTTATTTTAAACAAAGAGTGAACTGTTCACCACAGGATCTTCAGATAGAATGGATCTGTCATTCATGTTGTGCTCTTCGATGCTTGAACCTCTATTTAGCATTGTGCTTTTTGACTGGGATTGAGAGAGACAATATTGGTGCTGAGAACCTTTTCCATTTTTAAGCTCCTGTTGTCATTGTCAAGTGTTCGGAGGTGAGAGGCAGTGCACTTGGCATTGAACATGATTCCCTTTTCAATAAACAACACCATCTTAAAAGAAGGAACTATGAAAGCAACATTTTTGACAATTCCAGTTAATGCTGCCTTTTTTTTTCGAT
Organism: Narcine bancroftii; assembly: GCF_036971445.1. Lineage (NCBI taxonomy): Eukaryota > Metazoa > Chordata > Chondrichthyes > Torpediniformes > Narcinidae > Narcine > Narcine bancroftii. The sequence continues at coordinate 66,596,137 of NC_091474.1, read as the reverse complement.
TTGGACTAATTTAACACTCGGGCCTTACACATTGGAAATCTAGGTGTTGTCAATCCGTTTGGGGTCTGGAAGTGAAACAACTATGCCTTTCCACCCCCACTCCCCCTCCTACTCTTTTGGGACACTGGCCAGGATTTTCACAAACTTTGATGAAGGGCTCAAGCCCTTATGTATTTTCTTAGCTTTGCTGCATAAAGGACACTGTTTGAACTGCTGAACTTCTCCAGCATTCTATATTTTTCTTCAACCACAGTGTCTGCAGATTCTTGTGATTTAATTATTCTATAATTCACTGCCACAACAGCCAATTCGTGATTTCAGCATTTGTACAAAATCCACTCATTATCAAGTTCTGAAGGACATTTACTGTTGGGATTGATTTTGAGAATGGTGCATATTTATATTTTATTCCATCATTGGGATTATTTACCATTTCAGAACTTCATTGAGAAGCCTCTGTGCCTGGAGTGGTTAAGTTGACTGGCATGTTAATAGTCACTGAAGAAAGGCATTTTCATTCCATTGTCTGTTCACTTTGTCAGCAATTAACTTGTTGCAATGTGAGCTGTCATTAGGTTTTGCACATTGTTTAGCAATAGGTTATATATCATCACCATTGCATTCACCTGCAGATTTTGATTAACTTGCAAAATTTCGAGTTGTTTCTAATGACTAGAAACTATTCATGGAGACTAGAACATTAAGTCGACTCACAGTATCACATGGGATTGAAAGAGGCCATTCAGCTCACCATTGCCATGCTGACTAGTGGCCGTGCATTGGAATTAATCACATCTTCCTGTTTTTCCTATAGTCTTCAATATCTCTGCAATTCAAGTGCTCATATAGCTCCCTTTTGATTGCTGACTGTGACTCTGCTTCAACCACTCTCTCTATTTTCTCTAGCTATGGATACCAGGTACTCACCATTCTGGGTGTAGAACACCATTCTGGGTGTAGAACACCATTCTGGGTGTAGAACACCATTCTGGGTGTAGAACACCATTCTGGGTGTAGAACACCATTCTGGGTGTAGAACACCATTCTGGGTGTAGAACACCATTCTGGGTGTAGAACACCATTCTGGGTGTAGAACACCATTCTGGGTGTAGAACACCATTCTGGGTGTAGAACACCATTCTGGGTGTAGAACACCATTCTGGGTGTAGAACACCATTCTGGGTGTAGAACACCATTCTGGGTGTAGAACACCATTCTGGGTGTAGAACACCATTCTGGGTGTAGAACACCATTCTGGGTGTAGAACACCATTCTGGGTGTAGAACACCATTCTGGGTGTAGAACACCATTCTGGGTGTAGAACACCATTCTGGGTGTAGAACACCATTCTGGGTGTAGAACACCATTCTGGGTGTAGAACACCATTCTGGGTGTAGAACACCATTCTGGGTGTAGAACACCATTCTGGGTGTAGAACACCATTCTGGGTGTAGAACACCATTCTGGGTGTAGAACACCATTCTGGGTGTAGAACACCATTCTGGGTGTAGAACACCATTCTGGGTGTAGAACACCATTCTGGGTGTAGAACACCATTCTGGGTGTAGAACACCATTCTGGGTGTAGAACACCATTCTGGGTGTAGAACACCATTCTGGGTGTAGAACACCATTCTGGGTGTAGAACACCATTCTGGGTGTACCTTTTAACTAAAATCTGTGTCCTCTTTTTTTTCCTCTGAGGAAAATGGCAAGTATTTCTGCAGTTTACCCCTCAGAATTCTATGTATAGTAAAACCCCATTATCCGACATTCAATCAACCAGAAATTTAAACAATTAGAAGAGAATGTTTCTGAATATTTAATTTATAAATGGAATGAGAAATTGGTAAGGAATTAATGTTAATATTACACCAATATTATATCATATATTAAAAATATGGAGTAATGTATATTTAGAAAAAAGGATGGTAAGCTATCAATTATCAAATATGTTGTTAAAGCAAAATCATTTAATTCCTTTTTATTGAATGGACAGAAAAGGAATTAAAAGAATAAAAGATTTCTTTTTGGGTAATATTTTAATGACATCTGAACAAGTAAAAGATAGATATGAAATATCAAATTACACAATATTTTCTTATCAATTAAAGGCATATTTAAAAGAGAAGATCGGAAAAAAATTAAAGGTTACCTGAATAAAGTTGTTTTGAACATATAATAGTAGATACATTGATAGTTAAAAAAATTATTAAATATGTATATTAAATTACAAAATAATAAATCACAAAATAAACAACTATAAGCAGATAACGAATGCAAACAGACTGACTGCAAAGCAGAGTGAACAAAAAGAAAATCAATCAAGTGCAGAAGAGTCCTTAAATGAGTCTCTTATTGAGTTTGTCATTGAGGAGTCTGATGGTGGAGGGGTAGCAGGTGTTTTTGAACTTGGTGGCACAAGACTTGTGGCACCTATACCTCTTTCTTGATGGCAATGAGAACAGAGCGTGTGCTGGGTGGTGTGGATCTTTGATGATTGCTGCTGCTCTCCGATGGCAGCATTCCCTGTAGATATACTCAGTAATGGGGAGGGTTTTGCCTGTAATGTCCTGGGCTGTATCCACTGCAGCAAAGTATTTTATACTGATCTACTTTAGACGTCAGTGTACAAGTTATGAAATTGCTGTACACATTGTTGTGTTGATGTATACACTGGGAAGTCAATGTACATGCTATGGAGTCTAGTACAAGACTGACATCTCCAGGCTTGCATGCTGGGCTTAAATACCTCACTGCTTCTATCATATGGACTGGAAGTGGTGTCATCAGCCCAGATAAAAAAAACCTGTGTTGAATGCAGATCAATTTCTCATGTTTTGCACAACATGTCCACCATTTTGGGAGCCAATTCACTTGCCTGTAAGTGGGTCACCACACCATTATCTTTTGGAAGGCTTTTCACTCAGGGTTATTGGTGTTCCCATACCAGATTCCACCACACATCTGTCGAAATTTGCCAAGGTTTCTGGTGTCATACCAAACCTCTGCAAATTCCTGAGGAAGTAGAGGTGTTGATGTGCTTTCTTCACGATCCTTTGGTGTGTTGGACCCAGGAAATATTCTCTGAGATAGTGGCTCCCAAGAACTTCAATTTGCTCACCATTTCCACCTGATTCCCCCAGTGATATCTGGATTGTAAACCTCTGGCTATCCTTTCCTGAAGTCAACAATCAGCTCCTTGGTTTTGGTGACATTGAGTGCAAGGTTGTTGTTTGAGCACCATTCAGCCAAGTTTTCAATTTCCATCCTGTATACTGACTCATCCCTATCCTTTATATAACCCACTTCTGTGGTATCGTTGGGAAATTTGTAGATGCTGTAATTGCCATACCGAGCCACACAGTCGTAGGTGTAAAGTGAGTAGAGCAGGGGGCTAAGAACATAGCCCTGTGGTGCTCTGGTACTGATTGAGATTGTTGAGGAAAAGTTCTTGCCAATCTTCACTGTTTGTGGACTGGAGGTGAAGAAATCCATGATTCAATTACACAGTGGGGTGTTGAGAACCAGGTCTTCGAATTTGCTGATCAATTTTGAGGGGATGATGGTGTTAATTGCCGAAATGCCGAACTGTTATCGATAAAGAGCACCCTGATGTATGCATCTTTGCTGTCCAGGTGTTCCATGGCTTTGTGTAGAGCCAGTGAAATGACATCCTCCATAGATCTAGTACTAGGATAGACAAACTGGAATGTATCCATGTCACCACTCAGACAAGAACTGATATAACCAGACTTTTGAAACACTTAATCACTGCTGATGTAAGTGCCACTAATTGACACCAACACCCCTGAGCGTAAAGCCCTCCAAAAAATAGTGAACACAGCCCAGGACATCACAGGCTAAACTCTCCCCACTATTGAGTATATTGACAGGGAATGCTGCCGTTGGAGGGCAGCAGCAATCACCAAAGACCCACACCACCCAGTACACGCTCTGTTCTCGGTGCTGCCATCAGGAAAGAGGTATAGGTGCTACAAGACTCGCACCACCAGGTTTAGGAACAGCTGCTCCCCCTCCACTAGCAGACTCCTCAACAACAAACTCAAACAGGGACTCATTTAATGACTTTTATTTGTGCACTTTATTGATTTTCTTCTGTTTTCTCTGTATTGCAGAGTCAGTTTGTTTACATTCATTATCTGTTAACAGTTCTTTGTTTTTGTAAATGTTTACACTGTGCACAGTTTACTTTTTGCACTTCAATTAGCGGTAATTCTGCCTCGCCCGCAGGAAAAAGGAATCTTGGTTGTATGTGATGTCATGTATGTCCTCTGACAATAAATCTGAAATCTGTCATTAAGTCAGGTTACTGCACTCTTGGGCACTGTATGATTGACACCTGTTTGAAAAAGGTGGGCACCATGCTCTGCTGGAGTGAGATATTGAAGATATCCTTCCTTTTCTGCGGTGATCAGAACTGCATGCAGTACTTAGCTAAAATGTTAACAATGTTTTACTAAGTTCAAGTCTAACCTCCCTCCTCCTATATCTGCCACTTCTCAATCATTTCATCAACACATCAATATTACCCTGTAGCATAACATTAGCCTCCACATCATCAGCAAATCCACGAATCTTTGTATCATCCACAAACTTAGCGCCTCAATCCACATCCAAATCATTCATGTAATATTACAAACGATTAGGGTCCCAGCACTGATCCCTGTGTAACTTCACAAGTCACAGTCATCCAATCACAAAAAACAAGCCTCCACCTTCCACAAATGTGGTGGAGAAACTCAGCAAATCCGGCATCATCCATGTAACGTAAAGGGCAATCAATATTTGTCAGGAAATGAAACATGGGTTAGCTTTTATTTCTTATGAATGCTGCTTGACCCGAGTTTCTACACCTTGTTAGTGTATTGCACCTGATTCCAACTTCTGCAGACCTTGTTTACCTCCACCACCACCCTTGGTCTTGAATTGCCAAACCAATGTTGAATCCAATTTGCCACTTGCTCTGGATCCCGTGGACCTTTTGGACCTCTCTCCCAAGAGGGACCTTGGATGCCTTACTGTTGTTCATATCAGACTCATCTCCTGCTCTGCCCTCATCAATTCACTGATATCTTCTGGAGAAAAAAATCAGCCAGGTTGGTCAGACCAGATCTGCCCTTGATAAAGCCTTGCTGGCTATCTTTGATTCCTCCTTTCCCTCCTCACCTTTTGTACCTCAGATATTTTTTCCTACTTCTGATGTTGAGCTCACAAGCTTGTAATTGCTTGGCTCAGATATTTTTTCCTACTTCTGATGTTGAGCTCACAAGTTTGTAATTGCTTGGCTCTTCCCTCCTACTGTTCTTGAACAGGGTCCACATCTTTTAGTCATGTTTTGCACAACATGTCCACCATTTTGGGAGCCAATTCACTTGCCTGTAAGTGGGTCACCACACCATTATCTTTTGGAAGGCTTTTCACTCAGGGTTATTGGTGTTCCCATACCAGATTCCACCACACATCGGTGTTTACCTTGAAGGAAAGGTCTGAAAATCTCAGCCAAAGCCCTTACCTTTCACAGCAGCCTCATCCAAATCTGGGGATTTATCCACTTTTAAGCACCAGGTACCTCTGCATTATGGAGATTTGCATGAATATAGGAGTTTGGATGATACTGGTGAGGCCAAATTTGGAGTATGTGCAGTTTTGGTCACCTAACTACAGGAAGAATATCAATAAGATTGAAAGAGTGCAGAAGGGTGTTGCTGGGACTGGAAAAACTGAGGACAGGGAAAGGTTGAACCGGTTTTGATCCCTGGAGTGTAGAAGAATGAGGGGAGATTGATGGAAGTATACAAAATTATGATGGGTTTAGATAAGGTAAATGCAAGCAAGCTTTTTCCACTGAAGTTGGGTGTGATTAAAAATGGAGGACATGGGTTAAGGGTGAAAAGGGGAAAGTTTAAAGGGAACATGGGGGAACTTCACCCAGTGTGGTGGGAGTTTGGAATGAACTACCAGCTGAATTGGTCAATGCAGGCTTAATTTTGACATTTAAGAAAAATGTGAACAAGTAACATGAATGGGAAGGGTATGGAGGAATATAGACTTATGCAGGTCTGTGGGGTGAGGCCCAATAATAGTTCTACACAAATTAGAAGGACCTGTTTGTGTGTTGTAATTTACTATGGTGTTACAATGTAAACTTGCCAAATTCCAGTTTTTCTTTACCAGGCCCCGTCTTATTTTAATGAAATTGGCCTTCTCTCCCAATTTAAGATTGTTCTCTCTGGTCTGTTTTTCTGTAACTGCTTTGAAATATATAGACCTTTGGTCACTATTCCAAAAAGCTATCTCCTGTGCCTTGGAATCAAGGCCCAGTCAATAACTTGTCGCTGCATCAAGTTTTCCCATTGAGGCTGAGCCCCACTTTTGCTGGACTGAACAGTATTTGTTAAGGAACATGAAGTGTTCTGCTATCAGAAGGCTGCATTGACCAGGTTGCATTCCATACCTCCGTACCTTGGATTCCAGTCATGTGCCTTACACATCACATTAAGAAATATCACTACTTCCTCTACTTGCCTCAGCAAGCAATAAAAGTGCAATTTTGTTCAAACTACAGTCAAAAGGTGTCCGGAACTTTGGTCTAAATCAGGGTGGCTAACCTTTTAATTTTTAATTTAGACATGCAGCACAGTAACAGGCCATTTAGGCTCATGAGTCCATGCCAGGGGTTAATTGGGTGGCATGGACTTGTGGGCCGAAAAGGCCTGTTACCGTGCTGTATGTCTAAATTAAAAATTAAAAGGTTGGCCACCCCAGTCCAAATTGTACGTTATGTATTTGGCTGTGGAATCTTTTGACATCTTGCCTTGTTATCAGTCACCTGCCAGTAGCTGGTGACAGGTTTTCAGGCTTGCTAAGTCTCTGAATGAATTGCAAGTTGAGGTCACAAAACTGTCTGGCACACAAACTAACCTATTGTGCATGCTTTTGCACTATCTGGGACTTGTGTTTTAATCACACCTCTCCAATCTCAATGACAAAGATTTATATGGGATTGGATATGAGAAGGAAATATTTGAAAAGTGAGTCATAAAAGTTCAGAATCAGAAATTATTGTCATGAATGTGTCACAAAATGTGTTGCTTTTGGCAGCATTACACTAACTATTGCTTTGAATTACATTTAAAATAAAATAACTCTGTCCACTGAAGTATTATCATTACAGCACTTTGGAATTTATGCTCCAAATGCTTGCAGATGCCCCTCTGGAACTCATGAAATGTGATCATTGAGGGGTGGGGAAGAACAGTGGCATTCTTTTTGTTGTCACCAGACAATATTGTTTAGACCAGACATTCTTTACCTTTATTTAACTATGTCCCTTTCGGACTCTGCTCAAAGTTTAAGGCTCCTTCCAAGGTTCTTTTTATTGTCACGTAATAATGCATTAAAAATGTAACGATGATTTAGTTTAACTTCATTTGCCATAAGGTAAAGGGGAAAACAGCCTTGTGAAGTAGTCAAGTTTAGTTGGTTCTTTCTGTATTTCTCTACTACTGAGAGAAACAGTCCATGACCCCCCCCCCCTTCCAAATGTACTGTGGCCTGTTTTTGGGGGGGTGGTCACATGGCCTCCATTGAGAATGGCTGGTTTAGACATTGCCTTCAAGATAATGTAAATTTGATCATATATTTTTCATATCACTTGGTTGAAGGTGGCTGTCCTTAACAGAAAGGTGGACCATTTGAAAACATGTTACAACTGCACCAAAAGGATTTGAGGTTGTGATGTGTTTAATTTTGCTTAAAAAACACAACAGATAGACACAATGAAGACGGTGTTTACATCCGGTACCACACAGATGGCAATCTCTTCAATCTGAGGCGCCTGCAAGCTCACACCAAGACACAAGAGCAACTTGTCTGTGAACTACTCTTTGCAGACGATGCCGCTTTAGTTGCCCATTCAGAGCCAGCTGTCCACCGCATGACGTCCTGTTTTGCGGAAACTGCCAAAATGTTTGGCCTGGAAGTCAGCCTGAAGAAAACTGAGGTCCTCCATCAGCCAGCTCCCCACCATGACCAGCAGCCCCCCCCACATCTCCATCGGGCACACAGAACTCAAAACGGTCAACCAGTTTACCTATCTCGGCTGCACCATTTCATCGGATGCAAGGATCGACAACGAGATAGACAACAGACTCGCCAAGGCAAATAGCGCCTTTGGAAGACTACACAAAAGAGTCTGGAAAAACAACTAACTGAAAAACCTCACAAAGATTAGCGTATACAGAGGCGTTGTCATACCCACACTCCTGTTCGGCTCCGAATCATGGGTCCTCTACCGGCATCACCTACGGCTCCTAGAACGCTTCCACCAGCGTTGTCTCCGCTCCATCCTCAACATTCATTGGAGCAACTTCATCACCAACATCGAAGTACTTGAGATGGCAGAGGCCGACAGCATCGAATCCACGCTGCTGAAGACCCAACTGCGCTGGGTCCTCCAGAATGGAGGACCATCAGCTTCCCAAGATCGTGTTCTATGGCGAGCTCTCCACTGGCCACTGAGACACAGGTGCACCAAAGAAGAGGTACAAGGACTGCTTAAAGAAATCTCTTGGTGCCTGCCACATTGACCACCACCAGTGGGCTGATATCGCCTCCAACCGTGCATCTTGGCGCCTCACAGTTGGGCGGGCAGCCACCTCCTTTGAAGAAGACCGCAGAGCCCACCTCACTGACAAAAAACAAAGGAGGAAAAACCCAACACCCATCCCCAACCCACCAATTTTCCCTTGCAACCGCTGCAACCGTGCCTGCCTGTCCCGCATCGGACTTGTCAGTCACCAACGACATACCCCTCCATAAATCTTTGTCCGCGAAGCCAAGCCAAAGAAGAAAAGAAAAGAAGACAACTGCACCAAAAGGATTTGGGGTTGTGATGTGTTTAATTTTGCTTAAAAAACACAACTAATAGACACAGTTAACTTATAGCAAGTTGCTTGTCTTATGTAATAAATGTATTGAATCAAATCATACAGGGCAGCTGCATGCTGGTACATTAAGAAATCTTGTGGCAAAGCTTAAATTGTACATAGATCACATTTTAAAATGGTTATGTTGAGTTTCTATTTTGACACAGTGACAAGGTGAAATTCAATATTATTGTCCAAAAGGCAAAGCAAATGTGATCCTTGGAGGAAACCAAAGTCGAGCAAATTCTGATCAAAAATGTAGAACTTTTTGTGCTGAAATAATGTCAATTAAATGTTGAAATCTTTGAAATTTGAAAGGTACTGTCCAATAATTTCTCAGTCACATTCCTCTCGTTTCCTTTTCTTGTTGGAGGAAAAGTAAACATTTTTCTAAAATACACAGAGGAAATGTGAGAAAACTCCACAGATCAATGGTGAAAGAAACGCTTAACACGTGGAGAAGGGTGGAGAGAACATCATGAATTTATATGAAGGTTGCAACCAAGAGTATTTGTGAATTTTGTTGGTTTGAGATAACTTGGTAATAAAAATTGATGGGAGGATCTGAGAGTGGAGAAGATGAATAAAGATGGGAGAGAAGAAAAATGTACTCTGGAAAGGAGATACAGAGCGGCAGTAGCTGGAAATCTGAATAAGAACTTAGACTGTTGAGCAGGTAAAGATGTGTCCATGCAAATTTAATGTTGCAGTTTGATGACTTTGGACCAGTTGAGACAATTCTGAAAGGCTGGTTGTCCTAAGGGCAGCAAATGCCAAGGTGGGTGAAATGCTGTTCCATGAGTTTGTATTGTTGGTTTGAGATAACTTGGTAATAAAAACTGATGGGAGGATCTGAGAGTGGAGAAGATGAATAAAGATGGGAGAGAAGAAAAATGTACTCTGGAAAGGAGATACAGAGCGGCAGTAGCTGGAAATCTGAATAAGAACTTAGACTGTTCAGCAGGTAAAGATGTGTCCATGCAAATTTAATGTTGCAATTTGATGACTTTGGACCAGTTGAGACAAATCTGAAAGGCTGGTTGTCCTAAGGGCAGCAAATGCCAAGGTGGGTGAAATGCTGTTCCATGAGTTTGTATTGGGCTTGTTTGGAGCAATGTAAGGAGCCAAAGCAGAGGGGTAGAGTATAAGGGGTTAATGTAGTGGTTAGCGCAACTCCATTACAGTGCCAGCGATCAGGACCAGGATTCTAAACTTGCATGATCTGTAAGGAATTTGTACGTTCTTCCTATGTCTGTGTGGGTTTTCCCTGAGGGGTCCAGTTTCCTCCTATCATTCGAAACAAACTGGGGGTCATAAGTCAATCGGATGTAATTGGGCTGCACGGGCCCGTGGGCCAAAATGGCATGTTGCCGTGCTGTATGCCTAAATTTTAAAAATATATTAAAATTGAGAATTTAAGTGACCTGGAAGCTTTTGGTCACTATTGCAGACTGAATGGAAGTATTTTGCAACATGAAGCAGACCACATTGTGGGCATCAAATGCACGGTGCTAAAATGCTATAAGTTCATCGCCTTACAGAAAATACACAGATCATCTACTTCCCTGAGTTCTGCTGGTCGCACTCTGACACAAAAATTCCCTTCATTTTCTCTACAGTTCATTTTATCTGCAACATAGAACAAATTTATTTTCTTATTTTCCCAGTTCTTTTTTTAATATTTTATTTAATACTCCATACATGCAGAAGCTACAATTATTATGATATACATATCTCAATAAAGAACAAATTGATTACATACACGATGGTTTTCGACCATCCCAAAACCCCTCCCTCCCACCCAACCTTGCACCCAAAATGAAAAAAAAGTATATTTTAAAAAATAGAAAAAGAAAAAGTAACAGAATCTTGGATTGCAGAGAGAGATGTTGTGCAGTCCAACTCATCAGTTCTAACTCAAACATATAGAGGAGGATTCTGTAGGCCCAGTGGTGTAAAAAGGATATCACGACAAATTTAATCCCATTACCTGAGTATAAGAGCACCAAATTTGTAAAAACAGAGAATATTTATTTCTTAGATTATAAGTATTTTTAAAAATTTCTTTGGATTTCAGCATACCACCTTGGCAATGTTAAAGATGTATTTGATTTCCAAGTGATTGCACTACATTTTCTTGCAACTGGTAATGCTAATTTAACTAATTTCAATTGATACATTGATAATTTCAATTTAGGATTTGTATTTTCATTATTTCCTGATTAAAAACATCAGGATTTAACGGAAAAACAACTACTATAACTTGTTGTAGAAAATTACTTATAGACACTCAAAAGGGTCTCTCATTTGGACAAGACCATGTTGAATATATGAAAGATCCTACATCCTCACCAAATCTAAAACATTGATCTGATAAATCTGATTTCAATCTATTCAACTTCTGTGATGTAAAATTTAATTGATGTAAAAAATTGTATTGAACTAATCTATTCTGTACATTTAGTATTAGTCCTAAAAATCGCTTCATATATTTTCCCAAATTTGTTGGTCTGTTTCCTATCTTTGCTTAGATCTATACAATCCTAATTTAGGAGTTCCTACTTGCAATAATGAATATATCAAAGAAGTCATTTTTTTTATATTCCCACTCCTAATAAGAAGTTCTACCTCAGTACAATTAGGCAAAAACATTGCGGTCCCTAATTTATCTCTCATATGTGCTCTTTATTGAAATTATTTAAAAAAGAGTAGAAAATGGTATATCATATTTGTTTAAATGACATTAATGGTCCTCTTTCATCGCAATCTTCCACATTAACAATCCCTTTATGATACTATATATTTAAGAAATGATTATCTTTGAAGACCAAAAGAGGGTTAATCAATGGCATTTTAGTTCATAAAGACTTTCTACCAATATCTTGATTCATTTTATTCTAAATGTTGAATAAAAGCTTCAATAGTGGTGCGTCTTCATCAGCAACAAACAGTTTCAATTCCCACTTGTATATAAATTCTTCTGATTTCTTTTCTCCAATTTTGTTTGGTTCTATGTTATCCCACGCCACTTTCATATTTTCAAATAAAGAAGCAAGGAATCTCATCTGTGCCGCCCGATAATAATTCTTAAAATTAGGGAGCTGTAGTCCTCCTGATTCATATTTCCACCTTAACTTCTCCATAGAAACTCTTGCCATTTTACTTTTCCAAAGAAATTTCCTTATTTGTTTATTTAATTCTTGAAAGTTTTCTGAGGTATTAATATTGGTAACATCTGAAAAAGATATTGTATTGTTGGAAATACATTCATCTTTATACAATTCATCATTCCAATTAAAGTTATAGGTAAATTTATCCATTTTTTAAAATCTTCCTCAAATTGTTATCTGTACGTATTCCTTTGGCCATTTAAACTGCTTATCTCTCTGACACTGGGTATAGTCAAAGGCATAATTTCACTTTTATCTCAATTTATTATAACCCAAAACTTTCCCATATTCTTCCAGTTGGGCATATAATCTACCTAAAGATGACTCAGGTTCTGTCAAATATATTAAAACACCATCTGCAAATAAACTGATTTTTGTGTTCCTCTTGATCAACCCTAAAACCCTTAATTTGTAAATCCGAGTGAATTATTTGGGCAACTGGTTCTATAGCTAAAACAAATAAAGGTGGTGACAAGGGACATCCTTGTCTGCTTGACCTTGTTAAATCAAGTGGCATAGATACTTGTCCATTTGTTACTACTTTAACTTTAGGACTATCATATAATGCTTTAACCTAATTTTAAAAATTTGATCCAAATCCAGACTTTTCTAACCTTAAACAAAAAATCCTATTCTGATCTGTCAAACACCTTTTCTGCATCTAAAGCCACTGCAACACTCAAATCATCTCTTTTTTGTGCTAAATTAATTATGCTAAGCAATCTAGCTATATTTTCCAAGGATTGTCTTTTTTTTTTAAAAACAAACCCTGTTTAATAACAAATGATTCATTCTATTTGCCAAAACTTTGGCTTCTATTTTATAATCTACATTTAATAATGAAATACTTCTATACGATGAAGGTTTCAAAGGATCTGTCTTTTTGAGGAATCGGTAATTATTGCCATCAAAAATGATTCTGGATGAGTAGAAGTTTGTGAAGCCTGATCCAATACTTACATAAATATGGGAATTAATAAATCCTTAAATTCTTTATAAAATTCAGATGGGAAACCATCTTCTCCTGGAGATGTATTACTATGTGAAGAGTTCATTGTTTCTCTTACTTCAACCTCAGTAAATGGTACATTATGTTCAGTTTGTTCTTTAAACTTAATCTAAAGATTCTGAAGTAGATAATTTCATACAAAAATTCCTATGATTCAGTTATTTCTTGAGGTTAATATCCTTTTTTATTGCATTAATTATTCTCAAAGCTTGCTCCGCTTTTCATGCCAAGTCAAAGCTTTTTGTGATCTCTCACCCAATTCTTAATATCTTTGCCTCATCCTAATAATAACTTTCTCAGTCCTATAAGTTTGTAATGTATTATAATGAAGCTTTTTATTGATCAATTTTCTGTTTTTGTCTTCAGAAACTGACTTTTGAAGATCTTTTTCTAAAACTGTAATTTGTTTTACTAATTGATCTACGTCTTTCATATTTTAATTTTAATTGTTGAATTTTAGATGTAAAAGATAATTTTCCCTTGCAAATTTGCTTTTGAAACATCTCATAATAAATTCATCATTTATTGAATTCAAATTTGTATCACAAAATATTCTACTATGATTTCAAACAAAATCACAAAAATCTTTCCATTTCAACAACAGAATTTAGTCTCCACCTATATATCTACTTCTCTTTATCAGGCATTTCCATAGTTATTAACAGGTAAAATCCTCGGCTTATAATTCGCTTCAAGAATCCTAGCTTGTACATGAACAGAAACCAGAAATAAATCAATTCTAGAATAAGATTCAAACCTACTTGAATAAAATGAATAATCTTTCTATCCAGGATGAATTCTTCTCCGTACATCAATCAAATTCAAATCTCTCATCAGACCCATTGTAGCTTTAGGGTAGAATTGGCTGGTATATTGGAACCTTGTCAACGTCAATTTGTATTTAAATGGAATTCTTTTTTATTACAGAGATATAATGTACCGATTTTGAAACATTTGTTAGGGATTTGGACCAAAAGGAATTTATTAATAGGCTCAAAAGGTAAAATATTGGTTCAGGACCCAATATTTCAAAATAAATTGATTCCTTTTTCATTGAATAGCAGATTTTTAGGAAATTGGCAGATTAATGGAATAAAGTTATTGAAGGATTGTTTTGAAGAGGGTAAATTTTTATCATTTAATCAACTTAGAGAGAAATTTGGGATTTCAGTGAATTCTTTGTTTGTTTGTTATCAAATTAGAGCGTTAGTGAAAGATAATTTTGGAAGAGAAATGAAAATTCCTAAGTTAATGAAATTTGAGTTTATGATTTCTCATTTTTCAGATAAGGATTTTATTTCAGAGATGGATGCGTTGTTATTAGATACTATGGCTAAAATAAATTTAGATAAATCTCGGATTAAATGGGAAAATTATTTAATTTGTGATATTAATCAGGCCGACTGGGAGATGATGTGTTTTGATGGTGTGAATAAATTGTTTAATGTAAGATACAGTATGATTAATTATAATTTTTTCATCAGTTATATTTAACCCCTGAGAAAGTGAGAAAATATAGATTTAGTAATTCAGAGTTGCGTTTTAGATGTGGATCATGTGTTGGAACTTTTTTACATTCTGTTTGGTTTTGTATAAAGTTCAATCATTTTGGTAAAAATCAGAAAATTTCTTCAAAATTTGTTTAAAATTCAATTTTTATTAGATCCCAAAATTTTTTTGGGTTATATTGTTCCATTTATGGACTTGGGGTTAGATAAGTTTCAGACAGCATTTCTGGGTTTAGCATTGGCGGTATGGCGATTTCTTGGAAAGACGAAGTTGAGTTAAGTGTAAATCGTTGGCATAATGAGTTGAGGTCCTGTATTTATATGGAGAAAATAACATATAATTTGCATGATAATTATGATTTTTTTTGTTAAGATGTGGTCGCTTTATTTGAAATGTCTGAATTTAGTAATATCTTAAACTGCTCTATGTATTTTTTTCTATTTTTTTAATCCTTCCCTTGTGGTGTCTATTGAGGATGGGGGGAGGGGGTGGGATAGTTGTAGTTCTCATTGTTATATTATGGATTTTGTAAAAGTTTTTGTTTTGAAAATATTAAATAAAGTTTAAAAATAAAGACCCATTGTAGCTTTAGCAGCTTTCATTCTTGTTGGTACTCAGATATATCTAACAAAGGATCGAAACAAAAATTAAAATCTCTGCTTAAAATATTTTCACATGGCCTCTGCTAAATTTAAAGAAGTATCTTCAATAAATTTCTCATCATCAATATTTGGAGGATACCAATTCAAAAGCATCCACATTTCCAAACATATTTGACAATGTATCGTTACAACAACCTGCAGGGTCTGTAATAATATCCTGAACTTTAATAGGATTATGTTTTTAATCAAAATTGGTACCCCTCTTGCTTTGGAATTAAATGAAGAAAACATCACGCATCTTTTTAATTTCAAATGTTATTTTTCGGTTGAATGTGTTTCTTGTTTTAAAAAAAAACTATACTCCCAATTTTTAAATATATGTTGGCACTCTCTTTATTTATCTGTTGAACCCATTAACATTAAAATGTACAAACTTGAGTACTTTACTCATGAAAACAAATTTTAATTAATCCCTCTCCCTCATTCCGTCCCATAGACCTCCTTACAATCCAACAAAAAAAATCTCTGCATCTGCATGCACCTCCTCCAGCAATCCAAAGAAGACAGAAAAAGAAAAACAAATTTTATAAAAACTGTACTTGTAACAATACAAAGAAATACCCTCCCAACAAGTGTTGTCTAAAACAACACAAATTCCCTCCCAGTTCTTATTATAGGTTGTTACTCCAATTGGTAACTCTTTCTATCTGAAGAAATATCATCAATCTGCTAAGTATTCCTTGCATTTTGGATTTCTTGAATGTGATGTTTTTTTTGCTTAATATGTAGCTAAGGTTTTTGTATATAAATTTATTTTGTGTATAACAGTGTTATGAGGATGCCCGTGCATTGAATTAATATTGCAATGACTTTCACCAGACTAGTTCAACCAGGAACAGATCCATTATATTTCATTTGCTTCGACCTGTGTCCAACTTTGAACTTGCACCATTTAAAGGACTGCTCTGCATCTCATTAGATGTGTATGTTAGACAAAGCTGTCCTAAATGTTCAAATGTAGAAATGTTTTAAGGGTGGGCTGGTAGATAAAATTTCTGCGAGGTTAAAATTTATCAGTTTGGTTTGACAGTGAACTCATTTCAACCAAATTTGACACTGCCTGGCATTTATATTTTCTGAGATGTAGAACTTAGTATGTCAGATTGTATCTGAGTGCAGGAGTCTCCATTTTGTGGTGGAACCCTGAGTTTATACAGCTGATTTACTGCCTGTGTTCACTGTCACTCAGAGTTGTCTTTAAAAAGATTGAACATAGATAATTACACAACAACAGGAACATTTTGGCTCCATTGTTGTACCAATCACTATATATCTCCATCATGTCAATCTATCCTTTCCTCCCTCACAGCCCATAACCCACCCCCCCAATTTTCATTGTATCCATTTGCTTATTTAAATGTCCCTAATGAACCTGCCACCACGATCACCCCTGGCAGGGCGATCGCAGCACCACCACTGTCTAATGATGTCTCTGATGAACTTCCTTCCACTCACCTTAAATGGATATCCTGTGGTACTGGCCATTGTTGCCCTGGGAAAGAGGTGATGATTGTCCACGACGTCTATGTCTTTACTTACCTTGTATTACTCACCTTCGTGATGCCATCATCATCACCCTGTACAAAAACAAAGGCGAGAAACTGCTCAAACTACAGGGGAATCACGCTGCTCTCCATTGCAGGCAAAATCTTCTCTAGGATTCTCCTTAATAGACTAATACCTAGTGTCGCCGAAAATGTCCTCCCAGAATTACAGTGTGGCTTTCGCGCAAACAGAGGAACTACTGACATGGTCTTTGCCCTCAGACAGCTCCAAGAAAAGTGCAGAGAACAAAAGAAAGGACTCTACATCACCTTTGTTGACCTCACCAAAGCCTTTGACACCGTGAGCAGGAAAGGGCTTTGGCAAATACTAGAGCGCCTCGGATGCCCCCCCAAGTTCCTCAGCATGGTTAACCAACTGCACGAAAACCAACAAGGTCCGGTCAGATACAGAAATGAGCTCTCCGAACCCTTCTCCATTGACAACGGCATGAAGCAAGGCTGCATCCTCGCACCAATCCTCTTTACTACCTTCTTCAGCATGATGCTGAAACAAGCCATGAAAGACCTCAACAATGAAGACGCTGTTTACATCCGGTACCGCACGGATGGAAGTCTCTTCAATCTGAGGTGCCTGCAAGCTTACACCAAGACACAAGAGCAACTTGTCCGTGAACTACTCTTTGCAGACGATGCCGCTTTAGTTGCCCATTCAGAGCCAGCTCTCCAGTGCATGACGTCCTGTTTTGCGGGAACTGCCAAAATGTTTGGCCTGGAAGTCAGCCTGAAGAAAACTGAGGTCCTCCATCAGCCAGGTCCCCACCATGACCACCAGTCCCCCCCCCCCCCCCCCACATCTCCATCGGGCACACAGAACTCAAAACGGTCAACCAGTTTACCTACCTCGGCTGCACCATTTCATCTGATGCAAGGATCGACAAAGAGATAGACAACAGACTCGCCAAGGCAAATAGCGCCTTTGGAAGACTACACAAAAGAGTCTGGAAAAACAACCACCTGAAGAAACACACAAAGATCAGCGTGTACAGAGCCGTTGTCATACCCACGCTCCTGTTCGGCTCTAAATCATGGGTCCTCTACTGGCATCACCTACGGCTCCTAGAATGCTTCCGACAGCACTGTCTCCGTTCCATCCTCAACATTCATTGGAATGACTTCATCACCAACATCGAAGTACTCGAGCTGGCAGAATCCGCAAGCATCGAATCCACGCTGCTGAAGACCCAACTGCGCTGGGTCCTCCAGAATGGAGGACCCATCGCCTTCCCAAGATCATGTTATATGGCGAGCTCTCCACTGGCCACCGAGACAGAGTTGCACCAAAGAAGAGGTACAAGGACTGCTTAAAGGAATCTCTTGGTGCCTGCCACATTGACCACTGCCAGTGGGCTGATATCGCCTCCAACCGTACATCTTGGTGCCTCACAGTTGGGGGGGCTGCAACCTCCTTTGAAGAAGACCGCAGAGCCCACCTCACTGACAAAAGACAAAGGAGGAAAAACCCAACACCAAACCCACCAATTTTCCCTTGCAACCGCTGCAACCGTGCCTGCCTGTCCCGCATCGGACTTGTCAGTCACCAACGAGCCTGCAGCAGACGTGGACATTACCCCTCCACGAATCTTCGTCCGCGAAGCCAAGCCAAAGAAAAAGAAGAAAGAAAAATACTTCTGTTACCTCTCAAAGTTGTACACTTCTCCATTGCAGAAAGGTGGCAAGCAATAGACTAGAGAAACTCAGTGAGTGAGGTGGCATTGATGGGTTGAAATGGTGAGTCAATCGTTTGATTTGGAACAGTAAATCAAGGCTAAATTAGGAAGAGGTGATGTGACGTTTATCAAGGACGAAAGTAAGCTGAAGTGGTGAAGAAGCTGGGGAGCTACAAAGAGATCACAGAAAGTGGGAGAGGGGGCGAGATCACTGGGTGGGATCGAGGGAAGTTAGAAAAGTAAGAGCAGGAGTAGGTAAAGAAGAGGTGGAAACGGTGGAGATTTGCTCAAAGTTCCAGCATAGTTTTTATGTTTTTCAGAAAGGTAGGATTCATCATCAAATTTGGTTGTACTGATTACTTGGATAATTTAGATTCCAAAGTTATTTTTAAGACGTTGATATAAAGGTTCTTACTCTTTGAAAAATGTGTTTATCAAACACAAAGATTAAATTTATCATCTGAGTCAAAATTGATTTGAGAAATGTTCACCAATTCTTCCTCCACGATGCCCCAGCCTAAGAATAGTAGCTGAACTGGGAAATGTTGTTGCAATTGTAGCTCATATACTGTAGCTCAGTAGATATTTTTATTGCACTTAAAATGATGTATCATATTCAATCTTGGGTGGCTTTTCAACACTGGAGCAGAATGTAGAACAGTACAACACAGGAACCGGCCCTTTAGCCTGTACATCTGTGCCAATCACAATACCAATTTAAACTGTACATCAGTCTGCACATGGTCTAAATCCCTCCATTCCCTGTTTGTTCATGTACATCTAACTACATCTTCAAATATTGCTATCTTCTCTCCTTCCACCACCTCCTCTGATAGAGTGTTTCAGGCATCTACCATTCTCTGTGTTTAAAAAAAAACACAACAACTTGTAAATCTCTTTTTAACATTACCCCCTCCTCCCACCCCCCCCCCCCCCACCTTAAAGCTCTATCCTCTCATATTTCACATTTCCACCCTATGGGAAAAACATTTGGTCTCTCATGATTTTATGTACTTCTCTCATGTCACTCCTCTGCCTCCACTCCAGAGAAAATTCAACCTCTTTTTATAGCTAATACTTTCCAATCGAGGCAACATCCCATTAAACCTCTTCTGCACCCTCTCCAAACCCTCCACATCCTTCCTGTAATGTGGTAACTAGAACTGAACAAATACTCCAAATGCAGCCAAAACAAATTCTTAAACAGCTCCAACATGACCTTGTTTATTCTAATCGATGAAAATATGTTGAACATCACCTTTCGTACCCCATCAACTCGTTTTGCCACTTTCAGGGAGCTATGGGCTTCCATTCAAAGATCCGTCTGTCGACCAGTGCTCCCAAGGGAGCTGCCATGTATTGTTTGCTTTCCTTTTGTATTTGGACCTCACCAAGTGCAACAGCACTTTAAACTCTGATCTGCCATTTTCCTGCTCTTGTATCCAACTGGTCCATACCCTGCAAAATCATTTGACAGCCTTTTTTGCTAACTAGATTTCCACCAAACAGTGTGTCGTCTTCAAGCTTAAGAATTTAAATTTTAAATTTTAAATTCTTTTTTAACCCATTTTCTTTTTCAGCCAAATAATTTATATATACTAGAAACTGCAGAGGTCCCAGCACAGTCCTTGCAAACACCACTGGTTACTGACTTCCAGTCCAGAGGAGGTAAATATATATCACAGGCCTGAGCCCTTCTTGAAGTCCAATGCACAAAATTTTGCTGACTTTTGGTAATAGGTTGTGCTTTCATAGATAATAATAGATTCTATCGCCAAGAATCTTCTCCAATAATTTCCTGATGGCTCTGTTGCTCATATTAAGCACATGAACAACGTTGGCTGTTCTGCAGACCTCTGGGACTTTCCCTGTGGCTAAAGTGGATACAAAAATCTCTGTCGAGTCCTTAGCAACCCCATCTCTTGCCTCTCTCAATAACAAGAATAACAATATCATGAATCCCTGGAGATGTGTCCATCTTAATGTTTTAATGTTCTGTAAGGGACCCAACACAACCTTGGTACCAAACCAAGGAAGGGTTTGCCCTAAAATATCAGCACATCCCTCTCTGATCTTGCTATTCTCTGCATTCTTTGAAAACGAACACGAAGAAGTTGTTTTGATGTAGGCAAACCCTCCCCCTCCCAATTTGTTCTTAAGTTTTACTCTCTCTGTACTTGTTTAATGAATATTCATTGAATGAGTAATCATGACCTTTACCTCATCCACCACCACTCCCCCCCTCCTTAGCCCTCTGACTCCCTGTCTAAGTTATTGGCTTCTTTTTATTGTCCAATTTCAGCTTCCTAAACCTCTTGTCATCTCAAGATTCTCGATGAACCCTGTTTTCATTGTTTTCCCTCAGGTCCTGATTTCTGACCAGCTGGCCTTTGAATGACTCCCATGTGCAAGATGTGGATTTTCCAATAACAACCCCTCCCAACATCCACACTCCAGTTTCTACCTAATACTGTTGTAATTAGCCTTCCCTCAACTTATTACTTTCCCCTGAGATCCAGATTTATCTTCATCCATTACAATTTGAAAAGTAATGGAGTTATGATCATCGTTTCCAAAAAAAAACTAACCCACTGAAACTGCAACCACCTGGCCAGGCTTGTTTCCCAATACAAGATTGATTATGGGCCCATCCCCGGTTGAATGATCTACATACTGCGTCAAGAAACTTAGTTGGATGCACCAAACAAAATCTGCCCCATTTAACCCGCTGGCAGTAAGATAGTCCCAGTCAATACTGTGGAAACTAAAGTTACCATCCCAAATTACTCTGTTGTTTTTGCGCCTTTTGGAAATCGACCAACATAATCTGTCTCCCACTGGCTATTGGCTATAACCCCATTATCGTGATTGCATCCTTCTTGTACTTGATCTCTACTGAAATTGGATCACTTAATGAGACCTTCTGTGACATCTGACCAGCTGCTATATGAACATCCTTGGTGTATTCTGGAAATGAATTGAACAATTTGTACAGTCCAGTAAATTAATTATTTGGCTTGTTTCATCTTTCACTGAAATTCATCCCTAATGTTTATTTTGTATAATATTTTAATGTGCCTGGATCAGTCAATTTTTGACAGAGGTTTCTTTCCTAATGGAAGTCCATGCATGCCTCTCGATTTCTGAAGCTGCTGAAGAATACTTGAATGATGAACAAACCACGTTCTGCTTAGAATGCCCTTAAATAGCACATCATTATCTTGAAGGGCATAAAGGGTTTTGTGTATGCAGTGTATATTCTCTCCAAGAGAGCATTCAATAAACGGAAAACAAATGGTGTTGATTCTATGGTTAGAATTGACGAGTAATTTAACCTAATTACTGCAATGATGGAGCAGAATGTACTAAATTAAAATGGGAGGATTATGCCAAAAGTCGATGTGCAGTGGTAAATTTAACTGTGGAGTCAAATAGAGTGCTGGCACATTTCTTGAGGCCATTGAAAAGTTTTTCTGGAGCATATGCATGTTCCACAACCAGCAAGCAAACAGGACAGGACACACTGGATTCCAGAACACTGAGTTAGACTTGGTGAAGTCAAATTCACAGCGTAAATATGAAATGTGAATGAAAATATGCAATTGCAAGCGTGTTCTGCATAACTAAGGAAGAAAGGAATGTGTGACATTCCATGGAAACTAATAATCAAATATAATTCACAAAACAAGTGGCATTGGAGAAAACAGTGACACTGTAGACTGACTTATTGCTCCAACAGCTGACACCAAAAATAATGTTGCCTTGGCAGCCTTTGTCACAATTCTACAATGGACATTGCCTTTCTTCTGACCATCCTGCTTTTTTCTTTCACAAGCTATAATGCGCATATTTCCTCAGTTTTCTAGTTCTAGTTTTCAGGGTCTGAGCTGTTGACTGAGATTCTTTCTTCTTAGAAGCTGCCTGATGAGCTGTGCGCTTCAGACATTTAGCCTATATTTCGGTGTAAAAGTCGATTGGCAGATGTCAAATCCCCTTATACAGCCTCATTTTAATGGTTTTATCATATATTGGGTGTATGTCAACCCCTAAATATCAAGTTGACTGAGCTGTTGGGCGTTGGTTGATGTATAAGTTGACCTCCAAAAATCGCAATGACTGAATTGTTGGGCATTGGCTGAAGGTGGTTGTTATCCTGGAGGCTCCATCAAAACAACAAAAGTATGAAGGGAGTTTTAAGTTGAAAGTGATAGAAATGGCCAAGAAAATCAACAACTGCTGCTGCAAGAAAATTTGTTGTCAATGAGAAGTTGGCAAGGGATTGGAGAAAGAAAAATTAGACTTTGTGGCGGCGCACTTACTCCTAACGAATCAGTCCCGCTTGTACCGCCGTGCCGGCGGGGGAGTTGCGAGTACAGGGCGTTGTCGGGGGACCTCCTTGCCTCATTGTTTGAGCTGAGCGTGCGCCCCAGGCAACGTGATGATGTCACCACCCACGTGGGGGCGGACCTCACGCTGCCCTTAATGGGGCACGCGCAGGTTTTGAATTAAACTGCCGTTGGAACTCTCAACGTGGTGGTGGAGAATCTCTTTCCTCATAGTTGCTGCTACAACTTTAAGAAAAATACCAAAAAGGCAACGTTTGATGAGAAGAGGAATCACTTGTTGACCAGGGTTGGAAAATCACATCGCAGCATGGGTACGTGAACAGAGGCAGGATTACTACATGGTCACGCAAAATAAAATAAAGAGCATTTGCACTGCAGTGGGCAAAGTTGCATCCAGAACACAGTAAAGATTCTGAGGCCACAGTCGGCTGGTGAAACCAGTTCATGAACAGGAAAAAATCTGGTATTACGACAAAAAACAAAACTTGCTCAGAGGCTACCAAAAGATCTTGATCATAAAGTTGTAAGTTTTCACTAGTTTATTATACAGAACCAGCAGGAACACCAGTTTGCTTTGGCAAATATCGGAAACATGGATGAAATCCCCATGAATTTTGACAAGATAGGCAATAGAACAGTGGAATGGAAAGGTGTTAAAACTGTGCAAACCAGAAGTACAGGCTGTGAACGTGCATGGCCGACGGGACGAAGTTAAGATTAATGATAATCCTCAAGCACAGACTTAAACCTAAAACAAAATTCCCAGAGGTATTTTTGTACATTATGGATAGACAATGTGTGGATCAGGTGGCCAGGAGGTTTAAGCAAGGCATGGAGTTTGCTGGTTGGGGATATGTTTCGTAGCCACTTAACTGAGGACACTAAAAATAGATTAACACTAAATTATACTTACATGGCGGTTATCCTGGGTAGTTTGACGTGTATATTGCAACCTCTCGATGTCTGCTTGAACAAGCCATTAAAAGACCATGTGCGTGAGGAATGGAATACATGGATGACAAGTGCAGAAAAGTCATTTACAGAGGATGTGGCAATGTGTGCTGGATCACTTGATTTGCTCTCTGACTTTGTGCTCAAGGCATGAGATAAAGTGACAGTAGAGACTGTGGGAAAATGTGCGGAATCTCTTGTGCAATTGATGGCACGGAAGATGATTTATTGTGAGGCACTGATGATGAAGCTGAAACTGCCTCATCAGATACAGACTAGGACCCGTATGATGACTGTTTCAACAGTGAGAGTATGGATGTGCTTGCCGCCATCTTTGCCTCAGACGATTTTGAAGGATTCTAAATTTTGTTTTCAATTAAAGTTACAATTAAAATTTGTAGTTGGGTTTTTTGGTTTTTCAAGGGTCAACTTATTCACCAAATCGGCATCCAGCTGTTTTTTTAGTTGAATTTAAGGTCTCAAACGTATATTTGGAGTATAAGTCGACCTCCATTTTTTGAGATTTTTGAGGGTTTCAAGACTCGATCTGTACACTGAAATATACGGTAAGTTTATTTATTACTTTATGCCCAGTACCCTGAGAAGGGTTGTTGTGCAGGCAGTCCAACAGGTTATCTGTAACATTCATACAACAGTGTAAAGTGCACAATTTAGAAAGTATAGAATTACTATGTAAAAGGAAGATCAATTAGTACCAAGCAAGAGCAGCACAAGGGCACTGATTTGAAGTTCATTGAGGAACCTGATGGCTGCAAGGAACCTGTTTAAACCTGTCGGTGTGTACTTTCACACTCTTGAGATTTCTCCCCAGAGAGAGTGGGGAGCAGAGATTGTGTCCTGGGTTTGATGGGTCCTCCAATATGTTGGCTAATTTTCCGAGTCAGTTCTGTTTATTAGATTGACTTTGCATGATTTTACCAGTCTGAAGAATGTCCGACATCTCAGCATTTGTCTTTCACACACACAAAAGACCAAAACTCTAAGTCTCCATTTCTTCACACGAGTTTAGATAGCATACTGGAAATGCAGTAAGTAAAAAGACAGGGCTTGCAATGCCACTGCGGAAACGTTCTATTCATTAGACCGTTGTTCATGAGGTTCATGCCTGTAGTTCACTTTAGACTGCTGGCATTCTGGGAAATTGGCAGAGGGCCTAGGAGGCAAAATGTCAGAATGGGAACAGCACCCTCATTATCATCCTGAGCTTTTTACACAGCATGCAGTCCGGGAAAATGGGAATATTTTCCTAGAACGCAGCGGCCATGTAAAAACAAGTGAGATGTGTCAGAGTCCATGGAGGGAGGAGAGAGAAGGGTTTGTTAAAATTGTTTTTTTTTCCTATAACTCTTTAAGGTTCTAAACTCTGTTGCATTCTCCAAACTATATAGTGGTTAACATTACTTTAAAGTATAGCTGAAATGCAGCTTGTAAGTTTATTTTAATCCAATTAATTTTTATAGTTCTGTATACACGATGTTGCTTCATTGAATTTAGTTCTGTGCAATGACAATGAAAAATTCACATATTGCTTATTTCTGCTAGTGAAGTTGGTGACCATGTTTGGGTAGCTGGATTGCCCTTAGGTCAGCATTTCGTGGGAAAGAATTGAAAAGCAAGGAAAGAAAAAAAATCTGTTAGTCTAGTTTAGTTATTTGACAAGTATTCTTATATATGCCAGTTATGATACAGTTTCAAAATGTGGTCAACAGTTTTCACATGAGTATGCACAGTTAAATGTTTAATTGTGATCAACGAAAAGAATATTGAAAATTATTTTTTAAATTTGTGTCATACCTTTTTTATTCCTATCGTTTCCAAAAATTTGCGTGACTGCGTAGCCATTTGGTATTGAAGCTGTAACTGCAATGGACAGATGAGTTTATTGTCATGTACAAAAGAACAATGTGCTTATGCAATAAAATTCTTGCTGCAGCTACACACGTACATAAATACACACAATCAATTTGTAACAATGCAAAACCCTACGAGAGAAACTGGTAATTACAAAAGGATAGATATTCACAGTTGCTGGAATGTAAAAGACAATGTGCTGCTTTAATAGTGCAGGCAGCTCTTTGTGGTTCAGGAGGAGTGTAATGGTTAGATTAATAGGGGAGGTTCAAGAGCCTGATAGATGTCTGGGGGGAGAAAACTGTTCTTGAACCTAGAAGTTCTGGACTTCAGACTTCTATGAACATGACCAGGGTCATGGAAGACCTGAATCATGTTGGTTAGAGTTTGAATTTGAAGTTATCCTACAGAAGATTTCCCTAATTCATTGGCTACCAGTTCAGCTCTTCAAATATGTACTGACATCCCTATTCCATCTAATTTTCTCTTGAACCTATTCTCCGAATCCACGACACACTCAGATCAATTTATAGCAGCCAGTTAACCCTTCAACATACATGTCTTTGGACATAATGGTTCAGAATTGAAAACAAAGGTAACAGAATTCGGGCAGAACTTATGTGCCAACACCACACTGGCAATACCAGAGATGAGGATTGAACCTGGATCATTGTAGCTGTGAGGCAGGAGCTCTTTGAGCTGCACCATCACTCTGGCCAAAGTTAGGGTGTGGAAAATCGGGGCATAATCCACTATGGAAACTGGTACCTCACTTTTCTTGAGGAATCAGTTCATGTTGGGGGGATGTTTACATTCTGTTTGTCCTTTACAATGTGAGCCTGGACCAAGATCATCCAGTCCATGCAGAATGGATGAGTGAGACATCACAGCTGTCCTTTGACAGAGCCTACATTTACTCCATTTAATAGGATCCAGAATGTGATCAAGAAATGTGACCAGGTATTATTTTGACTTGTGGCACTGAGATTAATTATACCGATCAAATGCACTAGTGTAGCGCCAGCTACTCTGCTCCTGCAATAACACACACAACCAGACGGGTTGAGCTCAGTGAGCAGACTAGTTTATTGCAGGCTGCTGGGCTGCACTTATACTCCCAGCCCGGACCTGGCTGAGAACCGCGCTGGAGGGCACTGACGTCACCCGGGCGTCACGTGGTCCTCCAGTGTGGGCTTCTGAGCTCCGTGCTGGGAGGAAGGGAACACCCCCGACGGCGCCATTTTGGCTGGCTGCCCTGTTGCGTGGCTTACAAGCGGGGCCGGTTCGCCTGCCTAGTGGTGAGCCGCCACACTAGCTTGATTTTATGGTTGATTTGGTTTTTATTGAAAATCATTCTATTTTTGTACAGATTGAAAGTTGGATGATTGAGGACCATAGTGGACCAGGAAGTACTGATTCTGCTTACAATGGAAAGGGAAAGAAGAATAAAGTGTAGTGTTGCTAATTGCATCCATCAAGGTTTCCTTTTTACATGCGTTGATGTTTAAAATATTTTTTCCTCAAAAGTGCAGGAGTCCTGTTCAATGGCTTATGGAAAGCAACTTTAAATGTATTTATTTTTATTCTTCTGGAATTGGAGTCCATTTTGTTATCGACAATTGCTAAACATCCTGTTGTTACATGCGAGGAAGAAAATTTTAGCATGCGATGACTTCAGAGTGACAAAATATTTGATTGCGTAAAATGGGAAGAATTCTTCTGAAACAATCCTTGAACATTTGTTGTTTTAGCAGAATAAAAGCGTCAGGTATCCACTATTGCATGATTCTAATTAGCCACCTCCTCCAGTGCTGCTGCCTCCTGCATCCCCATAAACCTCCGTAGCCACATGGCCATTCCAGCAGTGAACCAGAGCTCAAGGCATCTAAGTCAATCTCCTCAACCCAGTTCTGTAGTGATTCGGAAGCTGTCAGTGCCCAAGGCCCTTCAGGAGCCCTGCTCACCGTGAGCACCCTCATGAATTCTAATACCTGGTTCCCAGCACCCCGCGGCTTGGTGTGAATCCTTCAGCCTCCGAGCCCCTCACTGGTCCGCTATCCTGCAGAGTCCTGTCCGAGGCCTCTCCTACTTGATGGAGTGGTGTCCTCTCACACTGGTGCTCTGTGCCAGACTGCTGCTTTCCAGAGCCTTCACTCTTGAGGTCTTTGTTGCTAAGCATAGGTGCAGCCATCTTGAGCACAGACCTCTGAGCTCTTCAGTCTTGGGCAGTTAAAATAGGCCTGGGGCTGTCAGGTGTGGCAGTCAGACCCCATGAAGGAATGCTGAAAGATCCCTGCTGCTCCTGGGACTGAACCAACAGTGCTGCCATTACAGCAGCTGGAAGGAACAGTGCCACCTCATTGTAAACATGTTGTAAGAATTGTTTGTTGGTTTTCAAACAAAAACATTTGCCTTTTGTCATACATTCAACTTTGATGTAATTTATCATTAGTGTCTGCAGGATTTAAAACCTGCAGCTCATTAATTCTGTTTTCTTGCTAATCCAGATATTGAGTCAAAATTTGAGCCACTTAACATTGTGGAAGTTCAGAATATCCAAGAATGTACTCTGCAGTTACTTCTCACCATCGAAACACTTTCTCTTTGGTTCTCAAATTTTAATCAACCCTCATTGGGATATTAAACTGAAGGGGTTTGTGGTTTTACCAATTTTGTACTTGCATTTCTTCAAATTGGAAGTTCACTAATTTGGATGATAGAATGTTGTACTTCAAGGGTAAACTTGCACATGCAGTTTGTGCTAAAAGTAGAGCTGTTTTCTTTATCGCTAATTACTTTCTCACTTGTTTTCCCTTGGGATAAGCAAATGAAATGCAAATAGATCATTCTTGCAGAAGGGAGTTGGTAACTATATAACCACTTACAGTACAGAACAGGCCAGTTCGGCCCTACTAGTCCATGCCGTAACAAATCCCCACCCTCCTAGTCCCACTGACCAGCACCCGGTCCATACCCCTCCAGTCCTCTCCTCTCCATGTAACTATCCAGTCTTTCCTTAAATGTAACCAATGATCCCACCTCAACCACGTCTGCCGGAAGTTCATTCCACATCCCTACCACCCTTTGCGTAAAGAAATTTCCCCTCATGTTCCCCTTATAATTTTCCCCCTTCAATCTTAAACCATGCCCTCTAGTTTGAATCTCCCCCACTCTTAATTGAAAAAGCCTATCCACATTTACTCTGTCTATCCCTTTTAAAATCTTAAACACCTCTATCAAGTCCCCCCTCAATCTTCTACGCTCCAGAGAAAAAAGCTCTAGTCTGTTCAACCTTTCCCTGTTTCTCAAACCTTGAAATCCTGTCAACATTCTCATGAACCTTCTCTGCACTCTCTCTATTTTGTTTATATCTTTCCTATAATTTGGTGACCAAAACTGTGCACAGTACTCCAAATTTGGCCTCACCAATGCCTTGTACAATTTCATCATAACCTCCCTACTCTTGAATTCAATACTCCGATTTATGAAGGCCAACATTCCAAATGCCTTCTTCACCACACCATCGACCTGAGTATCAGCCTTGAGGGTACTATTTACCATCACTCCTAAATCCCTTTGTTGCTCTGCACATCTCAATAGCCTACCATTTAATGCATATGACCTATTTAGATTTGCCTTTCCAAAATGTAACACCTCACCCTTATCTGTATTAAATTCCATCAGCCATTTCTCAGCCCACACCTCCAGCCTTCCTAAATCACCTTTTAATCTATGGTAATCTTCCTCACTGTCCACAACACCACCAATCTTTATATCATCCGCAAACTTGCTTATCCAATTCTCCACCCCTACTTCCAGATCGTTAATATATATAACAAATAATAGTGGACCCAGGACCGAACCCTGAGGAACTCCACTAGTCACCGGCCTCCAATTGGACAAACAATTTTCTACCACTACTCTCTGACACCTCCCATCCAACCATTGCTGAATCCATTTCACTACCTCCTTATTTATACCTAATGCCTCCACCTTTTTTCCTAACCTCCTGTGGGGAACTTTGTCAAAAGCTTTACTAAAGTCCAAATAGACAACATCCACAGCTTTCCCTTCATCAACCTTTTTTGTTACCCCCTCGAAAAACTCAATCAGGTTTGTCAAGCATGATCTATATTTTGCATAATACGTAGACTGCTGTGTGCACATTATACTGTGTTTGCTCATAAACCTTTGGATCCCAAGACATTTGGCATTAACTCTCTTGCAGCATGTTGAGGATGAAATGGGAATTCCATTGGGGATTTCAAAGATATCTCAAAATTTTAAGGAATATAATTCATACAGGATTGATCGACAAATAAGAATATTACAGGAGTACGAAGGAGGGACAATAATTCTAGGTTTTCTTAACATTAAGCTGACACATTATTGAAAATTGCATGCTGTTTTGCTGAAGAAGCAGGCACAAGTCCTGGACTTGTCTGCAGTTCAGTGAAATGCAGATCTCTGGCTTTCTGACCGATTCAGACGGCCAGCTTGTTTTGCCTCTTTACTCCCCCTGGTGTCCAAAACACTAATTTCATTTGCCATCTCTTGTCCCATTGTATCTATGGCTTATTAGTGACTTGCGGGATCGTCTTCAAGTTTTCTAATTGTGTTGCCATCTTCTCAGTGAAGATTTTCAAAATGTGCCCAGTGACAAATATTTGAGTATCTCATCAATAGTTTACTGCTTGGTCTCCCTCTTGAATAGTGGCATTACAAGTACAGTTTTTGAACTCAGAACCAGAGAATGCCGATAGTTTGTAATTGCATCTCCTGTCTTCTCTGCCACCTCATTTTAGACTCCAGGATGTAAACTGTCAAGTTCTGGGTACATTTTTTGAGATGTACAGCATAGTAACAGGCCATTTAGGCCCATGAGTTCGTGCTGCCCAATTACACCCAACATCCCCAGTTCATTTCAAATGGTGGGAGGAAGCCGGAGCCCTTGGTGGATAACCCATGCAGACATGGGGAGAATGTGCAAACTCTTACAGATAGCATGGGATTAGAATCCCGATCCCAGTCACTGGCCCTGTAAAGGCATTGCGCTAAATGCTAAGCCAACCATGCCTCCCCGTTCATTGCTGCCCTTCATTAGGATGCTAATATTCTTTCCAATTTTTTGAAGTTCCTATTGTCCTATAGTTTTCACCTATGTCCTGATGTGAAAACCATTGGAAATCTTTGTCATTTCTCTAGTACTGAGTCCTGAGCCTCATCATTTAAAGGCCATTGAATAACCAGAAATGAAGGATGTCAATAACTGTATTAATCTTGTGTTGGACTGGATACCTTGCAATCTTCACTCTCAAAGTGACAAATGGCATCTCAGTGAATAGGCAAATTTTAAAGTGAGAAAAACTATATTTGTGTGAGACGGATGTTGTTGTATACATTAGCTTGCCAGGGACACAATTTTTCTTTGTGTGGCAGTTTGAGTAATGTATTTGGGGTCATGTAGGTCAAATGAAATTGGCTAAATAGCTTCGCTCATGAGAATGATGCAAAAGTGGACTTCATACATTTCCATCTCAAAGGTGGCATTAGACCATAGCCAAACTCTCAACATTTATATTCACTTCTAGAATATGATATCGATAGAGTGCGGGCACTAAGATTAATACTTGTAGAGGTATGAAAAAGGAGTAGGCATTTGCCTACTGTCAGAATTCTTGGGAAATTAAAGTATTTAAGAACAAGAGGCAATTTAATGGAATGTTCATGTGTCCAGAACATTTTAAATGGTGTCACTGTTGTGCTCAAAAAATTTAGCAGCTGATCTGTTACACAAGAAAGTCTACAGGTGCTGCAGTTAAGTGCTGGAGAAACAGTGGGTCACGCAGCATACCTGATGAAGTGCCCAGGCCAGAAACATCAGTTCCCCTTTACTTCCTGTGGATCCTGCATGACCTGCTGAGTTTCTCCAGCACTTTGGTGGACTGCAGCAGCTGCTGAGTGCGTGCCCATTTTTATTTTCTATTTATTATTTGAGATCAACACCAACCGGCCAG
The DNA here is from genome assembly GCF_036971445.1 of Narcine bancroftii. NCBI lineage: Eukaryota > Metazoa > Chordata > Chondrichthyes > Torpediniformes > Narcinidae > Narcine > Narcine bancroftii. The sequence continues at coordinate 66,564,419 of NC_091474.1, read as the reverse complement.
CCTTTGTTGCCTTCATCAACTACCCTTCAGGAACTGGTCCCTGTAAGTTGTTCACGTTAGTACTGTTGGACCGGGAATTTTAGGACTTTGACCCAGCAATTATGAAATAGCATGGATATTTCCAAATCAGGGTGGGATGCGAATTGAAAGGGATGTGCAGATTGTGGTGTGGCCATGTTCTTACTGCCCTTGTCCTCAATGGCAAATGGTCACCAGTTCGGGAGGTATGCTCAGAGTAGTCTTAATGAGTAACCGCAGTGCATTGGGCAGATGCTGCATTGCAGCCACTATGCATGAAGCTGGATGGAATGGGGTCTTTGTATTCTGTCTTGGCACTCTCTAACCGGACGGCATTAAACTCAACCTCTCCATTCTCCATTAACACCCTTCTCTGAGTTTCTCTCTGGCCCTACTCCTCTCCCTTCCTCCAGCTCTCCACTCATTCCTTTCTCCTATCAGAGAGCTAGCTACCTTTCTTAGCCTTCTGTTCTCTCTACCTATTTCTTCTCAGCTTCTTTCTGTTCTACCTTCCCACCTGCATCCACCTATGGCCTCTTACATATTAGCCTGTGCTCCTTCCCCTCACCTTTTTATTCAGGAAGCAGCTTGTTTTTAGTTGGATCTGCCAAGGACCCCTGGCCTTCCCATTTATCATCCCCTTGGCATCTTCCCCTGCAGCTGCAGGATGTGACACTTGCCCCTGGACCTCCTCCTTTGCCACCATTCAAGAGCCCCAAACAGTCCTTTCAAGTGATCTCCCAGTGGCCAACCACTTCAGTTCTGTGCCCCATTCCCATGTCTGTCCATGACATGCCTACTCTCCATTCTCCTTTCTTCCCCATCCCTCTGACTTCTTTCCTCCAGCTCTCGATCCCCTTCCCTCTCCATTCACAGATCCAACCCTCCTCCTCTTGTTTGCTGGTGGGCCCTCCCTCCCTTATCCTCCTTGTACCTCCTGCCTGTGGATCTGTGCTTCTCTCCCTACCTCCCAGCCCCCCCCCACACCATTTTGTTCAGGTGCCTGCCCACAATTTGTCATACCTTGATAAAGAAGAGCTCAAGCCTGAAGCATTGGTTTTGTATCTTTGTCTTGACCTTCTGAGTTTCTCCACCATTGTTTTTACCGAAGCATTGGTTACCCTTTACTTGCTAGAGGTGCTGCGTGACCTGCTGAGTTTCTCCAGCACGTTGATGTATTCCTGGATGGAATGAATGTTTTGAGTGGTTGAGTGCCAATCAAGTAGGAGGTTTGATCCTGCATGGTGTCATGGGCGTACAAATACAATGATGGTGAGATTGCATTGTTGGCAGGACTGGGAATGATATTTTTTTTAGCCCTTTTTCAATGCAACACTTGCTTGGCAATTAAACAAGTCAATGGAAAGGTTGCATCTGTGAGAACAATCTCCCTTGGTGCTGCCCTGGAGAACCAAGGTGCTCAAGAACCTAGAGTGGGAGCTGGCTGGCAATTCACCCAAAAGGTAATCATGTTTCCAGCAGTTACAAATAAGTTGTGTAGATTCAGAAGTAGATGGTATCGAGTTACAAACAGAAGGGTCTAGGGAGGTGATATGTCGACGTCATTTAAATGCCTAGGATGTGGACCATAAGGCTTTTCTCTGCTTGAATGTGAAATTCGAAGGTCTGTGACAGTCCTTCTGAATGTCTTACTGGTGATCAATTTTATTGTTTAATTTTTTTTCACTCAACAGTTTGTAAGTGATGCCAGTAAAAATGTGTCTAAATCAGCAGCTGTTACCACTTCAGAACAAAAGGTGAAAGAGGTTTAAGCAGTTTCTGGCAGAGGTTCAATTGTTAATTTTCAGCTTTCAGTTAACCAGGCTTCATTTGTTCTGTGTAAACTGAAGTACTGCTTACTCACTGTAGTCCATTGAAAGATTTGCACTGTACTCCATGAATGCACACTCTCTCAAATCTGCACCAAATTTTCCTTTCGAGAAAAAATTGATGTAATTGTTTTCCAGAGTTGCATTACATGCGGTGTGTTTCCAGTGTTTTGTCAATAATAAGAAGAAGGCTCATTCTTTGAAATGGCAAGAATGTTCTGTAGACACAGCTGGTTGAAAGCTATAAATAAATCACAGTATTTTCTTATTGTATGACATGGCCTTGCAGCCATCAATTTGATTAACAGAACAGTTACAAACAAAACTTCATGCAATGTTTAGGTGAAGAGCTCACCAGCAATTTAAGTCGAATATAACTTCAACTCAATGGAAGTTTGAGGTTGATTCAGTTGCAGAAATTAAGTTGTCTCAGTTTCCCCAAACTTTGTTTTTTTCATGTACAATGTCTGAGATTCTCAAAATTCATAGCCCCTTTTCCATTGTCACCCTGTCCCAGGAATTAATGGGGAATTTACTGGGACAGGGTCCAGTGGAAAAAGAACATTGACTTCATTTCACACCAGGGATTAACAGCTTCTATCCCTACTCATGTCCCCGGCGTTTACTGACACTGGCTTGCTGATAAAACCAGTGGAAAAGGGACAGCAGAAAGTCACCTGTTTCCATTTGAAGGTAGAACACTGATCCCTGGGCATGTGTGTTCAGTGGAAAAGCAATTAGTGTCTCAGTTAAGGGTGGCCCAATGGAAATGGCACAAAGGGCTTCCTATCCCAGGACACTGCACAGTTAATTAACTGGGATGCCAGTGGAAAAAGGGCTCATGCATATTCTTTTTGTAAAGGTACATTTATTATGAATCTCTTGCTTTCCCAAATGTTGCTCTGATCCTATCAGCTAGTTTATCCCTGAATTTCTCCTCTTTTTAGTCTGGATGATTTGGATGAGGGGATAAATAACTACATATTGTTAGGTCTGCTTTGTTCATGAATGAGTGAGACAAACACCAGACTGAGTCGAAATCAGGGTTCTTTGTTCTTTATTACCGGATTGTAACACTTGCAACTAACAATGTTAGTTGGAGAATGCATTCTGCCGTTATCAGCAAAATGGTGATTTTTTATACCCTTGGATACGTGCTTAGAACATCATCATATCATTACTTGTCCAATGACTAAAACTGTTGCTATCCTTTCCCTGCTAGCTTCCTGCCTCTCAATCCATCAATGTCTCTCTTATCTTGTAAGTACAAGGATGCATTCACATCTTGTTACAGCCCTGCACAGGGTAACTCCTTACACATTCCCATCTCATGATGTTTTACCTTACAATATGCATATTCGCAGATGACACTAAACTGGGGGGTAGTGTAAAGAGTGAGGAGGATGTCAGGAAACTTCAGGGGGACTTGGACAGTTTAGGGGAGTGGGCGGAAAGATGGCAGATGAAGTTTAATGTGAGTAAATGTGAGGTTGTCCATTTTGGAGGCAGAAACAAGAGAGCAGAATATTATTTAAATGGTGTTAAGCCAGGGAGTGGGGTAATGCAAAGGGATCTGGGCGTACTTGTTCACCAGTCATTGAAAACTAGCATGCAGGTTCAGCAAGCGGTGAAGGAGGCGAACGGTATGTTTACTTTCATAAAGAGGGGATTGGAGTAGAGGAGCCTTCTTGCAGTTGTACAGGGTCCTGGTGAGACCTCACCTGGAGTATTGCATCCAGTTCTGGTCTCCATATTTAAGAAAGGATATACTTGCGATAGGAGAGCAGCGCAGGTTTACAAGGTTAGTTCCCGAGATGGCAGGATTGTTATACGCAGATAGGTTAGAAAGACTTGGACGATGTGCGATGGAGTTTAGAAAGATGAGGGGAGACACGATTGAGGTATTTAGGATTATCAATGGGCTTGACAGGGTGAAATCAGAGCACGTTCCCAATGATGGGTGAGACTAGGACTAGAGGGCATAGTTTAAGAATACAGAGAAGGGCATTTAACACAGAAATGAAGATAAATTTTTTTACCCTGAGAGTTGTGGGTCTGTGGAATGCATTGCCACAGAGGGTAGTGGGGGCGGATTCGCTGGATAGATTTAAGAGAGAGTTGGATAAGAGCTGGGATTGGTTATTGAAAGAGAAAGATACAGCCATGATCCAATAAATGGCGATGCTGGCTCGACGGGCCAATTGGCCTACTCCAGCACCTATTGTCTATTGGTCACATTTAGATGCACAAGTCTCTTTGTCCTACCATGATCAAACAGGCAATTTGTTACCTTCCCGTTGACAGCAATGCCCATCATTGACCATCCGAGTCTGTGGGGAATGTCCCTTTTTAAGGTGGCGGACGCTAAGACCATCTTGGGGTCTGAGTTGCTGCTCCCTGATGGATGAGGCAAATAGCGGCCAGCAGCTTCTTTCCAGGGTGTGGGGTGTGTCGGGTGGGCGATAAATGGCGATGTTGGCTTGACGGGCCAATTGGCCTACTCCAGCACCTATTGTCAATTGTTTGGTGCTTAAAATGTGTAACATTTGTAATGGATTAATAATTTGGGAGAATTTGGTAATATTTGGGGAGAATTTGGTAAGATTTAGAGTAGGTTGCATACATACACACATATTAAAACAAATTTTATTTGAAAGACTGGAGAAATACTGAAGATCTGGAGAATGTTATGCACATTCACAAGTAGATGCTAATTGAAATGACATCATAAAATTAATGACCATTGTTTGGAACTGGAGACAAGCTGGCTACAAGCACCTTTCTGCAGGGTGCTCACAGAAAGATCACTCTTGGGTTTTGTTTATCTAAGGCAACAACTTGAGCAGAAGGATAACTCCTGTTGTTTGCTGAAGAAGGTGGGGGTTTTGCAAGTGAGAGAGTGACATGGGCTTGCTGGAAGTTGGCAGTTGGAGAGAGAGAGAGAGAGAGAGGAAGAGAAGAGAAGCTCTCTCAGTCAGCTAGCGTGTGTGACACTGAAAGCAGCTGAATAGTGCAAGCCAGCCTGGTTGAAACTGATGAAAAGTTCAAGATCGGCAGAAGGCTGGAAGTGCTATCTGTCTGATGTTTCTCTTGGAATGAGGGAACAGAAAAAGCCCTGTAATAGCCTGAAAGAAAGAGGTTATCATCTGGAGAACCCTGATGGGGCAAGTTTCATCAGCGAGACATTGAGGTGACTAATGGTGGTACCTCAGTTGTGGAAATCCTGGAACAACAAATCTCTCTCTGCAAACCTTGCAAAATTTTCCTGAACGGTAAACATTTACCTCTCGAGCACCAAAGCCCGTGAACTTTATACATGTTGAATTCTGTGCACAGTATAAGAATTGCCTGCATCCAGAGAACTTGGAAGAAGGAGAAGTGAGATTGAACTGTGAACTAAAGAACTTTTCTTAAATTTACACACACATTCCATTCACATGCGCTTAGAATCAGAAGGTGGTTAATTTGGGTTAGTTAAGTAGAGTTAAGTTAAAGTTTGATTCTATTTTCATGTTTAAAGTTGATTAAAAATAACTTTTGTTTTACAAACCACTTGTCTTGGTGAATGTCTATTGCTGCTGGGTTTTGGGGTCCTTTGGGCTTTTAACACATTCATTAGCTGGTATTCCTGTTCTTTGAGAAAGATCGGCATTCAATTACATTGCACATAGAGCCTGCTGCACTGCGTTCATGTTCAGGCATTGCAAGATTAATAATACTTTTCCTGGTAGATTGGAAGTAATATGTGAAGAAATTGGTAATTATTCCACTAATTTAGTGGTAGTCAACTGAAAAAAAAACACATTTATGTTCTAATGGATACAATAGTTGAGATGGATCTTCAACCTTCTTAGCAGGGTGCTATTTCCTGCTCTGATGCGCTGCACCAGTCTGCTACTCACCCAAAGCCTGCAATTCTCGAGGTCCAGGCTGCCAAGTATGAGAGCAATGGAGGCACTCCCATACTCAAGACTAAAATTGATTCATTGAGTAGCACAGCATGGAAGCAGCCACCTAGTTCACCCAGGCCATCCATGTTAACATTGCCTGGGTTTGACCCATATCCTTCTACCTTTTCTTATTCAGGTACCTGTCCAAATGACTTTTAAACATGTTCTTGTACCTGCCTCTACCACTTTCTCTGATCTTGTTCCCTACACCCACAATCTCTTTGTGAAAAATCTGCACCTCCAGATCCTTTCATATTCTTCCACCTCAGCATTTGTTTTTATTCCCCTGCCCTGGACTTGTTTACCTTGTAGGATCTTGTCAAAAGTCTTGATTAAATCAATGCAGAAAAAGTCTTTCATCAAAAAAAATTCAAGATTTGTGAGACATGATGTCCAACGCACAAAACCTTGCTGACTATCTCTGATTGGTCAATTTCCTTTCAAATGCGAATAAATCCTGTCCCTCAGAATTCCTTCCAATAAAATCTCTACTGCTGGAAAACTCATTGGCCTATAGATACCTGGTTTAATATAGTAAAGCCCAACATCAACTAACCTCACACAGGGCATAAGGAGGTACAAGAGTCTCTGCTAGGATCCAAGCAATTTCATCCTTTGCTTCCCACAAAATCCTAGGATAACCTGGTCAGGACTCTAGGATTGACTTTATGCACCTCCCTGGTAATGTTGATATGATTCATGGTATCATGGTTCTCTTCACTGAAGAATAGTTTCCATATCCTTCTCCACAATAAATACATAACAAGTATTCATTTGCAATTTTGCCCATTTCTAGATTTTCACACTAAGTGTTCAGGGGAACTATTCTTTAACAAGCTAACTTTTTACTTCAGTGCACTTGCAGATCCTTTGGATTCTCTGTTTCTTTTAGTGTACTGCGACATTCCTTGTACTCCTCAAGGGACTTGCTTGATGCCAGCTGCCTATACCTGACATATTCCTTGTTGCCTGACCAGAGTCCATGAGAAATTCCAAGGAAAACGAGGGATCCAGAGAGAGAACAGTGAAGTGGTTTTGAAGCCAAGATTGGATCATGATCCAGTTGAAGGGCCAGTTGGCTGATATGCTCCAGTTGCCTATTTTCTCATGGATTGGAGAGTGGTTGGATAGCTGACTGGCGAAGTCACTCACTGGTGATGACCTTCTTATTATGTTTTTTTGTTCGGACAGTATATTTTCAAGAGTTTACTTTTGGAACATTCCCATCAGTGGGTTCCATTTGATCTATAATGTTCAGATCTTGTTTAATGCTGAGCTCCATATTCAAGAGCGTCGTCATTACATTGATTGCACTTATGAACAGAATATTTACCGTCAGATGTTGTGCCTCAGTGATTCCTGAAGATACATTAACAAACCAGAAACTAATTTAAGGGAAAAACCTTGAGAAGATTTTTGATTTTGATACTTAATGAAGCTTCTGCTGACTCCTATTCCAGTCAATTGTGGATATTTTCTGCTTACATTTGAACCATACACTACAGCACAGAAAACAGACATTTGGCCCTTCTAGTCTGTGCCGAAATATTATTCCGCTCAACCCATTCCCTGCACCTATTCCATAACCGTCTAGATTTCTTCCATCCATGTATCTATCCAATTTATTCTTTAAACCTAAGAGTGAGCCTGCATTTACCACATCAGATGGCAGCTCATTCCACACGCCCACCACTCTGAGTGAAAAAGTTCTGCCTAATGTTCCTCCTAAACCTTTCCCCTTTCACCTGAATCCATGTCCTCTTGTATTTATCTCTCCTAATCTAAAAGGAAAAAGCCTACTCGCATTTACTCTGTCTCTGCCCCTCATAATTTTGTAAACCTCTATCAAATCTTCTCTCATTCTTTTACACTCTAAAGAATAAAGTCCTAAATTCTTTCCTGTAACTCAACTCCTGAAGACCCGGCAACACCCTCGTTAGGTGACCAGAACTGCACACAATACTCCAAATTTGGCCTCACCAATGTCTGAAACAACTTCACCATAACATCCCAACTCTGTACTCAATACTTTGATTTATGAAGGCCAAGATTTCAAAAGCTTTCTTTACAACCCTATCCACCTGTAACTCTACTTTCAGGGAATTATGTATCTGTATTCCCAAATCCCTTTTTTCCTCCGCACTCCTCAGTGCCCAACCATTTACTATGTATGTCCTACCTTGGTTTGTCCTTCTAAAATGAAACACCTCACATTTGTCTGCATTAAATTCCATCTGCCATTTTCTGTCCCATTTTCCCAGTTGGTCCAGATCCTCTGCAAGCTTTGAAAGCCTTCCTCGCTGTTCACAACACCTCCAATCTTAGTGTCATTAGCAAAATTATTGATCCAATTTCCTACATTGTCATCCAGATCATTGATATGTACAACAAATAACAACGGACCCAGCACCGATCCCTGAGCATACCACGAATAACAGGCCTCCAGTCTGAGTAGCAACCATCCACCACCACTCTCTGTCATCTCTCATTCAACCAATTTACAACCTCTCCATGGATACCTAGGGTCTGAACCTTTTGAACTAACCTCCCATGTTAGACCACAGCCTTTCCTTCATCTATTTTCTTGGAAACGTCCTTGAAAAACTCTTAAGATTCATTAAACATGACCTACCAACCACAAAAGCTATGCTGGCTATCCTTAATCAGACCTTGGCTATCCAAATACTTGTATATCCGATCTCACAGAACACCCTCCAATAATTTACATGCTACTGACTTCAGGCTTTTCTAGTTTACTTTTGGAGCCTTTTTTAAATAACAGAACAGCACAAGCTATCCTCCAATCCTCTAGCACCTTACCCATGGCTAAGGACATTTTAAATAATTCTGTCAGGCCCCTGTAATTTCTACACTAGACTCCCTTAAGGTCTGAGGGAATATCATGTCAGGCCTAGAGGTCTTTTCTATCTTTATTTGCTGTAAGGCAGCAAGCACCTCCTTCTCTTTAATCTCTATATGTTCCAAGACACTACTGTTTGTTTCCCTTCCTTCCTTATACATCATGTCAGTTTCCTGAATAAATACTGTTGGAAAAAAAAACAGTTTAAGATCTCCCCCCATTTCATGAGGCTCCACAGATAAACCACCACTATGATCCTCTCTGGGACCAATTTTATCCCTTACTATCTTTTTACTCAATATACTTGTAGAAACCCTGTGGGTTTTCTTTCACATTATCTGCCAAAGCAGTCTCATGTCTTCTTTTTGCCTTCCTGATTTCCTTCTTAAGTTTTTTCTATACTCTTTTAGTACCTCATTTGTTCCTTGTTGCCTATTCCTGCTATACACTTCTCTCTTCTTCTTAACCAGACCGCTAATATCCTTTGAAAACCAAGGTTCCCTATGCCTGTTAACTTTGCCTTTGACTGACGTGTTTCTGGGCTGTGTTTTCTGGATGATGTTTGAAGATACTGTGACTTTTTTAACACAAGTATTCTGAAGTGGATTTTAATGATGAGAGCGTTTTTGTCTTCAGAATGATCCTCTCATGGAATCCACTTCCGAATGATTTTGGCATGTTTATAGGTTATACTCAGATACCTGTACAATTCAGAATTGTACCTCAAAAGTAAGCAAATAAACTGAATTTGTGGTATGCTCTTGGAATGCAAAGGCTAATTACTTATCAGAAATATTCTTGCTATGCCACAGAGATTAATTAAAAAGTTAACTTTGTTCAGATATTTTGTATATTGTGTATCTGCGAAGACGAATATAAAGGATACATGAATGGGGATGGAGCGTTCAGCAAGACGGCATTGTGAATAGGAAACGATAAACATTTCAAATCAGTGACTTTCCATTGGAACTGGGAAAAGGTGACAAAAAATGTCAAGGTGCAGGAGGAAGGAAAGAGATTACAAAGATATTTTTGAGATACAGGTCAAGAGATTAAAGGAATGACAGAGCAGAAAGCATTGATGGTTTGTTCATTGGAGAACCTGATTCTACTGCTGCTGAAGGATAACTCTGAGTACTTAAAAGGGATAGCCTGCAGAACAAGGGCCCAGATTGTGGGGGCGGGGGAACATTCTTTGAAATGTGTGTCTGTGCTTACCTCTTAAATTACTGGAATTGTTTATTTGGATAAGTGGGTACTTTCTGTGAAGAAACGAATTTACTTAGAAGCACACCAACCAGACACTTCAATGTGATCTTTAATCTTATTGTCTCTGACTGGCATAAATGGGTTGATGTCAAAAGGACATCAAATTGCAAATCCAACCAGAGATTTTTGACGTGCATAGTCTTTTTGCAGACCCAACTGCAAGTTTCTTGGCAAATGTTATTTGCCATTTTTTTCTTTTTGTGTTGGATTTATTCCAACAACTGATCATCTTGAGTGTTGCCAGTTTCCTAATTTTCATAGCCTGGGAAAAATGAAGTGGCATATCGAGGGAAACATATCTTAGTCCAGAGTAAAGAAATCAAACACTTAATGATTGAATCATATTCTGCCTTTGCCAACTTTGGCCTGAGAACATGGGGACTCTAATATTTTCAATGATTTTGTTTTAACTCAATGTCAAGTTTCAGACAGGCTTAAATTACAGAAAAAGGCAAGAGCTGCCTCAGCACAAGGAATTTGGACTGTTTGTACAAATTGGAAATATTTTACTGGTAAATGAATGCTGTACAGCACATCCTGATAAATCTTTAACTCAGAATTAATAATGAATTTATTGGGTAGATAAATGAAGTAAAAAATGTTCCAAATTTACAGTGCCCTCCATAATATTTGGACAGATACTTTTTTCCTTTATTTGCCCGTGTGCTCCACAATTTTAAATTTGTAAACCAACAATTCACGTGTAATTAAAGTGCGCATTTCGGATTATATTCAAGATTATTTGTATACATTTTGGTTTGACCATGTAGAAATTACAGCACTTTGAATACATAATTCCCCCATTTCAGGGCACCATATTGTTTGGGAGATTTGTCTTCACGGGTGTTTGTGTGTGCTCAGGTATGTTTAATTGCTTCATTAGTGCAGGTATACAAGGCTTGCTTCTAAGCTTTTGATCATCTTTGGAGTCTGTAGTTGTCATTTTTCAACGTGAGGACCTGAGTTGTGTCAATGAAAGTCAAAGAAGCAGTTATGAGGCTGAAAAACAGCAAGAGACATTGTCAAAACATGATTACCAAAATCACCTGTTTGAAGATCAGTAAGAAGAAAGAGCGTACTGTTAAGCTCAGTAATCACAAGGGACTGGTCAGCCAAGGAAGACCTCCATTGCTGATGACAGAACTCTCATCATAATGAAGAAAAATCCCCAAGCACCTGTCCCAACAGATCAGAAATACTCTTCAGGAGGCAGGTATGAATGTGTAAATGACTACTGTCTGCAATAAGACTTCATGAACACAAATGCAGACCACTATTTAGCCATATAAATAGAAAGGCCAAATTACAGTTTGCTAAAAAGTATTTAAGAGCCCACAGAATTCTGGAAAAAGGACTAGTGCACAGATGAGACCAAGATTAATCTGTATCAGAGTAATGGCAAGAACAAAGTGTGGCGGCGTAAAGGGAGTGCCCAAGATCCAAGGCATACCACCTCATTTGTGAAAAGTGTGTGACAGATTATATTATATTTTATATTACATATAGATATGTTTTTGGAGGAGATAGATTGTGGGGGTTTAGAGAGTAGGTCACAAACAAACATAAACACTTCAAAAAACAGATCTCATTTAAAATGCAAGAGCTTTGCTCAAACCCGACACTCCAGGCCCAGGGCCTTTGTAAAGACAATTAAAAAAAGCTTTGCTGAAGGTTTTCTTAAGGAGGTGGAAATAGAAGAACCCGAACTCGAGAGACTAATCAATTAACACAAGTCAGTGTGAATTTAACTGATGCTGTGGAGTAATGGATTATTGTTTTGAAACCAACAGATGAACGGGCTCTGAAGTTTGGGTCCAGTGCTGTAATCTGTCTGGTTGCAGTTTGCTGTTCTAACAAGGTCATGTGGTTTTTCAAGCAGAGGGAGAGAGAGAGAGGACCAAACAGGCTTTCTCTAAGAAAGAGAGGACTGGTTTCTGCAGTCATGGCAAGTTGGCAGCTTGTTGAAACCCCATTTTGAAGACGGGTTGTGAATTCTGAGTTCAGCCTGTTGAAAACCCTTGTGATCCATACAAGAGGAAATGGCTGTAGCGAGAGTGTTTCACCTGAAATATGAGAAGCAGAAGGAACTCTGTGCTGACCTGCAGAAGAAGAGGTTATCACTTGGAAAACCCTGATGGGGCAAGTTTCTTCAACAAGACACTGAAATGGCTGATCGGAAGGAATCAGTTTGTGTGTGTCTCTCTGAAATCTCTCTGAAACTGACAAGAACCTTCCTGAGCGGTAACCATTTATCTTTCAAGCACCAAAACCTGGTGAAATTCATAAATGTTAAATTCTGTGCACAGTATATGAATTGCCTGATAACGGTGAACTTGGAGGAGTGAGAAGTGAGATTGGACTGTGAATCAAAGAACTTTTCTGAATTTACACACATTACATAAACCTGTGACATGTGGTTGGGATATTATGGGCTGGACATGTATGGCTGCTACAGGTACTGGTGCATTCATCTTCATTGTTGATGCAACTGCTAATGGCAGAGACAGAATTAATTCTGAGGTGCATAGGATCATGTTTGAGCAAATGCATCCAAACGCATTGGACGTGTTTCATGCTGCAGCAACACAGCATGAAGCCATGGTGCTAAAGCAACAAAGGAGTTTTCCAAAGCTAAAAACTGGAAAAATTCTTGAATGGCTGTCAGTTACACAATCCAACTCCAATTGAGCATGACTTTCATTTGCTGAAGAGAAAACCTAAGGGACAAGTCCCCAAAACAAGCAGGAACTGAAGATGGCCTGACAGAGAATTACTAGATCTCTACGAGGCACCTCATTGGGCAAAAGGTTTAGATGAGGCAGAATTTGTTAGGTGTGTTCACAGTATGTGGACAGGATAACTAGAGGGGAAGCCATACTGGCTTTAGTGCTGGGTCATGGTTAGGTGACGGATCTCTCCTAGGGTGAGCACTTCAGAGGCAATGACTGCAACTCCCTTATCTTTAGCATAGCCATGGACAAGGGTGGCACAGTTAGAGTAGCAGTGCAATGCTATTGCATCACCAGCGACCCGGGTTCAAATATGGCGCTGTCCTATATGGAGTTTCTACATTCTCCCCGTGACCTGCGTGGGTTTCCTCTGGGTGCTCTGGTTTCCTCCCACTCTCCAAAAACATACGTAGCTCGTACCTTAATTGGTGTATTTGGGCGGCACAGGCTCATGGGCCAGAAGGGCCTGCTACCATGCTGTATCTTTTTAACAAAAAGGATAGGAATAGATGATAAAGGAAAGTATTTAATTTGAGAGAGAGATAATTAGTTTGGAATTGGGCAGGAACTCGGGAATGTTGATTGGGAACAAATGTTCTCAGGAAAATGCGCAGCGGACAGGTGAAAGTTGTTTGAGGATCAGTTTCTTGGGGTTGTGAATATGTTTGTCTCAGTAAGATGAAAAGATCCATAGTTGACAAGAAAGGTGGAAGATTTGGTCACGAGGAAGAAGGAAGCATTCATAACGTTTTGGAAGCAAAACTCAAGGTAGGACTCTACATTTATAAGGTAGCCAAGAAAGAACTTAAGAAGGGACTTGGATGAGCTAGAAGATGAGTGAGGAGGCCTCGGCAAGTAGGATTAAGGCAATTCTACACTCACATGAAGTGCAGGAGGGATATCGAGTGAAGATGTGACGACTCAGAATCAGAATTTATTGTCCTCAGTCAAAAATTCAGTCAAAAGTTGCTTTTAATTTTCTTTAAACATAAAAACAAGATCAAACTTTAACTTACTACTATTAACTTAACCCCTTTCTAATTCTAAGCGCACGTGTATGTAATGTGTATATGTTCAGGAAAGTTCTTTGATTTACTGTCCAATCTCACTTCTCACTCCTCAAAGTTCTTATACTGTGCACAGAATTTAGCATTTATGAATTTTCACCAGGCTCCAGTGAAAAGGTAAATGGTTACTGCTCAGGAAGGTTCTAGTTGGTTTTAGAGAGAGATTGGACACACACAAACTGATTTACTTCCATCAGTCACTTCAGTGTCTTGCCGAAGAAACTTGACCCATCATGTTTTCCAAATGTTTTCCAAACACCACAGAGTTCCTCTTGTTTCCATTATTTTAGGTGAAACACTTTAGCCAGCCATTTCCTCTTGTAAGGACCAGAAGGGTTTTCACCAGGCTGAACTCAGAACTCTCAACCCATCTTTAAAATGGGGTTTCAACAGCTTACCAGCCTGTTTGGCCAATTCTTTCTCTCTCTGCTTGCAAAACCATTTGACCTTCCTGCAGGGAGGGCTCCAGACCCAATCTCTGAAAGATCTTATCAGCCTCTTAAGTTTGGACTGTTTCATTTGCACCTGCTTTTGAAGTTCCTTAGCAAAGCATTTCCAAAATAGTTTTTAAATTTAAAAATAACCCGTCACAGAGAATAGAGGCTGCTTTTTTAAAGACACCGCCTCATGTAGATGTTCTCAATGGAGTGAAGTCTGGTGCCTGTGATGTCGCAGGCTGAATTAACAACCCTCTGGAGTTATTCTTGTCCTGAGAGTTGGCGCCTCCATACCAGGCAGTGATGCAGACAGCCAGAATACTCTCTACAGTACATCTGTAGAAGTTCACGAGAGTCTTTGGTGACATACTAAATCTCCTCAGACACCTCACCTCAACTCAAAGATAAAGGGGAAAAGGTGCCTGGAAGAGGTAGGGGAGAAATAAATGAACACATTGTTTCAGTGTTCACCTGGGAGAGGGACCTTGAGGAACGTGAGGTCAGTCTAGAACTGGCTAACTTGCTGGAGCATGTTGAGGTTAAGATAATGGTCGAACCTCAAAAAAATTAAGATAGATCAGTCTGTAGGGCTGGAGGGAATATCTGCCAGGTTATTATGGGAAGCATTGGAAGAGATTGCTGGGTCATTGACATTGATCTTTGCATCTTTCCTGGCCACAGGAGTGATACCAGAGGATTGGAGGATAGTAAATGTAGTTCCATTGTTCAAGAAAAGTAACGGAAAATGCTGGAAATTATTGACTAGTGAGTCTATGTCATTGCTGGACAAACTAATGGAGAAGATTCTTAGGGACAAAATTTACAAGCATTTGGAGAAGCATAGTAAGGCACTTGACAAGGTTCCCCATGTTAAGTGAATCCAGAAATTGATGAGGTGAGGGATGCTTAGAAACTTGGCTGCATAGATTCAGAATTGGCTTACTTCCAGAAGTTAGAGAGGGATTGTTGATGGAGTGTATTCTGCCTGGAGTTTGTGTCTGGTGGTGTTCCGTTCCACAGGGGTTTTTCTGGGACCCCTGCTCTTTGTGATTCTTATAAATAATTGGATGATAGATGTCGGATAAGTGAATTTTCTGGTTGCTTAAGACTGCGTGATTGGCAAACTAATGGTGAGGTATGTCAGTTTTAAACTTTGTGATTTTTACCTATTTATTTTCTGTGATTTATTTTTTCCCGGTTGCTTGAATTCTGGATAATAGGGGTTTTTACTGATCTTTGTATCAAACTGGAAGGTGGAGTATGTGATTGATGGCAGAATTCTTAACAGTGTCCCAGTCCATCGATCCCTCATGCTGTGCCAGTTGGTAGGGTAGTTTAAAAAGGTGTATGGTGTTTTGGCCTTCATTAGTCAGAGGATTGAGGTCAAGAGCTGTGAGAAAATGTTGCAGTTCTATAAAATTAGTTAGGTCACCCTTAGTATGTTTCGGTTCTGGTTGCCTCATAAGAAGAATGTGGAAGCTTTAGAAAGGGTGCAGGGTAGATTTACCAAGATGCTGCCTGGATTTAAAAATGTAAGTGAGCTTTTCTCTCGGAGCGACAGAGGTCAAGAGGTGACTTTAAAGAAAGGTGTACAATATAATGAGGGGCACAGATAGGGTGGACAGCTAGCACTTTATTCCCAAGGCAGAAATTGCAATACCAGAAGACATCTATTTAAGTGTGGAGAAAAGTTTTGAGGAAATATGATAGGTATGTTTTTTTTTAAACACAGAGTGGTGGATTCCTGGAATCCATTACCAGGGGTGGTGGTGAAGGGGCATTTAAAATTCTTAGATGGGTACATGGATGTGAGAAAAATGGAGGGTTATGGAGGGATGGAAATGTGATATTGATGAAGAGTAAGGTTCTTTTGGCCAGCACATGGCATTGCTGAACTCGTCCTGTTCATATTATATTGAGAAAATGGTGAAATACAGTAATGTATCTTCTCTCAGACAACACTTGGGATTGAGGATGACTTGATTGTATTGTGTTTTTTGGATTTTGACATGACTGATAAGGCCAATGTGGGAACTGTATATTTGCCCACAGATGATGGGGGAGGAGGAAGTGTCTGATGTGACATGGTTGGTTTGAGAAGTCATGCACTCTTTGGACGGCTTTAAAATATACTGCACAGCAATTACAAAGTCGAAATACTCTGCGAATACCCCAGTTTTATTGTTTGTCTTAAATTTGTGCTGCCTTATTATCATTTCATTGACAGGAATAGGCTGTCACTATTTTTATTTTCAGTGTTCCTTTGTCATGATCCTTAAGCTTTGATTCACTAAAACAAAATCTTGATTCTTGTGGTCGCGCAGTGTGCAACCCAGTTGCATTCGGACTGTGATTCTATCTATAAAATCTAATGTTTTGGCAGCATTTAAAAATAGATCCATGTTTATACATGTGCATGTTTCTTTTAATTATCTGCTCTGAAAAGTGCATTTGCTGTGGAATTTGGAAGGTTACGGGAACTAGGGACAACAAAGCAAAATCTGCATTAATTGTGATCCATCCGAGTCACTGGGGGTTGGTTATACAGTATTGAAGCAGAATTTAGGAAGCCCTTGGGAATTTTTAATGATGTGAAGTGAGAATTTCTTGGGACTGCCAGCATTCCCTTGAGGTTTGTATCTTAAAACCCAGCTGTTTCAACTCCATGACATATTGGAGAGAAAACTGGCTTTGGTTTAGACTGCTTCATATAACCATTTCCATTCATGTGCTAGTATTTGCTTTTTTACATATTAAAATTGCTGAGTATAACAACCAAATTATGAATAATTTTGCTGAGAGAATCCTAACGTGTGTTTATGGGTTAAGTAATGTTTTCTGACACTAGCCAGGATCTGTCCAAACTTTCTCAAACGTTGCAATAGTACCTGCCTCAACTACCTTCTCGGGACCACCCTTTGTGTAAGTTATCCCTCAGGTCCCTATTAAATCTCTCCCCTCATCTTCTGCCAAAATTCTCTGGTTCTCGATTTCACAACTCTGGCCAAAAGATTCTGTGTTCACCTGATCTTTTCCTGTCATTATTTTTGTATAGATCAATGATATTACCCCTGATCCTCCTACATTCTTCAGAAATAAAGTCTGAGCCTGCTAAACCTCTCCCTGTAGATCAGACCTGCAAGTCCTGGCAGTGTGATTGTAAATCTTTTCTGCATCCTCTCCAGCTTGACAACATCTTTACTGTAGCCCAGCGACCAAAACCCAACACAATCCTCCAAATGATATGGGGCCATTACTTCTAACCTAGACTCTGTCATACAAAAGTTAATGAGCAAAATGTAGAGATGCTTGATGAACGAACAATAAAAAAAAATGAGGAGGGTGAGTGAAATGTGAGATTTGTGTGTGGAAGCAGCATGGTTAGTGCAGCAGTGCAAAGCTATTACAACACTAGAGACCCATGTTTGAATCCAATGCTGACCTCCAGGAGTTTGTATGCTCTTCCTGTGTCTGCGTGGGCTTCCTCCGGGTTCTTTGGTTTCGTTTCACCCTTCAAAACATACTGGGATCGGAGGTTATTTGGGGTATTTGAGCGGCACAGGCTCATGGGCCGGAAGGCCTGTTACCATGCTGTATGTCTTTAAAAAATCCTTGATTGAAGTACGTTGCCAGTACTGGGGCACAGAAAATGTGGAATATATAGACAGTTATCATTGAGCAGTGTTCATAGTGGTATGTGAAAACGAGGATAAACATTTGAAGTGATACACAAGCTTGCTGGAAAACCTCAACAGATCACACAGCATCCATTGGAACAAAAGCAATCAATGTTTCGGGCTTCTGTGTAAAGGAGGGGTTCCTTGGGTTCCTTTTAAGTCTTCCCTCCCCCTATTCATCTTAAATCTTTGCCCAAGATTTAAACTCGCCTACCTGGGAAAAGGACAATGTCGGTTTGACTTATCCATGCGTTTCATGATTTCATTAACCTCAAAAGGTTCAGCCTCCAATGTTCCAGGGAAAAAGTGCCCTTGCCTCTCCTTATAACTCAAGCTCTCCAGTCCCAGTCCCAGTCCCAGTAGCATGCTTGTGATTTTTTTTTTCTGCACTCTTTCCAGCTTAATGATATGTCTTCTGCAGCTGGGTGACCAGGAGTACACATAGTGTAACAAGTGTGGTTTCACCAATGTCTTGTATGGTGGTAACATGATGTCCTAACTCCTCTACTGAGTGTCCTGACCACTGAAGGCAAGTTTGCCAGCAACTTTCTTCACCATCTTTTCTAGTTGTGTCACCACTCTCAACGAAGTATCCACCTCTACCCTTTGGTGCGTCTATTCTACAAAACTACGTGACTCTGCCATTTATCATCAAGCCTGCCCTGGTTTGACTTGGGCAACATGGTTGGCGTAGTGGTTAGCATGACACCGTTAGAGTGTCAGCGATTGGGACAGGGGTTCGAATCCCATGCTGTCTATAAGGAGTTTGTACATTCCCCCCATGTCTGCATGGGTTTTCCCTGAGGACTCTGGTTTCCTCCCATCATTCAAAACGTATAGGGGGTTGTAGGCCGAAATGGGCTGTTACCCTGCTGAAAGTTTAAATTTAAATAAATTTTATAAAATTTAAAATGCGAGACCTCTTGCTAATAGCATTAAATTCCATCTGTCATTTCAAAGTTGAACTAGATCCTGTTGTAATCTCAGGTTACTTTTTTTAAAAAAAAACATTCACCATTCCACCAATTTTGGTGTCATCCACAAATTTACTCCAGATCCAACCATGTGGACATCCAAGTCATTATTAAAGATAACAACAGTAGATCCAGAACCACCCTCTGTCTCCCACCCTCAAGCCGATTCTGTATCAGTTGGCCAGCTTACCCTGGATCCCAAGCAATCGGTTCACCCTGCCAAGCCTAACTGATGGGACCTTGTCAAAAGCCTTGCTAAAGTCATTATAGATGACATCCACTCCCGTATCTTCATCAATTATCTTTGTCAGCTCTTCTGAAAAAAATTCAATCATATTTGTGAGGCACGATTTCCCCTGCACAAAACCATGCTAACTATCTTGAATCAGGCCTTGGCTTTCTAAATGCTGATTGATCCTGTGCCTTAGAATGGTTCTGGTAACTTTCCCACAACTGACAGTAGTCTCACCAGCTGTAGCTCACTGGCTTCTCTTAAATAAACATTAACTATTCTTGGGTCCCTCACTCGTGGCTAAAAATGATGCCAAGATTTTTGCCAGGGCCCTGGCAATCTTTTTATGCACCTTGCACTTGGTAGATTTGTCTGGATAGTTAGGTCACATGGGAACCACAGTAAGCTGGCGAATTGTTGCAGAATTGGCTTGATGGCAGGAGACAGAGGATGGTGGTGGTGGAGGAGGTTTGCTTTTCACATGTGGAGGCCTCTGACAAATGGTATGCCACAGAAATCAGTACTGGGTCCATTCATTGTTCATTGCTTATGTTAACGATCTGGATGAGAACGTAGATGACATAGTTGGTGTGTTTATGGATGGAATTAAAGTTTGTGGTATAATGTGGAAGATTATCTAAAATTACAACGGAATTTTGATCAACTGAGGCAGTGAGCCAAGGAAGAGAAGATAGTTTAATTTGAATAAGTGTAAGGTATTGCATTTTGCCAAGTTAAAGGGCCGATATGGCCTGTTTCCATACTGTGATTGTTATATGGTTATGGTTATAAACTAGGGCAGGGCTTGCACAATAAATGTTGTAAAACAGAGAGACCGCAGGGTAAAGGTACATAGTTGCCTGAAAGTGGTGACCCAGGTGGACAGGATCATGAAGCCTGCTAAGGTTATACCTGCCCTCATTGGTCAGGGCATTGAGTATGGGAATTGGGACATCATGTTACATCTGTACAAGACATTGGTAAGTCCATGTATGGGAGACTATGTGCAGTTCTGGTCACCTCACGATAGGAAAGATGTAGTTAAACTATGAAGGGGGGAAAAAAGATTCACAAAAATTTTATTTGGACTGGAGGGTTTAAAATGCAGGGAAAGGTTAGATAGACCATGATTTTTTTTTCCCCCTGTAGCATAGGAGGCTTGAGGGGTGACCTTACAAATTTATACAAAATTATGAGTGGCAGAGTTGAGGCAAAAGCTTCGTCTTTACCCCAGAGTAGGAGAATCTAAAAATAGAGGGCATGGGTTTAAAATGAGGAGAAATATTTAAAAGCAATCTGAGGGGCAATTTTTTCACCCAGGGAATGGTGTATATAGGGAATAAGCTGCTCAGGGAAGTGGTAAGAGTAGGGTACAACTATGACACTTCAACAACTTTTGGAAATATACCTGGATAGAACCCACCATACCTCATTGGTCAGGAAGGTGCTGCAGCTCCTACACTTCCTCAGGAGATCTACAAGGGAACCAGATGGGTCAGGTGACAGAAGTATGTGTAGTGAACATTTTCGGTCCAGTGACCATAATGTCATTAGTTTTAATTTAATTATGGACAAGGATAGAGCTGATTCTCGAATTCAGATTCTAAATTGGAGAAAGCCAATCATGTGGAAATTAGAAAGGATCTAGGAAGCGTGCATTGGGATAAGTTGTTTTCTGGCAAGTATGTGTTCAGTAAGTGGAAGGCCTTCAAGGGCAAAATTTTGAAAGGGCAGAGTTTGCATGCTCCAGTCAAGATTTAAACCAAAATTAACAGACATGGGGGACCTTTTAGTTTTCTAGGGATATTAGCAATCTGGTTAAGAGGAAGAGAGATGTATAGCAAGTAAAGGCCACAAGGAGCAAATGAGGTACTAGAAGAGTATAGAAAATGTAAGAAAATACTGAAGAAGGAAATCAGGAAGGCAAAAAGAAGACATGAGGCTCCTTTGGCAGATAATGTGAAGGCGAACCCGAGGGGTTTCCACAAATATATTAAGAGTAAAAAGGATAGTAAGGGACAAAATTGGTCCCCCTAGTAGATCAGAGTGGTTGTCTATAACATATAACAATTAAGCACAGAAACAGGACAGTTTGGCCCTTCTAGTCCATGCTGAACACCTACTCCCATCTAGTCCCATTGATCCGCACCCGCTCCATAACCCTCTATACCAGGGGTGTCAAACTCAAATTCACGGAGGGCCAAAATTAAAAACTTGGACTAAGTCGAGGGCCGAACTAAATATTTATTGAAAATTTTCAACAACATCTGCATGTTTTCTCTTCTTTCAACATATGTAATGTTAAACTTTTTCTTATTAAAATAAATGTTTAATAATAGTTTTGGATAAACTCTTTCCAGAAGCATTAACAAATGAGAAATAAAATATTCAATAAATAATATATCTCTATAGAGGATTTGTCAAATGTTGCTAGTGTGCTGTCGAATAGTAAAATCTGAGGTCTATTGAGAATGTGGGAGAATAACATGATTCCTGAAACAATCAAATGGGTGACTGATTGTGGGCATGAACTCCAGCAGGGTTATTTGTCATGCCCTTTTTCCATTGGTACAGATATCCTTTGATTTACACACTTTTCAAGTTTTATGCCTAATGAGCTTGTATCCAGGTGCAGGACCATTTTTAACCAGGAATATATTTATCACTGTGACATGAAACTATTGGAAGATCGTTTTATCCTGAGATTAAAGTTCATAATCCTTACTCAGGCCTGTGTGCTGGAGGGCAGGGTTTGCGGGCGATCGGGTTGGACAATGACAGTGCGGGGGCATCGGCTCTCGTTGCAGGGCGGCATCTCGGCGGATCAGCGGCCCCGTCACCGTGAGTCGCGGGTCGGCCTGCGGCAGGGAGGGGGAGTGGGCAACGGTCCTGGCGAGGTTAGGCCCCCCCTGAGTTTCTGCTGGACCCCCTTTGACCTGCTGAGTTTCTCCCGGACCTCCCTTGACCTGCTGAGTTTCTCCCGGATCCCCCTTTGACCTGCTGAGTTTCTCCCGGACCCCCCTTGACCTGCTGAGTTTCTACCGGACCTCCCTTGACCTGCTGAATTTCTCCCAGACCCCCCTTGACCTGCTGAGTTTCTCCCGGACCCCCTCCCTTGACCTTCTGAGTTTCTCCCGGACCCCTCCCCCTTGACCTGCTGAGTTTCTCTCGGACCCCCCTTTGACCTGCTGAGTTTCTCCCGGATCCCCCTTTGACCTGCTGAGTTTCTCCCGAATCCCCCTTTGACTGCTGAGTTTCTCCCGGACCCCCCTTGACCTGCTGAGTTTCTCCCGGACCTCCCTATACCTGCTGAGTTTCTCCCAGACCCCCCTTGACTTGCTGAGTTTCTCCCGGACCCACTTTTCTTTCCGTGCCGGTGTCCCAGGACCTTTCCAGGGCAGTCTCCGCGCTCAGGACCGTGCTGGGATCCCGGTCAGCGGTGGAGGTGCAGGTGAGCGCGGCTAATCCCGATCCAGCCCACGCCACTCCCGAGATTGGCGGGGGGGGGTTCCACCCTACCTGCCCGACCAGCCTCGCTCTCAACGTGTACTCCGGGCACCCTCCGGTGGGAAGGCGCAGGGCGGCTGGCGGCCGGCGACCCCATCGCCCGGCGGGGAGCCCCAATCTTCCCTCCGGCGTCCCGACTCCATCTGCAGCTCGAAGAAACGCTGTGCCACTGGGGTTCCGGGCGCTGGGAAGCGGCCTTGGCTTCCCCTGATACCGGCCAGGCCGCGCTGCGGTGGGGGGGGGGTGGGCGGGGGGACACGACAGCGTGTTTATAAAACCACCCACCACTACTTTTCAAGGACCAGGATTTTTCTCTCTTTCTCTCACCCTGGGACACAGCGGTTACTGTGCATGCGCTATTCTGGCGCGGTGGCCAGCGGGCCACCTCTAATACATTTTTGCTATGATCTTGTGGGCCAAATATAATTATATCGAGGGCCAAATTTGACCAGAGTTTGACATGTGTGCTCTATACCTCTCTCATTCATATACCTATCCAACTTTTCTCTAAATATTAAAATTGAACCAGCATCTCCCACTTCCACACTCCCATTACCCTCTGAGTGAAGAAGTTCCCCCTTTTGTTTCGCCTATGTGAAGATATGTGTGGAGTCTCACAAAATGGGGGAGATCGTAAACCGTTTTTTTTTTGCATCAGTATTTACTCAGGAAACTGGCAGAATGTATAAGGAAGGTAAGCAAGCAGTAGTGTTTTCGAACATATTAAAGAGTTTGCCTTACAGCAAATAAAGGTATGTAAATCCCCCATTCCTGACATAATATTCCCTTGGACCTTGAGGGAGACCGGTATAGAAATTGCAGGGGGCCTGGCAGATATATTTAAAATGTCCTTAGCCACGAGTCAAGTGCCAGAGGATTGTTTTGTTGTTTGAAAAAGACTCCAAAAGTAAACCAGGAAATCACAGGCCGGTGAGCCTGACATCAGTTGTAGGTAAATTATTGGATGGTGTTCGGCGAGATTAGATATACAAGTATTTGGACAGTCAGGGGCTGATTAAGGATGGTCAGTGTGGCTTTGTGCGTGGTAGGTCATGTTTAACCAATCGTAGAGTTTTTTTGATGAGGTTACCAAGATAAAGGAAAGGCTGTGGATGTGTCTACAAGGACTTTAGTAAGGCCATGGGGGGTTAGTTCAGAAGGTTTAGGCACTAACTATCCATGGAAAGGTTGTGAACTGGATTCGAAATTGGCTGAATGGGAGAAGACAGAGAGTGATAGTGGATATTTGCTTCTCAGACTGGAGGCCTGTGATTAGAGGTGTGCATCAGGGATTGGTGCTGGGACCATTGTTATTTGTTGTCTATATCAATGATCTGGATGATAATATGGGAAATTGGATTATGACATTAAAATTGGAGGTGTGTGGACAGCGAGGAACCCTTTCAAAGCTTGCAGAGAGATCTGGACCAACTGGGAAAATGGGCCAGAAAATGGCAGAAGAAATTTAATGCAGGCAAGTGTGAGGTGTTGCATTTTGGAAGGACAAACTAAGGTAGGACGTATTATTACGGACCCAGAGGACCCCAAAACCCAGCACCAATAAAAATTCATCAAGACAAATGGTTACTGAAACAAAAGTAGTTTTTAATTTTCTTTAAACAAAAACAGGATTAAACTTTAACTTATTACTATTAACAACTTAACCCCCTTCTAATTCTGAGCACATGTGTATGTAATGTGTATAAGTTCAGAAAAGTTCTTTGATTCACAGTCCAATCTCATTTCTCACTCCTCCAAGTTCACTGGTATCAGGACATTCTTATACTGTGCACAGAATTGAACATTTATGAATTTTCACCAAGCTCTGGTGCTTAAATGGCTACCGCTCAGGAAGGTTCTTGTTGGTTTCAGTGAGTGGTTTTTTGCTCATTGGACACACAAAAACTGATTCCCTCCAATCAGCCACTTCAGTGTCTTGCCGAGGAAACTTGCCCCATCAGGGTTTTCCAAGTAATAACCTCTTCTTCTGCAAGTCACCACAGAGTTCCTTCTGTTTCCCTTATTTCACGTGAAACACTTCAGCCAGCCATTTCCTCTTGTATGGACCACAAAGGTTTTCAACAGCCTGAACTCGGAACTCACAACCCGTCTTCAAAATGGGGTTTCAACACGCTGCCAGCTTACCATGACTGCAGAAACCAGTCCTCTCTCTCTTAGTGAGGTCTCCTCTTTCTTTCTCTGCTTGCAAAACCACATGACCTTGTTAGAACAGCAAACCACAATCAGACAGATTGTGGCACCGGACCCAAACTACTGAGCCCATTCATCTGTTGTTTTCAAAACAATAGTCCATTTACACCTGCTTCTGAAATTCTTTAGCAAAGCAATCTCGTTTTATTGTCTTTGCAAAGACTCTTGGTGCCTGCATGACTCACTTTCAGCAAAGCTCTTGCATTTTAAATGAGATCTGTTTTGTTTGTTTGTGATCTACAGTACTCCCACAATCTATCTCCTTAAAAAACACATCTATATACAATATAAAATATGATATAACCCATAAAGAGTAGGGCAATGAGTTGTGTGAAGTACAGATACATAATTTCCTGAAAGTGGCATCACAGGTGGAGAGAATTGTAAAGAAAGCTTTTGACATCTTGGCCTTCATAAATCAAAATATTGATTACAGGAGTTGGGATGTTCTGGTGAGGTTGTATAAGACGTTGGTGAGGCCAAATTTGGAGTATTGGGTGCAGCTTTCGTTGCCAAATTACAGAAAGGATTTCAATAAGATTGAATGAGTGCAGAGAAGATTTACTAGGATGTTGTCAGGTCTTCAGGAGTTGAGTTACAGGGAAAGATTAAACAGGTTAGGACTTTATTCCTTGCAGCGAAGAAGAATGAGGGGAGATTTGTTCGAAAATTATGAAGGGTATAGTCAGAGTAAATGTGAGATGAGGAGAGATAAACACGAAAGGACATGACTTTGGGGTGAAAGGAGAAAGGTTAGGAGAACATTAGGGGGAACCTTTTCATTCAGAGTGGTGTGAGTGTCGAATGAGTTGCCATCTGACATGATAAATGCGGGCTCACTCTTAAGTTTAAATAAGTTGGATAGATACATGGATGGGAGAGATCTCGAGGGTTACGGAATGGGTGCATGTCATTGGGACTCACGGAATGATGTTTTCTGCACAGACTAGAAGGGCCAAATTGTCTGGTTTCTGTGCTGTAGTGTTCTATGGTTCTCGGGTTGAGAAGGATAAGGCCACCAGCCCCCATCTTGGCAACGTCTTACAGGAGCACAAGTGAGAGTGCCCTGTCTGGCTGCATCATCGTGTGGTAGGGTAGCTACAAAGCATCAGATAGGAAGTCAATGCAGAGAATCATCAGAATTGCCTCAAAGGTTACTGAGGTCTCCCTTGCCTCTTTTGATGGCACTTACCAGGAGGGTGGCTTAACTGGGGCTCAAATAATTGTTGAGGACACTTTTCATCCAGCACACAGGATCTTTGACCCATCAGGAAGGAGGTATAGGAGCATCAAAATTAGGACTGCCAGGCTGGAAAATAGCTTCTACCTGCAGGCTGTGAGATTGATGAATAGTGTCCTGTAACCGAATAAATCACCGAATATATATTTATATATCTTTATTTTTAAATTTTATCTTTATGTATACATGGTGTGGGATTATGGTATTGTATATTTATAGACATACAGCATAATAACAGGCTTTTCCAGCCCACGAGCATCTGAGTAAACCAAGGTTGTCACAGGAGAACATACAAACACCTGGCACACAGCAGTGGGTTCAAACTTGGTTCGCTGGCTCTGAAGTAGCATGCTAACCACTACACAAACCATGCCGACCATATGTGAGCACACCATATAATCCAGAGAAATGCTGATTTGTCTGGTGTATTATGCACTGTCAGATGGTAAGAAACTTACTTGAAAGAGTAAGAGGGATAAGGGTCGAGTTCCGACAAATGTGACTAGCTTCGATGGGCAACTTGATTGACATGGATGAGCTGGGTTGAAGGGCTGGTTGCCTCTCTGTATTACGGTGACTTCCCACAATGTTGTAAGATATATTTGATCAACATCTGGGGCTTATCTACCTTAATGTGGTTCAATATTTCCAGACCCTCCTCCTCCTTTGACAATAAGGATAGATTCTCAGATATCATTGTTCACTGTCATCAATATTCATTATCATAAAATTGAATGCTCATTGTCACGTGTACCGAGATGAAATGAAAAGCTTTCTTTGCCTACTAACCTATACTTAATGTGCAGACTTGAAGCAGTGCAGGTATCAATTGATGAATGAGAGATAGTCAACAATAGTCTGATAACACTGGCCTTGAATCTGGTGATGCTTGTTTTTAAACATATTTGTCTTCTACTCAAAGGGGGGTGAAAGAAGGCTACTGGAGAGGGATGGACTTGTTAATTTGTTGTCTGCTTTCCTGAGGCAGCAGGAAGTACAGATGGAGTCAGCGGAAGGGACGTTGGTTTGCATAATGGTCTGAGCTGTGTTCACAACTCTCTTCAATTTCCAGCAGTCTTGGACCGACTAGTTCCTGTACCAATCTGTATTCATTTCCCTTAATTCCTTGGCGTCCATAATCTTTCCAAGGTTCCTTTTCTTGTCATGTAATAATGCATAAAAACATATATCATATACTTCATCTTTTGTCTGCCGTCAGGCAAACAGTCACCTGAGCATTCCCCAGCGCCCCAACATGAGAAAGAGAAGCAAAAAGAGTCCCTTCAGAGAGGCACCAAGTGTCCAGGGATTCTCCTCCAGCACTTCTGCACCCTCACAGACTCCTGCTTTAACCACTGGCAACCAGAACTCTGGATCCAAACCTCTGATAAGATTAGGAAGCCTTCAGCACCCAAGGCCCCTTTAGGAGCCCTTCTTGCCCTCAGCACCATCTCGAATGCTGGTTTCAAAACCTGGTTCCAGTGTGTAAACAAGTACTACATTTCCCAACATGAAATGCATGCAGATGGCAGAAAATGGAAGTGACAGGACTGGGGTGGTTTTGGGAAGTCGGTTGAAGCAGCTCAAGCAAAATAAAGTTGGTTAAGTGTTAAATCCATGTAAAGTTGTTCTTGAAAGAACAAGCATAACATGGCATCAAGTATCTGAGTGAGTAGGAGAAGACGATAGTTCATATGCATGGATAAATTAAGTCTTTCCACACCTATGCAGTTTACCGGCAATCTAGCCGATAATTGGAAACGCTTCAAACGGTGATTCATCATTTATTTAGAAGCTGGTGGGAATGGGAGAGACTGATGGAAAATGGAAAGCGTCTATGTTTCTGTGCATGATAGGTGAAAATGCCTTGGACATCTCTAACAGTTTCCAAATTTATGACACAGCTTTCATGTTGGACACTCTGACAAAATTTAAGGAGTATTTTGTTCGAAGTAAAAACGTCACATTTCAAAGATTCAAGTTTCTCTCCTGTGACCAGTGTTACGGAATCCAGAGGACCCCAAAAACTAGCAGCAATAGATATGCATCACAACACAGGGTTACTTAAACAAAAGTAGTTTTTAATTATATTTGAACAAGAAAACAGAATTAAACTTTAACTTATTACTTAACCTACTTAATCCTCCCTCTAATACTAAGCGCAGGTGTGTGTAATGTATAGTTAAGATTAGAAAAGTTCTTTGGATCACAGTCCAATCTCCCTGGTTGCAGGCAATTCTTGTACTGTGCACAGAAGTTAGCATTAACAAAGTTCCCCAGTCTTTGGTGCTTATCAGGCAAATGGTTACCACTCAGGAGGGTTCTTGCTGGTTTTCAGAGAAAGAAATTTCTTTTCCTGGACATCTGCAACTGATTCCTTCTCAATCAGCCTTGCTGACGAAACTTGCCCCCCTTCAGGGTTCTCCAGATGATCTTCTTTCTTTCAGGTCACCTTTCAGACCGCCAGTCTTCTCCTTCGACCAGGCAGCCTTCCAAAGTTTGCCAGCTTTCCCCTCTGGAACGGATTTCTGTGTCTCTCCTCTCTATTTCACTCCCTCCCTCTCTGAGAGCCAAACTGTTCTGTCCCTCTCTGCAAAAATCACATGCTCTCCCAGGTAAGCTGCTGCCATTGCTACTTTGTTGCAATTTTGCAAAAAGCATTCTGCAAATGTCATGCAAATGTTCTGAGCTTTAAAATGTGTGTGTGCGACCTGCTCTAGCAATTCCTCCCAAGCCACCTCAAAATACAACTCCAGAAACAGAGTATGAGCTTCAACCGTCCTTCGCCGAGCTTCACACATTAAGTAAGTCCTGTGAATTTGGAGATTTGAAAAATTCACTCATTAAAGACAGAATGGTTTACAGAATCTCAGATAATGGACAGAAAGAGACTGTTGTGTGAAAAAGATTTGACTCTGGAAAAGGATATGAATATGTGTAGGGCAACAGAGACCACACGATC
This sequence comes from Narcine bancroftii, assembly GCF_036971445.1. NCBI lineage: Eukaryota > Metazoa > Chordata > Chondrichthyes > Torpediniformes > Narcinidae > Narcine > Narcine bancroftii. Next base: position 66,535,457 of record NC_091474.1, on the reverse strand, counting down.
ACAAGCTCATGAAAAAGATTTGACTCTGGAAAAGGATATGAATATGTGTAGGGCAACAGAGACCACACAATCACAAGCTCAGGAGCTGCACAAAATAGACCTAACAGTTAAGGAGCTGCATTGGATAGGTACAACAATGCATGCGATGAAAACCGAGAAGCAGAGCACCAGGAGTCTCCCAAAGCAACAGCAAATAGCAAATGCAGCAAGGCGGAGGTAGATAAATTCCAAAGATGTGTCCTGCCTCTGGAAAGTCCTGGTATAAATGTGCAAAGAAGAATCATTTTGTAAAGTGCTGCAAAGCAGACTATACCAAGAGAAGATACAGACAGGGGACAAAGAAATGCAGGGATTCTTTATGGATTCACTGGAGACCTGCTGCTGGCAAAACAGAATGGATCGTTCCCGTGACTGTGAATGAGATGGTGCACCAGGGTAGCCCTCCTGAAACCTGGCTGCGATTACTGAGTCAAAGCACCGTTAAAATTGCAGGGGGCTGGACCCATTAAATCGCCAACCTGGCGATTTAAAGGGGATCCCGCCCCCGTAATGACACATCACGCACTCACCAGAAGTCCTGCTGGCTGTCCAGTGACGCACACATGCAAGTGCTGACATCACCGGGAAAAGCGGGTCGGCCATTTTCCTGTTCAAATCGTCCATGGATGCCACCTAGGTAAGTTTAACTGGGTTCCCTGACTACCTCAGGGACCCGGTTAGATTCCGATGGAGTTGACTGTGTCGGACCCTTTCTAATGGCGGTGTAACTGGTAACCCCATTTTACACGCCAATTTGAAAGGGTCTAGTAATTCCATTTAAATTCAGCTCCGCAGCCCAGATGAATCTATTATCTATGGACAATTACAAGACCCTCATTGTCAAGAGGGTTGATTTATCCTGTGAACTTAAAAATCACAGGCTACACTGAAGAGAACGTCCCAGTAAAAGGGGGCTGTCAGATGATTTTCAAACACAAAGTGGCGACATCTAAAGTCACAGCTGCAGACTGTAGAAAAGAGAGTACACCCAATATTTGATCTGAGTGTATGTGAAGAGCTCAACCTGGTGAAGAGTTTTCATAGTGGCTTCACGGGCCGAAGATGAGCACAAAACATTCAGGGAAGGAAGGATAACAACATTGGAGAAGCGATACCTTAATGAAGAGGGAGAATCCACTTCATTACATGAATGACAAACTGAAGATGGCGGCACTGCCAGAACCGCTTTAGTGGGAGCACTGCCCCTGGTGCGGACCTGCGGAGATGCAGCGCTCCCGTGGGGTTCAGCCACCCAGTCAACTGCCGTTGGCTCCACACAGGCTTTGAATGGCCTGTTGAGGGAGCCGATGGTGGTTGAGGTTGAAATCCTGCAACCATGAGTGTATGCCAAAGATGGTGGTGTCTATTAATTTGGCAGCAGCTGCAAGGGGCTGCAGACTCCAGAGAAGCAGAGGGCTGGAGCAGGGCATCAGAGGACGGGAACATCACGCACCTTCTGAGAGGGATAAGTGGAAGAGACAACCTGATGGGACAGTGACCATGGCAGCAAACCAATGAGGGACTAGTGCATCCTGCGGGCTGCTGGCCACTCGAGGAGGAAGCTATGGGCTGCTGGAGACTGCTGTTTGGAGACTCACGCCAGGCTGCGGACTGTTGGACACTGGCTCAAACTGGCCGGTGGGGTACCAGGTATCGGAACCGGGATGCAAGGAGGTGCTGGAGGTTCCCTGACCATGTCAGAGGTATGGATCTGGAGCTCAGGTTGCCACTGATTTGGACTGGACTCTGTGTGGCCGTGGGGGCTGCAGAAGGGACATGAAGCTGTGGACATTCAGTGACTCTGGTGGTACTCCCTTTTGCTTCTCTCTCTGACTAAGTCTGACTGTAAGAGGCGCTTCGTCAACTCCTGCCAGTGGTGAATCTGTCTGCCTTGCTGCAGGTAAAAAAGGAATTTCATGTAATGTAACACTGTTTTATTACTATGACAATAAATTGAATCTTGGATCCCTTGAATCTTGAAACTGGAAAATGAGTTGGCAAATTACGATACCTTCGTACGCCAGCAAGAAGGCGAAAATAGACAGTTATAGGAACGTCTGGGACTGGCTGAACAGAAACTGCAGCAAACAATGAAGTGAGCAGAAACGTTAACAGAAGCTGAATTTGCCCAGCGAATTACAGCTCTGACAAAGGCTGAAGAGGGGAACGGCAGCATGGAAGAACTGGAGAATGGGACTGTTAGACACAGTGGATAGATTGTTGACAGAGTCTCATGAGCGACCTCAGCTGAAGAGCAAATAAGCATGCTTCATTACTCAACAGGGAGAATCAGATGCAAAGCAGAATAAGGTGCTTTTGATGGAACGAGAAGATGCGCAAGGTAATCCTGTTTTATCTGAAGATGAAGTTAGTTCTGCTGACATAAGCAATTCCTCTGAAGTGATTTCTCAGCATCTGGTGACCAATCTTAATGTTGATAAACTGCAACAGCAAAATCAACAGTGACAGGTGACTGTGAACTTGCTGATAAGCAGGAAAAGGAAGAGCAGGAGAAAACCTCTTCGCGGATTTCTGAACTTCAGGTGAATCTTGTGGATGCCTTGAATGAACTTGAATGACTTTGTGAAGCCGGAAGTCATCAGATGCATCTGGTGGGGAGAGACTGATGCCGAAATGTAGATACTTTTGGTATGTAGACAGAGTATTGTGTTTTTATTTTAAAAAGGGGAAAGATGTGTTATGTGTGTAAATAAGAACTACATTTCCCAGCATGCAATGCGCACAGTTAGGCAGAAACTGGAAGTGATATAGGATGCGGGATGTCGTTAGAAGTCGGTTGAAGCAGGAAAATAAAGTTGTAGTCGTTCTTTGAAAGAACAGACATAATAGTTCCCATGAGCTAGTCCACAGTAAATACAGGCACAATATACCCATTCAAGACCTCTCCCTTCTTGTGTGGATCCCCTGAAAGATTATCATGTTTGTCCGTAAAGGGCTCATTCTCTCCCAAGTTATCCCCTGTGTTCGTAAAATCTACTTGTTAAATTTTTTCGGATTTTCTTTTACTTTATCTGCCAAAGCCATCTTGTGTTTTTCTCACAAACTCCTCCATCTCTAATGCTGCTCATGGAGTTTTCTAAAACCCATTTGCCTACACCTGATGCATACCTCCTTTTTCCTTACCTAAGCCTCAATGTCTCTCATCATACTGCTTTCTAAAGCTGCGAAAGGTTCTCAGAAATAAAATTGTATTCACAAAAATATATCCAAAGGGAAGTAGTGTGAAGTCTTTTCACATTCTTAGTACCATGTTCATATATACATTTTGTTACTGAACATCGTAGTACTAACAATTTATTTTATTATATACTCCTTGCCACAAGTGTGGCCTCCTGGCGATACTTTCCCCCCCCCCTCAGTTGTTTGGGGGACTTCCTCACCGGTCTCAGCATCCACCCCCCTCTCCCTCCCCCCCAAATGCTTGGGTAGAAGGAAGAACTCAAGACTGAGATCCTTCATCACAGAGCCCTCCCATTGGCTACACCAAGCCTCTGCGCATCCCTCAGCACGTACTCCTGCAACCTCAAATGTTCCAGTTGGCAGCATTCCCTCACCAACATCTCACTATGCTGATGTTGGAAGTTTCCCTGATACCCACCATCCTGCAGGAGGACCATTCCAGTGCTCTAACTACCACCTCAACTTCATTAAGGCAAAAGAGCAAAGTAAAAGATATCACCTTGCAACTTACCTTATTGTAATTTGTTGTGCATATTGTATGCAGTGTCAATCTAAGTAGTACTGCTCAGGTATTGAGAACCTTGGGGGCAATAGTTTTCAGAGCATAATGATTTCTTATTCAATTGGTCTGAGCATTCTTGGACAAGTCAGTATGGAGGCCTAATGTAATTCTGCTCACCGACAAAAGTAGATTGCATCCAACTGTGGGAGAGGGAGTTCTGTCTTCCCCTATTCCTCAATCTCATTTTCATGGGCTTTTTTAATTTCTTAAAAAAGTGTTTGATGATGTTAAACTAATTTTTGTGTTCACTGTAATTTACAATAAATGTCGTCTGACCAAATGAAAATAGTGGGCATGATTTTTAAACCATTGCCTTCCATTTGTTATTTGTTGGAAAAGTATGTTCAATCGTATGAATGTTTTAGAAATATCCAGAAATTTCAGATTGATGGTCAGAGTACATACACGACATCACATACAACCTTGAGATTCCTTTTTACTGCAGTGCGGCAGAATTACCACTAATTGGTAGTCCAAAAAATAAACTGTACACTGTACGCGTGAACTGTAAACAGATAACGAATGTAAACAAACTGTACAGTGGGGAGAGTAAAGATAATAAAGTACACAAGTAAGATTCCTTAAATGAGTCCCTGATTGAGATTGTTATTAAGGGGTCTGATGGTGGAAGGGTAGCAGCTGTTCCTGAACCTGGTGGTGTGAGACTTGCGGCACCTATACCTCTTTCCTGATAGCAGCAGCGAGAATAGACCGTGTGCTGGGTGGTGTGGATCTTTGATGATTGCTGCTGCTCTCTGACGGCAGCGTTCCCTATAGATATACTCAATAGTGGGCAGGGTTTTGCCTCTAATGTCTTGGGCTGTATCCACTGCAGCAAAGTATTCTATACTGAGCTACTATAGACGTCGGTGTACACATTATGAAATTGCTGTACACATTGTTGAGTTGATGTATACACTGGGAAGTCGATGTACACGCTGTGGAATCTAGTACAAGACTGATACCTCCAGGCTTGCATGCTGGGCTTATATACTTCACTGCTTCTATCACATGGAGTGGAAGTGACTTCATCAGCCTAGATAAAAACCTGTGTTGGATGCAGATCAATTTCCTGCATTTTCTGCAGCATGCCCATCATTTTGGGAGCTGGTTCGCTTGCTGGTAAGTGGATCGCCACGCCATTACCTTTTGGAGGACTTTTCACTCAGGGTTAATGGTGTTCCCATTCCAGATTGTGATTCAGCCAGTCAGCACACTTTCCACCAGACATCTGTAAAAATTTGCCAGGATTTCTGGTGTCATATCAAACCTCCGCAAACTCATGAGGAAGTATAGTGCTTTCTTCACATTGCCATTGGTGTGTTGGGTCCAGGAAAGATCCTCCAAATAATGACTCCCAAGAACCTAAATATGCTCACCCTCTCCAACTCTGACTCATACAACCCACCACAGTGGTATCTTCGGCAAATTTGAAGATGGTGTTATTGTCATACCGAGCTACACAGTTGTAGGTGTAAAGTGAGTAGAGCAGAGGGCTAAGGACACAGCCCTGTGATGCTCAGGTATTGATGGAGATTGTGGAGGAGAAGTTCTTACTAACCTTCACTGATTGTGGAGGTGAGGAAATTCATGATCCATTTACACATTGGGATGTTAACTCCCAGGTCTTGGAGTTTGCTGATCCTTTTTGAGGGGATGATGGTGTTAAATGCCGAACTGCAGTCGATAAAGAGCATCCTGATGTCTGCATCTTTGCTGTCCAAGTGTTCCAGGGCTTTGTGTAGAGCCAGTTAGATGGTATTATGATGAGGTGAGTTTATTGTCATTTACTTATTGTCATAAGTACAATGTGCAGATGCACTTAAATTCTTGCGAGCTGCAAACAAACATGTAGGATAAAAAAACAAAAGCTGCAGATTTTGGTATTTTAAGTCGAGACAAAGAATTACCAGAGGAACTCAGCAGGTCAGACAGCATCCATGGGTGGAACTGTTCAGTCAACATTTTGGGTTAGGACTTTTTGTCAAGACTAAGGTAGAATGGGGGAAATTACATATTTCAAGAGGGAAAGAAGCCAGAGTAGAAGCCGTGAAGAGATGGGTTTAATGGCAGAAGGAATGAGAGATGGAGAGACTGGTAGAGCGATACACCATTAGGAAATGGACTTGGGGAAAGAAAAATGAAAGAAGAATCAGGTAGGGTTACTTAAAATTCGAAAAGAAATAAATGTTACATGCTGTTAGGTAAGTAAGGTACTCGAATTACCAAATGCAATATAGAAAGAGATATAATAAGTATAAAGGATAGGTTGATATATATTCGCAGTTAGTTAGTGCAAGAACAAAATACAATTTCACTAGTGAAGGCAGATTTTTTGGTGGTTTATGGTTAAGTTTTATCCAACAGCTGTCAGTTTCAAGAGGCTGATAGCTGTTGTGGGGGGAAAAAGAACTGTTTCTGAACCTAGAGGTGCTGGTCTTCAGGCTTCTGTATCTTCTGCCCGAAAGGAGCAGTGAGAAGAGGTGGCAACCAGTGTGGTGGGTCTTTTGTGATGTGGGCAGCCTTCTTGAGGCAGTGTTTTCACATAGATGTCTTCATTGGGTAGTTCAACTTTGGTTTCACAATAGTTCTGAGCCACCTGTGCTCAGAACTGTTTTTATAAAAGCATTTGCAAAATTAGCAACTTTTTTTTCACTCAATATGAATTTTAATTGTATTTTATTCACAGAATTCCTGTGCAGGGAGTGTCCGAGGATACACATTTTCTTTGAGCGTATAGATGTGAAGGAAGTTCCAGAGGAAACTATTTTCCTGAAGAGATGGTTACACGAACGCTTCGACATTAAAGACAAGTCAGTAATGACACTTTTGAAATCTTATCATAATGAATTAGCTCATGCAGGTATTGCTCCAGATTAAATGAGCCATTCATGAACTTTCAAAGGCCTAAAATGAAAATAATGCAGACCTATCTGATCATCTCACTATAAACATTGGTGTAGTGCAAGGTTTGTAGAAGTTGTGGATTTTTATTGATATTGTGCAGACATCAAACCTGAAAATGGTTTATGGAACGATTTTTAACAGTGTAGATAAACAGATGGACCTTGGGGTCCAAATTCAAAATTGCTGCACAGATTGATGGGGTAGTTAAGACGGCCTGTGGTATGCTGGCCTTTATTCGTCAGGGGATTGAATCCAAGAGCCACGAGGTACCATTACAGCTCTATAAAGCTGGTTTGACAACACTTGGATGTTGTGTTCAGTTCTGGTCGCCTCATTACAGGAACGATGTGATTTGGAAAGGGTGCAGGGGAGATTTACTACAATGTTGCCTGGATTGAAGAAGGTGTCTTATGAGGCAAGGTTAACAGAGCTTTGGCTTTTCGCTTTAGAGTGAAGAAGGACTTAATAGATGTCTACAAGATTATGAAAAGTATAGATAGGGTAGATGGCCAGCACCTTTCCTCCCAGTGTGACAGAAGCAAATACTAGAAGACATCTGTGAAGCTGAGCGAAAAAAGGTTTAGAGGAGACGCTAGGGTAAGATTTTAAACCAAGTGTAGTGAGTGCCTGGAATGCATTGCCATTGATGGTTCCGGTGGCTGGTACAGTAGGTTCATTTAAAAAAAACTCTGAGACAGGCACATGGATGCAAGAAAGATAGAGGGTTAGATTGTCAAGTAGGTTTTTGGAGGAAGGTAGCTCATGTTGTTTTTGTTGTTTAAAAAATATTCCAAAAGTAATCCAAGAAATTATAGGCTGCTGAGCCTGACGTCAGTGGTAGGTAAATTATTGGAAGGTGTTCGAAAAGATCAGATATACAATTATTTGGATAGCCGTGGACTGATTAGGGATAGGCAACATGGCTTTGTGAATGGTAGGTTGTGTTTAACCAATCTTAGAGAGTTTTTCGAGGAGTTTACCAGGAAAGTTGATGAAGGAAAGACTGTGGATGTTGTCTCTATGGACTTTAGTAAGGCCTTTGACAAGGTCCCACATGGGAGGTTAGTCAGGAAAGTTCAGACACAAGGTTTGCATGGTGAAGTAGTGAACTGGATTTGTCAATGGCTGGACAGGAGAAGCCAGAGAGTAGTGGTGGAGAATTGCTTCTCAGACTGGAGGTCTGTGACTAGTGGTGTGCCTCAGGAATTGCTTCTGGGACCATTGTTGTTTGTCATCTATATCAATGATCTAGATGATAATGTGGTAAATTGGATCAGCAAGTTTGCAGAGGGCACTAAGATTGGAGGCGTGGTGGACAGCGAAGAAGGCTTCCAGAGGGATCTGGACCAGCTGGAAAAATGGGGTGAAAAATGGCAGATGGAATTTAATGCAGACAAGTGTAAGGTGTTGCATTTTAGAAGGACAAATGAATAAAGGACAACCACAGTGAATGGTAGGGCACTGAGGAGTGTGGTAGAACAGAGGGATCCAGGAATACAGGTGCATAATTCCCTGAAAGTGGCGTGACAGGTGGATAGGTTTGAAAAGAGAACTTTTGGCATCTTGGGCTTCATAAATAAAAGTATTGATTAATAAAGGTCAATATGCCAGAAGTACAGGAATTGGAATGTTATGTTAAAGTTGTACAAGACATTGGTGGGGCCAAAGTTGGAGTATTGTGTGCTTTTCAGGTCACCAAACACAGGAAAGATATCAATAAGATAGAAAGAGTGCAGCAAAGATTTACTAAGATATTGCCCAGACTTGATGAACTGAGTTACAGAGAAAGGTTAAACAAGTTAGGACTTTATTCTCTGGAGCATAGAAGAATGAGGGGAGATTTGATAGAGGTATTTAAAATTATGAAGAGGAAACACAAAGTAAATGTAGGTAGACTTTTTCCACTGTGGGTAGATAAGATACCAACCAAAGGACATGGGTTAAGAGTGAAAGGGGGAAGATGAGGGGGAAATTCTTCACACAGAGAGTGGTGGGAGTGTGGAATGAGCTGCCAGCTGAGGTGGTGAATGCAGGCTCAATTTTAACATTAAAGATGAATTTGGACAGGTGCAGGGATGGGAGAGGTACGGAGGACTATGGACTAGGGCAGGTCAGTGGGACTAGGCAAAAAAAAATGGTTCGGCACAGACTAGAAAGGCATGTTTTCTGTGCTGTAATATTGTATGCTTCCATGTGGGCACAACATCATGGTCTGTACTGTGCTATAATGTTCTGTGTTTTATCGAAAATAGTAGTGACTCCAAAAAAGTTTGCTTGTTTTTTCTGAGTAATAAATTTGAAGATTTGCTTCAAGAAGATAGCTTTGAATGCATTTTCTATATTTTAAAATAATCAGATAGCTGCTTGATCGGACCTCCAGTTGACTGCAGCATGGAGTAACATCAGTAGTCAGAAGTTGTTCCCTAATTTTACTTTTTATTCCTCTTTGATTCTTTATTTTACAAACAAATTGCCACAAGAAGTGGTAAATCTGGGGAAAAAGAAGACATGCCAGCTAATCTAACTTTGGAGGCTATTTTTGATCTTCTGGTATCTTGTATATCTCTTAGAACTGTATGATAAATTCTAAAGAATTTTTTATAATACAGTTGAAGTTATAGCAAAATTATGTAGTGTTTAAAAGTGTTGAGTATATTAACATTAACAATGGAGCTTGAGTTAAGAACTCCAGCAGGAAGGTTAGTTTGGGTTAAGAATGATTGTTTTGAAGAGCTTGTTGGTATTTTCAGCAGCTGTCTGGCTTTTGGGGTTGAATGAGGGGGGTAGGAAGGGAGGTTATTTTCTTATGTTTGTTATGGGTTTGCTAGTTTCATTTTTGAGCCGCAAAGCTAACAACTGGCATTCGGATATTAATTACGTTAATCAACTTACAGTTCTAATTTTAAAAATGGATAATTCTATTAATTTCTTAGTTGGAAAATAAAAGGCTTAAAAGGAAAAAAAAAAGTGTTTTCATGTATTCATCAACTTCAAGCCACAATTATATTTTTACACGAAACACATATCCATAGTCATGATAATTCTCACCTTATGACAAGGTGGAGGGGGCACCATTTTCATTCTTCATTTCAGCTAAAGCCAGAGGGGTATCAATTCTTATTATCAAAATATTCCTTTTCTCCACCATAGCGTTGTATCAGATGCAAATGGTGGATTATGTCATTGTTTTGGGGAAATTGTACAATAAAATAGTAGTTTTTGCTAATGTTTATGCCCCTAATGTAGATGACATTGTTTTTTTTTTTTGGAACTTTATTTTCTTATTTACCGGATTTGAGTTTATACTCTCTGGTTCAGGGTGCGGGTTTTAATTGATGGTTAGATCCTGCTTTTGATTGTTCATCTCCTAACCATGTCACAATGAGTAAATCTGCCTCATTAATTCATTCTTTCGTATCAGATTATGGTATGAACTTTGGCATTTTCTGTGTCCATATAGGAGAGAGTATTCTTTCTTTTTCCATGTTCATCATTGCTTTTTCCTGAATTGACTATTTTCTCATTGATAATCAATTGATCTCACTGACTTGTTTTTGTAATTATCAGAGATAATACCCTGTGGTATTATCCATGACCTTCCCAGGCCTTCCTCAAATAAAAAGACTGACATTTCAATTCAACTTTACTAGCAGATAATGATTTTGTGAAATTTATGGAGGAGCAGATAACTTCTTTAATATAAATACTCTGTTAGAAATTTCCAGTTTTATTGTTTGGGATGCTGTAAAAGCTTTATTCGGGGACAGATATTTCTTATACTGTGAATATAAAATGGAAGCCCATTAGAGATTAGAATTGGTTAAATTAAACAAATAGATCAACAATATGCTCAGGTTAAATATCCTGATTTATATAAAAAGGCGATTTGAACTAAATTTGATCTATGTAATTGAAAGCCAACTTTTGAAGAGTATGGTGACAAATCTGGTGAAGTTTTAGCTAATCAGTTGAGAGATTTTGAAGCCAAGTGGCAAATTACAAAGATTCAAATGGATGATGGTAACATTACTACAGATCATTTTGATATAAATTATGCATTCAGGAAATTTTATTCCCAACATTACACTTCCGAATTCACAGATGATAGCAGTTTCATAAACCATTTTTTTTGGATCGATTAAATATTTCCTCATTTTCTTTGATTAACCAAGCCAGATTAGATGAGCCTGTAATCACAAGAGGAAATAGTTACTGCTATTTATTGGATTCTGGAAAATCTCCAGGTCCTGATGGGTTTCCTGTCGAGTTTTATTTTCAATCATTTTCTCAGTTGCTTTCACCTCATTTAACTTCTATGCTATATGATTTGTTTAAGCAAGGTAATCTTCCAGTATCTTTTAATGAAGCCTGTATATCTCTTATAGTAAATAAAGGTAAAGATCCAGCTGAGTCCTCCTCCCACAGGCCAATTTCTTTATTAAATGTTGATGTTAAAATCTTGATGAAAGTATTGGCCCATAGATTGGAAAATATTCTACCATCAATTATTTCTTAAGATCAAACTGGTTTTATTAAAAACGGTTATTCTTATTTTAATATGTGTTACTTATGGATATTTTGTATTTACCTTGCAATGCACTTTCTGAATGTATTTTCTCTTTAGATACAGAGAAAGCCTTTGATTTGGTGGAATGGAGTTATTTGCAATTCTAGAAAAATGTATTTTTGGACCATGTTTATTGCATGGATTAAACTATTGTATTCAAGCCCTACTGCTTCAATTCTCACTAATTTTCGCAGTTGCAGCCTTTTAATCTCCAATGGGAAACCCATCAAGTCCATTACTTTTTTGATTTGGCCATAGAGCCATTAGTGATGGCATTTCAAGAGTGTGAGGATATTTCAATGATTTGTAGGAAGGGAATTGAGCATAAGGTTTCCCTTTATGCAGATGATCTTATGCTTTTTGTATCAAGCCCTGACACTTCCTTACCTTCTCAATACTTTTCTCAATCTAGTCAGTTTTCAGGATATCGATTAAATTTGTATAAAAGTGAACTTTTCCCTTTGAGTGCTCTTGCGTCAGTATACACTGGTCTCCCTTTTAAGACTGTGAGAAATCAATTTACCTCTCTTGGTATTACAGTTACAAAGAATCATAAGTATCTTTTAAAGAAAATGTCCTTGTTTTATTAAAACATGTGAAACAGTCTCTAATGCAATGGTCACCCCTGTCTTATCGCTCTGGTTGGTATTATTAATTCTACCAAAATGAATATTTTACCTAAATTTTTATATTTTTTTCAATCCATACCAATTTTCATTCCCAAATCGTTTTTTCATTCACTTGATTCGGCTATATCATCTTATTTATGAATGGGTAAGCACCCTCGTCTAAAGTTCATCTTCAAAAATCCAAAAGTAATGGAGATTTGGCGCTACGTCATTTCAGATTTTATTATTGAGCGGTCAATAGACGTAACCTTATATTTTGGTTACATTTTCATAACCGAGTGGACCGTCCAGTTTGGAGGGTCCCTGACAAGTAATGCCATACCTCCCCCTCATACTCCACCAATTCACATCTAAAGCAGCGAAATCCTGGAATATTTAACTGCCAGTCACAACCCTCCTTCAACCACATCTCGCTAATGGCCACGTGTCAATCTACACCTTTAGCTCATCCAACTTCCTTACAACACTTCTTGCATTGAAATAAATACATCTCAGAGATCTCCCACATCCTACCTTCTGCCTATCACTCGCTCTACAATTCTCATTATAGCATCTATTTATTACTTCCTGCCGTTCCACCCTCAAATTATTTAAATATGCCTTTCCTTTGCCTACAAACCCTCTCCTTGCTGTCCTGCCTAACTCGAAACCCTATCCCCAACCATACTAGTTTAAAACTCCCCTAGCAGCCCTAGTTACAATTTTCTTGTAAAGGTCTAATATCCATTATTTATGATGTTGGTAGTTTTAAGACATGGTTCTTTAGTTAAAATTAAAAATGCCTGGGGACAGAATTTAAGCCTTTCAATATCGGACGAGGTTTGAGATTCAATTTTTAAGATGGTTAATACCACATCTTTATGCGCAAGTCATTGTTACAGTTTAACAATGTACATAGGGTTCATATGTCTAAAGTTAAATTACCTTGTATTTATTGAGATGTAGACCCTTGCTGTGATAAATGTAAGAGATTAGAGGCTTTTCTAATCTACATGTTTTGAATGTCTCTTAGTCTCGAATGTGATTGGAGAGATGGGTTTCAAACTTTATCTTTAATTGTTAATTTAAATCTAGAGCCTAGTCCTTTGGTTGCCCTTTTCGGCACAACTGGAAAAGATGAGATTCTTTTCACTCCAGCCAAATGTTGAGTTCTGTCTTTTGCCTCTCTCTTAGTCAGGCATGCAATATTGCTTAGATGGAAGGATGCTGCCTCACCTACCCATGCTCAGTGGCTGAGGAACATTATCTCCTGTCTAAGTCTAGAAAAGATTTGTTACTCAAATATAAGGTTTCAAATGTTGTGGGAACCTTTCTTGAATCTTTTCCACAATCTCTAGGCATAAGATAAATCCTAAACTTTAGTACTTTGCTGTTTTACTCCAGAAAAGAATTACATTCTTTTTAGCCATACAACGATAGTAAGGGGATGGGATTTATAGACACGTCTATCTGTGTTAAAATTATTAGATGTGTTTATATGTTATATATTGTGGATGTGCTCTATCTGCCTTTATAATTTGCTGAGTTATGCCATTTATAATTTTTATTGTGCATGCCGTAAATGTTCTATATATGCATGTTTATGTGTATGAAAGCAATAAAAATAATGTAAAAAGGAAGAAAGCTGCTTGATCAGGTATGTTTAATGTGAAGGCTTACTGGGATGGTTAAAAATAATTTCCTCCCACTCCACTCTGCTCCCCTGCACACTAATGCCAGAGTTGGAGAGAGAACTGGATAGAGACCGTTCCTTTAGCCCACCGATCCAAGCTGGACCTCAAGTGCTATTTAACTGATTCCATCCTAACCCGTTTTGTGTTCCCCACATCCCTATTAAATTGTGAGACTCAGCAGCTCACCTGCATGAGAGGAATGACGGTGGCAAATTTTCTACCAATCTGCACATTTTTGGGACGTGGAAGGGAAAGGCATGCACGCACATCAAGAATGTGTAAAGCACACCGCTGGAGATCAGAATTGAATGCAGGTCACTGGAGCTGCGAGTCAGCAATTCCACCAGCTGCACCGCATTGCTGTCTTCCCCTAAAAGTACAGTGTCTGTTGTCTGCGGCTCTCTTTGTGTGCACACTCACCTGACCCAACTCCATATCCTAAGCTATGTATCGTAAAAAAAAAAAAGATGCAGTGGGACTTTCAAAAATCTATTGTGTGATGCCCAATACTCAGAGAATAATTTCTGGTGCATTGCATTTAAATGATGTGAGGATTCATTGTACTGTCAGCAATATTTTAACCAAATGACAAATTCCTTGCTCAATTCCTTCCTCTGCCTATAGTAGATGCTGACACTATTGTTGTACTCTTTACGATATAATTAATAAGCTTAAACCAACAATGATCCTTTTAAATTTTAATGATGTGTCCCAGTAGAAGCCCATTCTGGCCAAGGAAACCCATGTCGCCCACACACCTAATTAACCTCCCAACCCCATAGGTTTTGGTGATTATTATTGATTATGTGCACACATTTAAACAAATTTCTTGCTTTAAGCTTTCTTGAAATCTGCATGGGTAACATGTTAAATACCAACAGGCAGTGGAAGTTTAATATGGACACTGTGGAAAGAAGAAGAACGACAATATCTGCATAGACTATTTGGACTGCGTCCTGTTTCTGTAAACCCAAAATATTTACCTCTGGTCCAACTGGGTGCATTTCTTTCTCTTTTGGGCAGTCTGAGATTTATTTTTTGGCATGTTATATATCTCTATTCGTACCATATCCCAGAAACAGGCCCTTTGGCCTGTCCAGTCCATGCTGAACTATTATCCTGCCTAGTCCCATTGACTTCCACCTCAACCATACTTCATATCCCCTCCCATTCATGTACCTATGCATATTTTTCTAAAATGCCAAACTCGAGCAGTATTCACCACTTGAGCTGGTAGTTCTTTTCACACTCTCAACATTCTTTGTGTGGTTCCCTCCAATGTTACCATTAAACTGCTCATCTCTCACCCCTAACTTGTGTCCTCCATTTCTTGTCTCACCCAACCTGAGTGAAAAAAGCTTGCTTGTATTTACTCTTTACCCTTCATTATTTTGTAGACCTCTCTCAAATCCCCCTCATTCTCTGGCACTCCAGGGAATAAAGTTCTAACCTGTTTAACCCTTCCCTCAAGACATGATGATGACCTTGTAAATTTCTATACCCTTGCTCATTTTGATCCATCATTATTTATTTTTATATGCATATGTTGTGAATTTTTTTTCCTGTTTTGCATCTGCTGACCAAAAATATGTTCAAGCTCTTTTGCAACACACCCTTGTTATCCATCCTTGCTGCCAATCTTAGCAATATTGAGTGATGGGCAAAAGTTTCCCAGGGCACCAGGACAATTCTGTCAAACCAAATTGCACCATGGGATCTTTTACATCGACATGAAAGATCAGTTAGGGGCTTGAATTAATATTTTTTATCAAAAGGTGTGATCTCTCATTGCTCATGTTGATTGCTTACACTTGTGGAGTGGATCAAAACATGAAACTTACTTGCACATGGGAAGGCCATTAAATAAACCTTAGCTAGAACACCTAGCAAGTGGGATCTGCTCCGTTTCTCCAAAATAGGAAGTAATATCAATTGTATTTCAAGGGCTTACAGCGCGATCTAACCTTACCGTGGAGAAAATGTTAAACTGAAAGATTGAGAGTCACAGATTCACACATCATGGAAGCAGGCCCTTCGGCCCAACCTGCTCATGCTGAGCAAAATGACCCATCCAGCCAGTCCCTCCTGCCTATGTTTGGCCATTATCCCTCCAAACTCATCCTATCCCTTTATCCATTTAATTTTTCCTTAAACATAGCAATAGTACCTGCCTCCTGGAAGCACATTCCATCCACAAGTCACCATTTGTATTTATTAAAAAAATGTTACCCTTCAGGGCTAAATATTTCTCCCCCCTCACCTTCAACCAATGTTCTCCGGTTACTGATTCCCCTTCTCTGGGCAAAAGATTATCTGCGTTCACCCAATCTATTCTTCTCATGAATTTAAATACCTCTATGGGATCACCCTCATCCTCCTGAGCTCCAAGGAATAAAACCCAAGCTTCTGCAACCCTTCCATAAAGCTCAGGTACCTGAGTCCTGGCAACATCCACCAAATCTTCTCTGCACCCTCTTCAGCTTGTAAACATCTTTCCTGTAGCTCAGTGTCCAAAACTGAACACGGTATTACAAATGGGGCCTCACCACCATCTTATACAACTGCAACATGACTTCCCAACTTGTAGACTCAATACTCTGACTGATTGCCAATGTGGCGAAAGCTTTTATGACCTCCCTATCTGCATATGACTCCACTTTCAAGGTACTATATACCTGTATTCCTAGATCCTGCTGCTATACAACTCTTCCTTATACCAACCATACACTGTGTAGGCTCACCCCACATTAAACCTCCCAAAATACAACACCTCATATTTCTTTGTTTCCATCAACCTGGTCATGGCCAGAATTAACACGTTCCTAAGCAAAGATCTGGGCCCATTGCAATTGGCCTATTGTCACAATCGCTCCACAGCAGACGCAATATCGCTGGCTCTCCACTCAAATCTCACCTCAAAAACAGCAGCTCATACTACGACTGCTCTTCATCGACTACAGTTCAGCCTTCAACACCATTATTCCCTCAGTGCTGGTCAAGAAGCTACCAACCCTGGGCCTCTACACCTGGATTTTTGACTACCTCATCGGAAGACCACATTCAGTACGAATTGGAAACAACGTCTCCTCCTCACTGATTATCAACACAGGGTCACCCCAAGAATGTGTGCTTAGCCCACTGCTCTTAACATCCATAACTGTGTGGCCAGGCACAATTCAAATGCCATCTATGTTTGCTGATGACACCACAGTTGTTGTCAGAATCACAAATGGTAATGAGGAAGTGTACAGGAAGGAGATAGATCAGCTCATTGAATGGCGTCATGACAACAACCTTGTGCCTAACGTTAGCAAAACCAAGGAGATGATTGTGGACTTCAGGAGGAAGTCAGGGAAACACGATCCAGTCCTCATCAAGAGCTCAATAGTGGAGAGGATCAAGAACTTCAAAAACATGGGTGTCAACATCTGGAGCCTCCATGTCAATGCAATCACAAAGAAGGCTGGCCAGTGGCTATACTTTGTGAGGTGTTTGAGGGGATTTGGTATGTCACTGAAGACTTAAAATTCTACAGGTGCACCATGGAGAGCATTCTGGCTGGTTGCATCACTGTCTGGTATGGAGGTGCCAAATCTCAGGACAAATAAAAACTATGGAGGGTTGTTAACTTGGCCTGCAACATCACAGGCACCAGACTTCATTCCTTTGAGGACATCAACATGACGTTGTGTCTTAAAAAAGCAGCCTCTAACCTCAAAGGCCCCTCACCACCCAGGCCATGTCCTCTTCACTCTGCTACCATCAGGATAAATGTACAGGAGCCTAATGATGAGCACTGAACAGCTCAAGGACAGCTTTTTCCCCACTGCCATGAAATTCCTGAATAATCAATGAACCAAAGACACTGCCTTACTTTTCGTGCACTGTTTTGTTTTTTCCCCCAATTTATTGTTGTAAAAATGGTTTATATGAATATTTACACTGTGATGCTGCTACAAAGCACTGAATTTCATGACTTGTTCATAACAATAGATTCTAATTCTTCTGATTCTGCTGCCCAACCAATCAAAATCCTGCTGCAACATTTGGCAACTGTCTACAAACTTGCTAATCATACCGTGTACATTTTCATCTAAATCATTGATGTAGATAACAAGCAACAATGGGCCCAGCACCGCCACCAGTCACAGGCCTCCAGTCTGAAAAGCAACCTTCCACCATCATCCTCTGTTTTCCACCATGAAGCCACTTTTTAAAATCCATCCTGATGTTTCACTTTGGTTCCCATGTGATTTTAACTTCCAGAGTAGCCAACTGTATGGAACCTTAGCAAATGCCTTGCTGAAATCCATATGGGACGTCTACAGCTCTGCCCTCATCAACCTTGGACACAGTTTCAAAAAACAATTGGATTTGTGAGACATGGCCTCTCAGTTACAATCTCTAATCAGAACTTTTCCATCCAAGTACATATACTTTTTGAGTCCTAATGACCTTCTTTGAAGATGTGCTCACTAGACAACCTGGTCCACAACATGTGCTCTATGGACTAACCAAGGTCCCAAGATGACCCCTGTTCTATCCTTTCTAAAGATGAGGAATTTGCAATGCTAATTGAATACAAGAATTGCCATTTGACATTTGTGGGCCTGCTTTGCAAGTTGTACATTTTTAACTCCTTTGTATACTGTTTCTATAGAAATGTGTTTGGGAGATATATTGTGAAAGGTTTGTTAGAGTAGGTCACATACAAACACTTTAAAACAGATCTTATTTGAAATGCTGGAGCTCTGCTTATGCTAGACAGTGGCTTTTTTCAGTTTTTTTTGCAAGAGCTTTGAAGAGTGCTCAAGAGACTTCACTAATGGATTGTTGTTTACCAAAGCAACAGATGAAAGAGATTGTTGGAGCTGCATATTGTCTGAAAGGAGAACTTGCTGATGTAAGAGTGTCATGTGGTTTTGCAAGCAGAGAGATTCAAACAGGCTTTCCCTGAGTCACTGTGTGTGTGTGTGTGTGTGTGTGTGTGTGTGTGTGTGTGTGTGTGTGTGTGTGTGTGTGTGTGTGAGAGTGAGAGAGAGAGAGAGAGAGACACACACAGATCACTTTGCAGCGTTACAGCCATCATTGCAGTTGGAACTGAATCAGGAAAAGCTGGCAAGAAGCCCCAGCGTGGAAGATGGCCTAGTCAGAGGAGAGGACTGGCTGTGTAATATTTCACTTGGAATAAGAGAAACGAAACTGAACTCTGTGGTTCTGTGGTGACCTGAAAGAAAGAGGTTATCATCTGGAGAACCCTGAAGGGGCATGTTTCGTCAGCATGCCATCAGCATGGCTGATGGAAGTTCATCAGATGTCCTGGAACAACAAATCTCTCTCTGAAAACCGTCAAGAACCTTCCTGAGCAGTGACCATTTTCCTTTCAAGCACCAAAGCCTGGTGAACTTTATAAATGTTAAATTCTGTGCACAGCATAAGAATTGCCTCCAACCAGTGAACTTGGAGGAGTAAGAAGTGAGATTGGACTGTGAACCAAAGAACTTTTCTGAACTTACACACACATTACATAAACGTGGGCTTAGAATTAGAAGGGGGGGGGGGGTTAAGTTAAATTAATAATAGATAAGTTAAAGTTTTCATGTTTAAAGATAATTAAAAGCAACTTTTGTTTAAGTAGCCATTTGTCTTTGTGAATGTCTATTGCTGCTGGATTTTGGGGTCCTCTGGGCTTGTAATAATCCTTCAAGCCACATTTCAAATTAAAAAGTGCAAAATGGGGAAGCTGTGTGCATTTTGGAGCATGTTGTTGATCACTCTCATTTGATTGAAGCTTCTGTTGTTCTTTTTCACCCTCTCTGTAACAGATTGCTTTCAGAGTTCTATGAGGGAGATCATGAACAGAAGAGACACAGTTTTCCTGGAGAAGGACACAGATCACAGTTGAGCCTAAGGAGGACTCTACCATCTCTGATGTTTCTTTGTGGTCTGACAGTTCCTATGCTTGTGACAGAAACTGGAAGGAAGATTTATATGAAGACATGGTTTTACGGGACTTTAATAGGCTGGTTGTGGGTGAACATTAGACCTTAAAAATTCTAGCCCCTGAAGTTTTAATTATATGGAATAATCAGAAACCAATTGCTGATGTAACGTTTTTTGGAAGCGATCTTTAAAGTGAGATTTCTAAATTGTTCTTGAAGAAATTTTATATTCTACTGAAAAAAAAACATTTGCCTTAATGACAGATGAACATATTACAGTAATTCACCTGTTTAGTATGGCTGTAATGTAGTGGTAACTTACCCGCTCAATGTAGTTGTAGAGCCCCGATGTGTTTTTGTGCATTTTGGAGAAGATGTTTGAAGAAATTGTGTGCTGTAGGTTTGAAACACAATGGGAAAGTACTTGATTTGATGTTATAAATAGCTTCAGGAGTAAAGGACAAAAGAATGACTTACTGTATTTGCAT
Organism: Narcine bancroftii; assembly: GCF_036971445.1. NCBI lineage: Eukaryota > Metazoa > Chordata > Chondrichthyes > Torpediniformes > Narcinidae > Narcine > Narcine bancroftii. The sequence goes on along the minus strand of NC_091474.1, from coordinate 66,515,449 downwards.
CAAGTCCTCTGCTGTACTTTCATGAAAGGGTCATTAATTGTTAGTGTTCCATTAGATTTTGTTCTAAATTAAGGATATCTTTGCAACCTCTTTCTCCTAATGGTGCTCTGAATGATAAAATGAGCTCTGTCTGATTCATGCTTCTTTCTACAACCTGAAAAATATAGTATCTTCATATTGTTCTTTCAAGAACCTTTCCATTTGGATATAATGGCTTGAAAGCAAGCTCTGTGGAGAGAGAGAGAGAGAAATGGTTTTAGCGTGATAATGAAAGATGGATAAATGCTTAATTTCAGTTACCACCTGCTTAATTTTGTAAACCAATGATTTTTAAAGATAATTACTGTGCATTTCCGGATGTATGTGTATGTACTAAATGTACATAAATGGTGGCGTTGTTGGACTGAACCATTTGTTGTCATTGGCATATTCATCACGTTGAATACCATCATCTGAGGTCACCTCCCTAGCAATGGGAAATCGAGTTAGTTGCACAACATTGATCTTGGGTGGATAAGTGAAGATTCTGATCCATATCTGTTTTTTCATTGTATTGCCCAGTGATTGTGAACTCTTAACTGTGATGCCTTGATGTGCCACTTACTGTATTTACAGAAAGCATGTGCCTTTTGCTTGTTACTGACGTAGCCATTCTCAATATTGGTTCCAATGATGGTCCTCACACAGGCATGTTACGAATGCATCACAATGGCAACTGGCGACTGGATCTGTGCAAAAGCCATACCCCGAGTGGGTGAAGAATGCAGGCTAAATCTCGCCATGTGGTTCTCCATTCAGAATGGACAGAAAGTGTGCTAATCCCAACTGTTCAATCTTGCTGTAAGTTTATGATTCCCATGTGTACCTGGTTTCAGAATAGTGCCTGGAAATGCTGATCACTTTAAACAGTTCTTAAATTTTACCTCAAATACTCTCGAAGCAAGGTAAGTATTTATACTGTTTTGATGTTATCACTCGCACGATTACACATCGAGGATTTGTTTTCCCCGAAGAAACATAATTGTGGATAATAGCAAGTGTTGAGATCATTCAAATGGTGCAGTGCCAATGTGACTAACCCTAGATTCTTGTACAGAGCAAAGGTCACCTTTATGCAGGTGGGTTCACTTTTTAAAAGCATGTTTGTTTTAATAATCAACATATCAGATTTGCATGCAGATTTTTTTATATTTTCAGCTTTTTTTATTTTCTGTAACATATTGCATAAATAAATTTTGATTAAAAAATTCAATATTACCATATCTGATTTTTTAATCTTTGTATTTTCCAAAAATCAAGCATTCCAACATGACCTGCTTATTTGTAATCCATTCATAGGTGTAATATTTTAAATTATGACCATTTTTTAAAAGAATATTCTGGAGCTCCAGTTTGTCCCCTGAAATCCCTTGAGACAATTTGATCAGACACATTATTTATCGAAATGAGGGTGGACATAGATGTACATGGACAGGCTGTTGATTCAAAAATCCCCAAATGTCACTGTGCACTATTTTTATAAAACAGTTGGAGAATGTTGGATATGAAATGTAGGATTGGCTGGACGAAATGAAAATAGTTTATTTTCATGATGCCTCAATGTGCAAATGGTGGGTCAAACAAAGTAAAGAATGAACCCTTTCTGATATGTTCATCACGTTACTCCTCTTGAAATAAAAGGTTATTGCCTTTCCCTTGAGATCTGCCCCATACGTGTGATTCTGTTTTGTTTTCAATTCTGTCGTCAACCATAAATCAGTGAAATCTTTCCAGAATCGAGTTATAAATGGTTCATTCTCATGGATTTTATGTTCACAGCAGAATCTAAGCCAAAAAAAATCTAAATGAGGCTTGAGAAGAAATGTGGGTTGAAGAAAGCTTTATAAAATAATTATTGGCTTCTGGTCAGGTCACCCATCTTCTGTTTTCATTCAAGGAGAATTGGCAACAAGTATCAGGAGAGAAGTTTAAGCTATTTTTAATGCAACAAAGCATGTAAGGAACGTCCTTAAGCTCTTGTTTGACATGACTGAATACTTGTGTTCCATGAAAATACCACATGTGGATGAACACTGTTTGGGATCTATTGACAACTTGTTGCCAAATTAGGCACTTCTTTCAATCGAGAGAGAAAAAAATAAATACTCTTTTCTGGGATGAAATGATATTTAAGTCATCAAATATTTGGTGCTTATATTCAAGTTTGTCATTTTGGGAGTTCCAAACAACATGTATTGTCAGGATGCCCGCTGGCTAAGCTGAAGGATAGGACCTATTACTGGGATAGCAAAGCAGGTTGATTCACTGTGTTCAGCATTCATTCATCAACTCAATTATTTTTGTAATGGGGCCTCCATAGGCAAAGAATTTATTTTGAAAACTGCTTTACTGCATTAACATCGTAATCAAATTAGAAGAAAACTGAAGGTCAACATCCTTGCCCGATTTCGGAACTGATTAAAATAAATAGTGAAATGTGATCACCATGGCAGCTGTATATTAATACACAAAGACCATGAATTAACTAGGAGGGAAATTTAACAGGTTTTCAACTCCTGTGCCAGTTTTCTCCATCCTTGCCTCATCAATTATTTTGTTCCCTCCTGTTTATTTGCCCGAACTGGTTTAACCACTTGCGGGAAAATGAAGGGGAAGGAAGTGACAGGTGATGCTGAGAGTTGGAGGATGCCTGGGCCAAATGATTTGCTCCTCACTGCAGATGGTGGAATTTTGAGCTGAACCTAATCTGCTGTGCTTGACTTGTTCCTAAGCTGTGAATTCCATGCAGCTTCAGCCCTTTGGCCCGTTCTCATAATTTCCAAAGTATTTCTGTTTAATTTATGATGCAGGTTTACTCTTCCGTTTATTTCTCTTTTCCAAGCTCAGAAAGTCAAACATCTTAAATCTTTACTCATCGTTCAAAACCCTCAGCTTGTAACATGGGTTGAGTGAAGCCAATCACTCAGTTGGGGTCTGTTTCTCTGAAGTCGAAGAAACTGAATCGCGAGCACATTTCAGTGTCACCCAGAAGGAGTGTGGACTGGAGGGACAGGCGGTGAAAGGCCAACTGTGGCGTATCCTGCAGTGACATCAAGGACGTGATGCAAGTCAAACTGAATATTCTGGCTGATTGAAAAGTGGATCGATAAAGTGGGTGGCATGGTTGGTGTAGCAGTTATTGCAACGCCATTACAGCGCCAGTGATTGGGACCTGGGTTTGAATCCAGCGCTGTCTTTAAAGAGTGTATGTTCTCAGTGCTTGCTTGGGTTTTCCCTGTGGGGGGTGGGGGGGTCCAGTTTCCTCCCACCATTCAAAACTTACCAGAGGTGTAGGTTAATTGGGTGTAAATTGGGCGGCACGAACTCGTGGGTGGAAATGGCATGTTCCCATGATATATGTCAAAATTATCTTGTGGAGGAAATAATTTCATCGTAACATTAAAAGGGCAAGATGCATTTAATTTCAAAACTGCTCAAACTTGTTTTTTGGTTCTTCCACTTGCTTCTCTGCCACACACTGATCTTTGGAATGAGAATTATTGTCATTGACCTGAAGTCTAACTGCTTTGATCGATGGGTGATGGCCAACTTTTTTTTAGCACCAAGATCATTGTTACAACCATTTTTATTTCCATTATCAATAGTTTTTTTGCTGCTTGGTGTTTCCAATTCTGCCCAAGTTACCTCCATTACTTCCTTCTGTGATGTTTCTTCAACCTCTCCCCTGCCAACACAACTTGTTATTAGCAGCTCTATTTATTCCATCCTCTTGGAATTTGGTCCCACTCTAGTTGAGATGGGGCATGTCCCAGAGGAACAGCTTCTTCCTGTTCCAGTACTTGTGCCAGTATTCCATGAAATGTGGGCTCTCTTTCCCACTACAATCCTTTTGTACCCATTGTTGATTTTCCAAATATCTGGACCAATTAACATGATCCCAACATTGTAATCTGTGCACCTCCTCCTGCCCCTTCCCTCCTCTCTTCGCCCCCACCCCCCCCCTCCATTTATTCAGCCTCCTGTCCACTGCTCATCGTTTGATGACGCGGGCTCAAGTCCGAAACATTGATTATAATTCTTTTGCTTCCTAAAGATTCTGCATTGCCTGCCTCCACTCCCAGCACATTTGAGCATCGCACTATAATCAAGTGTCTGCAGACTTTCCTGTTTAACAACATTTGCCATGAGCTCCTGTTTTTCAACTCAACTCCTAACTTGTGATGTTCCCTGAGCAGGAACTTCTCCGGAATCCTTCCTAGATGGTTGGCACTGACCGAGAGTACCATGACACTGTTTCAACTTAGAGCACAGTAACAGGCTCTTCCAGCCCATATGTTCGAGCTGCCCAAATACACCCATATGACCAACCAATCTTCCAAACCCTGACGTGTTTGGAATGTGGGAAGGAACTCACTCAAATCATGGGAAGAACATTCTCACTTCCTCACAGGCAATGCCAGAGATACGAATATGGGTTGCCACTTTTTGTTTCCACATTCCCTTGCTCTGTTTACATGGCCTTTAACTTGGCACCAAGTTGGCGGGCAATCTTTGGAACTCGTGATTGTAGCTATAATGACCTTGGTGTTACCCTCAACTTGAACAATGACAGGTGTGGGAAGAATTTTAAGGCCGATAAGTTGAGAGTGCGAGTTTCTGAATTAGTTGCAAATTAATTGGAGATGCTAACCACAGCAGTGTAAACTTGCTTTCAGGTCAGGTTTTGTCCCCAAGATCAGACAAGTTGGATGATTTTTTTTAAAAATGGATAGAATCAAGGTGAACTTGTGGGTCTTTTGATCTGTGTTGGCTCACTTGAAAGAGTTATCAGTAACCCCCTGTAGTATGGATTATGGAGGGTCATGTGACCCCCTCCTCCCCATCTTGAACCTGGTAGGAATGTGGATTGCAGAGGGACATGTAGCCTCTACACCAGGACCTGATTGGAAGTCCCCTCAACTGCCAATCAAGGTCAAGCCTTGTCCACAGGTCAGCGCACTCCTGGTCATTGACCCCTTTAATTGTCTCATCAATAGCTGACCCGAACCCTCCAACTGGCAGCACTATAAAGCCCACCACATGTGAGCCACCTTCCTCTTCAGGGATGAACCGGAGCCCCACTCCATGTTGGGAACCGTGGGCAATGCTAGAGGATCATTTGTAGGGTGTGCATAAAGGGTTGGGAGCTGTAGATTTGTGTGCCCTAGTTTAATCAGATAAGAGCAGCGCCCACCAGGGATATCAAGGGGTGGTGAGTATCGTCTGTTGTAATTTGATTGTAAAAACTACCCGCGAGTTCTTGCAAGTTTAATCTGACAAATGTGTGTGTGTTTTTTACCTTTGTTTTGATTTTCCCCTACAAGTGTAAACAAAATACTACGGTTCAATTGTTTACCCTTGGGACCCAGCAAACTCCCCTTATTTTTTCCAAGAACACTGCTAGTTGTTTTTCCCTGAGTCATAGAACAGGCCCTTCAGCCTATGATGTTGTGCTAACCTACTCCACAACAATCTAATTTCCTTTCACCCATAATCCTCTAATTTTTTTCTTGCATCCATGTGCCTATCTGAGGCCTTTGAATGTCTCCATTGTGCCATGTACCAAGCTCCCCCTTTTAAATTGTTTTAAAATCTGCTTTTTCCAGCTGTGTGTAACAACAATCCCCTTGTCTCTGATTTATTTTCCCCACTTGACTTCATCCTCTGGTTACTGACACTGAGGAAAGCAGTCGCTCAGCCAAAAGTCGCCAGGTTTATAAATACCTACACTGTCGACCCATAACTATGTCTGCATCAAGTGAACAGTTGGTTCTCTTTATAAATGCTCTATTTTTAAAAACATGCTCTGGAACACACCTATCTCAACTGTCTCCACCATCCCCAAACCCTCCTGGCAACTGGAATTATCATCTTTATTTACTCCATGATGTAGTATCAGCCAAGGTGACATTCTGGGCCAGTCCCATTTGCCTGCATTTGATCCCAATCCTTTCCAACCCTTTTCCTCCATGTATCTGTCCAAATGGAGATGAAGTTGCCCCCTACTGGAGAAGAGACGCATGATAGGCTGCAAACACTGACCAGTAAAAGCACTGAAATGCTGGAGGAACTCAGCTGGTCTATGAGACAAAGATATATTACTGATATTTTGGGCTTGAGCCCTACTGGACACTGGATAGTTATGCCACCAGTCTGCACATAACCTTCAAATAACTGCAGAGTCATTTAATTTTAATTTAGAGGTAATAGACCCTTCCGTCCCACGCCACCCAAATACATCCGTGTGAGCAATGAACCTACTGATCCCGTACCTTGGAATGTAGGAGGAAACCCATCCAGGTCATGAGAATGTACAAACTCCACACAGACAGTTTTGGATTCAAACCTGGGCCACTGGCACTGTAAAAGTGTTACCCTAACTGCTATGCTAATCATTTTAAGGATTTTGATGAAGTGTTTCATTGTCATGTGCACTGAATTATGAGATTTCATTTTTCTGATCAGATTAATTGTCATGTAATAAAACATGAAATTGCCTTTAGCACAGATAAAGATTCGCCATTAGCATTTCCTAGCGCACTTATAGTCAGAGTTCCCTTCAGTGTCACCGGGCGCCTGTGGATTTGCCTCCAGCGCTCCCGCAGCTGGGCAAGACTCCAGTACAAACCATAGCCCGAGCACAGATCCAAACCTCCCAACATAATGAGGAAGCCTTCAGTGCCAAGGGCCCATTGAGAGCCCTTCTTCCCATCAGTGCCCTCTACCTGGTTCTCGTGAGCCACTCTCCAGCAGCTCGCAGCCTGCTGTGATAACTTTGACCTCGCATCTCCAGCAGCCCGCAGCCTGGGTGGGTTTCTTGCCTGCAGGTTGCCAACAGCTCATTGCTTGTGTGTGTGTGTGTGTCCTTCAGCCTCGCTGGTCCATCCTTGGAGGTTGTCTCCTCAATGGGCGGGGGGGTGGGTGTTCTCCCCATTACTGGTGCCCTGCTGCAGCTGCCCCAGAGTCTGCAACCCCTTGGTGGTCACTGCTGAACACAGGCGCTGCCATCTTGATCCAGACCCCACCACGGTTGCAGGATTTTAAATAGAGCACAGCTGGCTCTTTTAACTGGCCGTTTAAAGCTGAAATTGAGCTGGGTGGTAGGACCCTTTGGAGGAGCTCTGTGTCTCCTCTCCACTGGTCCGCACTGTTTTTTGCTTTCACTTCAGTCCAGGAGGGGTAATGTTTGGTTCAATTGATTAATTTTGGTTATTAAATTATATCTGCTCTAATCAAGCAGTGTTGTGGTCCACGTTGGAGACCAATGACATAGATAGAAGTGGGGATGAGGTCGTGAAGAGCGAATATAGGGAGTGAGAAAAGAAGTTAAAGAAACAGGACCCCAGGGGTACTTATCTCAGGATTGCTGCATGTGTCACGTGCCAGTGAGGGTAGGAAGAGGAAGTTGTGGCCGAAGAGTTGGTGCAGGGGTTCCGATTTGTAGATCATCTCTTCTGGGGAGGGTCTGACCTGAGCAGGAGGGGAACAAATATCCTGGTGGGCAGGTTTGCTAGATCTGTTGGGCAAGGTTTCAACTAGTTTGACAGGGGTGGTGGGAATCAGAATATGAGGGCAACGATTAGGGTAGAAGAACAAAAGCTTGATGCTATGGGCTCTGAGTTGGTGAGGAAGAACAGGGAGTGGACAAAACATAAAGGCACCCAGTTAGAGGGGTTGAAATGTGTCTATTTCAACGCTAGGAGTATTAGGAATAAAGGGGATGAACTTCGATCATAATCAGTATGTGGAACTGTGATGTTGTGACCGTTACTGAAACTCGGCTGGAGGAAGGGCAGGATTGGCTGCTGCAGGTACCAGGATTTATGTGTTTTAAAAAGAATAGGATGGGAGGTAGGAAGGGAGGCAAAGAGTAGCATTACAGGTCAGGGATAGTATCACGGCTATAGAAAGGGAGGACGCTGCACCCACTATGTGGGTGGAAGTCAGAAACCGGGAGGGAGCTGTTACTGTGCTGGGAGTAGTCTAGAGGCCCCCAAATAGTCCTCGGGATATCGAGCAGTAGAGAAGCAGGCAGATTTTGGAATCGTGCGGGATGTAGTTATGGGTGATTTCAACTTCCTCAATATTGACTGGCACCTCCTGACTGCAAGATGGATAGATGGGGCTGGGTTTGTCAGGTGTGTTCAGGAAGGATTCCTGACCAGTATATGGACCAACCAATGAGAGGAGAGGACATACTGGATCTGGTTGTGGGGAATGAATCTGGTCAGGTGGCAGACCTCTCGGTGGGGGAGCATTTCGGTGAGAGTGACCGCAACTCCCTAAGCTTCAACATGGCTATGGAAAAGGATAAAAACAGTCAAACTGGGAAAATGCTTAACTGGGGAAGGGCTAATTATGAAGGGATGAGGCAGGAACTACTGAGAATAAATTGGAAACAGATGTTTAAGGGTGAAAGCATAGACTTTATATGGAGGAAGTTTAGGGACCACTGGTGCTGGATTCAAGTTAGATTTATCCAACTGGGACAAGAAAAACATGGTAGGAAAAGGGATCCGCAGCTGACAAAACAGGTCAGGCAACGTCAAGAGGAAGAAGAAAACATACATTAGATATAGGAAACAGGAAGGGTTCATGAAAAGAATATGGTAGCCAGAAAGGAGCTTAAGAAAGGATTTAGGAAAACTCAAAGAGGGCATGAGAAGGCCTTGGCATGTAGAATTAAGGAGTACACACATATGCGTATGTGAAGAACAGAAGGATGATGAGAATGAAGGTGGAGCCGCTAAAGGATAAAGGATGCAACGTGTCTGGAGGCAGAGGAGGTCAGGGAGATCCTAAATCAGTGGTTCTCAACCTTTTTATTTCCACTCACATACCATTTTAATTTTTCGCTATTGTTATGTCTCTGAGTTACTTGGAAGGCTTCTTAAATAAATTAGAGATGCAAGATTCAAATAACAGAAGAGACTTTATTTACTAATGTCTTCCCCCATCTCAGGAAACTGCTCGCACACACTCCTATACATATACACATGCCCCACAATGATGCACTACAGTTACTACAGTGAGAAGGGTGTATTTTTACACAGTGACAAAATAGTTCACATTATCCTGACTATATAATGTCCCTCCTTCTCAAGATAAAGAAAAATTTGCTGTTCTTTATCACTTTTTTTCCAGTGCAACTTAAGTAACTGAACTTGTACACTCGTTTATTTACACAACTTTTTAAATAGCTCTTATCGATATCACACTGGCGGCAGTATGTTCCTTCACCGTCTTGTGGATTTGGCTGTGACCGTTGGGCTCTGTGTTGCTTGTTGTTCTTCACCTGACAACGGCTGTGTTGATGTTTCGGTATTAATGGTTGTGGTCTCTTCACTTGATATTACTGGTATTAAAGCTTTCTGCTTCATCACATCTTGTGTCGGCCGGATTGGAATTCTGTTCCTCCTCAGCTGATTGCCAGAGTCTGTCTCGACAATGGATGACCTTGGTGTCTCAGCTTCTCTGATGACCTTTGCTGACATGCTGCCCTCTTCAGAGTTCTGGCAATGTTTGTGCCTGTTTGTTATAATGCAAGCGTCCTTCTTCTTGCAGGTCAGCCAGTCTTCTTCTGATTTCCTCCTGGTCTTCTGTTGGGTGTATTTTGCTTGGCAGAGTTGTTTCATATCTCCTGCCATTTAGAAGTTCTGCCGGGGACTTCATGTCAGCCCTTAAAGGCGTTGCTCGTAATGATAGAAGAGCAAGGTCTGGGTCTTCTTTGGTTTCGTGACACTTAACTAGTGTGTGTTTCACAGATTGCATTTGTCTTTCAATGAACCCATGACCTTTGGGGTAGTATGGGGATGATGTAGTGATAACAAACCCATACTCTGCAGCTAACTTTCTGAATTCTTGTGTCGTGAACTGTGTTCCATTGTCACATATTACTTGCTCAGGTATTCCTTGTTCAGCTAGGTGGGCTCTCATTTCTGAGGTGATTAGTTGACGGTTTCAGGTCTTTCACCCTTTTGACGAATGGAAACATAGTAACAGGCTACTATTAAATACCCCTCTTGACTCTCAGTGAACAAGAATGCTCCCACTGTGTGCCATGGCCTGGCAGGTACTTCTGTGGAAATCATTTCCTCTGTGGTGTTGTGTTTTTCTGTTGATGCTTTTGGATATCTTCTTTGTCTGGATCTCATAATTGACAGAGATCAATTGCAACTCCTGGCAGCTATCCAGACCTAGAATTGCTGGTCCGTCTTTATCTACCACGTAGAACGAATAGATGATGTTCTTTCCCTTATGGCAGCCATTGATCTTCGCTCTCCCTAGCTGCTTGGTCATGGGTCCACCAAAGGCCGTTAATGTGACATTTACTGTTTCCAATGCACTGTCTTTTGGATACCCTTTTATTATGTTCTCTGGGAACATCTGGTGTTAGAGTTTGAGTGGAAGAATGTAATTTTGTGATCCAATATCCAGCTTTACCTTTAAGGTTAAATATCGTAGGCTTCCTCTGGATTGTTCTCTGTATTTGGATCCTTGTGTGGAACTCACTTCCTTCTTTCATCTCACCCGACATCTCATGAAGGTGTATTGATTCTATGTCCAGTATCTGGGTGTCGGAGACCTCATTGTTGTTTCCTTTTATGTGGTGGATCTTCTTCTTGTCTTTTTTTCTTCACTGGTATTACTGTTTACTTCATCCCTGACTTGCACATCTTCGCCCAGTGGTTTGCTTTACCACAGGCTCTACATTCAGAACCATATGTGGGGCATTTGTTTCGGTCATCGAAGGGGTGTTGTCTGCCGCACTTCCTGCAGGTCTTGGGGGTTTGCACTTTTCTGATTGTGTTCTTTAAAGCATTAACCCTCCTTCTCTCTGCTGTGGGTGCGTCTGCATAGATAAGGATTTAATTTGTGTTCTCACAGCTTCGAAAACTCTGGTTGTGTATATAGCTTCAACCAGATTCAAGCTATCCTTCCCTATGAGACTTTTGCACTGGGATGGGCACTCCCCCATATTAGTTGATCAACTAATCTTTCCTCTGTATTTGCTGCATCAATTTTGAGTTGAGTGAGGAAGTTATCTTTCCACTCACATCCCACTTGAAGTAATCCCTGTGATTAGTAAGGGATTGCTTAAGGTGGGATATGAGTGGGAAGGGAAGGTTGAGAACCACTGCTCCAGACCCAATTGTTACTGAAATATTTTGCTTGAGAAAAGTTATCATTGACCCATTTCCTTTGGAGTTATGAAACCATGCACATAATGATTAAAACAGTGGTTTTGAAACTTTTTATTTCCACCCACATACTACCTTACCAATCACAGAACACCTATCGCATAGGGAATACTTAAAGTGGTATGTAAGTGGAAAGAAAAAGGTTGAGAATCCCTGTCCTAAATGAATACTTTGCGTCAATATTCACAAGAGAAAAAGATCAGGGTGAGATCAGAATTGAACAGGCCTGTGTGCTGGACAATGTGAAGATTAAGGAAGTAGAAATGTTGGATCTTCTTAAAAACATCAAGATTGATAAGTCCCCGGGGCCAACACAATATACCCCAGGCTGCTGTGAGAAGTGGGAGAAACTGGGGCAGAAGCTATGATCTTTGAATCCTATTTGGAGAATGGCAAATATGGTTCTCTTGTTTAAAAAAAGGTAATAGGGAGAATTCTGAGAATTATCGACTGGTTAGTCTGACATTAGAGGTGTGTAAACTTTTGGAGAGGATTCTTAAGGATAGGATCTATGAGCATTTGGAGAAGTACAGTCTACTCAAGGAGAGTCAGCAGGGCTTTGGGAAGGGAAGGTCATGTCTCATGGACCTAAGTTAGTTTTTTGAGGAGGTAACAAAAGAAAGTGAGGAGGGGAGGGCAGTAGATGTGGTCTACATGGATTTCAGCAAGGCATTTGACAATATTCCCCTCGAGAGATCCGTTCAGAAAGTCATGGGGTCAGTGAAACCTTGGGTATGGATTTTTTTAAAGGGTAAAAAAAAAAATTGACTTGTAGGAAGAAAGTAGAGAGTAGTAATGGAAGGAAAGTATTCTGCCTGGAGGTCCATGACTAGTGGACTACCGCAAGGATTTGTTCTGGGACCCCAGCTTTTAGTGATTTTTATAAATTACCTGGAGGAAGAGGCGGAAGGATGGGTCAGTAAATTTGCGGATGACATGAAGCTTGGAGGAGTTGTGGATGGAGCTGAAGGTTGTCGAAGGTTACAACAGGATATGGACAAGATGCAGAGATGGGTGGAAAAGTGGCAGATGGGTTTCAATCCTGATAAGTATGAGGTGATGCATTTTGGAAGGACAAACCAGAAGGCTGAGTACAGGATTAATGGTCGGTTACTTAAGAGTGTGGATGAACAGAGGGACCTTGGGAATTCAAATCCATACATCCCTCAAGGTCACCGTTCAGTTCTGCTCACCTCATAATGGGAACGATATGGAAGCTATGGAGAGGGTGCAGAGGAGATTTACCAGGACATTGCCTGAATTGGGAAGAAAGTTTGCGGAGCTGGGACCTTTCTCTTTGAAGCATAGAAGGATGAGAGGACACTTGATAGAGATCGACAAGATGATGAGAGGCATAGATAGGGTGGACGGCCAGCAGCTGTTTCAGCAAACACCAGAGAACATTTGTACAAAGTGAAGGGAGGGAAGTTTAGGGGAGACATCAGGGGTGTTTATTTTACACAGAGAGTTGCGGGGGCCTGGAATGCCTTGTCGGGGATGGTGGTGGAGGCTGAAACATTAGGGGGCAATTAATAGACTCTTAGAAGGACACATGGATGGAAGAAAAATAGAGGGTTATGGGGCAAGGATGATTTAGTACTTTTTAAAATACTTTATATAGAACTTAAAACCATGATACATAAAATTAATGAACTTAATACAGATTATAAAATATTAATAAGTAGAAATGGCATATAAGAAAAACCCTTCTAACACCCCCAAGGAAAAAACCCTCCCCTTTATATACCCTTACCTAAAACCACCCCTAAACTCCCTCCTAACTACCCCCTTCTAAAAGAAAGAAAAGGAAAAAAAAGAAAGGAGATGTAAACTATAATGACATAGATAAATATCGTGGATTGAGACATTTCACCACACCAAGGCAGAAGTATTCAAAATCTTAAACCCAGATAATCCAAAATAAGGGTTACAAACTTTCCGATAGAAAAATAATTATCTCATAAATTTTATATATTATTTTTTCAATGGTATACAAGATCTCGATTCTGTATCCCATCAAAATAAATTCAACTCTATATCATTTTTCCAAGTAATCTCAATACATTTTCTCGCAGCAGCTAATGCTGGTCTCAAAATTGCTATTTGAAATTTATTTAATCTTAATTCCAAACAAATCTTTTTAATATTACTTAACAAAAATATTGATGGGTCCATTGGGAGTTTAACTTTAAAAATATTTTGTAAAAGTTCCTTGAACCGCATCCAAAAAACCTTTCACCTTTTCACAAGACCAAGTTGAATGTAAAAATGTTCCTTTTCTTTCTGGCATCTAAAACATAAATCTATAGAAAGTAAATTATATCTCATTAATTTCTCAGGAGTTAAATATAATTGATATATAATATTTTAATGAACTAATCTATATTTTACATTCACTATTTTTGTCATACTATCTGAACAAATTTCTCCAATCCTCCTGAGTAATTTGTATCCCTAAGATTTTTGTAAATCTGGCTTAAACATTTTGTTCTGCAATAATGGATACATTTCTAATGTAAATCGTTTTTTTCCAACCATCCGTACTAAAGTTTCAAAACTAGTCTGTCTAGGCAACCTTGTAGTATTTCCCAAATTGATCCATCAACAAAGCTCTAACTTGATAATAAACAAAAAAGAGTATTCAATGGTACTTCATATTTTTAAATAACCTGCTTCATAACAATCCTGTACAGATTTAATTCCTTTTTGATCCCATATTTTCAAAAAATTAATTGTTAACTGTAAAAGGAAAAAGTTTATTCTGATACAAAGGTGTCTTCATAGAAATCTTACCACATGTACCTATCATTTATTTTATTCTATATTTCCATCAAATGCATCAAAATTGGTGAATTATATTTATGTAACAAATTCAAATTCTATTTATAGCCAAATTGATCCTTCTTATTCTCTTTAATTAGATTTAATTCAATATCTGCCCATATTAATTGAGTTTCCAAATCAAACATTCTATTCATAAACTTTAATTGTGCCACTGTTGCAAGATCAAACCAGCAACCACAGAGAAGGCATATCACACAGGGGTAAAAATGAACAATTACTTTATTAACAAAAATTCACCTTCAACCTTTAATTCAAAATCTCCCCTTTTATAACAATGCCCACTAGTTACTAAGCAAATTTCTATAACAGTGTAAAACTAATAAATTTCCCAGCCTAAATATATATAATTAAAGTCTAAGCTACACTTCCAACCATCCCACAGAAAAACTTAGACACAAAACAAACACAAAACACACAAGACTAACAAAACTTCAATCTTAACTGAAGCAAAGATCATAAACAAAATTCAGTTTGTTTGGTAAACTGAAGCCAAAAGATCTTTGAGAGGGAGAGAGAGCACAAAATTCAAAGTTGTCTTGTGTTGCTTGCAGAGAGAGGAACCACTGGCTTGGTCTGGATCCTTCTGGCTGCCTTTGGAATGGTCATCCTTTTTGAAATCCCAACATTCTAAAGTGTCCTCCAGACCATGACTCATGCTCTGGGCCTCCTTCCACTCCACAGCACCACCCAGTGGTGGTTTATCATCCAAATCCAGAAATTTTTAGATCATTTTCTGCACATGCTCAGTCCATCTCCCACTCTCTCAGCAGTCCACCTTCACCATGGCTCTCTAAGGCAAACTGTCACTTTTTAACATAAAACCACACAACAGATAGGCCAATACACAACACATAACTCTGTAAAAGCCACCTTATAATAATTTTGAAAATTCGTGTTGTAAACCTCCAAGATCATATTTCCATGTTCATTTTTTCAAAGATTCTCTTGGCATTTTATCTTTCCATTAAAATTAGATTCTTTATCAACTTTAATACCTAAATATTTAATTTGATTTGACCATTTAAATTTAACTATGTTCTTGCAAGAAGAACAATCATCTACAATTAATGGCATAATTTTACTTTTTTCCCCAATTAATTTTATAACCAGATATTACTCCATATTGTTCTAATCTATCATATAAAAATCTCAGAGTCTTTTGGTTCTGTTGAATAAAGCAAAACATCATCCGCAAATAAATTCATTTTAAATTAATCAAATTTCACTTTAATACCTTTAATATTACTATCGTCTTATCATTTGTGCCAAAGGTTCAATTATCAATGGAAAAATTGCCAGTGATAAAGGGAAACCCTGTCTAGTAGACCTCTCCAACATAAACGGTGATGATATTTGCCCATTTGTCACAACTCTAGCCATCGGCTTTTCATATATTGCCTTCATCCAACTAATAAATACTGGTCCAAATTTAAATTTTTCCAACACTTGAAATAAAAATCCCCATTCCACTTTATCAAATGCCTTTTCAGCATTGAATGATAAAACCATTGATAAATTAGATATCACCTGCAAAATATTTATCAAACTAATGAACTTATCAGCAGAATGACAGTCTTTAATAAATCCAGCCTGATCTATATGGATTAAAGAAGGTAAATACCTTGCCAATCTATTAGCTTAAACCCTCATTACAATTTTATAATCAACATTTAACAAAGATATAGGTCCATAAGAACTTGCTTTCAAAGGGTCTCTATCTTTCTTAAGAATAATGTAATAATAGCTTGAGAAAAAGAATCGGGTAAAGAATGGGTTTCCATAGCTTGCTTAAGAACATCAATCAATAAAGGTATCAATAAATCTTGAAATTTCTTGTAAAATTCAGCCTTAAACTCATCTTCACTTGGAGATTTCATTGATTTAAGTTCCTCTATAATCTCCTTGAGTAAAAGGGGTCTCCAATTCTTTAATTTCCTTATTAGTCAATGAAGGCAATTGAATATCAGATCAAAGAAATTATTTACCTTAACTTCATCTTTCACAGCCTCAGAAGTGTATAATATTTTATAAAATTCCTTAAATACAACATTTATCTTGAGGTTTATATGTAATATCTGAATCTTTTCTAATAGCATTGAATGTTCTTTTTTTTAAAGTTTTTTATTTTTCACACTATGAACCATATTAACCAAAATACACACAAACATTTCCCTCTTGAATATACAGTGTCATTTTCTCCCCTTTTTCTGCTTCCCTTCCCTCCCTCCTTCCCACCCCCTCCCTACCTACTAAACATTCAACATATACAATACAATAAATCCATTAAACAATGTCATCACACAATGAAAATAAACAAGAAAATTGTGTCATCTACTTTTACACACTGGATCAGTTCATTTCATCATCTTCTTGTTCTATCATTTTCTCATTTTAGGGGGTGGAGGTCCACGATAGCCCCTCTCTGTTGTGTTCCATGTACGGTTCCCAAATTTGAATAATGTGACTTTATTTTTTAAATTATATGTTATTTTTTCCAAAGGAATACATTTATTCATTTCTATGTACCATTGCTGTATTCTCAGGCTCTCTTCTGATTTCCAAGTTGACATTATACATTTTTTTGCTACAGCTAAGGCTATCATAATAAATCTTTTTTTGTACTTCATCCAGTTTGAGGCCTAATTCTTTACTTCTTATATTACTTCTTTCTTCTATCTCTGGATTTTTTGGTATGTTGCATTTTGTGATTTTGTTTAATACCTGATTTAGATAAAACTTTTCCACTTTCTCACATGCCCAAATTGCATGTACTAGTGTTCCCGTTTCCTTCTTACAGCGAAAACATCTGTCTAATACTGTTGGGTCCCATTTATTTAAAATTTGAGGCATGATATATAGCCTGTGTAACCAATTATATTGTATCATGCGTAACCTCGTGTTTATAGTTCCAGAGCAAAGCTTTTCCCATATTTCATTTTTTATCTTTATGTTTAGATCTTGTTCCCACTTTTGTTTGGGCTTACAGCTTATTTCATCATTCTCTTTCTCTTGCAGCTTGATGTACATGTTTGTTATAAATTTTTAAATTATCATTGTGTCTGTAATCACATATTCAAAGCTGCTTCCTTCTGGTAACCTCAGCCTGCTTCCCAATTTATCCTTTAAGTAGGTTTTCAGTTGATTCCATATTTGTACTTCATTTGTTCAAAAGATAATAAATTATTTCCCAAAAAACAATTTTCTATTCTTTTAATCCCTTTTCTCTCCCATTCCCTAAAGGAAAGGTTATCTATTGTGAAAGGGATTAGTTGATTTTGCATCAATAATAATTTTGGTAGTTGGTAATTTGTTTTTTTTCCTTTCCACGTGAATCTTCTTCCAAATGTTGAGCAGATGGTACAGTACTGGTGAGCTTTTATATTGCACCAGCTTTTCATCCCACTTATAAAGTATATGTTCTGGTACCTTCTCCCCTATTTTATCTAGCTCTAACCTGGTCCAATCTGGTTTTTCCCTTGTTTGATAAAAATCTGATAGATATCTTAATTGTGCTGCTCTATAATAATTCTTAAAGTTTGGTAGCTGTAAGCCCCCTTGTTTGTACCATTCTGTTAATTTATCTAGCGCTATCCTCAGTTTCCCCCCTTTCCATAAGAATTTCCTCATTATTTTCTTGAGCTCATTGAAGAATTTCTCTGTTAAGGGAATTGGTAACGATTGAAATAGGTATTGTATCCTTGGGGGGATGTCCATTTTAATGTAATTTACCCTTCCTATCAGTGTTAGTGGTAAATCTTTCCAATGTTCTAAGTCATCTTGAAATTTCTTCAATAATGGCTGATAATTTAATTTGTATAGATGGCCTAGATTATTATCTAGTCTAATATCTAGGTATCAAATTGCTTGTGTTTGCTATTTAAATGGTGACTCTTTCTTAAACTTTGTGAAATCCGCATTATTCATTGGCATCGCTTCACTTTTATTTGTGTTGATCTTATACCCCGATATTTCTCCATATTCCTTCAATTTCTTATGTAATTCTTTTATTGATAATTCTGGTTCTGTTAAGTATACTATGATGTAATCTGCATATAGACTGATTTTATATTCCTTCTCTTTTATTTTTATCCCTTTTATTTTATTTTATGTTCTTAGCAGTTCTGCCAAGGGTTCTATAGCTAAAGCAAAGAGTGAGGGAGATAGTGGACATCCCTGCCTAGTTGACCTACTTAATTTAAATTGGTTCGATATATATCCATTTACTGTCACCTTCGCCAATGGTCCCTTAATGCTTTAATCCAATTATATATTTCTCTGGTAGATTGAACCTCTGTCATACTTTAAATAAATAATTCCATTCTACCCTGTCAAAGGCTTTCCCTGTGTCTAAAGCAACCGCCACTCTTGGCGTCTTATTTGGCGTCTTATTTCCTTGTACTGCATGGATTAAGATAATGAACTTACAGATATTGTCCATTGTTCGTCTTTTCTTAATAAATCCAGTTTAATCTAGTTTTACTATTTTTTGGTACACAGTCAGCCAATCTGTTTGCTAATAATTTTGCTATTATCTTATAATCTGAGTTAAATAGAGATATTGGCCTATACGATGCTGGTGTTAGTGGATTTTTCCCCGTCTTTGGTATTACTGTAATTATTGCTGTTTTACATGTATCTGGCATGTTTTGTGTTTCTTCAGTCTGGTTCATTACTTCCAGGAGAGGAGGAATTAGTAACTCTTCAAATGTTTTATAGAATTTTATTGGGAGTCCATCCTCCCCAGGTGTTTTATTGTTCGGTAGCTTTTTAAAAAAAATATATCTTGTATTTCCTCTATTTCAAATGGTTTTATCAATTTGTTTTGCTCCTCTTCTTGCAATTTCAGTAGTTCAACTTTAGCTTGAAACTCATCTTCTTTCCCTTCATTCCCAGTTCGGTATAATTGCTCGTAGAATTCCTTGAAATTTTCATTGATCTCTGTTGGGTTATATGTAATTTGTTTGTCCTTTTTCCTTGATGCCAATTCTGTTCTTTTAGCTTGTACTGTTTTAAGCTGCCAAGCCAGTATTTTGTGCATTTTTTTCTCCTAGCTTGTAATACTTCTGCTTTATGTTCTTCTCCACCTTATATGTTTGTAGTGTTTCATATTTTATTTTTTTGTCCACCAATTCTCTTCTTTTTGTTGTATCTTCCCTTGTTGCTAGTTCTTCTTCTGTACTTCCTATTTCCCTTTCCAGCTGTTCTATTTCCCGATTGTAGTCCTTCTTCATCTTAGTTACATAACTTATTATCTGCCCTTTGATGAAGGCTTTCATTGCATCCCATAATATAAATTAGTCACTGATTCCATATTTATTTCAAAGTACATTTTAATTTGGCGCTCAATAAATTCTCTAAAATCCTGTCTTTTAAGTAGCATGGTGTTTAATCTCCATCTATACCTTCTTGATGGGATGTCCTCCAGTTCTATTGCTAATAACAGGGGTGAGTGATCAGATAACAATCTAGCTTTATATTCAGTTTTCCTCACTCTTAATAAATCCAGTTGGATATGGGCTGACAACAGGAACAGGTCAATCCTTGAGTATGTTTTATGTCTACTCAAATAATATGAGTATTCCTTCTCCTTTGGGTGTTGTCTTTTCCATATATCCAAAAGTTGTATTTCCTGCATTGTTTTAACCATAAATTTGGATACTTTGTTCTTTCTGCTAGTCTTTTGTCCAGTTTTATTCATCTTTGAATCCAAATTAAGGTTAAAGTCCCCTCCTATCAATATATTCCCCTGTGTATCTACAATCTTCAAAAAAAATTTCTTGCATAAACTTTTGATCCTCTTCATTGGGTGCATATATATTGACCAAATTCCAGAGTTCTGAATATATCTGACACTTTATCATTACATACCTCCTTGCTGGATCTATTATTTCCTCCTCTATTTTGATTGGTACATTTTTATTGATTAATATAGCTACTCCTCTGGCTTTTGAATTATATGATGCTGCCGTTATGTGCCCTACCCAGTCTCTCCTTAATTTATTGTGTTCCACTTCACTTAGATGCATTTCTTGCATGAATGCTATATCAATATTTTCTTTTTTCAGTAAATTTAATAGCCCTTCCTTTTGATTTGGTTATGTATTCCATTAATATTTATAGTCATATAGTTCAACATGGCCATCTCATATTCTGTTTACACCTCATTTCTGCTTCCTCACCATCACCTTTCCCCTTTTCCCCATTTTCATTTCTCAGTTTTCCTTTTTTGAACTCAATATATGACAACACTTCTAAAACATAAAATACTTCAACCACTCCCACATCTAAAATTCCCTTAACCTCAAGTGTTCCCCCCACCCCTCTCTGAGTCAGCCATTGTCCCTTGCTGAGACAACTCCCCTCTCCTTTCAGACTGCGAACCCGTTCACAAGTGTCAACTGATTTCGCAATGACTGTTGTTCTCTCTCACCCAACCCCCTCCAGAAAAGACTTTTATCTTCACATTGCAACAAAGCTCCCCTCTTTTCTTTTTCTTATATATTTATTTATTTAACCCCCCCTCTTCTCCCTTACTTCCTTTTTCTTCCCTCCTTTAGTTCTTACTTATACATTATTTTTACTTCTTCATATGTAGTTTATCGTCGTTCTTTGTTCTTGTTACATCTCTTTATCTCTCTGTCTTACAGGCGTTCTGCAAATTCTCGTGCTTTCTGCGGATCCGAGAACAGTCTGCTTTGCTGCCCCGGGATAACTATTTTAAGCACCGGCTGGATATCTTAACATAAATTTATAGCCTTTCTTCCAAAGGATCGATTTTGCTGCGTTAAACTCTTTCCTCTTCTTTAGGAGCTCAAAACTTATGTCTGGGTAGAAAAAAAATTTTTGACCTTTGTATTCCAGTGGTTTTTTTGTCTTCTCTAATTTTATTCATTGCCTTCTCCAATATATTTTCTCTTGTCGTGTATCTCAGGAATTTTACTAAAACGGATCTTGGTTTTTGTTGTGACTGTGGTTTTGGGGCTAATGTTCTGTGTGTCCTTTCTATTTCCATTCCTTCCTGAATTTCTGGCATTCCCAGGACTTTTGGGATCCATTCTTTTATAAATTATTTCATATCTTGGCCTTCTTCATCTTCCTTTAGGCCCACTATCTTTATATTGTTTCTCCTACTATAGTTTTCCATTATATCCATCTTCTGAGCTAACAACTCCTGTGTTTCAACTTTTTTGTCACTTTCTTCTAATTTTCTTTTTAAGTCGTTCACTTCCATTTCTACTGCCATTACATGTTCTTCCACATTTTCTAATCCTTTCCCTACCTCTGTTATAACCAGCTCTATTCTACTCACTTTTTCTTCTGTACTTTTCATTTTTCTTTTCATTTCACTAAATTCTCTATTTCAAATTCTAGTGTCAACCATTCTTTTAATGCTTGTTCTTGAAATTTTTTTTAATCTATGTACTGTCCATTCATTTTTCCTCCTATTCCTCTGTGCAGAGGTTGGTCTTCTTCTTCTTCTGTGTCTGCTCTTGGGTTTGTGTCTTCTATTTCTCTTCCTTGTATCTGTGTCTCTTCTGACTTTCTTGTTGAGCTGCTTGTCTCAGTTTGTTGGGTATTTTATTTTCATGGTTTTTGGATGTTTGTCCTCTTCTTCTGGGCTGGTTATCTGTTGAGCCTCCTGCTTCTATTTTTTTTTCTCATCCCTCCTTTTCTCGTTGCTTTCTTTTTCTTCCAGCTGGGAGCCCTGCTGTCGGGCATCTCTCAGCTGTTTGTGCTGTGCAGTTTCACTCCACAGCTGGTCCCCCCTCCCGTCAGTGTTCTCCTTGTCGTGCGCATCGCTGTTTGGCTCCGTGAGCCATTTTTGTAGACCTGCGGTCAGTGGGTAGCGACCCTGCAGGGTCTCCTCTAACCTCAGGGAGTGGGCTCCTCTTTTTAGAGCGGGTCCCTGCTTTATCGTGCAGGTAAGGCCATCACCCTTCTCTTTCGGCGTCTTTCTTCTTCCCGTTGTTTTTGGCTTTCCTTTCTTAGGTGCCATTTTCTCCACACCTTTATTTTTTATTTGTTGTGTTTCGTGTGTCGGGGCTTTGCTTTTTCACTTTTTTTCTTCCTACCAGCCGCTACTCCATCACGTGACTCCTCCAGCATTGAATGTTCTTGATGCTTGTTCTGATTTCTGAGCCCTTTCCCCTAACTCATAATACTTCGGTTTAGTTCTTTTTAATAATTTTTCAAATTTATGTCTGTAATGAAATATACTGTAATTTTTTATTAACCAACTGTATCTTTTTAACCTCTGTTGAATTCCGTTGTAAATCTTTCTCTAAGGATTTTATTTCCCTTTCTAATTTTTTTACTTCAGCTGAATGTTGTTTCTTAATTTTAGAAGTATAACTAATAATCTGTCCTCTTAAATATGCTTTAAAAGTGTCCCATAATATAAATAACTATTAACAAAATTTACATTTATCTTTAAAAACTACTGTATTTGATATAACCATATAACTATATAACAATTACAGTACAGAAACAGGCCGTCTCGGCCCCTCTAGTCTGCACCAATTTAAGTGATCTCCTCTAGTCCCACATATCTGCACCCTGTCCAAAACCCTCCAATCCACTCACACCCATGCACCTATCCAACTTTTTCTTAAATGACAAAATTGACCTTGCTGCAACCACCTCTTCTGGAAGGTCATTCCACTCAGCTACCACTCTCTGAGTGAAGAAGCTCCCTCTCATGTTACTTCTAAACTTTTCCACCCTAACCCTTAATTCATGACCCCTCGTTCCAATCTCCCCTACCTTCAAGGGGAAGAGCCTATTCACATCTACTCTGTCTAACCCCCTCATGATTTTAAATACCTCTCTCAAATCCCTCCTCAACCTTCTAAAATCCAATGAATAAAGACCCAGTCTAATCAATCTTTGTATTCTAGATACTGCAATCCAGGCAACATTTTAGTAAATATTCTCTGCACACTCTCTACCTTACTGATCTCCTTCCTATAATTTGGGGACCAGAACTGCACACAATATTCCAAATTTGGCCTCACCAATGCCTTGAACAGTCTTAACATCACCTCCCAACTCTTATATTCTATGCTTTAATTTATAAAGGTCAACATACTAAAAGCTTGCTTCAGCACTCTATCCACATGAGATTCCACTTTCAAAGAACGATGAACCGTTATTCCAAAATCTCTCTGTTCCTCTGCATTCCTCAATGCCCTTCCCTTCACTGCATCAGTCCTGTTTTGATTATTTTTCCAAAATGAAGCACCTCACACTTATCTACATTAAACTCCATCTGCCATCTTTCAGCCCACTCTTCTAAGCAGTCCAAATCCTTCTGCAGTCTCCGAAAACCATCTTCACTATCCACAACTCCCCCTATTTTTTTTATCGACAACAGTATAACCATATAACAATGACAAAACTCAACTTTTTTAATAATAAAGAATTAAATCTCCTTCGATATGTAGTATCCACTTTTTACGATCCTGTAAATGTTATTTGTAAAAGAGAATTATTTGATAGAAGTCTAGTTTCATACTCAGCAGATGCGATCTGACCTTGTAACAGGGACGATAACAAAAATAAGTCTATTCTAGAATAAAGGCCATATTGAAATGAATAAAAAGAAAGAAATCTTACTCTTTAGGATTTAACTTTCTCCATATATCAACCAAATTAATTTCTTTCATTAAAGTTAATAGATTTTTTTGCCATTTTAGTTCTCGTTACTATTTTCAGAAATTTATCCAACAATGGATCCAATCAACAATTAAAATCTCCTACAATCATAACTTTATCATATGTTTGTGATAAATTAAGAAAATAATCTTGTATAAATTTTTTATCGTCCACATTAAGTTCATAAATATTCATAAGAGTCCAAGATTCTGAATACATTTTACAATTTACAATTAAAAGTCTAGTGGGTAACAACTTTTGAAGGAGAAGCAACAAATACCACCCCTCCCGAACAGAACAATATTAAAAGACAGTAAATAAAACAGTTCAGGTATGATTAGCTTCTTCCAAATCTCTGTTAAGTTGCTCATCATCAGTATTAATTTCCACTGATTTACTTTGGTCCACTTTGTGCGCTCCATTCTTTTCCCCTCCCTGGGCTGATTGCGGCTGCTGAGAAAAACCTTCTTTACTTCTTTGCTGTTTGTTATCTGGCAAAGAAGTAGCAAATACCAGAGCTTCAGCTTCATCAATAAAGAAATGGGTTTGATACTCTCCATAGAAAACTTTTAACACTGCTGGGTATCTGAAAGCAAACTTATAACCTTTATTCTGTTTCATCTTGTATTCGTATGTGTGAGTTCTTAAGACAACACATGGATTAAGGAAAAGGTTCTTTACATAAATTTGTTGTAAACATCTCCATTACAGCTCTGCACACTGTGTGTCTCCTGCTCTGTATCAGCCCCTGGTGGCAGCCAAGTCTAATCAAACAGAAAGACATTGCTCGTTGCTTTACAACCAGATCATTATCATTACATCTCCTTTTCTTAAAACAAAAGTAACTTAC
This sequence comes from Narcine bancroftii, assembly GCF_036971445.1. Classification (NCBI taxonomy): domain Eukaryota; kingdom Metazoa; phylum Chordata; class Chondrichthyes; order Torpediniformes; family Narcinidae; genus Narcine; species Narcine bancroftii. The sequence goes on along the minus strand of NC_091474.1, from coordinate 66,490,861 downwards.
TTTTAACTAACATGTTTTCTTTGGATAACTTTGCAATTTTAACTTTAAGACCAAGAACGTGCATTTTCATTATTATCAACATTATCAACATTCTTTAAACTTGATTTGTGTGTTCACATTTACATACACTAAAACTTGAAGAGTGAAGAAGATAGCACAACTTCATTCGAGAACAGGAGTCTTTAAATTTGCTCAATGAGTCTCTTAGGAGGATTCACGTGCCTTGACGATCTCCTGATTGATTGTCCTTGAATCTGAGTTGTTGCCTCAGATGATGTCTTCTCAATGTGTATCCAGGTTGTTCAACAGTATCGTCTTTCCATCTACTGCGGCTGGTCCCATTTGAAGGTTTCGACAATTTCTTTGCAGAACTGCACCTTCGTCTATCTGAATGGCGTATGATCTTGGTTAGACTTCACTCAAGACAGTTCCCTTCTGAGTCCATAAGTTCGTTTTGTCTCTTAGCCTTACTTGGTCACCAGTGTAGAGTTCCGGTAGGTTCTTTGTTCTTCTGTCAAAGTAATACTTTTGCTTTTCTTTCTGTTGTTCTTTGAACTTCCTCACTTTCTCCCCCTCTTTTGTTTTTAGGAGGTTCTCCTGAATGGGTAGGTTTCATCTTAGCCTATGTCCCATAAGGAGTTGTCCTGGTGACATACCATAGTCAAGCAGCGTTGTGTGGTATACTAGCATGCTCTGGTAGAAGTCCGTTCCACTGTCTTTGGCCTTCTTCATCAGTATTTTCACTGTCTGTACTGATATTTCTACTAGACCATTGGACTGTAGAAAATGAGAACTTAATGTGGTGTGTCCAAAGTCCCACTCTTTGGCAAACTGTTGGAACTTTGAATTGTAAAACTGGGGTCCATTGTCTGTGAAGACCTCGCTTGCCACGCCATGTCTGGAGAATATGGCTTTCATACCTGTTATTACAGCATCTGCAGTGGTAATGTTCAGTTTACACACCTCTGGATACAGGGAGTAATAGTCTGTGACTAAAAGATAGTCCTTCTCTTGACATTCGAATAGGCCAATGGCTACCTTCTAGTAAGGTCTGTTTGGTCCTGGGTGTGGCTTTAGTGGTTCTGCAGGATTGCTTGCTTGATATTTCCGGCATATTGTACAGTTGGACATTTCATTTGTTTTATCATTGTTGATTCTAGGCCAGTACATCACCTTTCATGCTCTTTTCGATTCTGAGATGTCCTCCATGGATACTTTTTAGCATCTCTTTTCTCAGACTCTTTGGGATAAGGATTTTGCTTCCTTTGTAGATGATGTCTTCATCCACTGATAGTTCTGCCCTGCAGTTCCAGTACTCTGAATCATCAGGTGAGCAGTCGTGCTTCATGTTGGGCCATCCATCCAAGATGTTTTTTCTCAGTGGTCTCAGTGTTTCATCTTTGTCTCTAACTTTATGAGCTCCATTTTTGCATCTGATATCCTTTCCAACTCTGCTTTTAATTGCTTTTGAAGCACAAATGGAACTTTTCTGCATGGATGTATTATCGGTGGTACACGTTTATCCACTCTGATTGTGTGTTCTCTAGGAAGGCAGCCAAAACCCTGAAATAGGTCATTGTACTCCTTCATGAGTTCATCATAGACTGTCTCTCCTTCGCTTTCCACCAAGAGGACTCTTTTTTTTACCAGGTTCAGTTACTCACAGGCTGTTAAACCTAGTATGGTCTGTATATCCTTTGGTACCATGACGAATGTTAGCATGTGCTCTTTGTCCTTGTGTTTCACTTTGACCATGAATTCTCCTTGCACTGGTATATCGGCATATCCTGAATATCCTGTCACCTTCACTTTTGTTCTATACATCTTTGGTCTGGGTCTAATCTTCTTAAAATCAATCTCTGATATTACATTAATTTGTGCTTCAGAATCCATTTTAACTGGAATGTATATGTCATTCACTTTAATCTCAGCATCCAGTCTCTATTTTCTTTCTTGTTTTCAGTCACAATGTCTACATAGAATTTCTCCATCTCCCTTTCATCTACTACATGAATCTTGCTTTGTTGCACTTGGTTCCTACAGCAACAGGCATAATGGTTGTTTTTGTTGCACATATAGCATGTTTGACCATATGCTGGACACTATTTTAGTAGGTGTTGTGTACCGCATCGACGACATGGCTTTCAATTGTCCCTTTCAGTTTTGTTCACCGGCCACACCTCTCTTTCCACTTTGGCGCTCTTTTTGTTAAACTGTTTATGTCCATTCTTGCTCACTGCATCCACGTTTCAGCTAGTTTCATTGAACAGCTCTTTTGCCTGCGTTTTTACAGTTTCTGTTACCTTAGAGGGTGTTATGGCTTTTTTCAGGTCTAGATTTTGCTCTTTTAGTAGTCTTAGACAATTATCTGGAATACCACACACAAGTCTGTCTTTTATCTGTGAGTCAGTCAGTCCACCAAATTCACATGTTTTGCTTCTGTTTTTCAATTCATTCACATACTGATCAATACTTTCTTCCATTTTCTGTACACGTGAAAAATCTGTGTCTGTTAATCATCACGTTACGTTGAGGGACGCAGTATGCCTCAAACTGTTCCATTATTTTTTCCAGTTTCATTTTGTCTCTTTCAGCAGTAAATGTGAAGTCACGTCTCCAGAATGGAGGACCATCGCCTTCCCAAGATCGTGTTATATGGCGAGCTCTCCACTGGCCACCGTGACAGAGGTGCACCAAAGAAGAGGTACAAGGACTGCCTAAAGAAATCTCTTGGTGCCTGCCACATTGACCACCGCCAGTGGGCTGATATCGCCTCAAACCGTGCATCTTGGCACCTCACAGTTTGGCGGGCAGCAACCTCCTTTGAAGAAGACCGCAGAGCCCACCTCACTGACAAAAGGCAAAGGAGGAAAAACCCAACACCCAACCCCAACCAACCAATTTTCCCCTGCAACCGCTGCAATCGTGTCTGCCTGTCCCGCATCGGACTTGTCAGCCACAAACGAGCCTGCAGCTGACGTGGACTTTTTACCCCCTCCATAAATCTTCGTCCGCGAAGCCAAGCCAAAGAAGAAGAAGGATTATCAACATCCAGGGCTTCATCACCCACGACATATAAGAAAACTGACGCTATCACTTTTCTCGTCAGCTCCAACTGCCACTAAATACAATCCAAAATGCTGTTTAAATCTGTTCCAGTTTTAAGCCACATTACCTGTCAGCTGAAGTTTCACTGGTGGATGTAATCCTTCCATTTCTCACTGTGTCAGTTGCTGACTTTAGATTTTACCTTTTAAAGTATTTCCTTCATCTCACTTCTGACACCATGTTTCATCTTGTATTTGCGTGGGTGAGTTCTTGGACAACAAATGGATGAAGGAAAAGGTTCTTTCCTTTCAAGTTGTTGTAAACAGCACCATGAGGCTGCAGGTCTCCATTACAGCTCTGCACACTGTATGTCTCCTGGTCTGTGTTGGCCCCTGGTGGCAGCTAAGTTTAATCAAACAGTAAGTCCTTACTAGTTGCCTTGCAACCACGATCACTATCATTACATCTTCCACAAAACTGGTTTAGCTGGATTAAACTCTTTCCGGCATTTGATAATGACTTGGCTTAAGCCTGCATAAAAGAAAACTCTACAATTCTTAACCACCAAAGGACCCTGATGTTTTCTTGCATTCTGAATGGCCAGACGCAGAATAGTTTCTTTATCTTGATATCGCAAACATCTAATTAGAATAGAGCATGGTGGTTGGCCAGGAAGAGATTTCTTTCTAAGTGCTCGATGAGCTCTGTCTAATTCCAGTCCATTCAGAAAATACTCCTTTCCCAAAAGATCAGGAATCCATTTCTGGAAAAACTGTACTGGGTCCAAATCTTCAAAATCTTCCGGGAGTCCAATAATTTTAACATTATTTCTATGGCTCTGGTTCTCTAAAGCATCAATTTTGTTTAACAGGTCATTTCTTTGAATTTCCCAACCAGTAAAAGAATCTTCCATCCTTCTTCATTTTTTTCTTTACATTGTTCAACTTCATCATGGCAATCAAAAAGTTCTTCTTAACTTTATCCTATACTTTATCCACAACTCCTGCTTATTTTGCCATATCAGCTTTCATAGTTTCTTCTTTTATGCTAATAAATTGATGTTTCATTCACAAAATGCCTTGGCTCATTTGTTTAGACATAGCCTCAGTGTGTTTAGTCAAATAGCCCATCTGAGATCCTTCTGAATGTTTCAGAGTAGGCCCACCTTGATGTATTACTGTATCTTCTTCTTCTTCAAATTCTACAACGATATCTCCTCCTTCCTCCTCTGTAGATCGTGTTGACAATTCCACCTGCCCCTGAGTTCTGGGTCCCTCTCTTGATGATCCTGGGTCGCTAGATCAAGAGAGGTCATGCCCCCCCCCCCCCCCCCCCCACCTCCGTGGGGTGTAATACACACTGTGTAATGTGCATGTGCGTTCGATCCTCCTGGTCGAAAGGAGGACGTCTTCGGGCTCCGGAGAGGCGGGACCAGAGCCAACTGTGCTCTATGCAGATGTTGTTGCTGGGGGTCGCGGACTGGTTGAAATCAAGACCCCAGGCTCTGATTCAAAGGTAGGCCTCACCTCTTCCAAACTTACTTGTTGTCTCTGAATCATTTGTTTCACTGTCTGTTGTTTTAGTTTTCTTCATTTTAACTGTTGATAATTTTAGTAATATTTCTTATAACTTTTTTAATACTTTTATTGTCAAAAAATGTTTTTAATGTTGGGTTTTTAACAGTTCTATTAGGAGAGGTGTCTTCCCACATCTCCTGCCTACGCCATCACGCCTCGTCCCCTTTAGTACTTCTTTTTGAGGAAGGAATATATGGGTCAGCACAACCGAGGGCTGAAGGGCCTGGACTGTGCTGTATTGTTCCATTTATCAATCAACTTTTGCTCTCAGGAAAACAAAATCAAAACCATACTTTCTTCTACAGATTCACAATCTTTTCAACATTTATTTAATACATTGCTTCTACCTTCCACATTTCTTACAATACAGAAATATAAAAATATTTATAAGCCACTTGCACAAATGAAGAAATCTGGCACCTGGAGGGAAATTCAAAGACTGCCCCATGTGTGGATTAGCTCCAAATGACCAGGCGCTGTGTCTTGCAGTGACCGATGTGAAAGTCAACCTGTGGGAAGCTGCTAGACGGTGTAATGTTCCTGGCAGAGCGCTCAGGGGATGTGCATCTCAGTTGGCAGATGTTCTCACTGACATCTTTAACATCTTCCTTAAGAAGTGCGGTGGTCCCAATGTGCTTCAAAGCCGCCACCATTGTCCTCATGCCGAAGAAGTCGTCTGTGTCCTGCCTCTGACCACCGCCCTGTCGCACTCATGCCCATCATCATAAAGGGCTTTGAGTGGCTTGTCATGGGGCACATCAAGCTCCTGCTGCCCTGTCACTAAATCCTCTGCAGTTCACATATAGATCCAACTGCTCCATGGATGATGCTGTCACCACCACCCTCCATCTAGCCCTCACCCACCTGGAAAACAAGGACTCGTATGTTTCAAAGCTGTTTATGACTTCAGATCAGCATTCAACACAATCATATCCCAGGACCTGATAAGAAAGTTGAGCCTGTTGGGTCTAAACACATCCCTCTGTAAATGGATTCTCGACTTCCTGTCGGGGAGACCTCAAGCAGCTCGGGTCGGTAACAGCACTTCCAAGACCATCAACTGAGCTCGGGCACCCTCCCCCAACCCCCCCCCACACCCCCCAGGGCTGAGGGCTGAATCCACTGCTGTCCATTCTGCTGACCCATGACTGTACAGCCAAACACAGCTCGAATCACATCATCAAGTTCGCTGAGGATATGACCATGATGGGCCTGATCAGTAAGAATGATGAGTCAGTGTTCAGAGAGGAGGTGCAGTCGCTAACGGACCAGTGCAGAGCCAACAACCTGTATCTGAATATTAATTAAACAAAAAAACAAGAGATGGGTGTTGACTTCAGGAAGGTCCGGGGGGACCTTGCTCCCCTGAGCATTGATGGCTCGACCATTGAGGTTGTCAAGAATATCAAGTTCCTTGGAGTGCACTTGGCGGAGAATCTCACCTTGTCCCTAAACACCAGTTCTGTAGCCAAGAAAACTCAGCAACGCCTCTACTTCCTGCAAAGGCTGAGGAAAGACCATCTCCCACCTCCATCCTCACTGGGTTCCACAGAGGATGTATCAAGAGCATCACTGCCTGGTTTGGAAGCTGCACTCCTTGAGCCGTAAGACCCTGCAGAGGATAGTTCTTTTTCTTTCTTTGGCTTGGCTTCGCGGACGAAGATTTATGGAGGGGTATGTCCACGTCTGCTGAAGGCTCGTTGGTGACTGACAAGTCCAATGCAGGACAGGCAGGCACGGTTGCAGCGGTTGCAAGGGAAAATTGGTTGGTTGGGGTTGGGTGTTGGGTTTTTCCTCCTTTGTCTTTTGTCAATGAGATGGGCTCTGCGGTCTTCTTCAAAGGAGGTTGCTGCCCGCTGAACTGTGAGGTGCCAAAATGCACGGTTTGAGGCGATATCAGCCCACTGGCAGTGGTCAATGTGGCAGGCACCAAGAGCTTTCTTTAGGCAGTCCTTGTACCTCTTCTTTGGTGTACCTCTGTCTCGGTGGCCAGTGGAGAGCTCGCCATAGAACACGATCTTGGGAAGGCGATGGTCCTCCATTCTGGAGACGTGACCCACCCAGCGCAGTTGGGTCTTCAGCAGCATGGATTCGATGCTTGCGGACTCTGCCAGCTTGAGTACTTCGATGTTGGTGATGAAGTCATTCCAATGAAGGTTGAAGATGGAGCGGAGACAGCTCTGATGGAAGCGTTCTAGGAGCCATAAGACCCTGCAGAGGATACTGAAGTCAGCAGAAAAGATAATTGGGGCCTCTCTTCCTACCATGAAGGACATCTGCAACATTCGATGCAAGCGAAAGGCAATAAACATTGTGAAGGACTGTCCACACCCCTCATGTAAACTGTTCTCCCTTCTGCCATCTGGTAGAAGGTACTGCATCCTTTGGGCTTTTATGTCCAGATTAGGCAACAGCTTTCGCCCCCCCCACCCCACCACTAAGCCATCAGGCTCCTGAACTCACAGAACAGATGTGGATAGGGTACCGTGGACTGTGTTTACCTTCTGTTTATGTAAATATAACCATATAACAATTACAGTGCGGAAACAGGCCGTCTCGGCCCCTCTCGTCCGCACCAATTTAAGTGATCTCCTCTAGTCCCACTTCCCTGCACCCTGTCCATACCCTCCAATCCACTCACATCCATGCACCTATCCAACTTTTTCTTAAATGACAAAATTGACCCTGCTGCAACCACCTCTTCTGGAAGGTCATTCCACTCAGCTACCACTCTCTGAGTGAAGAAGCTCCCTCTCATGTTACTTCTAAACATTTCCCCCCCCCAACCCTTAACTTATGACCCCTCGTTCTAATCTCCCCTACCCTCAAGGGGAAGAGCCTATTCACATCTACTCTGTCTAATCCCCTCATAATTTTAAATACCTCTATCAAATCCCCCCTCAACCTTCTACGCTCCAATGAATAAAGACCCAGTCTACTCAATTTTTCTTTGTATTTTAGATACTGCAATCCAGGCAACATTTAGTAAATATGCTCCGTGGTCCTGTAGAACTGCTATCTCATCTTTACCGTGTGAGCAGGGTAAATGATAAATAAAGGGGACTTGATTTGAGATGGAATCCAGCATGTTTATTGCTATAAAACCAGATAAACCTGCTGAGTCGCTTCAGCTTGTTGAAACGAGACACAGAGAGCTCAAATCAGCCCACATTTTTTTTAATGAGACTCTAACTTTTTTGGGCAGGAGTCTCCAGAGTGAGTGAATGTGAGTGAGAGAGAGAGAGAGAGGAAGTTTCATACATTCACAGTTTTCATTTTTTCCAATAACCAGAAGACCAATTGGCTGCTCACCAGTTCTCAGGGGATCAAGCTCATTAGTTTCATTCCTTCATTCTCCCTTTTGTGTCCCTCAAAGGTCAGTGTTGTAGTTAACGCGACACTACCAACCCCAACCAACCAATTTTCCCCTGCAACCGCTGCAACCGTGTCTGCCTGTCCCGCATCAGACTTGTCAGCCACAAACGAGCCTGCACCTCCATAAATCTTCGTCCGCGAAGCCAAGCCAAAGAAAGAATTACAGTGCCAGCGACCCGGGTTCGGATCTGGCGCTGTCTGCGAGGAGTTTGTTCACTTTCCCCATGATCTGCATGGTGATCCGGATTCCTCCCACCTTCCAGGTATATGTTAATTGGGTGGCATGGGTTTCAATGGCCAAAGTCGACCTTTCAATGAAATTTGAAATATCCACACATTTAGGAAACTTTTATTTGATTATTTTTGCCTTTTACAAGCAATAGCCAATTACTCTGTGGGATGGGGGGGGGGGGGTGTGGGGAAGGTGGAAACTGGAGCATCCAGAGGTAACCTTTGCAGTCACAGAGAAAACGTGCAAACTCCCCACAGAGTGCCCGAGATCAGAATTGAACCTGGGTCACTGACACAAAGAGGCAATGTCTGTGTTATCACAGCAAACGGGCCCATATGGCATTCCAAACATTCTCATTCGTATTGTTAAACAGGTTACTTGTGATTGTATCACCACATATTGCTGGATATTCACAACGGACAATAGATCTTTATTTTAGAATCCACAATGTGTCCAATGCATTGCAAGTCTTTTCCAGAAAACCCACAGAAAATCATTTGCTTCAGGTTTAAACAGAAAGTCTGCAGATGCTGTGATTTGGGTAGATGCTGCGTGGCCTGCTGAGTTGCTCTGGCATAAGGTTGGCAGGGATAGGACTGTTGCTGTGATTGTTTGTTTTTTGTGTGAAGGGTTCGCTGCCTAAACAAGAGAGAGGACCCTTCCTCAAGGTTTGCTTCATGTTAGTTGCTGTAAGTTACTTTGTGAAGCTGGAAGCATTTCCTTCACATTACATGTGATGTCCAAGATCTGTCCGCAATACTGACAGCATGTTGGCCACCTGAGTTATTTATAATTTCCTGTATATTCTTTCCCATTTTTATTTTTTATCTTTATTTTCCTGTGGTGTCTAGTCATCCATGTTGTCAGTGTGTTTTAATGTCCCTGGAAAACTGCAGCAAGTAAGGCCTTCATTTTGTTCATACTGTATTTGTACGCATATAATGCACATGTTATGTGTGGTTTTTTTTACAAACCAGGTAACCCACTGTGCATTTGATGCATGTGCGCAGTGTATGAGAATTTTTTTTTCGACACGTTGAAAATAAAAGTGAACTTAATTGACCAGCCACTGGTTCTAAATTAAATTGTATTTTTTAATTGCTTTAATTTAAAATAACCATATAACATCTTAAATAACAAGTTTAAAAAGCTGGGCAACATGTTAAAGTTATATAAAAAAACAACTAAAAATATACCAATTAACCTCCAAACCACTGCACATTCTTGGAGGGTTGGAGGAGCCCAGAGCACCCAGGAGAACCCATTCAGACACCTGGGGGGAATGTACCAACTCCTAACAGACAGCAACAATTACTGGTCAGACAGCAACGGTCACCACCCATCTGTCTGTGTTCATCGTCTTCTTCACCCGTAACTCCTTTGAATCTTTCAAAGTCAGATTGTTCACTCTCTTCATTAAAATGCATTAGGACTGCTCTTCTATTACTGCCGTCGATGCTGACACGCCATCGCTGTCGCTGCTTTCATCATCAGTGGTGGAGTCACCATTATCGTTAGATGCCATGCCGGCTTTTCTGAATCCACTGCCGCTAGTTTCTGGCATTATCCCACGCTCTGGCAACCCACTCGCAAGCTTTGTGCAGGTTGCCCTTGTCAGCTGTCCGGCTGAGGTGAATTCATGTGGGTCGTTCTGCATTCATTCCCCCCCATTCTGATCTGATGAATGGATGATTGATGGAAATATCAAGTGGCTACGGTTTACGTTGTAATGTGGGCGCCAACAAAATTTATTGACTTTTGTGCTCTTTGAGCTGCCATGGAATCAAATGTGATTTACGATTTCTTTTGGGGGAAAAAAACTGCCTGTAACATCTTTCCACCCACATAACATTGGAGTCCATCCAACTTTTCTTGTTAAAATGAACAATCACAGTATTGTGGGATTTTTTTTCTTGTAACAATGTTACTCTTTTAAAATTAATAATTGGCTTCAATTTAGCACCCCTTGCAGCCAAGGACAACAGTAAAGCACAACCTTTCATTGTCCCAGTTGTGGTTGTGGCCACAGTTTTTGTTCCAGAGCAGCCACCATTCTTACAGCTGGGACGTCAAAGGCTGTTGGGTCTTCGTCCACGTTAATGATGTCCACAGGTGTGATTTTTAAGCTCGCATATTTCATTGGTGATGAAGTAGTGAAAATCAATGTTTATTTTTGTTCCCAATCTTCTGGACGTCAGTGACCTACAGTTCTTACCAACTATCCGTTTTGTTTCATTAATTTTGATATCCAGAGGAAACCCGCCTTGAACTCCAGGATGCCTCTTTCACGTGTCAACAGTTTTACTTTCATCCAAATGGCATCTGGAGATACAGCCTGATTTTGTTCTCTATGACTAAGAACCCACTCCTTCGAGTCAGACTCCAACTGAGGCCATTTAGCTTTCAGGCCACAACGTGCACGTTTTTGTGGATTCATCCTCTCAAGCTCACCTTTCTTTTTCCTCCATTCACGAATGGATGATCCACCAACAAAAAACTTTCTTGCTGCCACTCTGTTGTCAGTTTCTTCTGCTCTGGCAACAACTTTCAGTTTGAAATTAGCGGTGTAAGATTTGCGTTTGACTCCTTGCATTGTGAAAACAACTGGCACACTAGATCTCAAACGTAGCAAGCGCCTTTTCTTCTGATTAGGTGAGATCGAATGCAGGTGATAGCTATACAGGCTGAGAACATTGTGGGCGCATGGAAGAATGCGCCCAATTTAAAGCGAGTGTGGGAATGTAGTAACAGCAATAAAAGAAAGTGCATAATTTATAGTGAACATGAGAACTGGATATTTTGATCTTGGGAATATCTCTTTGACCTGAATGCCATGGTATTCTGAGAAACAGGATATTCTGGCTAGGGCACTGCACCTTATCAAAGTTAATTGGCCAGATCCTGAGGGAGGAGATTGACAAAACAAGGATTCTTTTAAAGAAAGGCTTTTAAAGTCATGACCGAATTAAAAGCTTGCTTAACTCTGAAGCCTGTCTTTGATTTATTTAATTGATACCTCTCCAAAGCTTGTTAATGTGTTGCAAGAGGTTCTCATCTATATCGTGGCCGATTAATACCTCTGGGGGAAGTTGAATGATTGTTAATTGTGGGAGATTAACTGGGACTATAGAATGTGTTTTGCCTCATGACCCATTAAAACACAAATTGCTCTTTTAAGTCAGAATGTAGAATACCATGTGCAAGCTATACGAAAATATTTCTACACAATTTTATGTGTGTTATATGCATGTGCGCAGTATATGAGTGAAAATATGGTACTTGCGTAGATGACAATAATCTCTTGTTCGCTTTCCTCTGCAAACCAAAGGACACTTCTGTCAAAGAGCACAGAAAGAACCGTCTTCACTTGTTGACAGATGAGTTGAACCATTCCCCCAGTTACAGCATCATTAAAACCTTCACTTGCTCAGGTGATTGTGACATCATTGGTCTTCCACCTCTCGCAGTCTTTGTTTACTGGCCACAGACCAGGACCTTCCACAGACCCTCTAAATGTTAACAGCCTCGTACTTCCTTGTGAAAACTGAATGTCAGCTCTGAATGGGTGCAATGTTTCGTAGGGCAGAGCTTTATTGGTGGGAAAAAAAAGGGTTGAAATGTTGGTCTGTGTGTTTTCAGGTACGCCAAAAGATTTAAGCCAGAAATATACTCTGTCCAAGTACATATACAACCTGATGAAACAGTGTTGCTCTGTACCACGGGGCATGCACATACGCACAGAGTGCATAATAATCACATATATACATAAAAATATAATTGTAACTAAATATATATAAATATTTTGCAACGATTGCCTTGGTTACAGGATACTTCATCAATCTCACAGTCTGCGGGAAGAAACTATTTCCCAGCCTGGCTGACCTGATTTTGATGCTCGTACACCTCCTCCTTGATGGTGAGGGGTCAAGGATCCTGAGTGATGGATGGAAAGGGTCCTCAATAATTATATGAGCTCTATCTACGCAATGGTCCCAGTGAACGTCATTATAACAGGAAAGGAAGGCCCCAGTGATCTTCTCGGCTGGTTTGATGATCCTCTGTATAGTCTTTCCAGTCTGATTCTTTACAGCATTTTAAATGATAAATTTATGTTTTCAGAAAATGAGTTTATTGAAACGTTCAAGGACATTTAAAGACAATGAAGTCTCCTTGAACTAAATTTGAAAAATGAGGTGCACCAGAATTGATACACCTTTGATATAATTGATCAATTCAGTGTAAACACATATGATAGTTGCTTTTAAAGCCTGCCGTACAGTGACAAACTGGCCATTAATGGAATATTGTGAGCAATTTTTAAAGAAGACATTCAAACCAAGTTAAAACCAACATTTTTTTTACTGTAAAAAGTGGTTTATTGGCAATTGTCCAGTTGTCTTCATCTGCTTGAAGTCATTCATTTATCTTGTAAAAGAATGTGCTCCAAATTAAAATATTTATATTTATATATGCTTGCCCTCAGCCAATGTCGAACATGAATCTATGGGTCACAGGCTACTTGTTGCAGTATTTTTTGGGGGTGTATAACTTGTATCTGTGTTGGCATATCACCTATTGCTGTAAAACCTAAATCATTTTGGAATGGAACATTTCCATTTTTCTCATTTTCCTGAAAGCAGCGACCTGACTACCCTTACAATCTGCATCATTTCAGTTCAATATCTCTTGAGCATTTTGCTGTGGAAAATCAGTGGAAAGAAATCAAATCTCATGTTGGTTCTTAACCTTGGCAGATTGAAATCTGTTGAAAGTCCACTTGTCCATGTAATGATATGATCATATGTACTGGTTGGCCCGCCCTCTGGGTGTCCTTCTACCTTGGCTCCTCCCTTAGTCCTGGCCCTGTGACCCCAGACCATAAAGGTCGAGTCCCCTCTCCTTCCCACTCATTCCTAGCCTTGGACCCGGGCCAGCAGTCTCTAGTACAATAAAGCCTATCATTCCCCTTAGCCTTTGTCTGTGTCATTAATGGGGCTACTGATACGCCCAACAATTTATTGCACTAGATTTTGGAGGTCTCCGGTAATGGAGAAATTGCTGCGCCCAGAACGGCTAGATGTTAACTCCCAAGTCCCAGGTGCTTCAGTGCTCTTCGAGCAGTGAATAAACTGCTTCAATAACTTCCTTGATGCTGCTGCTGAGGTGGTCGACTCCGACGAGAAGAAGTTAAAGATCCATCAGGCACGAGTCGGCCAGAGATCCTTCCTGATTATCCAAGGTAGTGTGACCTACAACGAGGTGATGGCTGAGCTACGGGCACTGTACAAGCCTAAAGTGAACATGGTATACTCCTGTTACCTGCTGGCATCCAGAAAACAGCAGCCTGGTAAGTCCACTGAAGAGTTCATCCGGTCCCTGGTCACACTGGGAAAAGACTGTTTGGGGGAATCCACGGCCAATATATCCCTAACCCAGTGCGTGGAAGAACTGATTCGAGACACCTGCGTGTCGGGTCTGAGGTCGGATTATATCCAGCAACGACTCCTCAAGGAGGACCCACTCCCACTCAAAAAGGCTATCAACTTAATCGGGACTTTATACTTGGCCCAGCGCCACGCGGTGTCGATTGCGGGCAGAAGCGGGCTATCTCCATATGTTCCACCATGAGAGCCTTCGGCCTGGGACTCTGTGTCGGGTGTTACCGACTTGACCACGGCTGCAATTACGCCAACAGCATCGTTGAGATGCAACTTCTGTGGGGAGTCCAAGCATTTGCGGCGCCTCTGGCCTGCGAGGGGGGCTATGTTTTCGGCTGTGGGAAAAGGGGCGATTACTAGAAGGTCTGCAGGTCCCAACTGCAGTCCGCAGCCCTGCAGCAGCACAGCGTGTGTTCCAGAGGAGCTTCTGGCGATGACCACGTGCGCGGTAAGGGGAGCGCCATCTTGTCGGCCATCGCACCCAACCTCAGCACCTTGGCCCACCACCCCGATGACGTCACTTCCAATTGCCATGACTCCACCTCTGCCGCCTTCTTCATCAAACACTGCGTGGTCAACATGGAGATCACCATCTTGGGGAGGCCTCCCCACTGACGACGACAATGAAGGGATGTCTATCCTGGCATCGGTCACTCTGAATCAAGCCAGCCCTCACCTGATCTTGAACTCCATGATGTGGATCGAGGTGAATGGGCATAAAACAAACTGCCTTTTCGATAGTGGCAGCACAGAAAGTTTCGTGCACCCAGACAGGGTCCAGAGACTCTCCCTCCCGGTCCAACCCATGACCGGGACAGTTTCAATGGCTGCAAGGGACCAACAGACCAGTATCTGGGGCTATTGAGTAGCGTCACTGAAGGTAGTGGGGGGGGGGGAAGAGTGTTATACCTATTCTGTATTGTTAATTATGCCTCGCCTCTGCACGCTGATCCTCCTGGGCCTTGACTTTCAGAGTCAGTTCAGAAGCGTGACGATGGCGTTCGGGAATTCCCAACCACCGCTGACTGCCCACAGCCACCTGTCCCCGGCACCGCCTTGTGGTCCCAACACTCAGCCACCGGCACAGTCCTGCGGGCTCAGTACCCAGTCTCCAGCACCATCTTGCAACCTCACCACTCTATGGGTGTCCCCCATCACTGTTCGCGAACCTCACCCCGGATTGTAAACCAATTGCCACCAAGGGTAGGCTCTATAGTTCAGAGGACATGCAGTTCATCGGGCTGAGGTTCAATGACTCCTGGCGGAGGGGATCATAGCCCCAAGCACCAGTCCCTGGAGGGCACAGGTCAGAGGTGCAGGAAAGCCCTGGATGGTAATTGATTATAGTCAGACCATCAACCGCTTCACCCAGTTGGATGCATACCCGCTACCCCGAATAGCCAACTTGGTCAATAAGGTCACTAAGTACAGGATCTTTTCAACCATTGACCTTAAGTCGGCCTACCACCAACTCCACCTCCGTCCAGCCGATCGAATCTATACAGGCTTCGAGGCGGACGGGAAACTTTTTCACTTCCTGCGGGTGCCTTTCGGGGTTACTAATGGTGTTTCTGCCTTTCAGAGAGTGATGGACTGGATGGGAGAGGAACATGGGCTGATAGCAATGCTCCCCTACTTCGACGATGTCACCATCTGCAGCCATGACCAACAGGACCACAACGCGAATCTCGCAAAGTTCTTGCGTAAGGCCAAGTCCCTCAACTTGACGTACAACAAGGACAAATGTGTGTTCAACACAGAGCGCCTGGCCCTTCTTAGATGCCCAGACCGCATGCAACCCCACATGGAGCTTCTCTGTCCCAAACACCCTGAAGGCACTTGTGAGGTGCCTGGGGTTGTTTTCATATTATACACAATGGGTGCCCATCTATGCCAATAAGGCCCACCCCCTAATTCATATGACCACCTTCCCATTATCGACAGAGGCCCAGGCTGCTTTTGAACAAATTAGAAGAGACATCGCTAAGGCCACGATGTATGCCGTGGATGAATCCGTCCCCTTTCAGGTGGAGAGCGACGCCTCTGATGTTGCACTGGCTGCCACATTAAACCAGCCAGGCAGGCTGGTAGCAGTTTTTTCCCCGCACCCTGCACGGTCCCAAATTCCGGCATTCCTCCGTCGAGAAGGAGGGTCAAGCTATCGTTGAGGCGGTGTGCCACTGGCGACACTACCTTGCCGGTAAGAGATTTGCCCTGTTGACTGACCAGAGGGTGGTGGCATTCATGTTCAGTGCCAAACAATGGGGTAAAATCAAGAACAACAAGATTCTGAGGTGGAGGATTGAATTGTCCACCTACAACTATACAACTATAATATCTTGTACTGGCCGGGTATGCTCAATGACCCCCTGGATGCCCTATCCCAAGGGACGTGCGCCAGCGTGAATCTCGACCATCTCCAGATCCTGCACGATCACCTATGTCACCCTGGAGTCACGAGGTTGTACCATTTCATCAAAACACGAAACCTCCTGTACTCCATAGAGGATGTCCGGTCCATGACCAGACGTTGCCGAATCTGTGACGAGTGTAAACCTCAGTTCTACTGTCCAGAAAAGGCACACCTCATCAAGGCCACCCGCGCTTCAAACAACTCAGCATCGATTTCAAGGGCCCCCTCCCAACCACAAATAGGAATGCCTACTTCCTGACGGTGGTGGAAGAATTTTCCAGGTTCCCCTTTGCAATTCCCTGCCCAGATATGACCTTAATCATGGTCATCAAGGCCCTGAACAGTATTATCACTCTGTTCGGGTACCCCGACTATATTTGTAGTGACCGGGGGACCTCGTTCATGAGTGAGGAGCTGCGACAGTACTTTTTGACCAGAGACATAGCCACCAGTAGGACCACCAGCTATAACCCCAGAGGTAATGGTCAGGTGGAAAGGGAGAATGGCACTGTCTGGAAGGCCCTTAGATCCAAAAATTTACCAGTGTCCCATATTTTGCCAGAAGCCCTCCATGCTATCCAGTTGTTACTCTTCACCGCAACTAACACCACCCCACATGAATGCCTCTTTGCTTTTCCTAGGAGATCAGCGAATGGTTCCTCCATCCCTCCCTGGCTGACAACCCCAGGCCCAGTTCTGCTTCGGAAGCACATCAGGGGCCATAAGACAGACCCACTATTGAAGCGGTGCACCTCGAATATGCAAACCCTCAATATGCATTTGTGAGGTACCCAGATGGCCACGAGGACACTGTGCCAATACGAGACATGGAAAGGGCTGGAGACCCTGAGACCGCTTTGCTGGCTACTGACCACGCCACAGACCCTATCGTGCTGCATCAGAGCATGACCCTGGAGCCTGAGCTGCCTGCCTTGCAGCTGGACGTCCAGGCATCTATCTTCCATGCAGCAGCAGAGGACCCCCCAGCACTCTGGGAGTCCACCGCTGGCACCCCTTCGCAGACAATCCCTGCAGTGGTTGTTTCCCCGTTGGTCCCCTCTCCGGAGGAGCACCGTACAGACACGCCAGTCCCACAGCGGTCTGGCAGATAGAGGAGGCCACCTGTGTGGCTCAACCTCAAGCTGGTGGGGATGTCTATTTCTCCCGCTCCTTGTATGATGTGATGAGACAGCGGCTGTTGTTAAAATTGTTGCTGTTATCATCCCTGGTTGTTGGTTGTTTTCTGGTGGGTTCCATTTTTTAAAAGTGGGGTGAATGTAGTGATAAGATTGTAGGTACTGGCTGGCCCTCCCTCCGGGTGTCCTTCTACCTTGGCTCCTCCCTTAGTCCTGCGCATGTGACCCCGGGCCATAAAGGTTGTCCCCTCTCCTTCCCACTCATTCCTAGCCTTGGACCTGGGCCAGCAGTCTCTAGTACAATAAAGCCTATTGTTCCCCCTCAGTCTTTGTCTGTGTCATTATTGGGGCTACTGATAGCACCCAACAGTCCACTGCTAGGGTGTGGGCAACCTCCTGAATTTGGGGCAATAAGTTTCTCCACACATTTCTGTGTTCACTTTATCCCAGCCCTGTCGGATCAGGAAATGTGTGCTGTTCAAGAATAGCATCTGGTGGAGTCTAAATTCCATGTGGAAAATGGATGATCTATCCCTCGAGCTTTTACCAATGTGTTTTAGTCAATAAGAGTCTTCACGAATGCTGAGCCAGTTTTGCCACTAGGCAGCCAGTGTGCTCACTGTCACCTCCTGCACCATCGATCACCCAATAGGCAACTCAGGAACTCGGCAGGGAAGCCCAGGGCATTCAGCTGCCAGTCACAGAAATGGGCAGCTCCTTGATCCCTGAGACCATGCTCTGCAAGAAGCAATGATGGAACTGTGCCAAAGTGAAAAGGCCTGAAGACGCAATGTTGAAAAGTGCTTTATAATTAATTCTGAACTGAGAATTTAAGATCTTCAAGCAAGACTAAAATGATGCTGAACTTTTAAAGATTGATTTTTCAGAGTGGACTTTAATTATATACACACACACATTGATTTACATTTGTGTATAGTGGGGTTAAGTTTAGAGTTGAGTAAGTTTAGAGATAAGTAAGGAATGTGATGATGTTAATCGTTTAATTTAAAAAACTATTATTTTGAATTTACCATTGCTGTTCCTGTGTTAGTGCCAACAAAGTCCCTTTGGTCCCAAACAAAATTTAAAAGGGTTGTTAGTTCCTAACATATTTGATGCCTCATCTCATCTCGCTTGAGTGAGAGGTCCTGGGATAAAAACCAAAGATTTGAGCTTTAATGAGAGCTTATTTGATCGATTAAATATTCGATTTGTTTGGTTAAAAATCTTTTTGAAAGCTAATTAAAAGGGTTATTGTGTGTGTGGATAAACAACAGCAATGGGCTTTGGTAAATGTTTGGCAACACCAATCTGTGTGAATTTGAAACTGGAGATGGTCAGGTTCTGCAGAATTTACAGATGAGAATGTTTTAAACCCCAAAGCTAAGTGTGGGCTAAGTGAAACGTTCCAAACTTGCTCAGGTTTTGCAAAAAAAGTGCAGATGAGTGTGTTTTGAAAACAAAATTTGTGGGTGGGCGAAGTGAAATTGTCCAAATGGATATTTAAAAAGTTTTTGGAATCACCAAACTTTTCAGATCTGAAAAAGGTGAGAAAGGAGGAGTTGTTGCATATTGGGAAGGAATTGAAACTTACGGAGGGAAAAGTGTCGATGAAAAAAGTAGTGATTCAGAAAATTATGGCTGACTACGATGTAAAAGAGGGTATTTTTTTAATGAGAAAGAGTTAAAACAGTTTTTTTAACTATTCAAGAATCTTGAATAGTAACTACAGCTGACAGAGCAGGAGCTAGAGAGAGAGGAACACAAGTTGGAGGGAGACAGAGAAATGGAGGGTGGATGAAGGAAGAGAAAGTTAGGAGAGAGAGATGTTCACACTTACAGGAAGCTGAAAGGCAGAGGCAGTTTAAGGTTGAGTTAGAAAAACTTAGAGCTGAGGGATCCAGGGAAAAAAAAAGAATTTGAGAGAGAAATTGAGATTTTGAAAAATTCACTTAAAGTTATAATATGTTAAATCCAGAACTTAAATTAAAGCCAAGCAAAATGTTTCAAAGGGACAAAATTCTGCTGTGTTGGCAGACAATGATCACAATGTGAAATTTGTGCCCAAAATACCTTTTCTGAAGGGTAACAGGAAGTACCAAAATAAGGTAAAAATAAATGGTGCAAACCTTTTGGTTCATTTTGTAACGTGTGGTAGCTCATTGTTTCTTCTTGAAGAGAAAGAGAGCGCGTGAACCAATGGCAGCAGAAGCTTGTGTTAAAAGAGTTGAAAAACAGCTAAGCCAGAAAGGGTTTGGAATTGTCGGTAAAATGAAGAAGGAATGCAAACCTTTTATGTCAAAAGATAAGGTCTCTACAGTAAAATATCCAAATGTGGGGGAAAGCTGTGCATCCAAAGCTGAATGTTGTTTAAAAATCTCGCCAGCGATGAAAATACTGGGCAGATTGATTGACAGAAAGTTTGCAAGATCCAGCAGCAGAAAGAAGCAGACGGTCAGGTCCAGAAGGAAACAGGCCGTGAGATGAAACAAACAAGCTGTCAGGTGCGGAAGCCAAGGGATTGTGAGATCAAAGAGATAAACTGTGAATCACCAGTCATTTTAAATATTTCTTTGTTAAGTCAGATTTCTGATTTTTAAACTTGAAAGTCATGGCAGTGAAGACAGTGATGTCCAGAATGGTTTAAAAGTCTGTGGCAGTGCAAAGGATTTGTCGGATTCCAGATCAAAATTGATAGAAAAGCAAAGTGTAGATAGTGATCTTGTTGCAGGGGAGAGAAAGCACACTCTTGTGAGGGAATTTTAATAGTGCCAGTAGGATATTGTTTCAAAGGAGATTGATTAATGAGAGAATATAGGTTACGTGAGATTATTGCTAATGAAGAACAGGTAGGGGTTCATCAAGATGTAGTTCCTAGCGTCTCTAGAGATGAGATTATGAACACAGCTCTTGAAAATTTTTTAAATGGGTGCCTTGGGGTGAAGGAAAGGACCTGCAAAATTATGAAACAATTTTACTGGCCCAATTTAAAAAAAAGATGTTAAGAGATTTTGTAAGACTTGTCGAGTTGCAAGGAAACTGAATGAAAGTCCCACAGTGGTTCCTTTAAAATCAGTTTTTGGAGAACTTTTTCCCTAAATTGTTGGTCCAATGCCCAACACAGAAACTGGGGAAATAAATGTTGACCATGATGTTGTTGATGTTTACAGGAGCATATAGCCATTTACGGAGCGGAAACAGGCCATGTTGGCCTTTCGAGTCCGCACCGGTTCACTGATTTTGTGCGCCCTCTTCAGGCATTGGTCCCAGTAGATCTTCATTCAATAACAATGCCTCGTGCAAAAATTCTCTTACAGTCTTGACATATTGTGGAACTTCACTTATGAAAGCAAAAACTTTGTCTGGGGCTCTAGAAAAAATTCTCCATTCATTTGGCCTGCCATTGGATCAGGGAAAAGATTTTATGTCAGGTGTATTTCAGTAGTTAGTTTATAAACTGGGAGCTGAGCAAACTGCTTTGTCTGTACAACACCCAGAATCTCAGGGAGATTTGGAGACGTTGCATTCAACTTCGAAAACAATGATGATAACTTATTGATGCGAGAATGAAAAGAATTGGGATGAGAGTGTTCATTTAAGGGAACATGAGGTGAGGAAACCTTTAATGTTGGTAAAAGAACATTGGGTTAATGTGGATTGTGACAGAGTATATAGATATGTTTTTGGGAGATAAATTGGGAAAGGTTTGTTTGAATAGGATACATACAAATACTTTAATTTGAAATACTGGAGCTGTGCCCATTGCTAGACCTATCGGGGCCACAGAGCTTTTACAAGAGCTTTGAAGAGTGCTCAAGAGACTTCACTAATGGATTGTTGATTACAAAAGGCATCAGATGAAAGATCTTGCCCGAGCTGCAGATTGTCTGGAGGAGAAATTGCTGTTCTAGGAGGGTCATGTGGTTTTTCAAACAGAAAGAGTCAAATAGGCTTTCTGTGTGTGTGTGTGTGTGTGTGTGAGAGAGAGAGAGAGACACACACACACACAAACACACACAGATCTTGTACAGTGTTACAGCCAGCAGAAGTAGCTGGGACTGGAACAGGACAAGCTGGCAAGCTATGGAAAGCCAATTTGTAAGACAGCCTTGTCAAAGCCTTTGTGGTTCATGCAAGAGGAGAGGATTGGCTGTCTATTGTTTCACTTGGTATAAGAGAAACAAAAAAGAACTCTGTGGTGACCTGAAAGAAAGAGGTTATCATCTGGAGAACCCTGAAGGGACAAGTTACGTCAGCAAGACACTGGAGTGACTGATGGAAGTACATCAGTTGTGGATGTCCTGGAACAACAAATCTCTCTCTGAAAGCCAACAAGAACCTTCCTGAATGGTAACCATTTACCTTTCAAGCACCAAAGCCTGGTGAACTTTATAAATGTTAAATTCTGTGCACAGTATCAGAATTGCCTACAACCAGTGAACTTTATAGAGATAAATTAAAGTTTGATTTTATTTTCATGTTTAAAGATAATTAAAAGCAACTTTTGTTTAAGTAACCATTTGTCTTGGTGAATATCTATTGCTGCTTGGATTTAGGGTCCTCTGGGCTCATAACAGGATGAACAACTGAATTAGTTTAATTATGTTTCAAAGTTTAAAGATCAGTGGGAAAAAAAAATTTAAGGTAGCTGAAGCAAATTTAAAAGTGGCTCAAGACAAAATGAATATTTGGAATGACAGAAAAGCAAAACAGAAGTTTTAAGCTAGGAGATAAAGTGTTAATTCTGCTCTCAACAATGTCTAATTATCTTAGCGCAGGATTTTCTGGACACTGAGATAACATCGAAGGTAAATAAAGCTAACTGCATAGTTAAAATTCTCAAGAGGAGATGTGACAACTCACATAGACATTTGAAAGCCAATTTTAATGTTAATTTAGCGAAGAGTGAATTTTGTCATGCTCAAGTGAGTTATCTTGGTTATGCAATGCCAAGGAAAATTGGAGCATGTTCAGGTTAAAATTCAGATAATTTCTGAATTTCCTATATCCATTGTTAGGAGATTTTTAGGAATGGTTGGATATTACAGGAAATTCTGTAAAAAAACTTTGTTGACATTTCTCTTCTCTTGACTAATATTCTAAAGTTTGTTTGGACAGCCATGTGACAGAAAGCATTTGACAAACTGAAACTCATGTCATTGAACCTGGGCTTAAAATCCAGCTGGTGCAGAATTATTGGAGGAAAAAAAATGACCATGATGGTGTTGAAAACCCAGTGGCTTATATATCTAAGAAATTCAATAAACCCTCGAAAGAGTTATGCTGCTATTGGAAAATAATGATTGTCTCTGATATTACCGTTGCAACATTTTGAAGTATATGTTTGCACTGCTGTGGGATAGAGCATTGTTTACATTGGCCATAATTGCTGAGTAAGATTAAAAATAAGTAGAGATGATTATTGAACTGGAGTTTAATTTTGCAAGAATATGACTTGGATATAAGACATTATAATGACATTATGAGAGAGTGTAATTGCTGATATAGATGTTGAATTTATCTATTTCTGCTCTATTTGTTTATATTACATTGTCTAAGGCTGTGAAATTGATTTAAAAACAAATGGGAGATTGCTGTTTAAAATGTTGACCTTCGAGATGTTCAAAATTTTCTCCAAGGGAAAGACGTGTAACGGATATGTGTTATATTTTAATTTAATGTTAAACTGTATTTCTTTTATAACAATGTCTTAGTCAAATAAATTATAGAGTTAAAATATTGTATCTGTATTCTTAGTAGGTTAGCTGTGGGCTGGAACAGGGGCACACACAGGTCACAGCACATTTGTAGAGAACCATTGTTTTCAGAGAAGAGTGTTCATTCTCTAAGTCGAAGTGTCTTGGACAGACAGAGCTAATGGAATTCAAGTGGGTCTTAATTATTCAAGAACTGCTAAGGAAGTCATCTGTTTTTAATCAAAGCCACTTAAGCCTCTTGAACAGAGATGAGGTTGTTATGGATATGGAATGATTTTGAAAAAGGATCTGAATTTTGGTAAAAATAAAGCTGATGGTTGTGTGGTTTCCAAGAACTGACACTCACCTCAGTGATGATGTAATGGTCACATGATTTGGAGAAATATATTACCAAATTCAGACATTTTGAGTTTCAGTTTTGGAAGAGTTCAGTTTGGAGACTACAGAAGTCAAAATCCCTGTGACACAGGGGTTGAAAACTTGTGAAAGACAGGGTTGGGTTACAGTAACCGGAATTGGTGTGTTATTCCTGGAAGAAGTGGAACACAGAATCAGTGGCTTTTGAAATAAGGAAGACCACTTTGCTGTCTCTTTGGTAAAGAGGACAGATTTCTACTGGGTCTACTTTTGTATGGCCATTTCATTTAACCTTTGTATGGGTTTGAGAATTCATCATGGGGTAAAAAAATAACCACATTATGAGTAAAAGGGCCTGAAGATATGATGTTTAGAAATGGTTTATAATTATTTCTGGACTGAGAATTTAAGACCTTCAACCAAGACTAAAATGATGCTCAACTTTTAAAGATTGACTTTTCATAGTGGGACTTTAATTATACATACAATCACACACATAGGTTTACATTTGTTCATAGAGGGATTAAGTTTAGAGTTAAGTAAGTTTAGAGATAAGTAAGAAATTTTATGATGTTAATTGTTTAATTTAAAAACCATTATTTTGAATTTACCATTGTCTGGTGAATTTACCATTGCTGTTCCTGTGTTAGTGCTAACAAAGTCCCTTTAGTCCAAAAAAATAATTAAAAGGTTGTTCGTTCATAACACAGGTTCATCACAAGCTTTGGCCTCCCAAACACTGATGAGATCTATGTGTAACACTGTAACTAACATCATGAAGGGCCAATATCACCTTGGTTACAGGCTCTCTCACTGTGACCTTTGGGCAGAAGGTACAGAAGCCTGAAGACCAGCACCTCTGCATTCAAGAAGTTTCTTTCCAACAACTATCAGACTCTTGAACCTTCCCTTGTTCCTCCATTCAGGGACTGGGCACATTTGCAGCACAACTCTTTTTTTCTGAGACAATGGTAGCTGTGAGTATTTATTATCTATCTTTCATATACATGATCTTTTTAATGTAATTTAACATATTGTGGCGGCTCACCACAAGGCAGGTGAACCGGCCCCACTTGTAAGACACGCGGCGGGGCAGCTGGCCAAAATGGCGACGTCAGGTGTTTCCCTTTCAGCATGGGGCTCAGAAATCCACGCTGGTGCACCACGTGACACCCAGGTGACGTCAGTGCCCTCCTGTGTGGTTCTCAGCCAGGTCCAGTATAAGTGCAGCCCAGCAGCCTGCAATAAACTAGTCTGCTCACTGAGCTCAATCTGTCTGGTTGTGTGTGTTATTGCAGGAGCAGAGTAGCCACCACTACAGTTGTTGACCCCGACTGGTTCAAACGTCTTTGAACCCATTATGAGCGATCCTGGGATCAGTGCTATAGCCATAAAGCTGCCTGAATTCTGTTTTCAGGAGTTGGAGACCTGGTTCGGCCACATGGAGGCCCAGTTTCACCTCCACCAGATTTCATCCGACACAACCAAATTCTACCATGTGGTCTCTGCCCTGGACCAGGCCACCGCCAGATGCGTGCTGCACCTTGTTCAGCACCCACCCGCCGAGGACAAGTACGACACCATCAAGTGAGTATTTACCGGGTCCCTCGGACTATCGAGACACCAGCGGGCCGCTTGGGTGCTGAACCTTGACGCCCTGGGAGACGGGTCCCTGATGGAACTGATGGATGAGATACTCGTGCTCATGGGTGAGCACACCAATTGCCCACTTTTCAAGCGCATCTTCCTAGAACTATGCCTGGGGACATCTGCCCACTGCTGGTTCAGGAGACCTTCAATGACCCGAGTAAGGTCACCCAGAAGGCCCAAGAGCTATGGCTCACACAATTCTTGGAAGACTCAGTGGTCCAGTAGGTCATGAGGCACGGGCACGACCACGCCAAGCCCACCTCTAGTGCTGCTGTAGAGCACCCAACCCCTGCAGGGGCCCCAAAGACCATTACTAAGGCCACAGCATCTGCTTCAGGCCTCTGCTTCTACCACCAGCGCTGGGGAGCCAAGACTCGGAAGTGTCGTCAGCCCTGCTCGTTGCAGGGAAATGAGCAGGCTGGCTGCTGTTAATGGCTGCGGTGGCTGACCAAAGACACAGCCTTCTCTACCTGCGGGACTTAGTCAGCGGCCGGCAGTTCCTCATTGACACTGGAGCCCAGATCAGCATCATCCCGGCCATGGCCATCGAATCCAGAAACCGACCTCATGGACTTCCCCTCCGTGCGGCCAATGCAACAGTAATCCATCCATATGGAGACAAGAAAGTCCACTTCCAGATCGACCAACGGAATTTTGCGTGGAAGTTCACCGTCTCGTCCCTCCCGACTGCCATCCTGGGTGCATATTTCCTCCTCACACACGAGCTTCTGGTGGACATTCGAGATAGGCACCAGGCCATTTGCCTCGATGCCTCCCACTTGGAGCAACGATGGCTATGATCAGTTCCAGCAGATCCTGGACGAGTTCCCAACACTCCTCAAGCAAAAGTTCTCCACTGCCTCACCGCGCCACAGGGTGTTCCACCACATCCCCACCCAGGGCCCGCTGGTTCACGCCAAGGCATGCCAGTTCCCGCCTAACAAGCTCCAGGTAGCGAAGGAGGAGTTTTCGCACCTGTTGGAGCTGGGGATCATTCGGTGGTCCGACAGCCCATGGGCCTCGCCGCTCCACCTGGTCCCGAAAGCCTCCGGAGGCTGGCATCCCTGTGGAGACAATCGATGGCTCAACGAGGCAATCGTTCCTGACCATTACCCCATCCCTCACATCCAAGATTTTACAGCCAACCTGCATGGTGTGAGGGTTTTCTCCAAAGTTGACCTGGTGCTCGGATATCACCAGATGCACCCTGAGGACATACCCAAGATGGCTATCATCACCCCCTTTGGCTTGTTTGAATTCCTGCGCATGCCATTCAGGCTCAAGAACACCGCTCAGACCTTTCAGTGCCTCATGGACTCTGTGGGCAGGGACTTGGATTTCATCTTTATTTATTTGGGCCACATCCTCGTCACCAGCAAGGATCGGGAGTACAGGAGTTTAAGCACGTCCGGGAATGGTTCAGCCACATTCACGTGGACATTGTCAGGCCTTTACCCGTTTCCTGGGGCAACCGTTACCTGTTTACAGTGGTGGACCGCTCCACTCGCTGGCCCGAGGCAATCCCAATGCCAGACACCTCCACCAACTCCTGCTCCCGAGCACTGTTGCATGGTTGATTCACCCGTTTTGGCATCCCGGTTCACCTAACCAGCGATCGGGGCATCCAGTTCACATCTGCGCTCTGGGCACAACTCGCCAACAGGTTGGGGATCCAGCTACACTGCACAGGCCTGGCATGGCACCCACCCGTCTCACATTCCCGGTGAACTGCTTTCCACGGAGTACATTTTCTTTCGGCTGGGCCCGACCGCGGCACCTCTGCAGCGACTTTACGAGGGGCTGTACAGGGTTGTACAGCATTCCAGCTCAACATTCACACTGGACATAGGTGGCAGGTGGGAGCTGTTTACCATGGACAGGCTGAAGCCAGCGCACCTCGATCCCACTGAGCCTGTGGTCGTTGCCCAGCCCAAGAAGTGAGGCCGCTGGCAATAAAAGACATTGGTGCCAGTTCTGGGGTGGGGGGGGGCTGTGTGGCTGCTCACCACAAGGCAGGCAAACCGGCCCCGCTTGTAAGCCATGTGGCAGGGCATCCAGCCAAAATGGCACCATCGGGTGTTTCACTTCCTTCCAGCATGGGGCTCAGAAATCCGCGCTAGGGGACCACATGACTCACTCCAGCGCGGTTCTCAACCAGGTCCGGTTTGGGAGTATAAGTGCAGCCCTGCAATAAACTAGTCTACTCACTGAGGTCAACCCATCTGGTTGTGTGTGCTATTGTAGGAGCAGAGTAGCCACCGCTGTAATATTGTATGACTACAGGTATTTTTTATGAAGTTCCTGTTTGGCTGCAGGAAGTAAAAGTTTTGGTGCACATGTACATTGGACAATGCGTATGACAATAAACTCATTCTCATTAATGAAGAACCTGAGTTCTCCATTAGTTTATATTGCGTGGGGTGACAGTTCATGTTATATTTTTTTATTTTACATGGACATGTTTTATAGGAGATAAATTGTGGCAGGTTTTTTTTTAGTGTAGGTCATATACAAACACTTCACAACACAGATCTCATTTAAAATGCCAGAGCTCTGCTCAAGCCAGACAGTCCAGGCTCTGGGTGCCTTTGCAAAAACTTTGAAGAATGCCTATAAGGACTTCACAAGTAGGTGTTAATTGGGCACGCTATGGAGTAATGGATTATTGTTTTGGAAAGCAATAGATGAACGAACTCAGAAGATTAGGTTTGGAGCCACAGTCTGTCTGAGTGCAGTTGGCTGTTCTAAGAGAGTCATATGGTTTTCTCTGAGAGAGAGAATTCAGTTCGACAGTTCAGCAGCAGCTGGGACTGGAACAGGACATTTTGAAGACAGGTTGTGAGCTCTTAGTTCAGCCTGGTCAAAGCCCTTGTGGTCCATACAGGAGGAGAGGATTGGCTGTATAAGGTTTCACTTGAAATAAGAGAAACAAAAAGGAAATCTGTGGTGACCTGAATGAAAGAGGTTATCATCTGGAGAACCCTGATGGGGTAAGTTTCTTTGGCATGACACTGAAGTGGCTGATTTGAAGAAATCAGTTGTGGGTGTCCAATAAGCAACAAATCTCTCTCTGAAAACTGACAAGAATCTTCCTGAGCGGTAACCATTTACCTTTCACGCACCAAAGCCTGGTAAACTGCATAAATGTTAAACTCTGTGCACAGTATCAGAATTGCCTGCAACCAGTGAACTTGGAGGAATGAGAAGTGAGATTAAACTGTGAACCTAAGAACTTTTCTGAACTTATACACACACATTACACACATGTGCGCTTAGAATTATAATTAGAAGGGAGTTAAGTTAATAGTAATAAGTTAAAGTTTGATCCTGTTTCCATTTTTAAAGATAATTAAAAGCAACTCTTGTTTAACTAACCATTTGTCTTGGTGAATTTCTATTGCTGCTGGGTTTTGGGGTCCTCTGGGCTCATAACGGGTGGAAATATTTTTTTTGTTTGTTTGAGGCTGACATGACAATGGGTGATGGAACCAAAGGGAAGTGGAGGTGATGCCCACCTTTTTATTCAGCCTGTTTTATTTTTCTTCTTCCTGACAAAGAGCTCAGGCCTGAAATGCTGGTTCCCCTTTCCTTCATGAAAATGCTGTGAGACTTGCTGAGTTACTCCTGCACATTTGTGTGTTTCATGATGACTTAACAGGATGGGGTGGGTGTTGGCAGGCCACAAAGTTCCTTGATAGCAGAAGCTGAGGTTGGGGAAGCCAGGAAGGGGGAGTGGGGGAGATGGGGGCGAAATGACAGGAACGCGATAACTGAAGGTTAAGGTGAACTCTCTGCTTCAGGGTAAGGGGAGGAGGATGGAAGACTGCGCTAGACGAGAGATGGAGGGGATGTGATTGAGCAGGAAGTTAACTGGGAGCTCCAAGGTGTGGGGCAACTTGGCTCTGAATACATGCCCCTCACAACAGCTCCCATCTACAATGTCCCCTCCCCCAACACAACCCAACAAAAGAAGCAACTACTTTCCCATCCCGCTCTTGTTCCTGCTCCTCAGCCACTGTACTAATCCTCGTTTACTTCCCACCTGACCAATCCATTCCTGAGCTCTCTCTTTAAATGGATGTGGCATGTGTGACAATCAAGAGGGATTCAAGATGTCATCAGCTTGTGACAAGCAAGTTTGAGAACTCTGAGTCGGTTCCGAGCTGCAACAAAAGTGTTGGCAGTACCCTGAGAAAAGGCCGTCTGTTGTGTTACAGAACAATGCTTGGCATCCCATACACCTTTGTTCTGAATACATATTGAAGTGCGTTTTATATATGGAACTGTTTGTTATGCCACATTTATCAGCCAGAATTTTATGATGGTGTAGTGGCTGCTTCCGGCAGAAATGAAGTACACCCACACAGCACAAGGGTGAACCAGTAGCTGAACTTTATTTGAATCTCCCGTGCTGCTTCATGGGGATGACCCACCTCCTGTCTGGAGTGTGCCAGTCTAAGGGGGTGACGTCAGCGCGTCGTGGAGTCACTGCCTTTCCAGTGACACACAGGCAGGAAGTGGCGGAATCTCCCGGGCAGCAC
Organism: Narcine bancroftii; assembly: GCF_036971445.1. NCBI lineage: Eukaryota > Metazoa > Chordata > Chondrichthyes > Torpediniformes > Narcinidae > Narcine > Narcine bancroftii. The sequence continues at coordinate 66,461,377 of NC_091474.1, read as the reverse complement.
GTGCTGTCAAGCCCGGGCTTCTCCTGAGAAGGAAGGGGGTGGGGGGGCCTGCACCATCTTGTCTCAACCGACCGGGGTGGCGGTTCGACCCGCTACAAAGGGTAAATTTTGTGGTACATAAAAATTACAGTGCAGTACAGGTCCTTCACCATACAATGTTGTACCAACCAAATAAACCCACTGAGAAAACGAAACCTTCCCGAGTTCATAACCCTCTATGTCAACCTTGTTCTTAACCTATTTTGGTCTAAGGCCCACCTGGCTTCCAGCCTAACATTCATAGACCACTTGTGCTAATGACTGGGCAATATTTTCAAGCCGAAGGCAGCTCTGGTAAGAAACGCATCTTTATCTGAAGTACTGTATTTAAAAATATTTTAAAGACCCGCATGGAAACCAGCTGTGGTTCACCAGTGGGCAATGACCCACTAGTTGAGAACCACAGCTCCTTGAGAAGGGCTCAAAGGCCCGGAATGTCTTTACCTCCTCTGGACACTGTGAGACCTGCTGAGTTCCTCCACAATTTCTGTGCTTTTATTCTGATCACAGCATCTGCAGACTTTCGTTTTTCACTTCATCCATCCATGTACCTGTCCAAGAGTTTTCTTAAATGTCCCTATTTTACCAGCCTCCACCACCACTACCCTTGGCAATGCATTCCGGGCGCCCACTACTGTGTTTTTAAAAAATTATCCCTGATGCCCCTACTTTGTTCATGTATGTCCTCTGGTGTTTGCTATTCTCACCTTAGGAAAAAGGTGCTGGCTGTCCACCCTATCTATACCTCTCGTAGACCTCTTTTAAATCACCTCTTATCCTTCTTCCCTCCTGATCTTTCTTTTGGCTTTCTGTCTCAAACCTGGAATAAGGGCTATGTGTTATTTGGAGATGTGCAGAAGATCGTCTCGCTTCAAAGCAGGAATGAGAAGACTGTGCCCAACATGAAGAAGCACTGAGTGATCCAAGTTGGACAGAGCTCGAAAGGGAGACGAGGTGATGGAGGAGCGACAGGCTGGATGAAGTGTGTGGACATGCTTACTGGAACTACAAGCATCACTTCAAATTCGATCCTCCCTGGCCATTGAGGAGGTGACACAGTGAAATTTGGCTACAGAGGTTCAGAGACAGCAGGAAGTGTCTTCTGACACTCCTCAACCATTCAAAGTGGCTGATGCTTCTGCCTCGGTCCTTTTGTCCCATCGTACTGGCCGCAACCAGCGGCCATACTTTGTGAGGTGTCTGAGAAGATACGATATGTCACCCACAGATTCTTGAAAACATCTACAGGTGTACCATGGAGAACATTCTGGCCGGTGGCATCAACTTTTAGGACAAGAATAAACTCAGCCTGCGACATCACAGGCACCAGACTTCACTCCATCGAGGACACCTACATGAGGTGGTGTCTTAAAAAAGCAGCCTCAATCCTCAAATACCCCCACCACCCAGGCCGTGCCCCCTTCCCTCTGCTGCCATCGGGGAAAAGGTACAGGAGCCTAAAGACGAGCACTAAGCGGCACAAGGACAGCGTTCTTCCCTGCTGCCATCAGATTCCTGAATAATCAATGAATCAAAGGCACGGCCTTACTTTTTGTGCACTTTTATTTATTGCTGTAAAAGTTGTTTTGCTGTTCGCAAAACACCAAATGTTGTGACTTGTTCATGACAATAAATCCTGCTTCTGATGAGAAGATGTACACATGGACCCGGCCATCAACCACCCACTCAACATGTTCGAGAAAACCAAGCTACTGTGGCACTGCAGGCAGTGAGCGCACCTAAAAGCCAGCAGACCACGCAGTGGCACTGGCCCTAGCAAGCGAACCAGCGGACAAATTGCAAGGGCAGCGTAAGGGCCCCGCTGCACAGCCAACAGACAGGGACAGCGCACGGGGAAGAAGGGATTGTCATACAAGAAGATACCCACGCGTGGAAAACACGCTTTGGTATGCGGGTGGTTACGTCAGCGATTGGGGCAAACGACGGGAATGCGAGAGGTATAAAAGTCAGGCTTGAGGTGCAATAAACTCAGAGCTTAACCTGACTACACTTGTGAGTGTGTCATTCTTTCGAGTAGCGTGTGGCTGCAATTGGAGACCCCGATGGTTTAGGCAACATCTAGACCCAACGATGAGCGAACAGGCAGCAATCAACGCAGTTGCTCTCAAGCTACCATCCTTCTGGATGAATTAGCCACGCGTGTGGTTTGACCAGGCCGAGGCACAGTTCCAGATCTGGCAGATCACAGCAGAGTCCACCTGGTACCATATGGTGAAGGCCTTGGACCAGGACATGGCAAGCCGGGTGGTCAACTTCATCCAGGATCCCCATCGGAAGGTGCATACGCCACTTTCAAGGACTTGCTGATAGAGACCTTCAGGCTCTCATGCCATGAGAGAGAGGCATGTCTGCTCCACCTGGATGGGCTAGGGGACAGGGCCCCGTCAGCTCTCATGAATGAGATGCTGGCCATCCTGGACAAACATGAGCCCCGCATCACATTTGAGCAGGCATTCCTGGAACAACTGCCCAAGGACATCCAACTGCTCCTGGTTGATGAAGATTTCAGATACCCCCAGGAAGTCGCAGCACAAGTGGACGTCCTGCAGAAACAGAAGAGAGAGTGCTCGGTGTGCGTCGGGCTTGTCACTAAACCCAACAGCCAGATTCATGTAGACCCGCCAAGAAAACGGCAGCCCCACAGAGGAGGGGATCCCAATGACCAGTGGTGATTCTACCACCAGAGATGGGGTGCCGGAGCCCGCCATGCACGTTTCAGGGAAATGCCGGGGCCAGCCGCTGCTAATGGCCATGGCAGCTGACCACCAAAACAACCTCCAGTACATTTGGGACCGCCAGTCCGGATGATGTTTCCTCGTACACAGGAGCAGAGGTCAGCGTCCTGCCGCCATCTGGACAGGACACCAGGAACAGGCAAACAGGCTCCATGCAGAGGATTGCCAATGACAACACGATCCAGACCTATGGTACCCGCAAGGTCCAACTGTAGTTAGGAAGCAGACTTTTCTTGTGGGTGTTCACACAGGCCACAGTGGAACAGCCGCTCCACGGGGTACACTTCCTGCACGCCCATAGCCTGCTTATGGGCCTCAAGGGTCAGAGATTAGTCCATGCCAAGACTTTCCAAACCTTCCCACTCAAAGACGCCAAGGTCCCAGCACTCCACCTGGACTCCACATAGCAATCGACCGATGAAAACGCCAAGGTCTTGGCCAAGTTTCCTGCATTGGTCATCCCTTAATTCATCACGGCGATGCCCGACATGGAGTACAGCACCATATCCTGACTTGGGGCCCACCACTCCATGCAAGAACAAGACGCCTTCCTTCTGAGAAGTTCCAGCTGGCGAAGGAAGAATTCAAGAAACTGGAGGAGCTCAGCATCATACGGTGGTCGGACAGCAAATGGGCTTCTCCCCTGCATATGGTGCCCAAAGCAACTAGGAGCTGGAGACCATGCGGCAACTACCGCCTGGTCAACAAGGCCACAACACCGGATCGATACCCCCTGCCATACATCCAGGACTTTGTGGCTAATCTGCACGGGGCAAAGACCTTTTCCAAAGTGGACCTCATGGGGATATCACCACATCCCTGTACACCCCGATGATATCCCCAAGACCGCCATCATTACCCTGTTCAGCCTGTTCAAATTCCTTCAAATGCCATTCAGGCTGAAGAACGTGGCACAGACCTTCCAGCGTCTAATGGATGCAGTGGGCCGAGACCTGGACGGCACCTTCAGGTACCTGGACAACATCCTCAAGGCGAGCAGGAACCAACAAGAGCACATGATGCACCTCCGCAACATCTACACCTGACTGTGTGAGTTCGGCCTGATGATCAACCCAGCCAAATGCCAGTTTGGGTTGGAGGACCTCAACTTCCTGGGCTACAGGATAACCAGGGAAGGAGCCACACCACGACCCAACAAAGTGGAGGCCATCTGGAAGTTTCCTAGGCCCATCACAACCAAGGGACGAGAGGAGTTCATGGAGATGATCAACTTCAACCACAGGTTCATCCCTTCAGCTGCCCTGATCATGCGGCCCTCATTCACCCATGTGGCGGGCAAGGCAAAGGACTTCACATGGGATGAGGAGTCAGCAGAGGCCTTCGTGAAGGCCAAGGAAGCCTTAGCAGGCACTGCTATTCTGACACACCCCAGGGAAGATGCCCCAATGGCCCTGATGGTTGATGCCCCAGGAATGGCGATCAGCGGAGTTCTGGAGCAGCAGATCGAAGGAAGTTGGCGGCCGTTGGCTTTCTTCAGCAAACATCTGCAGCCTCCGGAACTGAAGTACAGCAATTTTGACAAAAAGCTGCTGGCGCTGTACTCAACCATTCACCACTTTAGGTACTTCTTAGAGAACAGGTCTTTCACGGCCTTCACAGACCACAAGCCTCTGACTTTTGCCTCGGCCAAAACCTTGGACCCCTGGTCAGCCTGCCAGCAACAACACCTGCCTTACATCTCGGAGTACACCACAGATGTAAGGCACGTCTCCAGCAAGGACAATGTGATGGCCAGCGCACTGTCCAGCCAAAGTATCCATGTGCTATCTTGGGGAGTGGACTTTGTGGCCCTGGTGGAGGTGCAGCTGTGCGATAAGGAGATGCCCCAATACAGGACTCCCATATCGGGACTGCAGCTCTAGGATATCCAAGTCAACACAGGTAAAATTCACTCTCCTGTGCCATGTGGCCACCAGCCAGGTCAGACCTATTGTCCTGGCAGCTTAGAGATGGCAGGTTTTCAATTCCATCCATGGACTGGCTCATCTGTCCAACATTTAAATACATCATCTCAAAATATTCATGTATATTTATTTTAATTTATATTTTCATGTTTATTGTGCTCTGTATAGTGTGTATGCATGTGCACCGTGGTCCGTAAGACCATAAGACATTGGAGCAGGAATAGGCTCTTCACCCCATCGAGTCTGCCCTGCCATTTAATCGTGATATGATCTATATTCTCACTCAGCCCCACTACCTGGCCTTATCCCCATAACCTTGGCTAATCAAGAACCTATTAATCTCTGCCTTAAATACACAGGCTTCAACCTGTGGCAATAAATTCCACAGATTTGCCACCCACTGACCAGAAAGAATCCTTCCATCTCTGTTCTAAGTGGACACCCTTCAACCCTGAAGTTGTGCCCTCTTGTCCTGGACTCTCCCACCATGGGAAATAACTCTTCTACATCTCCTCTGTCCCCTGCCTTTCAACATTCAAATTGTTTCAGTGAGATTGCCCTCATTTTCCTAAATTCTAATGAGAACAGGCCAAGAGCTGTCAAATGCTTTCATTCCAGAATCATCCTTGTGAACCTCCTCTGAACCCTCTCTAACATCAACTCATCTTTTTTTTATATAAACAAGGAGCCCAAAACTGCTCACTATTCTTTGTCGGGTTGTTTATATACAGCCAGATGATAATGAACTTAGGGATGTACAGTGAGTGTGACAAGAGTGAATTAGAGGATGCAAGGGCTTTCTTGTTTCCTCTTGTCCACTCTTCTTGTGGGCCCCAGGCTGAGAGTTATCTGCAAACATTGTTCATCCTAGGCACTTTAAAGCTGCTTTGTAAAATGGGGTTAACTTGGCAATTTGCCTGGTTAGCGCCCTACTCACAAACCAGCTTAAAAGGGTCCAACCAGGTCAGCGTCGTCCAAAGTCAACCGGGTCCCTGCCCTACCTCGGAGGTAGTCAGGGAACCCAGTTAAATTTACCCAGGATTCATCGACCAGCGGCCTGAACAGCAAAATGGCTGACCCGGTTACTCCTGTGGCACGCTGGCGTCATCTGAAACCCCCTGGGTGAAGTGCCTGCCGTGATGGGGGGAGTGGGGGAAGAGAGGGGTCGCTATTATGGGGCCTGGGGTGGAGAGGGAGGGGTGGGGGGAGATGTTGCTGCTTCCAGGGGGAGAGACAGGGGCCACTAATTTGGGGAGTGTGGTCGCTGCCATGGGTGGGGGGAGAGGTCGAAGTCACGGTGGTGGGGGGGTGGGAAAAGTCAAAGTCGCAGGAGGGTGGGGGATGCAGAGATCAGGAGGAGAGGGGTCACTGCCATGGGGGAGGGAGGAGAGGGGTCACTGCTATGGGGGAGAGAGGAGAGAGGTCGCTGCCACGGGGTGGGGGGGAGCACGATTGACGGTGGGAGGGAGACTAATAGCCAGTGCGGGGGGGGGTCGACTGAGAGCTGGTGGGGGGACTTATCGTGTCATTGTGGCGGTGGGATCCCCCTTAAATTTCCGGGTTGGCAATTTAATGGGTCAATCCCCCTCAGCTTAAAAGGTGCTGAAAGCACCGTTACCCCACTAATCGCATTTGGGTCCCAGGAGGGCTGCCTGGGTATTTCAGTTTAAAAGCATCTTCTGTATATAGCAGGTCACCACATTATTGCTACTTTAAATGAAACAATATTAACCAATTTTATATCGTGGTAAAACACTGTGGAATTCCATCGTTATTTATTTATTCTTCTCATCAACGTTATAACAAAACAGCGCTATTTAAAGACTTCCTGTATGGGGAAATTAAGAGCCGATTTAGTGCATGCAATTAGCCATTTTGATGCTCAGTACAGGAGCGTGCATGTGAATTTGTGAACTGCTTCTCTTAGAATCAAACATTAGCTTGGCCTGTTCATTAACATCCAAGGTCTTGTCTTTTGTGAGGGCAGGAACTCCACACTGTTTCTGTTTGTCCAGTACTTGTTGCTGCTTCAAATCTCTCCAGTTGTCTGCCCACGAGTGACGGTGAGAACAAATTCAGAGGGTTTGAGAAGCAAAAAGGACAGGTGTCAGTAGTGAACTTCAGTCTTCATTTACACACGGGTGAACTTGTGACTTACACACACACATACAAAGCGATAACACACAAGTCGTGCACATCGGACGCTAGTTACTGTATATTTCGGCGGATCAGGCGACACTTGAAGCACCCAAAAGAAAGCACAAAAAAAGGGGTCACCCTAAAGGCCAGATACAAAAACCTCTACTCCAAATACCACTTGATTGGTTCCATAACCCACCCTATAACAATTTTTAACCAACGGTAAATTAAATAAAAGCTGCTATTGTGAACACAATTTTTGTTTTGCACTAAAATCCATCACCGATGTGGTGTTAAACCAATAAAAGAAATGTAAAATAAAAAAAAACATTACACATTTAAAATCTTTGGAAATCACTCGCATCATTGTCTGAGGCCAAGAACTAAGCAAACTCATCCAGAGTCTCGCTGTTTACGTACGGCGAATCTGACATGTTAGGTTCCTTGGCCACTTCAATGACTTAAAACTTGCTTCATTCATTTTTTTGTTTGGCTTCCATGAAAAATTTAAAACGTTAAGACAGAAGCAGGCACAAACTGAACAGTGAATTGCTTTTGTGACGGTGCTTCACCCACCAGCTCAGTCAACACATGTGTTGTACCGGTACATTTAGGGATCGTCTTGTATGAGCTAAAACCATGAAATTTAGACTGAAATTGGTCTCGTCTTATTTGAAGGTCGCCTTATCCACTGAAGTATATGGTAATCAATGATAATCATAACTGCCGATTATTATGCAAGGATTAAACGAACGATACCCACCACCCCTCTCTACACCAATAATTACCAAAGGAATACAGATTAACCACTGCCTGCAGCTAGTGAGAAACAACAATCTCCCCCCCCCCACTGTGTACAAGCAACAAATAGCCCCCAATCGGCATACACCTCACAACTGGTTCTCCAACATCGCCTGTGGCTTGCAACCTGGATCATCTCAAGGAGAAACAGAGAATGTGTTGCTCCATTTGGTGGACTTTATTCTGCAACCATCTTTGAGGGCAGGGCAGCTCAGATACGCCCATGAGTCCCAAGGTGTCGAGAAGAACCAACTGCAATGCAGCCTCACCTGTGGGTGGATCAAATCTTGATTGACAGGTGAGATGACCTTCTGATCTGGTTTCCACTGGAGGGGGTTAGGTTACCACCCTGGTAGGTAGGGTTACCTGTGCTAATGGAAGACAGGAAGTGTGTGTGTGTATGTGAGGCTAGTGTTCTGCGCTCAGTGCCAGATGGGGGAGGTCCTGGTGTCTCCCAGTCTCCCGGACGGCCAGGTCTACACCCGGTGTATCGAGCTGCATCTCCTAAGGGACTGCGTTAGGGAACTGGAGTTGCAGCTCGATGACCTTCATCTGGTCAGAGAGAGCAAGGAGGTGATAGAGACCAGTTATACCAGGTCCAGGGGATACAGACAAGTGGGTCACAGTCAGGAGAGGGAAGGGGAAGATTCAGGTACTAGAGGGTTCCCCTCAACAATAACTACTCCTGTTTGACTGCTGTTGGTGAGGGGGTGGGGGGGGAGCAGCTGAACTGGGGGAAGTAACAGTTGTCATGATTCTGGCACTGAGTCTGGCTCAGAGGGTAGGGAAAGGAAGAGGAAAGCAGTCATGATAGGGAGTCAGACAGGCAGTTCTGTGGATGCAGGAAAGAAACTCAGATGGTAGTTTGCCTCCCAGGTGCCTGGGTCCGGGATGTTTCAGATCACGTCCAAGATAACCTGCAGGAGGGAGAACAGCCAGAGGTCATGGTACATATTGGTACCAATGGCATAGGTAGGAAAAGGGAAGAGGCCCTGAAAAAAAATTACAGGGAGTTAGAAAGAGAGTTGAGAAGCAGGACGGCAAAGGTAGTCATTTCGGGATTATTGCCTGTGCCAAGAGACAGTGAGTACAGGAATAGAATGAGGTGGAGGGTAAACGCATGGCTGAGAGATTGGAGCAGGGGCCGGGGATTCAGATTTCTGGACCGCTGGGGCAGGTGGGACCTGTGCAAAATGGATGGGTTGCACTTCGGGAGCAATATCCTGGCGGGGAGCTTTGCTAAGGCTACTTGGGGAGAGTTTAAACTAGAATTGTTGGTGGGGGGGTGGTGAGAACAGAACTGAAGAGACTGGGAGAAGATGTGGTTGGCTCACAAATAGGGAAAAATTGGAGACTGTGCGAGGGAGGATTGTCGGGTGATGGAGAATGGACGCGCTCAGACGGATGGTTAGAGATGTGTCTATTTTAACACAAGGAGTATTGTGAACAAAGCAGATGAGCTTAGACCGTGGATTAGTACTTGAAGCTCTGATGTGGTGGCCATTACAGAGACTTGGATGGATCAGGGGACAGGATTGGTTACTTCAAGTGCCGGGTTTTAGATGTTTCAGAAAGGACAGGGAGGGAAGCAGAAGAGATGGAGGGTGTGGCACTGTTGATCAGAGATAGTGTCTCGACTGCAGAAAAGGCAGACGTCATGGAGGGATTGTCTGCGGAGTCCCTGTGGGTGAAGGCTAGGAACAAGAAGGGGGATCAATAACTTTGCTGGGTGTTTTTTATAGGCTGCCCAATAGGAACTGGGGATTGAGGAGCAGAGAGGGAAACCGATCCTGGAAAGATGTTATAATAACGGAGTTGTCATGATGGGAGATGGTCATTTCCCAAATATTGATTTGCATCTCCCGAGAAAAAGAGGTTTAGATGAGGTGGAGTTTGTTAGGTGTGTACAGGAAGGTTTCTTGACACAATATGTAGACAAGCCTGCAAGAGGAGAGAGTGTACCTGATTTGGTATTGGGAAATGAACCTGGTCAGGTGTCAGATCTCTCAGTGGAAGAACATTTTGGAGAAAGAAGCTTAAAATGGGAACAGATGCTCTCGGGGAAAAGTATGGAAAAACTGTGCTGAATGCTCAGTGGATATTTGTGTGGAGTTCGTGATAGGTACGTTCCAGGGAAGTTATGGTGGGGTACAGGAACTGTGGTGCACAAAGGTTGTAAAAAATCTTCTCAAGAAGAAAAGAAAAGCTTACAAAAGCTTCAGAGAACTGGGTAATTTAAGAGAATTGGAAGATTATAAGGCTAACCGGAAGGATCTTAAAAAGGACATTAGGAGAGCCAAAGGGGCCTTGGTGGGCAGGATGAAGGAAAGCCCCAAGGCATTTCACAAGTATGTGAAGAGCGAGAGGATAAGATTGGAAAGTGTGTATGGAACCGGAGGAAATAGCAGACGTATTTTACTTCAGAATTCACTATGGAAAAGGATCTTAGTGATGATGTGCAGCAGACTGAAAAGCTTGAGCATGTAGATTTTAAGAGAGAGGATGTGCTGGTATCAAGTTGGATAGGTCGCTGGGACCAGATGGAATGCACCTTGGGCTACTGTGGGAGGCGATTTCTGAGCCTCTGGCATTGATCTTTGAATCATCAATGGGGATGGGACAGGTCCCGGAGGATTGGAGGGTTATAGATATTTTTCCTTTATTCAAGAAAGGGAGTAGAGATAGCCCAGGAAATTATAGATCAGAGAGTCTTACTTCAGTGGTTGGTAAGTTTTAAAAAAAAAAAAAAATTTTTTTAAATATTTAGAAAATTTAGACATTCAGCACGGTATCAGGTCATTTTGGTCCACAAGTCCATGCTGCCCAATTTACACCCCATTAGCCTACACCCCTGGTACATTTTGAATGGTGGGAGGAAACCCACGCAGACAAGGGGAGAATGTCCAAACTCCTTACAGACAGTGCAGGATTGAACCCAAGTCTGGTCCTGATAAAGGCGTTGTGCTAACTGCTGATGGAAAAGATCCTGCGAGGCAGGATTTATGAACATTTGGAGAGGTAAAATATGATTGGAAATAACTTTGATAAGGGCAGGTCGTGCCTTATGAACCTGATTTAATTTTTTGAGGATGGGACTAAACACATTGATGAAGGAAGAGCAGTAGATGCCGTGTATATGGATTTCAGCAAAGCATTTGATAAGGTTCCCCATGCAAGTCCTATTGAGAAAGTAAGGAGGCAGGGGACCCAAGGAGACATTACTTTGTGGATCTGGAAATGGTTTGCTCACAGAAGGCAAAGAGTGGTTGCAGACAGTTCATGTTCGGCATGGAGGTTGGTGACCAGTGGTGCTCCTCAGGAATCTGCTCTGGGACCCTTACAATTCGTGATGTTTATAAGTGAGCTGGATGAGGAAGTGGAGGGATGGGGGTGACGTGGATCGTGTGCAGGGCTGTCAGAGGACATTGATAAGACGCAACACCAGGCTGAGAAGTGGCAGATGGAGTTCAACCCAGTTAAATGTGAACTGGTTCATTTTGGTTGGTCAAATATGATGGTAGAATATAGTATTAATGGTGAGACTCTTGACATTGTGGAGGATCAGAGAGCTCTTGGGGTCCTAGTCCATAGGAAACTCGAAGCAGCTGTGCAGGTTGACTCTGTGGTTAAGAAGGCATAAGGTGCATTGGCCTCCGTTAATCGTGGAATTGAATTTCAGAGCCAAGAGGTGATGTTGCAGCTCTATAGGACCCTGGTCAGACTCCACTTGGAGTACTGTGCACCTCACTACTGAAGGATGTGGAAGCCATAGAAAGGGTGCAGAGGAGATTTACAAGGATGTTGCCTGGACTAGGGAGCAGGCCTTATGAAAACAGGTGGAGTGAACTCAGCCTTTTCCCCTTGGAGCGGCGGAAGATGAGGAGTGACTTAATAGAGGTGTTTAAGATGATGAGGCATTAATCGTGGGGAAAGTCAGAGGCTTTTTCCCAGGGTTGAAATTTTGCCACAAAAGGACACATATTTAAGGTGCTGGGGGGGGGGGGGGGGGGGTAGGTACAGAGGAGATGTCAGGGGTAGGTTTTTTACACAGAGAGTGGTGGGCGGCTGGCAATGATGGTGGAGGTGGATACGTTAGGGTATTTTAAGAGACTTTTGGATAGAAACAAAGTTCTTAGAAAAATAGAGGGCTATGGGTAATCCTAGTAATTACTAAGGTAGGGACATGTTCAGCACAACTTTTTGGCCAAAGGGCTTGTATTGTGCTGTAGGTTTACTATGTTTCTATAACACCACGCTGGTGTTGTTTCATGTTGGGAGCTGGGTGCCTGGGAACATACCTAGCAGATGTCTCAACATGCCCTGACACCAATAATTAATGCAATCAGTGAAGGAAACTGCTCACCTGCCCACGTATCAGGTAACAGTCTCAGGTTACAAGAAGATCATTGAAAGGTCACAAGGAAATGTCTCCATGTTGGAGGGGGGATGGTGTGTGTGTAAAGACTAATGTTAATATGTTAGCCCTGGTTATGACTGCCAAGCTTTGCAAGCTAGTTGGGAAAGCCTATTGTAAAATATATCATTGTTCAACTTGCTATGCAGAATTGTGCATCACGTTTGCAAACTCAACATGACGTGGGGAGCACGGTGGTGGTTAGCTAACCATTATTCTTTTCTTTTCTTTCTTTGGCTTGGCTTTGCGGACGAAGATTTATGGAGGGGTATGTCCACGTCAGCTGCAGGCTCGTTGGTGGCTGACAAGTCCGATGCGGGACAGGCAGACGGTTGCAGCGGTTGCAAGGGAAAATTGGTTGGTTGGGGTTGGGTGTTAGGTTTTTCCTCCTTTGTCTTTTGTCAGTGAGATGGGCTCTGCGGTCTTCTTCAAAGGAGGTTGCTGCCCGCCGAACTGTGAGGCGCCAGGATGCACGGTTGGAGGCGAGATCAGCCCGCTGGCGGTGGTGGTTATTACAGTATTACAGCAGCACCAACCCAGCTATGAACCCAGTGCCGTCTGTATGGAGTTTGTACATCTCCCTGCGATGTGTGCGCCTCTTCTGACTTCCTCCCTCCCTCTGAATAAGTACAAGGTGAATTGGGTGGACACAGGTTTCGTGGGCAGGAAGGGCTTCAGACCATGTTGGATCTTTAAAATTTGAAAGAGTTAAAGTGCAAGTGGTGCTGAGATTGTGTTTTGCGAGAGAGGTATTGTTTGCTACCACACCTCAGGGGCATGCAAGCAGTTGTGTGCCTGTTTCCCAAGGATGGGCAAGTGTTAACATGCCCTTCCAGTTCATTGTTTGTTCCGGAAAATTATTGACTCAGTGATTCAGGAAGGAAATTTCCAGATGTTTATCCTCGTTAATTGCTCTCAGATGTCCATTTTCATTTGTGTCTCCTGGGAAGCTATTTGGGAAAGATGTTGGGAATTCGATATTTTATTCACATCTGGTTGTTGGGAGAAGTTGGAGTGGGGGTGAACTGGGGGAAGTCCCTCTTCTGGTTACAGGTCGTGTTAAGTGAGATGTCCTGATTCACTGCCTCTGGACAATCTGACAACTGCAGAAATTTGGGCAGTTTGAATTCTGAATGCTCCCCTGGCTTAATTTACTTTTCAATCAAAGAAAGCTAGGAGGCAAAATTGTTGGAGACTTAATTTATGGGTGTAATTTTCGATGGCCAGAAATATTAGGGCCATACAGTGTGGAAACAGGCCCTTTGGCTCAATGCCCACACCAGCTAAAACATCCCATCCACTGTGTTTGGCCCATATCCCCACCCACCCCCATCCCGAAAGTCAGGTGGTGTGGCCACTGACGTCCGCCCCGTCACTAGATCCTGATGGTTCCATTGCGGAGGTCAGGAGACGGACACATGACATTTGACCCCTCCCCCCGATGAACATTAGCTGTAACTGGGGCCTCGAACATTCACCCAGTCATTCACGTGGGGTCACCGAGCTGCAATAAAAGGACAATGGTCTTTGATTTAGTTAATCGCAGTCCTAATTTACACCTTAAGTGTGGCTTTAACTGTACCTTTCAAGAATTGAAGATATTTTTCCAGTTTGAAGGTTGAACGGTGCATAATTAATGGCAGGATTTTTAACATTGTGGAGGAACAGATTTAAAAAAAAATTTAGACATACTGCATGGTAACAGACCATTTCAGCCCAATTAACCTACACCTCTGGTACAGACAGCACAGGATTCAAACCCCCATCCCAATCGCTGGCACCGTAAAGACTTTGTGCTAACTGCTACACCAACTTGGGATCCAGGTCGATAAATCCCTCAAGGTGGCCACACAGCTTGATATGGGGGTTGAGAAGGCGTTCGCCTTCATTATTAGTTGGATTGAGTTCAAGAGTTTTGTACAGTGGTTAGACCACACTTGGTGTTCAATGTGTTCATTCTGGTCACCTCATTACAGGAAGGATATGGATGCTTTGGAGAGGGGCCAGAGGAGATTGATCAGGATGTTGTCTGGATTGGAGAACATGAAGCAAGATTGACAGAGTTGGGGCTTTTCTCTTTGGAATGACAAGGGATGAGAGGTGAGTGAATAGAGGTATAAAAAATTATTAGGAGCTTGGATAGGGTGGACAGACAGCCCCTTTTATTTATTGAAGTGACAATAGTAAAATACCAGAGGGCATCTGTTTAAGATAAGTGGAGGATTTGGCCAAGATCACTGGTGTCTCCCTTTCCTCTATTGATGACATTCACTGGGAGCGTTGCTTAAATAGGGCTGAAAGAATTATGGAGGACTCTTTTCATCCAGCACACAGTATCTTTGATCCACTACCATCAGGAAGGAACATGAGCATCAAAATGAGCATTGCCAGGCTGGGAGATTGATGAACCGTGGGTCTCTTGCCAATGAAACCAAGTAAATTATTGCAAAATGTTTATATAGATTTATTTTATATTACATTTTTATGTAGATATGTGATTGCTATCTGCTGTGTATCGCGTGTGTATGTGTAGGCTCCATGGTCCAGAGAAACGCTGGTTCATCGATTGCATGTGTGCAGTCGGGTGATAATGAATTTGAACTGCAAGCTGAAACCGTTTACACTGATAATAAAATCAGTACTTCAATCACAGAAAAGCAACATCAAGAAGGAGGTACAGGAGCATCAGCATCAGAACTGCCGGGCTGGGCAATGGCTTCTTTCTGCAGATTATGTAACACTGCCCTGGACCCCAGCATTGGCAGTTTTACCAACAAAGGGTTTTAAAGAGTAGTTTACCACTGTAATGTGACAGCAAATTTTGCACAACCAAAACAGTTCTGTACTTTTCACTGCTCGAGCTGATGTAGAATCATGGATGGATAAATGTTGGCCTTGATGGCTTTTGGAATAGTATTGTTGGATCATTGTGAAGTCAGAAGCGAAGGAGTGTCCTTGCACCAAATCAACCCTTCCTCCACAGCATCTGCTGAATGTATTCTCCAGTCTGTAGAGTATGTGATTGTTGTTCACAGAGAATTGAATCATTTATCGTAACGTGTACCAAGATAATGTGAACTGGTTAGTTTTACATGCTATCAAGGCAAGAATAAAAACATAGAGTTACAATAAGACAACAGTGCTGAATCAATGTTGAAGAGTGCACCTTGTGCGGATGGGAGGTCCACCTGAGTCTAACAACAAGAAACTTCCCTTGAATCTGAAGATTGGTGTATCTTCAGTCTGACAGTAGAGAGTGTAACTGGGGTGGGATGTGAAACATCATCACTAACATGTTTTGGGTAAAATGCTTCCATTTGCCAAAACCTTTTTCCCCATTGACCATAACAGCAGGAAGTCTGGCGGTGGCGACAGGAGTGTGTTATGGAAAGCCTGGTTGGTTTATATCTGCTTTAGATTCAGCCTCAGACCTTGGTTTAATAAACAACAACTGATATAATTTATTTTTTAAAATTTAAATGTAGACATACAGGCCCTTTCGCCCCACGAGTCTGTGCCATCCAATTTACACCCAATTAACCTACAGCCCCGGTACGTTTTGAATGGTGGGAGGAAACCGGAGCCCCCGGGGAAAACCCACACAGACGCGGGGAGAAGGAACAGACAGCATGGTATTCAAACCCCGGTTCCAATCGCTGGTGCGGTAATGGCGTTGCACTAATCCCAAATCCAACCATGCCGCCCATTAAGAAAAGCTGCACCTGATTGTATTATTCCCCAGGATGTACTAATTATTTTTGAGTAACGTGGGCTAGATAGTTGATTGATGTTAATGATATTGAGTTTATTGTCATACACAGTGTACAATGTACATGGGCATTGAAATTTGAGCTGCAGCTGAAGATAAACTATAATTTCATTGAATAAAATTAAAACATAGATAAGACATCCACAGCTTTGAATTGAAGGTGGAGCAGATCCAACTGGCTGGCTGGGGGAGGACATTTTCAATGGACACAGGTCAATGTGAATGAAAATGACAAGATACTGGCATTGTATGAGAGTGGCTCCGGAAGAAATGGAGCTCAATGAATGGAAGAGTGGAGCTGTCAGAACTGCAGAATTCTGATGTTTTAAGCCAGGTAACCAGTAGTATATGATCACTAGGGCGCAGGAAGGGTATCTTGATAATTTGGTGGTAAGTAAGGAGTGGTCAGAACCTGGGGTCTGGTGCAGCACACCAACATGCTGGAGAAAGTCAGCAGGTCATGCAGCATCCACAGGAAGTCAAAGGCAGTCAATGTTTCAGGCCTGGGCCACCCTTCAGGGATGTCAAAAACCAGGCAGACACCTGAATAAAAAAGGTAGGTGGTGAGGGAAGGGCCAAGCACTAGCTTGGAGGTGGGAGAGGGAGGGAAAGAAATGAGCTGAGGAGTGATGGGGAGAGGGGAGGGTAGAGGGAGGCTCTGGTAGGAGGAAGGAAGGGAGTGGGCAGCTGGAGGGAATGAGACAGAAAGAGAGAGACTGGGAGAGTAGTTTCACAGAAATTGGAAAAGACCATAAGGCATTGGTCGGAGGACCGGAAATAGGCTATTCGGCCTATCAAGTCTGCCCCTCCATTGTAGCAGCACAGCTTAATCGAACTGGCTCGGGAGGTTCCAAGTGACATCATGACGTCACAGTGCAATAATGTCACAATGCGATGAAGTCACAGTGCGATGATGTCATGATGTCACAATGCGATTATGTCATTTGGAACGTGCAGGGTTTTAAAAAGCTGCAATGGAGAAAACCACTTTTACTGAACTTCAACTCTCGACTTGACCGATCATTTTCTTGCTCTTCATTTCTCACCGTGACACACAAGCTGGTCCAATTTTTCACTCACTCCTCTGCCCAGCCTTTCCTCCTTGGAGCGGCGGAGGATGAGAGGTAATCTGATAGAGATGTATAAGATGATGAGAGGCACAGATCGTGGGGAGAGTCAGAGGCTTTATCCCCAGGGCTGAAATTCTGCCACAAGAGGACATGGGTTTAAGATGCTGGGGAGAAGGTACAGAGGAGATGTCAGGGGTAGGTTGTTTATGCAGAGAGTGGTGGGTGCATGGAATGGGAGGCCGGCAACGGTAGTGGAGACTGATATGATAAGGTGTTTTAAGAGAATTTTGGATAGGTTCACGGAGCTTATAAAAATAGAGGGTAAAAGTAGAAGGCCACAGTAAGCCTAGTAATTTCTAAGATAGGGACATGTTCAGTACAACTTTGTGTGGGCCGAAGGGCCTGTATTGTGCTGTAGATTTTTCTGTTTCTCTCCATAACCTGGCTAATCAAGACCCTATCAATCTCTGCCAAAAAATACACCCAATGACCTGGCCTCCACAACTGCCTGTGGCAAGAAATTCCACAGATTGACCACCCTCTTGGCTGAAGAAATTCCACTCAATTCTAAGCAGACGCCCTTTGATCCCGAAGTTGTGCCCTCTTGCCCTAGCTCCTGCCACTGTGGAGAAACAAACTTTCTCCATCTACTTTGTCCATGCCTTTCAACAGTCAAAACATTTCAATGAGATCTCTCCCCTCATTCTCCAAAATTCCAATGAGTACAGCCAAGAGCTGTCAAATGATAGCCTTTTCATTCCTGGAGTCATCCTTGTGAACCTGCTCTGAGCCCTCTCTAATGTCAACACATCCTTTCTTACATGAGGAGCCCACAACTGCTCACAATACGCACCAGCACCTTCCAAAGCCTCAATATCACATCTCCACTCTTCTGTTATATTCCATGAAATGAAAGCTGGTCTATGCTAATGCCGTCTGGTTGGAGAGCATTTGGACGGAATATAAGGCACTCCTTCAATTAGCGGTGGCCCTCATTTGGCAGGGCATGAGGTGTGGGAATGGTGTGTGGAACTGAAGTATCAGGCCAGTGGGAGATCCTTGTGGTTTCAGCAGTCTGAGCGAAGGTATTTGATGAAGTGATCTCCCAGTCTGTGTCTAGTCTCCCCGATGTAGAGGAGGCCCCAATGGGAGACTGGACGCAGACTGGGAGATCGTTTAATCTCAATCAGGGACTTATTTAAGGATTCTTATTTGTGCACATTATTGATTTTATTTTATTTCTCTGTATTGCAGTCAGTTTGTTTACATGTTTACACTGTGTACAGTATTTTATGCAATACAAATTAGTGGTAATTCTGCCACACCCCACAGGAAAAAGGAATCTCAGGGCTGTATGTGATGTCATGTTTGTACTCTAACAATAAATCAGAAAATGACTATATATTACAATTCCATGAATGTAAGATTTTTTTAAATTAGTGCACAATGCAGAAATAGTGAGGTAGAATCTACAGGTTTATTGTCTATTCAGAAATTTGATGGCGGAGGGGCAGAAGCAGCTTTTCTGCATTGTAAAAACGATTTGTTTGAAAAGGAACATAATTTATTTGAAAGTGACATGAATGCCATAGGATTTATCCAAGTGGCTGAAAATGCTCAGTTATAACACGTCCACATTTCTTGTTCAAGGTACACAATACCGAGGCTACCTCAATTGCTGCACCTGGGGTACCATGGGTGAGTTGTACCACCCTACAATCGGGGTACCGTGGGTGGGCTGTAACACCCTACAACCGGGGTACCGTGGGTGGGCTGTAACACCCTACAATGGGGTACCATGGGTGGGCTGTAACACCCTACAACCCAGGGTACCATGCGTGGGCTGTCACATACTAAACCACAGGGAATGGTGAGTGGGCTGTAACTCCCTACACCCGGAATACCATGGATGAGCTGTAACACCCAGGGTTCCGTGGTTGGGTTGTAACACTCGACACCCAGGGTACTGTGGTTATGCTGTAACATGCGACACCCAAGGTACTGTGGTTGGGCTGTAACAACCGGGGTACTGTGGGTGATCTGTAACACCCTACACCCAAGGTACTGTGGTACTGTGGGTGGTCTGTAATACCCTAAACCCAGGGTACTGTGATTGGGCTGCAACACCCGACACCCAGGGTACCGTGGTTGGGCTGAAACACACTACACCTGGGGTACAATGGCGAGCTATACTACCCTACACCCGGGGTGCTCTGGTTGGACTGTAACACCCTACACCTGAGGTACCTTGGGTGGTCTGTACACTGGGTTTATCCCATGTGTTTGTATACCCCATGCCCAATGTACCCCATGTGTGCATATACCCCATGGCCAGAGTACCCCTAGTGTGTGTATATCCTGCATCAAGTGTACCCAGGGTGTGGGTATACCCCATGGCTGGAGTACCCCAGGTGTGTGTATATCTTGTACCCAGGGTGTGGATATTCCCCTATGTCCGGAGTACCCAGGGGGTGTGTGTTTATCCTGCACCCAGTGTTCCCAGGGTGTGGGCATACCCCTATGACTAAAGTACCCCAGGTGTGTGTATATCCTGCACCCAGTGTACCCAGGGAGTGTGGAAACACCACAGCCGGAGTATCCTGGGCATGTGTATACCCTCCCCCCAGGGTAGCAACTCTGGAGTTTACAGAGATCCACTCTGCCATGTTAATGTTTGGGGACAGCTGGATGAATTTCAATGGCATGAGTAGATTTTTTGCCTCCGGGTAGAGGATTTTCGAACTACAGGGTGTAGTTTTAAAGAGAGGGCATCTTTTGCATTCACAGGGTGATCCATATTTGTGGACGAGCTGCCAGAAGAAGCTGTATAAGTTCAGAAGTTGTTTGGACAGATTTGTGGATAGGAAAGGCTTAGAAGGACATGGTCCAAATGCAGGCAAAAGCAGTGACCTTGGTCAGCACAGAGCAGTCGGGCCGCGTGTCATGAGCCATGCTCCCTCAAATGTATGATCATGGTGAGAGAGCAGTTCATGGGGGATCCTGTAAGTTCATGACTCAGGGAAAAGAACCAAACTCAGTGAATCGATTATATTCAGATCTTGGGTAGCACGGTTAATGTAGTGGTTTGAATTCGGCACGGTTTGCAAGGAGTTTGTATGTTCTCCTCATGTCTGCGTGTGTTTCCTCTGGGTGCTCTGGTTTCCTCCCACCCACCAAAATTGCAGGTTAATGTGGGTATTTGGGTGGCCCGGCTTGGTGGCTGGAAGGGCCTATGATCGTGCTATATGTCTAAATTCAAATTTTTTTAAAAAATTGTCGCTGGAGAGTGAATCAACAACAATCAGGTGCATTGAAAGGAGCAGAACTTGAAATGAGACCAGGGAGTTGCGGTGGACCCAAGCAAAGTGAATATAATGTGGAGTGGAGTTCAAAAGCAACAAGCCAAATAGCAGGGGCACACTCAACCTCACGGGATGTAGACTCTTTCTTACTTTAATGAAACCATCTAATTTGTTTCCTTGGGAAGACCAGTGTGAAATGTCTTCCTGAATCCTTCCAGATTTATTTAACTCACAGCATTTTTGAACTGATTGTGCTTCTCTGAAATTCTGAGGAACTCTTTGCCACCTTCTCCTTTGTTCACAGTCCAAAGGTTTTAAGATTTCGAGCGTTTCCTGAGGCAGCGACGCTCACGAGCGCGTTCATTCACAGGCAGCAGAGTTGTTGAAACTTTCACCATGGCTGGGGTTCAAAGAGAAGATAGCAGTCTCCACAAACATTACTTAACCAAACAAGGACTTTGATCTTGGGAGCCTAAAATTACATTGCAAAAGGAAAGCCAAAGTTTTTAATGACACATTCACAAAGAACAAAAGTGGGTGGAAGGTAACTTGACAGAAAACTACTCAAGAATGAACACACTGGAGATCATTATCTAGCGTTCCACAGCAAAAGGAATTTATGCTGATAACCTACACGAAGGTGAATCTTATAAGTCACTTATTGTATGTAAATCTTTTCCTATTCTTGATGAAGTGAACAGCAAGGATAATGATGACATCAGCTGAGTAGAATGTCTGCAGCATGGACATCTTCAATGGTGCACTGATCGATCACGAAATGGAGGAACCGTCTCCACGAAATGGGAATTCAACCTGGTGGTGATCCTGCTGCATTGGGACATCCCTTTGAAGAAGTTCACATTGGCATCGCGTGGAGTCAATGCCTGCGACCTGCAAAAGTGGCAGAGGCGCGGATGGGAAAGAGCCATCCTTCCTTCTGAAGGCTTGCCGGGCTTCTCAGCTGGCAGCGGCCTCATTCGTGACTTTTGCGCAGTCTCATCTGCCGAGCTGTCAGCTTCACCTCTGCTGCCCCCTTCTGAGTATGACGAGAGCGTGAACCTCTCGTCCACTGTCAGCCGCTTCGTTTTCCAAACAGCAGGATGGATGGGAACCGCTTCACAAAAGCGTTCAGTTGAACATACTGTTCGTGCATTGACTTCAACTGAGGAGGAATTAAAAACGTGAAGGGGATCTGGAGCAGTCTGTTAGTGGTGGGAAACTCATTTCCTAATTTGGATGGAATTGCACTGTGATTCCAAAATATTACAGGAAGGTCATTTTAATTTAAGTAAACTGATAATAATCTGCTGAGCTACACTGTCAATCAGGCTCTCCAGCACTGAACATTATAATGAGAGAGGCTCTGGAGGCTTTAATTGTTGGACAATTTTTAAAAGAGCGAATTTTCACCCGAATCTCTCCCATCTTCAGGCTCTCTCCATCTCACTGTGCCTGTTATGACATTCAAATTTCAGTAAACACACCGAAATGCAAGAGGAACTCAGCCAGTCTTTTCAGCACTTTATAGGAGATAAAGGTTTATTGCCGATGTTTCGGGCCTGAGCCCTTCTTCAAGGGAAAATCAGAACAGGCAGAAACAGGATATATCAGAAAGTCTCTGAATTCAAACAATGGGGGAGGGATCCAGACCAACAATAAGTGCAGCAGCCACGAGGGGTTGCAGGCTGCAGGGAAGTTGTTTGGACAGATTTGGACTTCAAGGACTGGCGCAGGGCACCAGAAAACAGGGAGATCGCTCCCCAGACCCCAACCTGGTTTGAGGAGAAGCAGAGGAGACGACCCATAGGGCAGTGAGGGGCCTACTGGAGGCGAGAAACCCACGCAGGATGCGGGCTGCTGGAGACTGGCTCGAAACTGGCTGAAGGGGTACTAGGTATCAGAACCGGGATTCGAGGGGGGCGCCGAAGGGTTCCTGACCATGTCAGAGGTTTGGATCTTAAGCTCAGGTCGCCAATGGTTTGGACTGGACTCTGTAAGGCTGCGGAAGCACTGGAGGCAAATCTATGGACACTCGCTGACTCTGGGGGAGCTCTCTTTTGCTTCTTTCTTTTTCTGACTGTAAGAAGCGGTTCAGGCAATTCCTGCCGATGGTAAATCTGTCTCCCTTGCAGCAGGCAAAAGCAATTTCATGTAATTATTACAATGACTATAAATAGGATCTTGAAATCTTGTTAATTGGATAAGGGACGATGGAATTTATCACGTCTGTGCAAAAGGTGGCAGGGCGTGGAGAGACGATGGGGAGGAAGGGGGAAAGGGGAAGGAGTGGGTTAACTAAAACAAGAGAAATCGATATTAAAGTTATGCGGTTGGAGAGTGCCCAGTCGGAAGATGAGCTGGTGTTTCTCCATTTTCTGGGTGGTCTCAGTGCCAAGGTTGCTCTTGCCCCATCTCAAGCCTCCCAAAGCAATTTATATGCAGTCACTGACCTTGAAGCACAAGACAGAGTTCTCCCTTTCTTGCAAAGACTGAGAAATTGGATCAAAATTAATGATCAGCTCATCTTTGTTTTTAAGTGACATTTGCATACTTTGTGAGCAGGAGGAGTAGGGTTACGTCAGCGGGTCCTGCAGCGTCCATAGGAGGCAGAAGAGGTAGAGCCAACATTTCAGGCCTGAGGCCTTCATCATGATTAAGGGCTTAGGCCTGAAAAGTTGGTTATACTTCTTTGCCTCCTTTGCCCGCTGTAGGACTTGCTGTGTTTGGAACCATAGAATGCTACAGCATAGAAAACAGGCCGTTCGGCCCTTCTCGTCTGTGCAGACCACTATTTCGCTAGTCCCATTGACCTGCTCCCATTCCATAATTCTCCAGACCTCTTCCATCCATGTTTTTATCCAAAATATTCTTAAAACTCAAGAGTAAGCCCGCATTCACCACACCATCTCATTCCACACTCCCACCACTCTGTGAGTGAAGAACTTCCCCCTAAACCTTTCCCCTTTCAGCTTAATCACATCCACTCTGTTTACACCTCTCATAATCTTGTAAACCTCTATCAAATCTCCCCTCATTCTTCTTCACTCCAAGAAATAAAGTCCAAACCTTAGAACTCTACTCCAGAAATTCAGTGCAATTACTACATCCGCAGACTTTCTTGTCACACAGTAGTAATCAGAATTTATCGCCATGAACATGCCACGTAATTCATTGTTTTGAGGGAGCATCAGAGTGCAAACATTTATATAAACCACCCTGCAAATAAAACATTGCAAGAAAATGAAAAAAGTCAAAGTAAGGTAGTGTCTTTGGTTCATTGATCACGTCCAGGAATCTGATGGCAGTGGGGAAGAAGCCATCCTTGTGCCACTGAGAGCTCGTCTTTAGGCTGCTGTAGCTTTTCCCTGAAGGTAGCAGAGTGAAGAGGGCATGGCCTGGGTGGCAGGGGTCTTTGAGGATCAAGGCTGGTTTTTTAAGACACCGCCTCATGTTTACATCCTTGATGGAGTGGTCCGATGCCTGTGATATCGCAGGCCGAGTTAACAACCCTCTGAGTTTTTTCCTGTCCTGAGAGTTGGTACCTCTGTACCAGCCAGAAAGCTCTCAACAGTACGCCTGTAGAAGTTTTCAAGAGTCTTCGGTGACAGACTGAATCTCCTAAAACCTCATAATGTACAACTGCTGTTATTCTCTGTGGTGGAACTAAACTGCAAGAATATCAGTTTGTTTCCCCATCACTTCTGGCCTCTTCTGAACAAGCCCTGGAAAACATGATTCATTTCTCCAAGAGTGTTGCCTTTTTCAGCCTCATCTTCTCGGAAACACGCTGAAGTTGCCAAAACCCAGGTGTTGGCCGCATGGCAAGCTCCCCTGAGTGAATAGACCAGTGTGTTGTTTGGGAGAGGATCATAGTGTGGGGATGAACAAATTGGAAATGACAATTCAGAGTGGAAAGGGTTACAGACTGCTCTTTGATTTGGCAATGGGACCGAAACATTCCAACTGTTGAGTAATCAGATGAGGGATCATTCAGCCGGAAGAGATCGGTGAGCAGGAGACAAGCCATGTTTTGCTCAGTTAAAAAGGAGGAAGGTGGATCAATGAGAGGTTAATTGGCTACCTCAGGTGCCTGCGGTGTACAGAGGGTTGGTGAGCATGTGAGGGCAGATGGAGGTATAATTGGTGGAAGGGTGTTGTGAAAACTGGTGTCGAGTTCAAAAACAGGTTACCGGAGAAACAAATTCAAGGCTCACTGTCAAAGGGAGGTAGTCGAGAGGAACTGCAGATGGTGGAAAACTGGAGCGACGTACAGAGTGCTGGAGGACCTCAACGGGTCAGGGGCACTCGGAGATAGTCAATGCTTCGAGCCAAAAACCTTTCATCGGGGATGGCAGGAAAGAGGGCAGAAGCCTGAATGCAAGGATGAGGGAGGGTGCACGAGCTGGTAGGAGATAGGTGAAGACAGGCAGATGGGGGAAGAAATGAGGGGAGGGGGGAGTAGAACCTGGAGGTCATGGGAAGAAGAGGCAGGAGGTCTGGAAGACGCACTCTCATAGGAGGACATGAAATAGATTGGCAGATGTGGAACAAAGAATCAATTGGCCAATCAGCTTCCTTCATCACTCCTGTATTTGAAAGTGTAAAAACATTTTCAGTCATTATAAATATTGTCTTACCTCATTTTTATGAGTGATTGCATACATTCTGGACTATTTCCTCAGCGAGGTGCTGCCTCAAGAAGGCACAAACTTTGACACTTGCTTTTGCACTAGGAACTATGAATATTTATTATCCTTCCTTTATTTATTAATTTTTAAAAATACAATTAAGTATATTAATTCATAGAGCATTACAACACAGTACAGGCCCTTCAGCCCATGATGTTGTGCTGACCTATGTGAACCTACTCTATGACAATCTAATTTCATACCCCATAACCCACTATTATTCTTACATCTTGCACCTTTCCAAGATTCTGACGAATGTCCCAATTGCACCAGCCTCCACCACCACCAATGAATTCCAGGCATCCATCACTCCCTTGCTATTGTCGTCCCTAGAAGCAGGTGCTGGCTGTCCACCTCAATCTTATCAACCTCGATTATGTCCTTTGGTGCTCCAAAGAGAAATGCCCCTGCTCTATCAACCTTGCTTCATGTGGCATGTTCTCCAATCCAGGCAACATCCTGGTAAATCTCCTCTGCACCCTCTCCAAAGCATTGACATCCTTCCGGTAATGAGGACCAGAACTGAACACAATACTCCAAGAGCAGTCAAACCAGAGTTTTATAGAACTGCAATGTTACCTTGCGACTCCTGAGCTCAATCTCCTGACCAATGAAGACCAACCAGACCATCCACTTTCTAACTTTCACTCTACACAAGACCACACTTAACAACTTGTGTAGCAACCTTAAGGAATCTTTGGACCCGGGCCCCAAAGTAATCGTTTTCAGTTTTTATAGTTTTTTTTTAATGAAGTACCTCTTAAGCTGTATGTGTACATTGCACAATGTGTTTGACTTTATATCAGATGGAGGGCAGGAGTGCTTGCTCGAGAGGTAACAAGTGATAAAGGGGCTCTGATAAAACTGAATTAAGATCAAGGTGGACTAAAAATTTTTTTTGCCCTGCAGCCTAGGAGACTAAGGGAGGGGTTAATAGGGAGTTCTGAAATAATTTGGGGCAGAGTTAAGGTGGATTGTCAGGATTTTTTTCTGCCGGGGTGGGGAGTCTAAAACTAGAGGGGGTCAGTTCATGGTGGGCGGGGAGAATTTAAAGGGGACTGGTGGGGCAGCTTTTATCCTCCAGGTGTACAAAACATTGGTTACAATGCCCTGAGAGAGTTGTGCATTGTTTTGGTCATCACACAATTGGAAGGTTGTGGTGACAATGAAGAGAGTACAGAAGAGATTCGACAGGATAGATTGGAGGGCTGTAGATAGATATAAGGAGAGATTGGACTGGCTGGGTTCATTCTCACAGGAATATAGGGAAGGAACTAATGGGGGAATCACAAGGTTCAGTGGTGGTATCCCAGTTACTTACAATATATATTGATGATTTAAATCAGGGGTTTTCAAACTGCCACCCAAAACTCACATTCCACTTTAAGTAATCGCTATCCCATCAGTGCTCTGTGATTAGTAAGGGATTGCTTAAGGTGGGATGTGAGTGGGAAGGGAAGGTTGAGAATCAAGACTCTAGATCCATTTGTTACTGAAATATTTTTCTTGAAAAAATTCCCATTGGCCCTTTTCCTTTTTATGAAACCGTGCACAGAACGAGACAGGGGTACTATTAGAACAGTGGCTTTCAAACTCTTCCTTTCCACTCACATACCACTTTACACAATCCCTTATTAATCACAGTGCACTTATAGCATAGGGATTGTGTAAAGTGGAATGTGAGTGTTGAGAGGCAGTATGAAGACCACTGATCTAAATGGAGGGATTGATCGTAATATCTCTTAAGATTGCAGATGACTCTGTGCTGGGCAGCAGTGTGTGGAAGATTCCAAGAGGCTGAAGAGTGACGTGGACAGATGAGGAGAGTGGGCAAGTGCATGGCAGATGCAGTGTAATGCAGATAACTGTGAGGTCACCCACTGCGGTGGCACTGACAGAAAGGCAGATCATTAGCTGAATGGTGACACATTCAGAAAAGGGGAGGTGCAAGGAGACCTGGGTGTTGCGGTGCATCAGTCACGGAATGCAGGTAGAGCAGGCGCTGAAGAAAGCAAAGTTGGTCTTTTTTGAATACAGAAGCAGGGAAGTCTTACTGTGCCTCGGTGAGGCCACACTTTTACTGTGTGCATTAAGGTCAGATACAAAAAGGAAAAGAGGAGTTTCACTAGTGCTGACAGATCATTTTATGGTGCTCGAGTCGTTTATGATTAGAGGAGCAGCAGGAAATATAAAAACCTGATAGTTGTTGGGGGTGGAAAAAAAACTGGTCTTGAACCAAGGTCTTCAGGCCTCTGTACCTTCTGGCCCAAGGTCTCAGAGAGAAGAGGTTGTGTCCAGGGTGATGGGGCTCCTTTATGACGTTGGCTGCCTTCTTGAGGCAGTGCCTCATATACATTCGATGTGTTCAATGGATGGGAGGGCAGAACCCATGATGGATCTGCCCATGTTTGTTAACCTTCTGTAGCCTTCTGCTTTCCTAGGGCACTCGTATTACCAACCCAGGCTGTGATGCAACCAGTCATTATGCTTCCCACAGTACAGCTGTAGAAGTTTAACAGAGTACCTGGCAACATGCCAAATCTCCTGACCCGTTAGAAAGTGGAAATGTTGGTGTGCTTTCTTCATGCTTTCCCCAATATTCTGGTTCCACATGAGGTCTTCTGAAATGTGGACACCCAGGAACTTGAAAATACTATCCCTCCCTCCATTCTGTCAATGTGGACAGGATCTCTTCCCCTCCAAGTGTGAAAGGGACTTCAGATTACAATGGAAACCAATCCCCTTGGTATCATTATCAGTGGTTCTCAACCTTTTTATTTCCACTCACATCCCACCTATGCCATAGGTGCTCTGTGATTAGTAAGGGATTGCTTAAGGTGGGATGTGGGTGGGAAGAAAAAGTTTGAAAACCACTGTTTTAATCGTCCCTAATTGACTTGTTATGTGAATAGTTTAATAACTCCAAAGGAAATGGGCTGATGACAATTTTTCTCAAGCAAAATATTTCTGTAACAATTGGGTCTAGAGCAGTGATTCTCAACCTTCCCTTCCCACCCACATCCCACCTTAAGCCATCCTTTACTAATCACAGAGCACCGATGGGATGTGAGTGGGAAGAAAAAGGTTGAGAACTACTGCATTAGATGATGACGTTCATGAAGCTAATCACTTGTTCTGTGGAATGGAACAATTTTAATAACATTTAACGGATGTTTGGTATACTTACTGTTTGTCTTCAATCATATTTTTATCTGTTGCATTGGCAGATCGGTAGGTAAACTTTCTTCTCTCCTATATGGATGTGAGACCTAGACTCTGTACCAATGTCACATCAAACAACTGCAGAAATGCCCTCCATTTTATCCTTGGTATTCGTTGACAAGACCGTGTCTGCAACTTGGAGGTCTTGGGTCACCCGAAGCCCACCAACATTGAGTCCTTGATCATCAGAGCCCAGATGCAGAGAGTGGGACACATCATCGGAATGGATGACCCCTCCAGCTGCTCTATGGTGAACTGGAGACAAGGAGACCTCCTGATCATCCACGCAAGTGCTATAAAGATGCTGTGAAGGAAACCCTACGCTACTGTGGCATCCAGCCAAGAGAACTAGAAGCTGCGGCTGCTGACAGTACCCGTTGGGAGCCCTGTGCGATTAAGCCTATACCAGTTTTGAAGACAGACACTGCCAAAAACTGGTGGGAAACTGTGAACAGCATCACAAAGCAGCAGCCTCAGTTAATAAAACAATGGACCTCCAGTACCCCCATTGTGCTAGAGCCTACACTTTCAGACTGGGACTGCAGAGTCACCTTCGTGTCCACAGATAAACTGCAAAACAACGTGTCTACTTTGAACCAAAGGATTGGCAACAGGTAAACTTTATTGAATGGTCAGATTTTGGAGAGATATTGGAAGTGAAACCTTGTTGATTTTCAGTGTAAGCCATGGTGGGGTGGGGGTGGGGGAGAAACACAAAGCACTTCAGATTCTGCAACCTTGAGATGCTGGAGGGTGTCAGCGGATCAGGCAGCATCCACGGAGGGAAGTGGTCAGTAGGTAGATGTTTTGGGTCGGGAAGGGTAGCTAACAAGTGTTTAAAGGAGAAGCAGCTGGGGTATTGGACAGAAGGTGTGAGAGATGGAGAGACCGGTAGGGGCAAGGTTCAGGAGAAAAGGGAGAATGAGGACAGGTGAAGGAGAGATGGAATCAGACATGGAGGAATATCTAAATTTGGAAGATTCAGTGTTTCTTGCTGCTGACTGGTCACGCTGGGCCGGGCAGTGACACACAACTTACACACGTCACCTCATTCGCTGCCACGGTACGTCACTTTCCTCCTGACTCAGTTACCTTCTTTCTGCCTGAAACCTCCACCACCTCCTGATCTCCTATTCTTACTGATATTAACTGTCCCTTTTCAAAGCCACTAAGCTCATTCTTACCTTTACTCACCACCCACTTCCAAGTGCCAAAATGACACAAAAAAATGTTCTTGTCTGAATCTTTTAATTGTTTTCCTAAACACCAAGACTTCCCCTGGCAAAACACTTCATCTCTCCTTTCCTTTGCAAGTTTAGCTCTGAAAATGCAGGTCTCTGAGAGTTTGTTAAACTGTTTTAAAGTTAATATTAGTCGATCATTGAGCATTCTTGGCTGCCAGAGTCTAGCGAAAAAGTGGTCTTTGACTGTGCCTGGAGTACCATCCTGGAATAAATGAGAACTTGGCCACATTTTACAGGTGCCTGTGAGTCTTGTCAGTTGCTTTGTGAAATGGAGAGAAAATATTATTATTATTCCTATACGAGTTGCAATTCTATCAACAGTATTCGGGAAAAGCTGGATAGAGAAAGCAGCATTGTATTCAAAGTCCAGTTAGAACATGAGGGTCATAAATAGGGTGGAGAGCCAGCACCCTTTTCCCAGGGCCTCAATTGCAAATATCAGAGGACATCATTAGCTATGGTCTTTGAATCCTCTTTGACTACAGGGGAGGTGCCGGAGGATTGAAAAATGGCAAATGTAGTCCCTTTGTTTAAAAAAGGTAATAAGGAGAATCCTGGGAATTATAGACCGGTGAGTCTCACGTCAGTGGTGTGTAAACTAATGGAAAGGATTCTTAAGAATAGGATCTACCAGCATCTGGATAGGCATAATTAACTCAAGAATAGTCAGCAAGGCTTTGCCTCACGAGCCTAATTAAGTTATTTGAGGAAGTGACGAAAGAAATTGAGGGTCGGGCTGTAGATGTAGTCTATATGGATTTCAGTAAGGCATTTGATAAGGACCCCCATGAGAGACTCATCCGAAAGGTCAAGAGGCAGGGATCAGGGGAACCTTGGCTCTCTGGATTAAAAAACATTGGCTTACAGGAAGAAGACAGAGAATAGTGGTGGAAGGGATCACAGGGATCAGTTCTTGGTCCCTTGCTCGCCATGACTTTTATAAATGATCTGGATGATGATACAGAAGGTTGGGTGAGTAAGTTTGTGGATGACATGAAAACTGGAAGAATTATAGATGGAGCTGAAGGTTGTCAGAGTTTGCAAAAGGACATAGACAGGATGCAGTGTTGGGCAGAAAAATGGCAGATCAAGTTCAATCTGGACAAGTGTGAGGTGATGCATTTTGGGAGGATAAATAGAAAAGCTGAGAACAGGGTTAACGGTTGGTTAATTAAGAGGGCGGATGAACAGAGGGATCTTGGGGTTCATGTCTATTCATCCCTCAAAGTCGTTGCTCAGGTTGATAGGACAGTTAAAAAAGCCTGTGGAATTCTGGATTTCATAGGTGTGGGGGGGGGGAAGATATGTGTACAAGAGTAGAGAAGTCATGTTGCAGATTTATAAGGCTCGGGTGAGACCACATTTGGAGTATTGTGTCGAGATCTGGTCGCCAGGATGTGGAGGCTATGGAAAGGGTGCAGAGATTTACCAGGATGTTGCCTGGATTTGGAGGGCAAGTCTTATAAGGCAGGGTTGGCAAAACTGGGACTTTTCTCTTTGGAGCATAGAAGGATGAGAAGGGACTAGATCGAGGTCTACAAAATTATGAGGCGTAGATAGGTTGGACAGCCAGCCAATACCTGCTTCCTAGAGTGGGAATAACTACTACTAGAGGACACATAAGATTAAGGGAAGGAAGTATAGGGAAGACATCAGGGTATGTCTTTTTACACAGTGAGTTATTGAGGCCTGGAATGCCTTGCCAGGGGCCTTTAAAAGACTACTAGATAGGCACATGGATGAAAGGAGTGGGTTATAGTGTAGGGAGGGTTTAACACTTTTATACAGTTTGACACAAGATGGAGGGCCAAAGGGTCTGTATAGTCCTGTAATGATTTAATCTATTTAAGATGAGAGGAGGAGCGTTGAGGGGAGATGTCAAACGTAGTTTTTTTTTATATAGAGTAGAGTGCCTGGAATGCACTGGTGAGGTTGTGGCAGAGGCTGGCACGCAGACATTCAGAAGACTCTTAGGATAGGCACCTGGATGTAAGAAAAATGGAGTGTTATGGGTGTGAGGTCGGGACAGGTTAGATTGTTGTTGACATAAGTCAGCACAATATCATAGGTCAAGGGGCTTGTACTGTTCTATGTCCCAGAATAAATTCCTTTAAAATGCCACAAAGTGATTGAAAATACAAATGACATTAAAGAATTTTTATTTTTCACTGCTGCTCATCTTTGCTTACATTCCTGTTACATTTTAATTTTGTTGTAAATCACAGTGAGAACATACAACTAATGTGCAGTTGAGGGAAGTTAAAGGTTTGCAGATGCTGTGACCGTAGCTTAATACAAAAGTGCTGGAGTAACTCTTCATAGCAAAGATACATAACCAACGTTTCAGGCCTGAGACCTTCGTTAAGTTATGAGGAAATATTTCTCAGCTTTTAATTATATTTATTGTGATTCAAATAAACATTATTTAGCATGTTAAAAACTAATCAACATTGAGTAGAGATTATTAAGTACATTTTTCTAGTGCAGAGGTGAGTAATTTCCCAACAGTTGGGAGGTAGCAACTCCTTAGAAAACTTTTGTCTTTTAAAACTGGAGAACCTTCTTCGCGATCTGAACATAATGATCATCGGGCTTAGGCTTTCTGGCACTCCCAGGCTGTAGAAACTTCTGAATATTTTGCACATTACTGATCTTCACCTTGAATTTCTGGAAGTGTTGAAACATGTGTTATTCCTTAAGAACTGGTTCAGCATTCGAAATACAACAATGAGCCACAATTATATGGCATAAAACAACTATTCCATGCTGACCAAGGTGGCTTTCCGTGCCCATCCCATTTGAGTCTGTATCCCCCTAAACCCCTACAAAAGGTAGGGGTTGAATGCACCCATTCAAATGACCTTGAAACCTCTGTAAATGTCCCTGCCTCTACCATTGCCCACCATATACCCAACACATGGATGAAGCTCAGATCCCCTTTTCCATCTTATTCCTTTCATCTTAAACATAGACCCTCAGATTTTGGACTTTCCTACCCCAGGTAAAAAAAACTATTTGGCTTAGCTCTGCCCTCACGCCATGATTTTATAAACCTCTGATAAAAAGTAAGCTTTCTGTGTTCCAGGGGGAATTCTCTCATCACATAAGCCCTCCAGTCCTGGTAACATCCTTGTGAAACTTCCTACAGCTGGGTGACCAGAACCACAGGTAGTACTCGAAGTGGGTTGCCGTGTAACTCGTACGGTTATAACGTGACATCATAACTCCTACACTCAGAACTCTGAGCAATAAAGGCAAACTTGCCATGTGGTTGGCTCACCACAGACATTTCATTTTGCTCTGCAACCTCTGGTAATAATCAAGTCCATGCTGAGCCACACCCCTCCCATCCATGTACTTGTCCAAATTTTTCCTTTTCTGTCAAAATTGAGCCTGCATTCACCACTTCCACTGGCAGCTCGTGCCACTCTCTGTGTGGAAAAAATTCCCCCGAATGTTCCCTTGAAACATCTCACCTTTCACCAGTAACCCATCTTGTTCTGGTCTCACCCAACCTCATTAGAAAATGTCTGTCTTTCTATACCCATATCAAATTTCCCCTTGTTCTCCGGCGCTCCAGGGAACAAAATCCTCACCTGTTTAACCTTTCCCAGTTCCTCAAGTCCCGGCAACATCTTAGTAAATCTTCTTTGCATAATTTCAATCTTATTGATATTTTTCCTGCAGTTAGGTTACCAAAACTGCACACAATACTCCAAATTTGGCCTCACCAATGTCTTATACAACTTTAACCTAACATCCCAAGTTTAATTCTCAATACTTTGCTTTATGAAGGCCAATGTGCCAAATGCTCTCTTAACAGCCCTATCTACCTGTGACGCCATTTTCAAGGAAATATTTATCTGTATTCCCAGATCCCACTGTTCCACCACACTCCTCAGCCCTTTATCTTGCATGTCCCACCTTGGTTAGTCTCACACCACACGTGTCCACCTTAAATTCTATATGCCATTTTCCCATGCAGTCCAGATCCCGCCACAAGCTTCCTCGCTGTCCACTGCGTCCCCAATCTTACTTGATGATAAACAATTCTGACTGAGCTGACAAAAACCTGTAAACTGAGGTGACCTCATTCGAGGGCCCCGACATTCCACTGGTTCAGTTTGTGAGAGGTGTTCTTTGGCTTGGCTTTGCGGACGAAGATTTATGGAGGGGGTAAATGTCCACGTCAGCTGCAGGCTCGTTGGTGGCTGACAAGTCCGATGCGGGACAGGCAGACACGGTTGCAGCGGTTGCAGGGGAAAATTGGTTGGTTGGGGTTGGGTGTTGGGTTTTTCCTCCTTTGCCTTTTGTCAGTGAGGTGGGCTCTGCGGTCTTCTTCAAAGGAGGTTGCTGCCCGCCAAACTGTGAGGCGCCAAGATGCACGGTTTGAAGCGATATCAGCCCACTGGCGGTGGTCAATGTGGCAGGCACCAAGAGATTTCTTTAGGCAGTCCTTTTACCTTTTCTTTGGTGCATCTCTGTCACGGTGGCCAGTGGAGAGCTCGCCATATAACACGATCTTGGGAAGGCGATGGTCCTCCATTCTGGAGACGTGACCCACCCAGCGCAGCTGGATCTTCAGGCTATTCTACAGTGCACTGGAATGGAAGTATGAAGCCCTCCTCCCAACCAGCCTGACTCCTCCCTTCTCTCCACAGTACAGTGAGGGTGCAGGACCCTGGTGCAGATCCAATTCTGTGATTTCAATTCAGTGAACAAGATAACCCTGATGATGTGGTGTCAGCTCAAGTGACACCCCAAATGCATATTTCACAGCAGATGAAATGTGAACAAAGTATCATGTTGGGCACACTGTTTCCATCAGATAGGTTAGTTTCCTGGTTTTTTTTTTAAATAAATTTTTATTTTTCACACTATAAACTATATCAACCAAAATACGTACAAACGTTTCTCATTAAATTTACACAGTGGTCTTTTCTTCCCCCCTTTTTTTCCCCCTTTCCCTACCCACCCCCCTCCAAAACCCATACAAACCTCAACAAATACAATACAATAAAACAATATATTCACACAAAGGAAAATAAACAAGAAAAATGCATCATCTATTTATTACACACTGAATCTAGTCGTTTTGTCTTCTTATCATTTTCATTTTAGGGGATGGAGGTCGTAGGCAAGCTCTCTCTGACATGTTCCATGTATGGTTCCCAAATTTGTTCAAACATTGTAACTTTATTTTTTAAATTATATGTTATTTTTTCCAATGTAATTGATTTATTCATTTCCTGTATTCTCACGCTCTCTTCATTTTCCAAGTTGACATTATACATATTTTCTGATCGCTAAGGCAATCATAATGAATTTTTTTTGCACTTTATCCAATTTGAGGCCTAATTCTCTACTTCTTATGTTACTTAAAAGAAAGATCTCTTTTTTTTGGTATGTTATTTTTTGTAATTTTATTTAGTATCTGATTTAATTCTTCCCAAAACGTATTTACTTTCATACATGCCCAGGTTGCATGTAGTGTTGTTCCCATTTCCTTCAATCTATCTGATTTTGAATCCCATTTTTTTAATTTTTGAGGAGTGAAATATATCCTGTGTAACCAATTATACTGTATCATGCATAACCTTGTGTTTATTGTATTCTTCATAGTTCCACAACATAACTTTTCCCACCTGCTTAGGGATTTATAGTTTTCCAACATATCAATTTTCTGAGATAACAACTCTTGTGTCTCTTTAATTTTTTTGTCACTTTCTTCCAATTTTTCTCTCAAGTCATTCACTTCCATTTCTACAGCCATTTCCTGCTCTTCCACATTCTCTACTCTTTTCCCTATTTCTGTCATTACCAGTTCTAACCGTTGCATTTTATCTTGTTTTCATTTTCCTTTTAATTGCATTAAACTCTAATAACCATTCTTTTAGTGATCTCATTTGTTCTTCAAAAAAGACTACCTATTTTCTGTTCATCAGTTTTACCTTTTATTTCTCTTTGTCCATCAGTTTTATTTCTATTTCTCTATGAAGATCTTAGTCTTCTTCTTCTCTTCTTTGTGTCTACGTCTCTTCTGTTTTTCCTGATGACCTGCTTGTATCTCTTTGTCGGGCCTCTTGTTGCTGGTCCTTCCCCCCTGGGCTGCTCGTCTGTTGTGCTTCCTGACGTTGGTCTTCTTGACGGTCATCCCTCTGTCTATCTCCCTTGTCTGTTTCATCGCTTCCTCTTCTCCTGGCTTCCGCGTCCCTCAGCTGTTTGCTCTGTGACAGCCCGCTCCTCTGCTGAGCCCCCCCTCCTCCCGCCGGTGTCCCCTTTCTCCTTTGATTGTTCACGCGCGACTCCTCGCGCATGCAGAGTTGCACACTTTAGTTTGGCTCCGAGAGCCATTTTTGTAGTGCATCGGCTGGTGGGCTGCGTCTCCACAGGGCAGGCACTGACCTCGAGGGTTGGGCGCTCCTCGCCACCACAGCGTCCTGTTCCTTCGTGCAGGTAAGGCCTTCTTTTATCTTCTCCGGCGACTTTTCTACTTTTTTTCCAGTTGCTTTTACTTTCTCCTTCTTGGAAGCCATCTTCATTCTCTTCTCTGTAACTTTATCTTCTATTTCTTATATTTTATTTTTGTTATGCTTTGCTTTTTCCTAACTTTTTTCCTATTTTCCTGGAGAGGGCTGGTTTTCCCGACCGGCCGTGACTCCCCCATTTCCTGGTTCTTGATCCACTTTAACATCTGTATCTTTATGTACCCTTTATGTTCACTCTCTGGCTCTCTCATCCCTTCTGCTCCAAACTTTCATACTCGTATGAATCTTACCTGTAGCAAAGGGAACTCTGACAGAATGGAGGGGAAGTTTTCTTCCAACATCAAGATAGTCTCCAGAACTTGAAGATCAGCAAGAGTGAGCTGGTTTCCGACCATAAATCCAGTTTGTTGATTGATGCTCTGTAAAACCAAACAAACAAAAAAAATCCAGTCAGGGTTTTACATTATCAACCTCCCAGTCACTGTGTGATCTGCTGAGTTTCTCCAGCATGTTTGCGTGTTGCATTTGACCTCAGTGTCCGCAGACTTTCTTGTTTAACTACTATCTAAAGGGTTGATTGCATAAACTGTAACATACCCTTTGGATCTCTCATGGGCATTACCATTTCCCCGAGATGGTGCGTGGTCAGTAATAATCCAAGTGATTCGTCCACCTAATCATGGCCTTAGAGAGATTTGGAAAAATTCTGTAGAAAAATTTGCATACTTACCTCTGGAGTGGTCGTTTACACAGCACTTTTCAACTGGCCTTCCTGTGTGGCGGAGTTTTTTGGAGGGTGAACGTCGTATTCATTAGCCCAGTTTCTTACGGAGTGCCTGCGATCAATTTAGACTGCAGCTACTCTGTTAAAAATGTGTAGGGGTCCTGGTGGAAAAATTTACGGGATGGAATTTAGCAAATAAATTCCATCAGGACATTTTTACACTGCCAGTGAAGCAGAAAATCTGTGCTAATTTTCAGCTTCTCAGTGGCTATAAAAGTGCCTGAGGATTGGTTACCCAGTGCTGGTGATGTGCTCTGCAAATAGTGGTGGGATCCAGCAGATGGAATAGAGGGTTCAAATTGTGCACCTATTGTATTAACAAAGAGATTTCTCTAAAGTCAGTCAACATTAGATGTGTTTAACAATGTTACCACAATCTGTATGCCCTGTAGTTCAAGTTCTTGAAATGTAGATAAACTGGTTTCTGAAAGCAAAGAAAATCCCTTGATGAATGTCATGATGCCTCTGGTCACCAATTCCACAACTCTGAGCACCAGAATCTCTGATTTTACCCAATCTATTCCTCTCATGAGATCACCCCTCATCCTCCTGAGCTCCCAGGTATAAAACCTCAGCCTGCTCAACCTCTCCCTATAGCTCAGGCCCCCAAGCCCTGGCAACATCCTCATAAATCTTCTCTGCACCCTCTCCAACTTGACAACATCTTTCCTTGAGCATGGTGACCAAAACTTCAAAGATACTGTTACTGATTCCCCGACTTTGGGCAAAAGACTCTGTGCATTCACCTGATCTCCTCCGCTCACAAACTGGTACACCTCCTCAAATCACCCCTCATCCCCCTTGCAGCTGGGGCAATTAGATTTTGGTTAATTTAACGAAGCTGGAAAAAGAGTAGATGTCAGGGTTAGGAGACAACCATCCAGTTTCTCCTGCAGGGAAAGGAATCAGTCTGAATCAGCCAGTCAATGAGATCATGGCTGATCTGATGATAGCCTCACCTCCACCTACCAGCCTTTTCTCCACATCCCTTAATTTCCTTACTATGTAAAAAGAAATCCAACCTGGACTAAGTCTACACCCCTGAATCTTGAGGTTCTGTCCTCTAATTCTGGACTCTT
Organism: Narcine bancroftii; assembly: GCF_036971445.1. Lineage (NCBI taxonomy): Eukaryota > Metazoa > Chordata > Chondrichthyes > Torpediniformes > Narcinidae > Narcine > Narcine bancroftii. The sequence goes on along the minus strand of NC_091474.1, from coordinate 66,423,657 downwards.
CTACCAATGGAAACAACTCTATCATTTATACGTCTTCCACAATTTTGTATGTTTCTACATGATTCTTCTAAATTCCAGCGACTATAGTCCCAGATCACTCAATCTCTCCCCAGAGGCTGACCCCTTCAACTCTGTCATCAATCTGGTGAACCTCCTTCTGCACCACCTCCAAAGCCAGTATAAGTAAGACCAGAACTGCACACTCTACTCTAGATGTGGTCTCACTGGTACCTTGTATGGCTGCAGCAGAGCCTCTCAGCACTTAAATTCCATCCCTCCAGCAATGAAGCCCAACATTCTGTTTGCCTTCTTGATAACCTGCTGCACCTGGAAACTAACCTTTTGCGATTCACCCTTCTTCAGGGCATCATGCTGCCGTCGTTTACAATTTAATCTGATCTTCCATTTTTCCTTCCAAAGTGGATAACCTTGCATTTGCCAATATTGTATTCCATCTGCCAGTCCCTTGCCCACTCACTTAGCCTATCTATATCTCCCTGCAGACTCTCCTTATCCTCAATTTAGTGTCATCAGCAAACTTACAGACACTACACTCTGCCCCCTCTTCCAGATTGTTTATGTGTATTGTGAACAGTTGTGGGCCCTACACCCATCCTTGTGGCACCCTGCTTCACCATTGATTGCAGTCCAGAAAAACACCCCTGCACCCCAACCCTCTGCTTTCTACTGGTTGACCAATCCTCTATCCATGCGAATACATCACCCCCAGTTCCATGCATCCTTATCTTCTGTTTGTCTTTTATATGGCACCTTAATGAATACCTTCTAGAAATCCAGGTAAACAACATCCACCTGCTCCCCTCTATCTACCGCGCTCATTATACCCTCAAAGAACTTCAGCAAATTTGTCAAATAGGACCTGTTTCTGCTGAATCCATGCTACGTCTGCCTGATGGATCCATTTCACTCCAGGTGCCCTGCTATTTCTTCTTTAATAATAGTTTCAGGCTCTTTTGTGTAGTCTTCCAAAGGCGCTATTTGCCTTGGCGAGTCTGTTGTCTATCTCGTTGTTGATCCTTGCATCTGATGAAATGGTGCAGCCGAGATAGGTAAACTGGTTGACCGTTTTGAGTTTTGTGTGCCCGATGGAGATGTGGGGGGCTGGTAGTCATGGTGGGGAGCTGGCTGATGGAGGACCTCAGTTTTCTTCAGGCTGGAAAAACAACCAACTGAAAAACCTCACAAAGATAAGCGTATACAGAGCTGTTGTCATACCCACACTCCTGTTTGGCTCCGAATCATGGGTCCTCTACCGGCATCACCTACGGCTCCTAGAACGCTTCCACCAGCGTTGTCTTCGCTCCATCCTCAACATTCATTGGAGCGACTTCATCCCTAACATCGAAGTACTCGAGATAGCAGAGGCCGACAGCATCGAATCCACGCTGTTGAAGATCCAACTGCGCTGGGTAGGTCACGTCTCCAGAATGGAGGACCATCGCCTTCCCAAGATTGTGTTATATGGCGAGCTCTCCACTGGCCATCGTGTCAGAGGTGCACCAAAGAAGAGGTACAAGGACTGCCTAAAGAAATCTCTTGGTGCCTGCCACATTGACCACCGCCAGTGGGCTGATATCACCTCAAACCGTGCATCTTGGTGCCTCACAGTTCGGCAGGCAGCAACCTCCTTTGAAGAAGACCGCAGAGCCCACCTCACTGACAAAAGACAAAGGAGGAAAAACCCAACACCCAACCCCAACCAACCAATTTTCCCCTGCAACCGTGTCTGCCTGTCCCACATCGGACTTGTCAGCCACAAACGAGCCTGCAGCTGACGTAGACATTTACCCCTACATAAATCTTCGTCCGCGAAGCCAAGCCAAAGAAAGAAGATAGTTTCAGGCATTTTCTCAACTACATATCTTAAACTAACTGGCCTGTAGTTCCCTGCCTTTAGCCTGTATTCTTTTTTGAATAGTGGCGAGTCATTTGCCATCTTCCAATCTACCAGGACCTGCCCAGAATCCAGAAAACTTTGGTAAATTATCTCCAAAGCCTCGACTATAACTTCTGCCATTTCTTTCAGTACCCTGGGATGCATTCTGTCAGAACCAGGGGATTCATCTATCTTTAGACCCTCCAGTTTTCTGAGTACCACCTCATTAGTATTAGCTATTACATCCAGGTCATCACCTCCAAAACATATGTGTCTGATACATTGGACACGTCCTCCACGGTAAATAATGACACAAAGTAGTCATTCAAAGCCTTAGCCGCTTCCTCATTATCAATTCTCCCTTCTCATCTTCCAAAGTTTTAACCTTCACTTTAACCACCCTTTTGCAATTTATATAATTATAAAAATGTTTACTGTCCGTTTTTATATTTTGTGCTAATCTTTTCTCATCATCTACCTTCCCTTTCTTTATTGTTTGCTTCGTGGGTCTTTGTTGCTTGTTAAAGCTTTCCCAGTCTTCTAGTTTCCCACTGCTCTTGGCGACTTTTGAACGCATGACCTTATGCCTTCCTTGATCTCATTAGTTATTCAAGGTTGGCTGTCCCCACCCTTACTGTCCTTGCTTTTAGCTGGAATGTGAGCATCATGAAAATTCTCTTTGAAAGTCCTCCATATAGCCTGTGCTCCAACTCCCCCACCCTCCCCTTGTTTAGGCATAACACACTGGTGACCAAACTATTGTACCCTCCATTGGTATGAGAAACTCAATCATTCTGTTATCACTCTTTCCAAGAGGATCCCTAGCTTCAAGATCGCTAATTTTACCTGTCTCATTGCACAGGACCAGATAGCGTATTCCCTTGTAGATTCAGTAACATGCTGTTCAAGATAGCATTCACATATGCAGTCCTCCTCAAGGTTGCCATGAACAACCTGATTCACCCAGTCTATATGCATGCTCAAGTCCCCCACGTTAACTGCAGTTCCATCCCAACATGCCCCCGCTATTTATTGCCTGTTCCAGTGTAATATTATGATACGACAGTCGAGACAACTCCCATTAATGACTTCTCCCAGACTCAACATTTTGCTCCTTAGATCTTACATAATCTCTCACTAATGTAAGATCTAATGAGCAAAATGTTGAGTCCATCATACATTGTAATATTGTTTAAACTTTTGTCTCTCAGCACTTGGGAACCATGACCGTCTCTGCATTCTTCTTTGCAGTTGATGTTGTCGTTTACCTCTTTGCACAACATCCTCCCTTTTGGACCCTCAAAGGATATAAACTGGTTCTGTATCACATTGAACACTGATCTTATAATGAATCTAACAAAAAATATGGCCAGCCAACAGTGCAGGGTCTTAGAATGGAATAAGCTATACTGTGATGGATTATGTAATATTTTATATTGTATATAGCTATGCTTTAAAGGAGATAAATTGTGGCAGGTTTTTTTTAGTATAGGTCACAAACAAACACTTCACAACACAGATCTCAATTGAAAGAACTTTTCTGAACATTACATACCCGTGTGCTCAGAATTAGAAGGGGATTAAGTTAGGTTAAGTTAATAGTAATAAGTTAGAGTTTAATCCTATTTTTATGTTTAAAGATAATTAAAAATAACTTTTGTTTAAGTAGCCATTTGTCTTGGTGAATACCTATAGCTGCTGGGTTTTGAGGTCCATAACAATACCTTGATCTATAAGTTCAGAAGCAGCCTTGAGTTTACACCTTTTGAACAAATACCAGCAAAATCCACACACAGTTCAGGTATTGAACACGTCTTCCATCTCCTCTGTGCTCCCATGCACTCTGGTTCCATCTCTCTGCACTCCCACCTCTTCTGGTTCTATCCCCTCTGCACTCCCACCCACTCCACTGTGTCCATCACCCACTAACATTCAAAGGAAGGTCCAGTGCCTTTGGTTAACATTCTGGCCCTGTTCTAACTGCTGATTACCTTCTCAAATGCAGGAAGATATCTGCTCTTGGCTTTTTTTTCCACGTTGGTGAGGTTTTTCACCTTTTCTTCAGGAGACAGGAATGGATGATGCATCATGAAGGTCATTAGATCTTTTGCTCCCTCGCAGTACATATCTATCCTGAGATAAAAAGGTCAGCATTGTCAAATTCATTTCCAGGTAGCAGTATTTAAATATAATACAATGATTATATTTCCTTTGGCAATGATTAGATAAATACTTCAGGCCTTTATCCCAGCAGAAGTGAACAAGGACAGAGATTGAATCGAGGTTGGAGATTTTAAGAGGGGACCCTTTTCACAGAAGGTGGTGGCTGCCAGAGTGTGTGGTAAAGATGGGTACAAATTGTAACGTTGAGTAGGCATTTAGACATGTACATGAATTGGACAGGTGCGGAAGGATACGGCCCCAATGCAGAAAAGTGGGATTAGCTGGTCAGCACAGACAAAGTGGGCCGAAAGGCCTGTTCTGTGCTGCAGGAATCCATGACTTTGTGAACCCAGAATGGATCATTAAGGTTGTGGTGATATGTAATTACACCACTGGGTCAATCCCTGGTGACCTTATATATAAAGCAGTCCAGAGCTACAGTCTAGCCTTCCAGGTCTGTCTTGCAGAGACAAGACCTCTTAGTGTACATATTAGTTTATTAAATTGTACTGACAATAACCACAACAGCAGTGTGAGTATAAGACAGCTTTAATAAACTAATATGTACACTAAAAGGTCTTGTCTCTCTGCAAGACGAACCTAGAAGGCTAGACTGTCGCTCTGGACTGCTTTATATATAAGGTCACCAAGAATTGACCCCTGGTGACCTAGTGGTGTAATTATACATCACCACAAAGATGTGCGTGTTCCTGAATCGGACATCAAACTGGAACACGTTTGAGTATGTGCCCACAATTTAAACTTTTCCAAGGCCACATATTGGTTTTGTTAAATAATGCCAAACCTTCATCAATACATACTCTCAAATAATCATTCAGATTTAATTCAGGGGTATTTCACAAGCAATTAAAATGTGTGAAACACAACCCCAATTCAGATAAAACAGGAGGACCCCTCATGAAGAATACTTGAAATATAACTCCTGATGTTAGCAATGCACAATAGGGCTGCATGCCTTTCTTCCCCATCACTTTTCAGGTGCTTTCTCTTCCACCCTCCCACTCATATTCATTTGTTACCTTGTGCTCCTCCGCCTTCCCCCACCTTGCTATTCAGGAAGCTACCTGTTATTCCACATTCCTTCAAAGGGCTCAAGCCCCTGAATGTCTTCCTGTGGATGCTGCATGAGTACTGAGTTTCTCCAGCACTTCTGGGCACTGCATGAGACTCCAGCATCTGCAGATTTTCTCATTTCCCTTATGATGTTAGCACAAGAGTTGCACATTAATGCTTGATTGGGAAGGACTGGGGCCACTTTCCTTTGGGCATTGAGGCGACTTTGTTAAAGATCTTTAGGCATGAATGAGTTTGATGTGGCAGGTGTGTAGAGACCAGGGTGGCGTTAAATAAATTCAAAAGGGAAACAAAAATGTCTTTGCTCAGAGACTGGACCATGTCACTTGAGGTGTTTTAGGCAAATAATTTTAGAAACATCCCCAGCTTGTGAGCCAAAGGGAACAAGGAGAGAAGTCAAAGGACTGGGTTCAAGCAGCGAGCGACCTGTGCAGAGGGTGATGATTTGCAGGAAAACGAGAAGGGCACAGGTCTATTTCTTGTGTCAACTTTGGCTGCTGGGGTCATGAACAATTCTCGCTCTTCGTGAGAGACCTACTAGAAATACAATCACTGAGCAGACGCACAGCTGTGCTCCTCTGCAGAGGTATCACAAGTTTTAGGCTGAGGGAGGGAAGGGGTGGCACTGAACCATGTTTCTATTAAAAAAAAGGGATTTGGAGGTTTGAAGATAAAAGTGTTTCTTATAGGTTTACCTGAAAAAGAGACACTAAATTAAGTGTTTTTGGATTTTTATGCAGGTCGTTGTTGGTTCCTGCTGGTGAGTGTTGATCAATCCTCAGTCGAGTTCCAAAACTCAACCATTAAGTTCATTTAAAAATGCAACACTGTAACAGGCCCTTCCAACCCACGCGCCTGCACTGCCCAAATACACCCATGTGACCAATTCACCAACAAACCTGGTTTGTCTTTGGGAACATGGAAGGAAACTGGAACACCGGGAGGATTATAACCAATTTTGAGTGAGTGCAAGAGGCAGGTGAAGATGACTCACTGATCAATTACTAAACCTGACCCAAATACAAAAGGAGTTTGTGCTCAAGATCTGCGAGGTAATGTTGCAACTCCACAAACTTCTGGTTAGACCACACTTGAGGTACTGCCTTCTGGTCACCTCATTACAGGATGCCTTGGAGAGGGTGCAGAGCAGATTTACCAGGATGTTGCCTGGTTTGGAGAACACAAGTTGTGAAGAAAGGTTGACAGAGCTAGGGCTTTTCTCTTTGGAGTGATGAATGTGCACAAGATTATGAGGGGTTCAGATAGGGTGAACAGCTGGCACCTTTTACCACAGGGCACCAATGGCCAAGACCAGAGGACATCTGTTTAAGGTAGACATCAGATGTAATCTTTACATTTATAGAGCATTGGGTGCCTGGAATGCATAGGTGATGGAGGCTGGTACAACAGGGACATTTAAAAAGGTTTTAGATAGGCACATGGATGCAAGGGTTACAAATGTGAAGGGTTAGATTGTCGTGGAATAGGTTGGCACAACCTCGTGGGCTGAAGGGCCAGTACCGTGCAGAAATGTTCTATGAAGTACGCTGCAAGAAGGGCCACGATCAATTTGAAGGACAACGGAACCGAGGCACTGCCAAGAATTGTTCACCCGAACCACACTCCCAACACTTCAAGTGCTCCACAGCACGTTTCGAAGCTGAAATGAAAGAGGGAAGTGTGGAGACTGCAGTTGCAGGAATTTGGAGGAACTCGATGTAAATTTCATTTTAAATATTATTTACAACACAGCTATTTACACCCAAATTAACATAACAACCCTGTACCTTTTGGAGGGTGGGACTGAGGGTACAAACTGCATCGGATTGTTAGCAATGTAACAGCATTGCGCAAACCGCGCCACTTTAGTCTAAAGGGTGAACAGCTTTAGGCTCGATGAAGGGTTCCAGCCAAAATGTTGACCATTCCCCACCCCTTCCCCTCCACTGACACTGCTTAACCCACTGAGTTCTTCCAGCAGATTGTTTTTTCACACTCAAGAGGAAAGGATATGCCGAACGAAGTAGACATACAGTGCTCTTTCCTGGATGTTTTTGCCATAAAGATTGTGCTTTGCTGCAAAGTAGCTCAATATAGCATTGGTCTGCACCAGTTTCATTCCATCAGCTTCAACCATGGGGACCTGTTCAAACAGTAGGGCTCCATCTGTCAACGGGAACAAAACCAAGGGTTTATCGGAACATTGTACTTAAAAAGGCACATAATTAGAGTCTCTGAGTCACACAGCATGGAAACGCTGACCAAAATGTCCCAGCAACATTAATCCCACCTGCTTGAGTTTGGCTCGTACCTGCTCAACCTATCCATACATCCATCCAAATGTTTCTTAAATGCCGCAATAATATCTTCCTCAACCACATCCTCTGACAACCTGTTCAATGCATCCACCACCTTCTGTGCAAAGGTTATACCCAGGTTCCCCCTTACCATAAATCGATGTCCTCTGCCAACACATTCCCCTGCTCTGCATTCACCCGATCTATTCCCTCGTTTAAAAAGTTGCTGAAAGAGTGGCATAGTCTCATACCAGTAAAAGACATTTAATTACATTTTTAAATTTATTTAAATTTTTAATTTAGAGAAACAGGCCCTTCCAGCCCATAAGCATGCACTGGCTAAAAACACCAATGTGACCAATTAATCAATGAATCTCTGGAACATAGGAAGAACCCGGGCAGGTCACAGGGAGAACGTAGAAACTCCTATCAGGCAGTGGCAGAGATTATTAGGTGATGTGGATGCTTTTCCAGAGGCCCAACTCCTGTGTTGTCTCGAAGAACAGGACCCGGCAAATTTAACAACTACTTCCTGAGCTGTGCCTACGGTGCAAGCCATTCATTCAGCAAGCTCATTCCCACTAACCAGCCACAGAGCATGCCTCTGCCCCGCCCATGGAGCTACTCACCTTTCATAAGCTTTTCATACTGTTCCCTGGTCTCAAGGAATACTTCATCAAACTGAAAGAAACCATTTGCAAAAGATATTTGTTAAAATGTTTCAAATGCACATCAAGTCACCAAGAAGCTCTAAATTTTCTTTCCCGGTGGTCACCTCATTATGGGAAGGATCTGGAAGCCAATGGAGAGGGTGCAGAGATTTACCAGGATGTTTCCTGGACTGGAAAACACATCTGATGAGGCAAGATTAGCAGAGCTGGGACTTTTCACTTTGGAGCGTAGAAAGATGAGAGGAGACTTGACAGAGGGCTACAAGATTATGAGAGGAATAGATAGGGTGGACAGCCAGCACCCGTTTCCCAGGGCAGGATCAGCAAACACCAGAAGACTTGTTCAAAGTTAAGGGAGGGAAGTTTAGGGGTACATTTTTTTTTAAAAAGTGCAGAGTTGTGTGTCTGGAATGCCTTGCTGGGGATAATGGTGGAGGCTTAAACATTGGGGGCAATTAAGAGACTCTTAGACAAACACATGGATGAAAAAAAAAATAGAGGGTTACGGGGTATGGACGGTTTAGTACTTTTTAAAAAAGGAATATATAGGTCAGCACAACATTGAGGACCGAAGGGCCTGTACCGTGCTGTATTGTTCTGGGTCATGTGGATATTTATAGATTTCCCAGAATGCTGCCAGGAATAGAAGGTTGAAATTGTAGGGAGAGGTTGGATAAGCTTGTGTTGTTTTCTCTGGAGCATCTGAGATTGAGAGGAGACCTGATAGAAGTTTAGAAATTTGTGACAGGCCCAGAAAGGGTAGACAGCCAGATCTTTATCCCAGGGTAAAAGCCCTGGGGTCATGTGTGGGCAAAAGAAACAAAGTTTAATCTGCCATTGTACTCCTGTGCAGTGTTACTCCAGGTTCTGGGGAAGGGTCACAGAAAGTAGATGATTGAATGGTGTCAAATGTATTCAGAGGGCTGACCACCCCTTGTGCTCTCATTGCTGAGACCAGTGACATCACTTGGGTTGGTGTCACCCCCACCCCCCCTCCACGGACCTCCTCCAGTACCAGATCATACAGATTCCTCAGTAATGCCTTTTGTATTTCTGTTACTTGTAAATTGTAATTCCCGTAGATCGTAGAATGTAATGGCAATAGTGGTGAGATAAAAAACAAGCAAAATTAAAATTACACCTTTAACTTGTATCATACACCAAATGTATTTAAATTAGCAATATTTGAAAAAATATATATAATTGTAAAAATATAGAATAATGTGATAAATATAGTTGTAAATTGCTTACATGTAATATTTCTAAGATTATATGAGCACTAGCCACAAAATTAGTAACTAAGCGGAAACTTTTTGGATTTTTCTTTTCCTTTAATTACTACTTCATTCTCAAAAAAAAGTTATTGATCTAGGTTCACAAATATTAATTACCTTGATATTGTAGCTAAAACACCAGAAAATTTGACAAAAGCAGCATTGAAAACAATAGCGCTTGGTCGTAGCAGGTGCAGATGAAACCGCGTGATTTGAAGTGTTGTTGTCATTGGGGAATAATGACAGCTCTGACGGAGAGCAGTAGAAGGTTCAAAAAGTAAATTGGCATTGAGTTCTTGCCTTGTAGGTATATTGATACATGTAAGCTTGGCTTAACAAGAGTTTTTTTTTGTTATAATGAACTACAGGGCTATTTTTATATAAATAAAACTTTATGCTGAAACATTGCACAAAAAATTTATAGTCATTTTGGTGTCACCCCCTCTGATGGTGTCACCCAGCGCAGTCCACACCACCCACCCACCCACTCCCCCCCCCACCCCCCCCCCCCGGTGACACTAGTGGCTGAGAGACAAACATATTTAACGCAAGTGCAGCTTTCCCCATTGCCTCTCGTAACTGAGCTTTTGGTAGTCACGAGCCCATTTCATGATGGGGTGTACATACCCTTAAGTATAGAAATTAACTTGGAAACAACACTTTAAAAAAAAAGATAATCTACTAATTTTTTTTGTACACAACCTCCACTCCAGCAGCTGCCAAAAGCCAGCGAACCGACTCCATTTTTCCTCTTCCATTGAAATAATACAGTTTGGGTTTCGACATGGTGGTATAGTTCCCTAGGAACAGAAAAGGGGATCAGTTCCACAGCAACAGGCTACTCTCACTTCCTCCTGTACATAAAATGGGTACCGGGGGACGCAGTTGCCCAGCAATTCATCTATCTCCACAAGCCCAGACTGGTTAATGAGAAACCTGGCTTCACAATACACAGATTTTGGCAGACTCCTGGTCACAGTTGGTGGCAGGGACACAACTCGGCACGCCAAGAGCTGCTTCAGTGAGCAGAGAAAGTAACGAATGTACTACCACCCCATCTGCCGTACAGGTCCTGAAATGTGGGTGGTGCAATTATATTTCCCCCCCCCCCCTGTAATATTTCAGAAGAAGGGAAACAATTTAAACACTTTCACAAATACTAGAGTTGGAAAATGACCATCTTGGCACCTTGGGGTTAATAATATGGTTAATGTCCTCAGTACTCTTAATTTGGTGGAATTTCCTACAATTTTCCATGAGATTTACTTCAGGATTTTGTCAAATGAATTCATCTTTTTACTCAGTCTCACTGTCTGCTTACAATTTGGATTCACTTGCCGCTTTCTGAGAGAACTTGTTGATCAAGTTCTGTGGAGAAAGGTGGGGATTTTCGAGTTGCCAAGATCTATAATCACTTGTCCGGATTCTGCCGGTATCCATTCCTATCCACGCAGCTGTTCAAATCCCTTTTGGATGTTACTACTGTCCGTGCCTCTACCACCACCTCCGCAGCTGGTTCCCTTCACCCACCACTCTGGTGTCCCAAATGCCTCAGAAATATTTCCCGTCTCACCATAAATCCATGTCCTCTAGTTTTAGATTCCCTGACCCTGGACCATTCTGCGAAGTGCTCACAGAAAGGTCAATTCTGGGTTTTGTTGATCTCACAACAGATGAGAGCAGAAGGAAGAACTCCTGTTGTTTGCTGGAGAAGGTGGGGGTTTTGCAAGACATGAGCCACATGCTCTCTGGAGTTTCAGTTGGAAAAGCCAGAGAGAGGAGTTAACAACTCAGTCAGTCAGGAGTGTGGCCATTCCTTTATCAGTACCTCTCACAATTTTAAACCCCCTCCCCAGAGAGACAAGTCCCAGCCGATCCAGCTTCTCAATCCCGCCCCGCTCTCCTGCAGCTGGGTGTCCAGAACAGGGCAGCTTTCGGCTGCTGTGGATGAATGTCCCGCTCAATCTTTCTCGCGCACAAGTGGAACGGCGGGAAGGTGGTGGGTTCCAGCTCCCAGCGGGACAGCGGGCGAGCAGAGGGGTCCAGGGCAGGCGGGACCTTGCTCTGATCTGCACGGTCAGGGTGGGAGCGAGGGTTCCCATTCCGTGCAAACGTAGCGGAACGAGCCCTCCTGCTCAGTGTTCCCCCCCCCGGCACTCGCCCCCTCCCCCGGCACTCGCCCCCTCCCCCGGCACTCGCCCCCTTCCCCCTCCCCCTCCCCCTCCCCCCCCCCCCCCCCCGGCACTCGCCCTCGCTTCCCCTTGCACTCTCGCCTCGCCTCGCCCCGCCCCCCCTCCCTTTTCACATGCACACACTGACCCGCCGGAGCTAAGATCGCTTCCTCCAACACTCACCCTCTTCACGCAACTGCGCCGAGCAGGCTGTTTGCAGAGCAGCCACCAACAATTCCACCAATCGCTGCCACTGAATATTTGCATAACGGCAAAGATCGACGGGATGCAAAACCTCGCCACAACATTAAAGAGTTTCCAGACTTCATGCTTTATATAGCCAGCCGCTTCTCCTTCTCTTTCGGGTGTGAGGGCGATCTGGCTGCGACATCTGTCACCCCATTGATCGCTAGGGATGATTCGGCTGATCTGGCTGGCTAGGCGGGTGTCACCCTTCCCTCACAGCTCCATGTGCGTCCCTCCCGAAGCTCAGCGCTCGGTCGCAGAGGATGGCCCCCTAGAAGAGGACCGCTCCGCCGGTCTAGGGTATATGACGTAGCTACTCCCCTGCTAGTCTAAACCTCAAAGACCATTTGTAGGATCACGTAGGGAAGTCAAGCTCCAAGACTTCAAACACATCCAAGCAAGGCACTGCACGTGGCAGCCTGCCGTTCTTTTCCCATTTTAAACAACCTATGCCCCCTAATGCCCAAATCAATTTGCGTCCCCACTTCCAGAACATAACCCGCACACAAGTTTTTTTTAAATTTTTTATTTTTCACACCATAAATCACATTAGCCATGATACACACTTTTTCTTTTTCACACATATACAGTGACTTTTTCTCCCCCCCCCCCCCCCCCCTCCCAAGCCACCCCCCCCCCCCCCCCATCCATTTTAGGTATACAATCTAGGTTGCATTAATTCAGTCAGACAATGTTGTCATTCAACAAAAATACACCAGAAATTCTACTGAGTCCATTCTTTTCTTTCCTTCTCCTTCCATCAACTTAGGTAATGTTTGTCCCCGGTAGGTTTTCGCTATTGTATTTAATGTAAGGCTCCCATACTTGTTCGAATATTTCAATATTATTTCTTAAACTATATGTTATTTTTTCTAATGGAATACATTTATTCATTTCTATATACCATTGTTGTATTTTCAAATTATCTTCCAATTTCCAGGTTGACATAATACATTTTTTTGCTACGGCTAGGGCTATCTTAACAAATCTTTTTTGTGCATCCTCCAAATCAATACCAAATTCTTTGTTTTTTATGTTACTTAGGAGAAAGATCTCTGGATTCTTTGGTATATTGTTTTCTGTTATTTTATTTAATATCTGATTGAGATCATCCCAAAATTTTTCTACTCTCTCACATGTCCAGATTGCATGAATTGTTGTTCCCATTTCTTTTTTACATCGAAAACATCTATCAGATACTGTTGGGTCCCATTTATTTAACTTTTGCGGTGTAATGTATAGTCTGTGTAACCAATTATATTGTATCATACGTAGCCTCGTATTTATTGTATTTCTCATCGTTCCAGAACATAATTTCTCCCATGTTTCCTTTTTTATCTTTATATTTAAATCTTGTTCCCATTTTTGTTTAGCTTTACCATTTGTTTCCTCATTCTCCTTTTCTTGCAGTTTGTTATAAATCTTTTGATTAACATTGTATCTGTAATCACATATTCAAGGTTACTTCCCTCTGGTAAACTCAAATTGCTTCCTAATTTATCTTTCAAGTAGGATCTCAGTTGGTAATATGCCAGCGCTGTATCTCCAGTTATATTGTACTTATCTCTCATTTGTTCAAAGGATAAGAATCTACTTCCTGAAAAACAATTTTCTATTCTTTTAATCCCTTTTTTTCCCATTCTCTAAAGGAAATGTTATCTATTGTAAAAGGGAGTAGCTTATTTTGCGTCAATATTAGTTTTGGTAATTGATAATTTGTTTTATTTCTTTCTACATGAATCTTCTTCCAAATATTGAGGAGATGATGTGATACTGGAGAAGTTCTATGTTGTACCAATTTTTCGACCCGGACACAAGTTGACGCACGGCCTCTTTTGTGTATTCACTATAATCAATGCATCTGCAGACTCTCTTGTAGCGGCAGCTACACTATTCCTGAAAGAACACACATTGAGCTCAGTGAGCAGACTAGTTTATTGCAGGCTGCTGGGCTGCACTTATACTCGCAGCCCAAACCTGGCTGATAACCGTGCTGGAGGGCGCTGACGTCACCCGGGCGTCACGTGGTTCCCCCAGTGTGCGGGCTTCTGAGCCCCGTGCTGGGAGGAAAGGAAAACCCCCAATGACACCATTTTGGCCAGCTGCCCCACTGCTTGAAGATTACCATCGAACACAATAATGGGGCAAGTTTCATCAGCGAGACCCTGAGGTCTCCAGTGGTGGTACCTCAGTTGTGGAAATCCTGGAGCAACAAATATCTCTCTCTGCAAACCCTACAAGAACCTTCCTGAGCGTTAAACGTTTACCTTTCAAGCAGCAAAGCCTGGTGAACGTTATACATGTTAAATTCTGTGCACAGTATAAGAATTGTCTGCAACCAGTGAACTTGGAAGAAGAAGTGAGATTGAACTATGAACCAAAGAACTTTTCCTAAATCCATACACACAAACACACACACACACACACACACACACACACACACACACACACACACACACACACACACACACACACACACACACACACACACACACACACACACACACACATTACATACACGTGCACTTAAATTTCGAAGGGGGTAATTTGGGTAAGAATAGAGCAGTGGTGCTCAATCTCTTTTATGCCCCGCACCCCTAAAAAAATGTAATATGTTCTCACACCCCTTAAAGTAATAATTTATTTAAGAATAAAGGTGAAGGTAATCAATTTTTAATAATATATAAACAAAGATGAAACATATGGAAAAGAAAAAATATTACAACAAATTAAAAGTTGCATAAACCCTACAAAAATTTAAATTTTCATCCATGCATGAAATTTCTTTAAAAATTTTAAAGAACTAATGTTCAAATGTTCATAAGCCTATTTAAATTTAATGACTCTTTTGTTCCTGTTAATTGCTTAAGAGTTTTTCAAAACATGGCACTTTCTTGCTGACAGTAATCCACGTGTCTGCCTGTGCACCCAAGCGATTTCTAGATTTTGTCTTGATTGACAAATGGGCCCTAAATCCAGACTCGCAGAAGTATATCGTTGCGAATGGGATGAGCACAGTTAGTGCTTTTTCACAAAGTCTTGGAAACGTCCATTGCCGAACACCAATATTGTTCCAAAGTTTTGCTTTCAAACTGCATTTCAAGAACACGATTTGTGCGCAGTTCAATAAGATCTTCTTTCAGCTCTTCATCATCCGACAGAAGCTCCTGTTGTCCTGGGAAAAATGTGATGGCTCTCCACCCTATCTATGCCTCTCATCATATTGTCAACTGCTATAAAGTCACGTCTCATCCTTCTTCACTCCAAAATAAAAAGCTTGCTTCATAATATATGTTTTTGCACCACACCAAGCATAGGAAATGCCCCACAGGATGATGAGCATGGCAGCAGATGAGCAAGGGGTGCAGCGGTTGAGGGTCCACACAAGCTGTGACGTGTTCGAGGAATGACACAGATTGAGGGCTGCTGGTGAGGTGTGTTCAAGGAACTACACAGGCAGAAGGCTGCTGGTGAGGTGTGTTCGAGGAACTACACAGGCAGAAGGCTGCTGGTGAGGTATGTTTGAGGAACTACACAGGCAGAAGGCTGCTGGTGAGGTGTGTTCGAGGAACTACACAGGCAGAAAGCTGCTGGTGAGGTGTGTTCAAGGAACTACACAGGCTGAGGCCTGCTGGTGAGGTATGTTTGAGGAACTACACAGGCTGAGGCCTGCTGGTGACTCGTGTTCGAGGAACTACACAGGCAGAAGGCTGCTGGTGAGGTGTGTTCGAGGAACTACACAGGCTGAGGCCTGCTGGTGAGGTATGTTTGAGGAACTACACAGGCAGAAGGCTGCTGGTGAGGTGTGTTTGAGGAACTGCACAGGCTGAAGGCTGCTGGTGAGGTGTGTTCGAGGAACTACGCAGGCTGAGGGCTGCTGGTGAGGTGTGTTCGAGGAACTAAGACTGAGGGCTGTTGGTGATGTGTGTTTGAGGAACCACACTGGCTGAGGGCTGCTGGTGAGGTGTGTTCGAGGAACTACATAGGCTGTGGCCTGCTGGTGAGGTATGTTTGAGGAACTACACAGGCAGAAGGCTGCTGGTGAGGTTTGTTCGAGGAACTACACAGGCAGAAGGCTGCTGGTGAGGTGTGTTCGAGGAACTACACAGGCTGAGGCCTGTTGGTGACATGTTTGAGGAACCACACAGGCAGAGGGCTGCTGGTGAGGTGTGTTCGAGGAACTACATAGGCTGTGGCCTGCTGGTGAGGTATGTTCGAGGAACTACACAGGCAGAGGGCTGCTGATGAGGTGTGTTCGAGGAACTACGCAGGCTGAGGGCTGCTGGTGAGGTGTGTTCGAGGAACTAAGACTGAGGGCTGTTGGTGATGTGTGTTTGAGGAACCACACTGGCTGAGGGCTGCTGGTGATGTGTGTTGGAAGAACTACACAGGCTGAGGGCTGTTGGTGATGTGTGTTCGAGGAACTACACAGGCTGAGGGCTGTTGGTGACGTGTTTGAGGAACTACACAGGCTGAGGGTTGTTGGTGATGTGTGTTGGAGGGCTGCTGGTGACTTGAGTTCAAAGGACTCATACCAGACTGCAGGCTGCTGGAGAATGGCTCATGGAAGCCAGGTGTTGTAACCTGGAATTGAGAGGATGCTGAGGGCAAGAAGGGCTCCCAAAGGTTCTCGGGCATTGAAGACTTCTTGATTGTGTTGGAGGTTTGGGTTGGGAGCTCGGGTTGCAGATGAATTGAACTGATTGGAGTCTTGTGCAACTGCAGAGGCTGTTGAGCACTGGAGGCCAATCCATGCACGCTCGGTGACTCTGATGGTAAGGTGCGCCCGGTAATGGTAATGGAGAATCTTTGTCTGTCTCATGGTAAACTAAAGGCAATTTCAAGTACAATTACATTTCAGTTTTATTGCATAACACTCTGGTGAGACCACACTTAGAGTATTGTGTTCAGTTCTGGTCACCTCATTATAGAAAGTATGTGGAATCTATGGAGAGGGGGCAGAGGAGATTTATCAGGATGTTGCCTGGATTGGAAAACATGTCTAATGAGGCAAGGTTAGCAGAGCTGGGATTTTTTTCTTTGGAGTTTAGAAAGATGAGAGGAGACTTAATAGAGGTCTACAACATTATGAGAGGCATAGATAGGGTGAACAGCCAGCATCTGTTTACCAGGGCAGGATCAGAAAACACCAAAGGACATGTGTACAAAGTGAAGGGAGGGAAGTTTAGGGGAGACATCAGGGGTACGTTTTTTACACAGAGTTGCGGGGGCCTGGAATGCCTTGTCGTGTATGGTAGTGGAGGCTGAAACATTGGGGACATTTAAGAGACTTTTAGATGAAAGAAAAATAGAGGGTTACAGGATAGGGAGGATTTAGTACTTTTTTCTTAGGGGTTATAAGTTGGCACAATATTGAGGGCCTGTATTGTGCTGTCATGTTCTATGTTCTTGCTGGAAGCAAATTGTGTCTGATAAATGTGGTCAAGGTCTTGAATGATGGAACAAGGTTGAGGGTTGAAGAGGGTGGTGTTTGGGCACATGGACTATTTGATAGAGAACTGCATTGCAGACTTGCTCGTAAAGCTGAAGGGCCCAGAATTAAAAGAGCGGCACCCTCAGGGATGTGTTTTTTCACAGAATTGTGGGGATTTGAGGTGGAGAGGGTGAGCAATTTTAAGTTCTTGGGAGTCACTATCTTGGAGGACGATTCCTGGATCCAACACAATAATGGCATCGTGAAGAAAGCACATCAGCGCCTCTACTTCCTCAGGAGTTTGCGGGGGTTTGGTTTGACACCAGAAACCCAGGCAAATTTCAACAGAGGTGTGGTGGAAAGTGTGCTGACCAGCTGCATCAGGGTCTGTTCTGGGGACACCAATACCCCCGAGTGTAAAGCCCTGAAAAAAAGTAGTGGAGACAGCCCAGGACATCACAGGTAACACCCTCCCTACTAATGGGTACATCTACAGGGAATGCTGCCGTTGGAGAGCAGCAGCAGTCATCAAAGACCCTCACCACCCAACACATGCTCTGTTCTCACTGCTGCAATCAGGAAAGAGGTGTAGGTGCCACAAGACAAACACCACCAGGTTCAGGAACAGCTGCTACCCCTCTACCAACAGACTCCTCAACAACAAACTCAATCAGGGACTCATTTAAGGACTCTTACTTTTGCACTTTATTGATTTTGAAAAGTTCTCTCTGTATTGGACAGTCAGTTTGTTTACATCGTTATCTGTTTACATTTCTTTATTTGATTATATGTATACACTTTGTCCAGTTTTTTGCATTACCAATTGAGGTCAGAGCCATCACTCAGTTGTCATTTCAAACCATAACTGTGCTTGTCTTTGGTATTGGTTTGATGGGGGGGCCTTCTTGAACCAAGAGGGGACTGGCCTGCAGTGAGATATGAGCCTATTTTAAAGACATATCCGGTAGATATTCATTGATTGAAACCTTTTGCATTTGGTCCTTGCTGATTTAGGCCATGGAGTTTAGCCAGGCTTCAGCTTTTTCTCCATTTTATTGCCAGTACTAAACACACAGTGAAATAATTGTTCATTGTACCCAGTCCAGGACGAAGGTCATCTGATTGCAGTTAATGTATAACTAATGACTCTCCTGAGGGTTTGTTCTTGTTGAGTCAGTGAATTTGATTGATAAAACAAAGAGTAGGTTTTCAGTGCCATGTTGGGGTTAATATTGGGTCCTGTGTCTGAAACCACAGAAGTAATCTTCCTTCTGTTCTTGCCCTGCTCAGACTGGTTGTACAGAAGGTGGGTGTGAAGAATGTCCAGAATTGTGTCTGCCAGTGGAGAGTAACCTGCCCACAAATATTGACACTGGGATGGAATGTCAATGCTGGACATGACATCCATTCATCCAACCAATTGGCATGTGGAATTATGACATTTGTAGCCATTAGTGAAACTTGGATGTAGGAGGGGCAGGACTGGCAACTCAGTGTTCTGGGCTTCCGTTGTTTCAGATGTGATAGAATGGGAGATAGGGGATGAAAGGGGGGGGTGAGTGGCGTTGCTCATCAGAGAACATATCACAGCTGTGCTCGTGCAGGACAAATCAGAGGTCTCGTCTACTGAAGCTATTATGGGCGGAGTTGAGGAATGGGAAAGGTATGATCACACTCATGGGGTTGAATTATAGACCACCCAATAGTTGACGAGAATTGGAGGAGCAAATCTATAGAGAGATAGCAGACAGCTGCGGGAAACATAAGGTTGTGTTGGTAGTGTTACGGAGTCCAAAGGGCCCCCCAAAAAAAACAGTAGCAATAGATATGCACAACACAGGGTTACTTAAACAAAAGTAATTTTTAATTATATTTGAACAAGAAAACAGAATTAAACTTTAACTTATTACTTAACCTACATAACCTACTTAATCCCCCCTCTAATACTAAGCGCAGTTGTGTGTAATGTGTATTTACGATTAGAAACGTTCCTTGGATCACAGTCCAATCTCACTGGTTGCAGGCAATTCTTGTACTGTGTACAGAAGTTAGTATTAACAAAGTTCACCAGGCTTTGGTGCTTAACAGGTAAATGGTTACCACTCAGGAGGGTTCTTGCTAGTTTTCAGAGAGAGATTCCTTTTGTTCCAGGACACCTAATTCCTGTTTAATCAGTTTTGCTGACAAAACTTGTCCCCTTCTGGGTTCTCCAGATGATCCTCCTTCTTTCAGGTCACCTTTCAGACAGCCAATCT
Source organism: Narcine bancroftii (assembly GCF_036971445.1). NCBI lineage: Eukaryota > Metazoa > Chordata > Chondrichthyes > Torpediniformes > Narcinidae > Narcine > Narcine bancroftii. The sequence goes on along the minus strand of NC_091474.1, from coordinate 66,404,154 downwards.
TCTTCTTTGGCCAGGCAAGTCTTCCAAAAGTTTGCAGCTTTGTCCTTCTGGAACTGATTTCTGTCTCCTTTCTCTCTGTTTCACTCCCTCCCTCTCTGAGAGCAAAACTGTTCTGTGTGCTTGCAAAAATCACATGCTCTCCCAGGCAAGCTGTATGTTGATACTTTGTTGCTCTTTTGCAAAAAGCATTCTGTAAAAGTTCTGCAAAAATTCTGTTTTGAAATGTGTGTGTGTGCAAGCTGCTCTAGCAATTCCTCCCAAGCCACCTCTATCTAAATACTTTGTCACGGTAGGAGATCTTAGCTTTCCCACATATTGACTGTAAAAGGGATGGATGGCTTGGAGTTTGTTAAATGTGTTCAGGAAAGTTTACTGAATCAATATATGGAGGTACCAACTAGAGAGAGTGGAGTACTGGATATCCTATTAAGGAATGAGACAGGACAGAAATATGGGGAACATTTTGGGTTCAATGGTCACAATGCCATTGGTTTTGAGTTAATTATGGAGAAGGATAGGTCTGGGCCATTGGATTGAGATTCTAATTTGGAGAAAGGCCAATTTTGAGGAAATGATGAAGGATCTAGAATGTGTGGATTTGGGATAAGTTGTTTTCAGGCAAGGATGTGTGAGATACGTGGTGAAAATGTGAGAGTACAGAGTTTGTTTGTTCCTGTCAAGATTAAAGGCAAAGTTAAGAAGCCTAGGAAACCTTGGTATTTGAAGGATATTGGGGATCTGGTACAGAAGAAGAGAGAGGTGTATCACAGGTAGAGCAACACGGACCAAATGAGGTACTTGAGGAGCGTCGGACTCTGGCTTTACCCTACTCTCAATTTGGTCTATGTATCGTCTGAGTCCAGCGGGCTCGTTGAATGAAGTGACAGGAGAAGGTATTCGATTTCACAATCAGTTTATTACATAGCAGAAGAATAAAGCTTAACAGAGCTCTGGTTCAGTCGTTAGTTCATAGGTCACCTGCTCGGTGAGCTATTCCCCAAGACTGACTCCTACTATCCAGTCTCTTCTGTTTATATAGATCAACATTGTTACACTGACCAAGAGTTGGCTTTCTTTGATAGGCTCCTTGCATAAAATATATCTCAAGCAATTTTCTGCTCTGCAATTATCTATGGTGTAAGCCCTCCCATCTTAATGTCCCAGGCCAGAACATTCTGTTGTTTTAGTGTAACCGTGGGGAAGAAAGTATTTTCTCTCTTTGTATTTGGAGTCAGCAAATTCTGCACATACTGTTATCAGCCAACTTTTCTACATACTGTGGCTGTTACTTAATTGCATTAATATTTACCCTAAACAGTATAATTGAAATAAATAGTAAATTGTTACATAGTAATGGATTAATGCATACATAATGAATAGTACATAGGCATATTTTCCATGATTACAACCCCTTGGTTCCAGCAGGAGAATAAAAAATGCAAAACCTCAAGAAAAGAAATCAGGACATGAGGTTGCTTTGGCAGACAATGTGAAAGAAAATCCTCAGGGTTTCTACAATAAGGGTCGATCAGAATGGTCGGCTTTGTATGGAGCCCAAAGAGATGGGGGAGATCATAAATGGCTGTTTTGCATCAGTATTTACTCAGGAAACTGGCACAGAGTCAGATAAGTAAGGAAAACAAATAGTGAGGTCATAGAACCTCTTCAGATTAAAGAGGAGGAGGTGCTTGCTATCCTATAGCAAATAAAGGTGGATAAATCCCCAGGGCCTGACAAGATATTCCCTTGGGCCTTGAAGAAGGCTAGTGTATAAATTGCAAGGGGTCTGGCAGAAATATTTAAAATGTCCTTAGCCACAGGTGAGGTGCCAGAGGATTGGAGGGGAGCTCATGTAGTTCTGTTCTTTAAAAAGTCTCCAAATGTAACCCTGGAAATTATAGGCCAGTAAGCCTGATGTTAGTAGTAGGTAAATTATTGGAAGATATTCCAAGAGATCAGATATACCATTACTTGGATAGCCCGGGAATGATTAGGGATAGTCAGTATGGCTTTGTGCACGGTAGGCCAGGAAAGTTGATGGGAAGGCTGTGGCTACCATCTACATGGACTTTAGTAAGGCCTTTGACAAGGTCCCACATGGGAGGTTAGTCGGGAAGGTTCAGATGTTTGCTATTCATGGTGAAACAGTGAACTGGATTTGACAAAGGCTGGATGGGAGAAGCCAGAGAGTAGTGGTGGAGAATTGCTTCTCAGACTGGAGGCCTGTAACTAGTGGTGTGCCTCAGGGATTGGTTCTGGGACCATTGTTGTTTGTCATCTATATCAATGATCTGGATGATAATGTGGTAAATTGGATCAGCAAGTTTGCAGATGACACTAAGATTGGAGGTGTTGTGGACAGCGAAGAAGGTTTTTAAAGCTTGCAGAGGGATCTGGACCAGCTGGAAAAATGGGCTGAAAAATGACAGATGGAGTTTATTGCAGACGAGTGTGAGGTGTTGCATTTTGGAAGGACAAACCAAGAAAGGACATACATGGTAAATGGTAGGATGCTGGGGAGTGTGGTAGATCAGAGGGTGGACAGGGTTATAAAGAGAGCTTTTGGCAACTTGACCTTTATAAATCAAAGTATTTTGTACAGGAGTTGGGATGTATGGTAAAGTTGAATAAGGCATTGGTGAGGCCAAATTTGGAGCATTGTGTGCAGTTTTGGTCACCTAACTACAGGAGAGATATCAATAAGATTATAGCATGAATAAAAGCTCTCATGACTGGAGGGAGAAAAAAACTTTTTAGCTTCTAAATAAGAGTAGGGTCTCCCAGAGGTCTTCAGAAGGGTCTGGGTTTAGGTGGGAAACCAGGGTTGTATGTGAGCAGATGGGGGTGGAGCTGGGAGGTGGGACCAGCCATCAGCACAACACCCTTCCAGTGAATCCCAGTTCACTGCATTCACCCCTTCCTGTAGAATTTAGGATCTGTGAATGAAGTCAGAGAACATGGGTTCAGAAACAAATGGTTACAAATATATCCAGTTTTTTACAAATTTACAGATTGAAGCGGTCCGGGGGTCTGCAGATCCTGGTGGAGTGCCTTAGCACTGGGGTGCCTTGGACCCCTTGGGTCTCCTAGTCCCCTTGTGAGGGAGGAGAGGCAGGCTGAACCGGATTTTCTGAGGCCCTGACTGGGGACGATGAGAATAAGCTCTGTGGCTCGCAGGGCATCTGAGGCAATGGACCCTTTGTTCCAGTGGGTGCCAGGTCCACGATGGAGACGGTGTCCTTCCTGCCATCCAGGTACTCCACATGGGCCTACATGGGATTGGCGTGGAGCAGTTCCACCCTTTGCAGCAGGGAGTCGGTGTTGCTTCTCCTCACGTGTTTCCCTGAGAAGGACTGGACCAGGAGTGGTGAGCTAGATTAGGAGTGCAGTTCCCGATGCCGACCTTCTCTCAAAAGTGACTAGGAGCTTGTGAGGGGAGGCATTGGTCGCGGTACATAGTAGCGACTGAATAGAATGGTGCGCCATAGGGAGGACTTCCTGCCAGCGTGAGTCTGAAGGGCCTTTTGACTTCTGGGCCAGTTTGGCAGCCTTCCAGATCATGGCATTCTCCTTTTCAATCTACCTGTTCCCCTTGGGGTTGTAGCTAGTAGTCCTGCTGGACTCATAAAGGATGAGCCATGCTCACTGTGAATATAGCTGGGATACCCGAACAGGGCAAAAATGGAGTCTAGAACCTTTATGACTGATGAAGTGGACGTGTCTGGACATGAAATGGGTACTTAACAGTGACAGAGAGGAAGAAGAGGTTTTCATTTGTGGAGAGGTCCCTTAAAATTGACACTGAGCCATTTGAAGTGCCTGAATGACTTGATCAGGTGTGCCTTTGTGGGGCTGGTAGAAGTGCGACTTGCACTCCGCGCAGACCTGGCAAGACCTGGTCATTTCCCTGATGTCTTCCATGGAGTAGGGCAGATTGCGTGCCTTGACAAAATGAGCCATGCGAGTGACCCCTGGGAATGGCAGAGCTCATTATGCAGAGACCGCAGTTGGCCAGTGTGTGCAGAGGCACAGCTTCCTCTGGATAAGGGATCTGGAGGGTCATTAGGGGCTCTTGGCTGATAGGCAATGTCATAATTGTAGATGGAGAGCTCGATCCTCCACCGAGCAATCTTGTCATTTTTGATTTTACCCCTCTTGACATTATTGAACATGAATGCGACCAAATGTAAATCTACCAGCCAGGTAGTGTCTCCAGTGCCTCACGGCTTCTACAATGGCTTGAGGCTCCTTTTCACTGAGTGATTCCGGAGTTCGTGGCCTTGTAATGAACAAGGGAAGAATGCAACCGGTCTGCTCGCCTGGTTGAGGGTCACGGCCAGGGCTATGATCGAAGCATCGCTTTCCTCTTGGGAAGGTACATTCTCATCCACTACGTGCATGGCGGCTTTCGCAATGTGATTCTGGAGGTAGTTAAAAGCCGCAGAGAGACGGATGAGATAAAGTTCAGGTAAAAGTAAATTAAAGTTACAGGAGTAAACTACGGTAAACAAGATACATTGATCCATGTTGTCGATTAAAAAAGGAAAAAGAAAAAAACCTCTAACTAATGCCATTTTTAACCCCACTATGTTATTAGAGCGATTCCAAGCAAAGCCGGGCTAATTTAAATACTAATAGTTCAAAAAATGAAGATTAGTTTTTGGATTCACGCCAAGGAAGCAAACGTGAACTTGACCAAACAATGATTGCAAGATGGTGTGGATGGACGGAGGCTCCCCCCACCCCCCAGCCTGAAATGGCTAACACGAGGGGGTATAGTTTTAAGGTGCTTAGGAACAAGTTCGGGGGGGGATGCAAGTGTTCACATGGAGTGCATCAAAGGTGCTGCTGGCAACAGTGGTTTTCAGCGGGAGTTAGGAGACCATTAGATTGGCACACAGAACTGAGAAAAGATGGAGGGATCTGCAGTGGGGGAATTCTAGGCAGCTGTTGGAGTGGGTTAGTATCGGAACAACACTGTGGCGGAGGGATATTTAATATTTCTCGTGTCTGATCACAGGCATGTGAAAGTGCCGAGCGACTGGCCCATTGGAAGCTGCTGATCTCTCACACACCATCACCTCTTGGTTCTCCTTCTACCCTTGCCTATTATACTTGTGGAAGAGGGAGAAGGACAGAGTGCATGGACCTGGCAGAGCCCACCCGGTGAGTGTAGCAGTTAGTGCAATGTTATTGCAGTGCCCACAACCTGGGTTTGAATCTGGTGCTGTCTGTGAGGAGTTTGTACATTCTCCCCATGGCCTGCAAGGAATTTCCTGTGGTGCTTCGGTTTCCTCCCATCCTTCATATGCGAGGATCATTGGTTAATTGGTGTGTTTGGACAGCACAGGCTCATGGGCTGGAAGGCCTGATCACCGGGCTTTGTTGCAAAAATAAATAATAGGAAAGGAGACCATCACACTCCTGACCTCAAAACTGTATTTTCAAATTATGTTCCCATCACTTACCTCCATGTCCTTCTCCTTGGGGAATACTGATGCAAAGTACCTCGCCCATTCCCTCCGACCCAAAGATAAATCCCTTCCTTTGCCCCTTGTCTCCCTTGCCATCCTCCTGTTTTTAATGCACGTACCAAAAGCCTTGAGCTTCCCTTCAATCCTGCATCAAGTCTTAATGGCGGGTTCCACCCCGAAATATTGAAAGTCATTTTTTGTTCACACCAATCTTGATTGACCTGCCGAGTTCCTCCAGGGGGTTGTTGATTGCTTGTGGTCTGTTATCATGTTGTGTTGTGGGTACATAGGAAATTATTCTTTAAGAACTGGTCACATTGTTCCTTCGTTTGGAATACAAATAAGGAATAAGCTAACCACAGGGCAGGTGGTTATTCTTTGGCAGTGGGCAAATTGGAATGAATTTGGTGTGATAGCGTAAACTTTCATTTGGAATCTGACAGATTACCCAGGGAAGGTGGAGCCTCGCAAACAGTTGTTCTTCGAGGCAGTAACAAGTGTTATCTAGAGAGACCAGCAAGACCATTTAAATTTAGACATAAAGAACGGGGTAACAGGGCATTTCGGCCCACAGACCCGTGCCGCCAAATTAACCTACATCCCCCGGCACATTTCGAACGGTGGGACTAAACCGGAAGCACCCCCCCTCCCCCCGGTGAAAGCCCACACTGACGCGGGGAGAATGTACCAACTCCTTACAGGTGGCACGGGATTTGAACCACCCCCCCCGTCCCGATCGCTGGTGCTGTAAAGGTGTGGCGCTAAGCCAATGCCCTGCAGACGAAGCTAGTCGCCGAGGTGAGACCCTGCGAAGTTCAAGGCAAGACAACAGTAGAGCTGCAGAGGGTAGGGATGGTAGGTTAATGGGTATATTTGCTGGCCGAAAGGGCCTGTGACCATCAAATTCAGAGAATGAAACACCATTACAGTTAATCCAAATGTAACAATTATTATTGGAATATCTATCAAGTTAAATTACAGGGCAAAGAGTGTCCAGAAAATCAAATAACTACAGGGCAGGCTCATGAAATAAGGTTTAACTGAACTCAATGCTCTCTGCTTTACAAACCATTGGATTTTAATGGGCAAAAATTACTAGCCTAATCACTCTTATTGAAACTATCATCTTAAAATCCGTTGACACTCCTATAACAACTCTTTCGAGTAGTTTTGCTTCATTAACTGCCGAGTACGTCTTGTGGGATTTTGAAACATTTGCTGATCGTAAAGCATGATCAATTAATCTTCAGGTGCATATTCTCTATCAGGACAAACATCACTAATGGTGGGGTCTGCACGTTAAAAAAATCGCATCGAGATGGCGGTGTAAAGGAAGTTAAAAATCATCTCAAAATGGAATTGTCCATTTGTTTTTCCACAAGAAACACACTTTCTGAATTTGGTGCAGTTTTGGTCATTTTTTGCCGTTCTGAATGCGGGACGACACACAAAGTGCTGGAAGAACTCAGCGGGTCAGGCAGCATTCACGGGAAGGCGATGGACAGTCGAAGCTTTGTCAGGGATAGCAAGGACTGGGCAGTGGTTCAAATAAGAGGGTGGAGAGAGGGGGGAGCACAGGCTGGATACAGATGGGAGGGTAGGAGCTGAGAGGTGATGGGGGAGGGGGCAGAGGCCTGAGAAAGATGGTCTATGATAGGAGGAAGGAAGGGAAAAGGGGTAGGATGCTGGAGGGAAAAAGGTATGAGTGAATGGCGGGCATTACACAGACTGCTGCAACAACTTCAGACATGGATTGCAATGCATCAGGAACATTGTAAGTATTAGGGAGAGATTTCTGACATCCAAAAGGTGGCCACATATAAAGCTGGAGACAAGTGACAGACTGCAATCTGGAGCAACAATCAAAAGCTTTTTTTTAAAAATATCTATCACAATGCCAGTGACCCGTTGCTGTCCAAAAGTGTAGCGTAGATGAAAGCTCACACATGACTGGAGGGAGAACAAACATTTTTATTAGCTTTCAACGTTCACTAGTCGGCTTCAGAGGGGTTCTGGGTTTAGGCGGGAAACCAGGGTGATATATGGGTAAACAGGGGTGGAGCTGGGAACTGGGCCCAGTTATCAATACAGCACTCTTCCAGTGAATCCCAGTTCACTGCATTCACCCCTTCCTGCAGAATTAAGGGTCTGTGGATGAAACTGGCAGAAGACAGAAAAAAAGAATATACAGTGCATACACTATTTACAGATTCAGGCGGTCCGGGGGCCGGAGATCTGGTGGAGTGCCTTAGCACCGGGGGGGCCTTGGTTCCTTGGGTATCCTGGCCCTCCTATATTGGAGGAGTAGTGGGCTGAGGCTCGACGATGAAGAAGGGTTCACTCTCCTGAACTGGATCCCCTGAGTGGGGGCTGAAGAGAAAGAGCTCGGTAGCTTGTGGGGCACCTGAGGCAACTGACTCTCTGTTCCGGCTGGTGCCAGGTCCCTGATGAGGATGGTGTCCTCCCTGCCATCTAGGAACTCTACGCAGGCGTATGTGGGATTGGCATGAAGCAGTTTCACCCTTTCCACCAGGGGCTTGGTCTTGTTTCTCCTCACATGCTTCTTAAGAAGGACCGGACCAGGACTAGTGAGCCAGGCCGGGAGTGTAGTCTCTGATGCCGACCTTCTGTCGAACGTGAACAGTAGCTTGTGAGGAGTAGCATTGGTCACAGTACAGAGTAGCGACCAAATGGAGTGGAGTGCAATGGGGAGGACAGGCTGCCTGCATGAGTCTGGAAGGCCTATTTGCTTCAAGGCCAGTTTGATAGCCTTCCAGATCATGGCGTTCTCTTTTTCAACCTGCCTGATCCCCTGGGGGATGTAGCTGGTAATCCTGCTGGACGCAATGCCCCTCACCAGCATGTACTGACGCAACTCGTTGTTCATGAAAGATGAGCCCCGGTCCCTATGAATGTAGCTGGGATACCCGAACAGGGTGAAAATGGTGTCTAGGGCCTTCATAACCGATGAGGTGGACATATCTGAGCATGGAAGCGGGAGTACTCATCAATGAGAAAGAAGATGTTCCCGTTCATGGAGAGGAGAGGTCCCTTAAAGTTGACACTGACCCATTTGAAGATCCTGGATGACTTGATCAGGTATGCTTTTGTGGGGCGATAAAAGTGCGACTTGCACTCAGCACAGACCTAGCATGACCTGGTCATCTCCCTGACGTCTTCTATTGAGTAGGGCAAATTGCAGGATTTGACAAAATGAGCCATGTGGGTGATCCCTGGACAGCAGAGCTCATTATAAATGGTGCACAGTTGGCCAGCATCCCCTGGAAAAGGATCTGGAGGGTCATTAAAAGCTCCTGGCTGATAGGTGATGTCATAATTGTAGGTGGAGAGTTCGATCCTCCACCTAGCAATTTTATCATTCTTGATTTTGCCCCTCTTGACATTGCTGAACATGAATGCGACAGAGTGCTGGTCTGTGAGGAGCTTAAATCTTCTTCCAGCCAGGTAGTGCCTCCAGTGCCTTATGGCTTCTACAGTGGCTTAAGACTCCTTTTCCACTGATGGGTTCCTGAGCTTGTGGCTTTGTAATGTCAGTGGCAAAAAGGCAACCGGCGTGCCCGCCTGATTGAGGATAGCAGCCAGGGCTATGTCCGAAGCATCATTTTCCACTTGGAAAGGTATATTCTCATCCACTGCGTGCATAGCAGCTTTCACAATGTGGCTTCAGAGGTAATGAAAGCTGTCTGGGTTTCAGCCAAGAGGGGGAAAGTAGTGGCATTTAAGAGTGGGCGAACCTTGTCAGTGTATTTAGTGACACATTGGACATAATATGAGAAAAATCCCAGGCATCGCCTCAAAGCCTTTGTGGTCCTAGGGAGGGGGAGCTCTAACAGGGGGTGCATCCTATCGGGATGGGGGCCAATGACACCATTCTCCACCACGTAGCCAAGGATAGCTAGTCGTGTAGTCCTTAATACACGCTTGTCGGAATTATAAGTGAGATCAGGGCACTCGCCGCATGGAAAAAGCTCTGGAGATTGGTGTCGTGGTCTTCCACAGTGTGGCCAGAGATGGCAACATTATCGAGATAGGCGAAGGTAGCCTTCAACCCATACTTGCCAACCATCCTGTCTATCTGCCGTTGGTAATGTCAAAAGGGACCCTCCGGAACTGATAGAGTTGACCATTAGCCTCAAATGCCATGTTACGGGTAGTCCTCAGAATGGATTGGCAGCTGATGATAGGCAGCTTTCAGGTTGATGGTTGAATAGACCCGATACTGTGCCATATTGTTCACCGTATCCAAAATGCAAGGGATGGTGTATGCATCCAGGAGTGTGTATCGGTTAATAGTTTGGCTATAGTCAATTACTAGCCGGGACTTGTTTTACCCCTTTATGACCACCACTTGTGCTCCCCTCCTCCAGCAGGCGCTGTGTCTCCATCTTTATGAACTCCCTGTCTGACGCACTATACCACCTGCTCTAAGTGGCGATGGGCTTACAGTTGGCAGGCAGGTTTGGGAATAGAGGGGGAGGGTCGATGTTTAGCGTGGCGAGGTTGCAAGTGGGTCCTGATTTTGAGGGCCTTCCGTTCTGAACCGTTAGTGGGGGAAGGGGACCATTAAACTCCAAAGTCATGCTTTTAAGGTGACACAGGAAGTCCAGGCCCAACTGTACCAGAGCACACAATTCATCCAAAATATACAGACGAAATTTACGAAACTCCCCCCCCCCCTCCTTTGAACAATAAATGAACTAAACAATGTTTTTGTACATGTTCTGAATGGAACTGAGATATGAGGAAGATTTGATAATTAGATGGATACATTTTTAAGTTATACTTTCGTACAGTCTGTGGGTCTATAAAACTTTCCATGCAGTCCATGTCGATTAGGCACTTGGTAGAATGTCTATTTACCTTCACTGTTATCATAGAGTTACTGAGCTGGTGAGGTCTGTTCTGGTCGAGGACCAGCAAAGACAGTTTGCTGGAGACACCTTGTTCCTCGCCCGAGTGGCTCCCTCCATCCTGAGTTGACCTGTGCAGATAAGATGGTGATGACCTCATGGCACAGCAAGATGGCTGACCTTCCTCCTCTGAATTTGAATTTGGGCCGCAGCAAGATGGCCGCCGAGCCTTTCACACCACTTCTGAAGGCGGCAGGTTGTGCAGCAGGTGATCTTGGGCAAGTTTGGGGCAGACTGTTTGGGGCTGGAATCGGATCCAGGAGTGGTGCAGGCCATGGACTTCCCCGGACTTCCCTTCATGTGGCAGACCCTCGCCCAATGTTCCTTCTTTTCACAGCTGGAGCACGCTGAGTCTTTAGCGGGGCAATGGGCTTGGGGGTGCTGACCTCTTCCACAGAAAAAGAACTCCATGATGTGGGAAGCAGCAGCCGTTAGAGCAGGGGCAACCGTGGCGGGAGCAGCTGGTCCTTGGAGTTGCTCACCTGAGAGCTCGAGTTCACTGGCTTCAAGATCATTGTTTTCAAGCCTGGCCTGTTCCAGTGATTTGGCCAGCTCGACATGACTCGAGTAGTCGCTGCCTCGAGCGGACTCCTGTGACCAGAGTGTCCCGGATCTGCTCATCTTCTCGGACACGGCCCAAAGCCTCTTCATACCTGCACTTCTTAGCAAGCATCCGCAGATCCAGCAGGTAGTTGTCGATCGACTCTCTGGGCCATTGGCGATATAGAGCGAACCGGTGCCTCGCTAGGACCTCATTTGAGACCTTCCCTTCATATAGCGTCTTCAGCGCCTCACCGGCGGCTTCGTACATCTGGCAGTCTGACGACTGCGTATTCCTCCGTTCCTACCCTGGAGATGAGTGCCAACCTCTGGAGTTCGTCTGTGTGGAAGATGTCCCTGGTCATGTTCAGGAAGGCCTAGTCTAGCCAGTATGCGAACTCCTCGGCCACGTCGGGGGACTGGGGGTCTATTAGCAACATACTTGAGTAACACCTCCATCTTTATTTTAAAAGCTAATAAAATTGTAGCATAGATAAAAGCTCTCACACAACTGGAGGGAGAACAAATGCTTTTATTAGCTTTCAACAGTGGGTAGGCTTCAGAGGGGTTCTGGGTTTAGACAGGAAACCAGGGTTATATATTGGCAAATGGGGGTGGAGCCGGGAGGCGGGGCCAGTTATCAATACAGCACTCTCCCAATTCACTACAGTAAGTGGGTTTCCTCTGGGTGCTCCAGTTTCCTCCCACGTTCCAAAGACCTACATACAGGGTTCACAGGTTAATTAGTCCCACGGGCCTGTGGGCTGGAAGGGCCTATAACAGTGCTGAACCTCTGAAGTAAGTTAAAAGCATGAGGCATAACCAGTGTTGATCTGCATCTAAGCAATGAATACATTTTTGCATCCGATATCAAGTCCTGAACGGATTCCTTTATTTCCCTCATATTCCAATATAACAATATCGTTGATGAGGTGGCCTGACCTGAGTGAGAAAATTGAAAGCTACGAAAGCCAAAAAATCTGAAATTTAAAAGAAAGTTGTGGAAGAAAGGAGAGCATGTCAGTGAAGGGAGATGATGGGTGAGATTATTGATTTGTGCACCAGATACCATCATTCATTTGGCTGAGCAATGAACTACATTGATTGAAGACCTTTGCTTCACTTAAATACTTTGATGTAACGTGATTAGAGAACAGCAGGTGAATGGTTTTATTTTTACTCATCATTTCTATCATTTAGAATTTAGAATTAATGTTTCAATGTGTCCAGGGAATGATTGGACTGGTGTTAACTATCAGCTGCCAACTTTCTTTTGATCTCTCATTGATCTGATTCAGAACGTTTGGAAATAACTTGATATTTGTTCATCTCCTTGCATAATGCTGGAAATTCATGCCATCAGCAAAATTGTAAAATCCCACAAGATATATCTTCCTTTGATATCATTTAGAGATTGTACATGGCCTGGGTCCATAGCTGGTTCTTTGGGAGTTATTCTTCATATCAAGATTAATTTGCATCTTCCATTCATTATTCGCTGGTCACTTTTCCAATTCAATTAACCGGGTTGCTATTAATCCAATGATTGATGATTTTTCATTGATTCTTGCGTTCAAATTTATAACGTTGGCAAAAACTTACTGAAAATGCAAGGCTTTATTCCATGACCCACTCAAATAATTCCAGGAGGCTAAATCATGGTGAATATCTTTTGGGTGTGACATTGAATTAAGGTCCTGTTCCTTCTCTCAGTTGAAAACCTACAACCTTCTTGTTGACTTTCAAGGAGAAAGAATTTATAGCTCATGTTCTTGGGTTGTTGCTCTGGGCTGTGAGTGAGCACATTAGGCACTGCCTTTGAATGATGGTTAGTAAAGGTCACTCATTGTGACCTTTGTCAGGGTCACCACATCATGTTACAACCAGTGATGCACTTAAGGAGGAATACATCGTGCCCAACCTGGTGAAAAATGTTCCATCTACGCTCGTCCCACATGGCTGTGTTTGGCCCATACCCCACTCAACCCACCCTAGGCATGTGTCTGTCCACTTTATTATTTATTTGCAATCGTATCTGCCTCACCACCTCCACAGGCAACCCGTACGACAGACCCACCATCTTCTGCATTAAAAAAGTTACTCACTCAGGCTCCTGTTACATTTCTTCCCCCCTTACCTTAAATCTATGTTCTCAGGTTACTGGTTCCCCATTTCTGGGCAAAAGACTCTCTGTGTTCACTCAAATCAATTTCTCTCATGATTTGGTCCACCTCTCCCTGTCACTCAGGCTCCCTGAGTCCTGGCAACATCCTCGTTAATCTTACCCACACCCTCTCCAGCTTGTCAATAAGAAGGTGGTGGGGGGAGAGCAGGAAGGAAGGCGTAAGACATACAACTCTACAATACAGTACAGGCCCTGCGGCCCTTAATGTTGTGCTGACCCATTACTCCTTTAAAAAAATGTCCTGAAACCCTCCCCTCCCCGTAACCTTCTTCCATCGTGTGTCTGTCTCTTCTTTCTTTCTTTCTTCTTCTTTGGCTTGGCTTCACGGACAAAGATTTATGGAAGGGTATGTCCACGTCTGCTGCAGGCTCGTTGGTGACTGACAAGTCCGATGCGGGACAGGCAGGCACGGTTGCAGCGGTTGCAAGGGAAAATTGGTTGGTTGGGGTTGGGTGTTGGGTTTTTCCTCCTTTGACTTTTGTCAGTGAGGTGGGCTCTGTCTAAAGGCCTCTTAAATGCCCCTAATGTTTCAACCTCCACCATCATCCCTGACAAAGCATTCCAGGCACCGACAACTTGCACCTGAGGGTAGGGGGAGGAGCACAGGCTAACAGGTCGGGGTGTAGAAGAGAAAAAAACCGAGAAGGGATGGATAGAGGGTAGCTCTCTGATGGCATAAAAAATGGGTGGGAATCTGGAGGAAAGATGGAGTGGGAAAGGGAGAGACGGTTAATGGAAATGTTAACGCCGTCTGGTTGGAGATTGTTGAGACAGGTGTTGTTCCTCCAATTTGTGGCTGGTCTCGGTTAGACAGTGCACGAGGTCATGGACAGACATGTTGGTGCGGAATAAAATGGTTGGCTGGCCACTGGGAGATCCTTTCTGTTGCAGCGGTCGGAACAAAGGTGCTTAATGAAACATTGGTTTCCTTTTCCTTCAGGTGGATGCTGCGTGACCTGTTGAGTTTCCCCAGGACTTTTGTGCAAAGTACTCGACCCCAGAATCTGCAGACACTCTTGTTTTTAACGTACAATGGAAGTCTGACTTTGAAGGGTGCTGACTGCAAACTTTAATATAATGTATGACGATTGGAAGTTTCCAAATTCTGAAGGGATGAAGATTGAAATTGCAGGAAGTCATTTTCAGAGAGATTTATAAAAGCAGCTCAAAGCGCTATTATTGGTAAAAACAAAATGCTGGAGAAACTCAGCAGGATAAATAATTTTTACGTCAACCATGGTGTCTGCAGACTTTCGTCTTATACGATTATGTTCGTTCATTATCTTTCTTGACAATTAAGGCATGCCCACCAGTGAGTGAGGCAACCTGTCTGCAATTTCCTGATACACCTAGTCTTGGGCAATGTTAATGGCAGGCAGTTTGTACGCAGTAACTTTCAATGGAAACATATGTTACCTTTCACATTCTGCCGATCTGGGAACTTGTTGCAGGCTTCTTTGTGACTTCACAAGCAGGGTAGGGAATGAGTGCCATCTGCTGGAGTTTGTGAAAACATCCCGGAGGGGAAAATCTCAGCATCCACCGTCTGAGTTCAGAAAATAACCGCAGTACATTGGCGGTCAGATTTCAGATTTATGGTCAGAGTACATGCATGACGTCACATACAATCCTGAGATTCTTTTTTCTGTGCACGAGGCAGAATTACTGCTGATTGATAGTGCCAAAAAATAAACTGTACACCTGTAAATGTAAACAAATAAAAGAAATGTAAACAGATGATGAATGTAAATAAACTGCAATACAGAGAGATCAAAAATGAAAATCAATAAAGTGTACAATTAAGAGTCCTTAAATGAGTCCCTGATTGAGTTTGTTGTCAAGGAGTCTGATGGTGGAGGGGTAGCAGCTGTTCCTGAACCTGGTGGTGCGAGTCTTGTAAGGGATTGCTTTAAGGTGGGATGTAGGTGGAAAGGGAAGGTTGAGAATCACTGCTCCAGACCCAATTGTTACTGAAATATTTTGCTTGAGAAAAATTGTCATTGGCCCATTTCCTTTGGAGTTCTGAAACCGTGCACATAATGAGTCAATGAGGGATGATTAAAACAGTGATTTTCAAACTTTTTCTTTCCACCCACATCCCACCTTAAGCAATCCCTTCCTAATCACAGAGCACCAATGGCATAGGGATTACTTAAAGTGGGATGTGAGTGGGAAGAAAAAGGTTGAGAACCACTGCCCTAAACCTTTCCCCTTTCACCTTAAAGCCATGTCCTCTTGTATTTATCTCTCCTAATCTAAGTGGAAAGAGCCGACTCGCATTTATTCTGTCTATACCCCTCATAATTTTGTAAACCTCTATCAAATCTCCCCTCATTCTTCTACGGTCCAAGGAATGAAGTCCTAACTTGTTTAATCTTTCCTTGTAATTCAATTCTTGCTTACATCAATCTTATTGATATCCTTCCTGTAGTTTGATGATGAGAACTCCACACGATACTCCAAATGTGGCCTCAATAATGTCTTATACAACCTCACCATAACATCCGAACTTGTCCAGGAATGACTGGTGAAGGGGTTTCTGGCCCGAAATGTTGACTTGTCTTTTGCTCTCCACGCGCTTTGCCCGACCCCTGAGTTCCTCTGGCTCTTCGATTGTTTGATGGAGCTGGGCCAAATGGTTGCAGCACCAACATCATTTCGTTGGCTGCAAAGTGCTACATGGTCTGCTGCGGAGAGAGTGCTCCAAGGCACAGAAGGCTACTCAGCAAGTATTGGTCAGTGGGCACTTGAGGGTTGACAAGACAGTACGAAATAAGACCCTGACTCTTAGTTCAGAGGATGTGGTATAGGCTGGTTAGCACAGTGCATGCTTATTGCTGAAAGGTGATTAATACCCTGCTGGTCCTACCCAGCCTGCTCCACAGAGGCTTTGCACAATGGTTTACTGATAAGTCATAAGGCCTTTGTGAGGATTTGGAAATGTGACAATAAATGCACCACTCATGACATTCCATAGATCTACAGAACCAGGCCATGCTACAGCACAGAAACAGGGCCATCTATTCCGTGCCAAACCATTCTCATCTCATTGACCTACAACCAGATTATAGCCCTCCATATTCCTCCCATCCACACACCTATCCAAATTGTTCTTCAATGTCGAAATCGAGCCCACTTTCACCACTTCACTCTCTCACTGCTCTGTGAAGATGATTCCCACTAACGTTCCCCTTAAACATTTTACCTTTACTCTTCACAGATATCCTCTCGTTCTTGTCTCACCTAGCCTCAGTGGGAAAGGCTTGCTTGCGTTTATTCTATCTATACACCTCATAATTTTGTGTACCTCTATTAAATCTCCCCTCATTCTCCGACACTCAAGGGAATAAAGTCCTAACCGGTTTAACGTTTCAGCTGCTCACATCTGGGCAACATCCCTGTAAAGTTTCTCTGCACTCTTTCAATCTTTTGATATCTCTCCTATAGTGAGGTGCCCAAAACTGTGCACAATACTCTTAATTTGGCCTCACCAATGTCTTATCCAACTTTACCAAAACATTCCAAGTCCTTTGATTTGTGAACGTGTCAAAAGCTCTCTTTATGACTGTATTTGTGTGTGACCCACACTCAAGGAATTATGTGTCTGCATTCCCAGGTCTCTCTGTTCTACTGCACCACTCTGTGCCCTACCATTCACTGTGCATGTCCTACCGGGGTTAGTCCTCCCAAAGTGCCGCACCTCACACTTGCCGCATTAAATTCCATCTGCCATCTCGCAGCGCATTTCACCAGATCCCTCTGCGAGTGTTGAGACCCTTCCTCACTGCCCACTACACCTCCACACCTTGCGTTATCTGCAAACTTGCTGATTATGTTTGTTGATATTAATTATGTTGTTTAATTTTAGCCCATTTACCAGTCCCGCGCACTTGATGTCTCAAAGCCAATTCTTTCTTTTCTCATGAACATTCACGCAAAAGCACAAATGTAATTGTCATTGCAAGAAGACTTTTGTGATTAATTTGGAAATTACAAATGCCATCTTAGCTGGACGGGTTCCAAATGGGGACGTTTTAACTCGACACCTGGGCTTCTCTAAGTTGACTGTGGAGCAATACAATGTGTCAACAGCTGTATTTTACAAGACCTTGATATTGGTATTGAAATTCAATGTTCAGATTTATTGTCAGAGTACGTACATGTTATCACATATGAGATCCCTGAGAATGGTTCTTTTCCTGCAGGTCAGGCAGAATTTCTACTCAGTGGTAATGCAAAAAAACCTACTCAATAAACAGTACATATGCAAAAGAGATATGTAAACAAACTGTGCACATTAAATTTAAACGTTGCAATCAAAAAAATTTATAAAAATACAGAAAATAAATATTCAGTAATGAATAAAGTGCAGAATTAAGAGCCATTAAATGAGTCCCTGATTGAATTTGTTGATGAGGAGTCTGATGGTGGAGGGGAGCAGCCATTCCTGAACCTAGCAGTGCAAGTCATACCTCTCTCCTGGTGGCAGCAGTGAGAACAGAGCATGCGCTGGTCATTGCGGATCCTTGATGATTGCCGCTGCTCTCCGATGGCAGCGTTCCCCGCAGATGTTCCCGATGGTGGGGAGTATTTTGCCTGGGCCATGCCCTCTATCTTGCGCAGGGATTTCTACTTGGAGGTACTGGAGCCCTCATATCAGGCCCAGATGCAGCCGGTCAGCACACTTTCCACATCTGTAGGGGTTTACCAAGGTTTCTGATGTCATACCGAACCTTGGCAAGCTGCTGAGAAGGTAGAAGCGGTGATGAGCTTTCTTCATGATGACTTTTCATGTGTAGTGTTGAGGAAAGTTCCTCCTAGATGGTGACTCCCAGGAATTTAAATTTGCTCACCTACTCCATCTCTGATCCCTGAATGATCCCTGGATTGTACAACTCTGGTTTTCCCCTCCTAAAGTCCAAACTCAACCTTTTCATTTTGGGGTGAGGTTGTCAATACACCATTCAGCCAAGTTTTCTGTATGCTAATTCATCGGAATTGCAACGTTTTCTAATGGAAGGGAGGGACATATTGCGAACCATTTCCTGGAATGCCAATGGGAATTGGCTGCGTTCAGTTTGGAGTGTAACTGAGTATCCCGAGATGATGGATGGTTGTTCCAGGCAACTTCTACAGATGTGCTCATTAGTTGAAGAATGTTCCTATTGAGGAGCAAAATCTCTGCAAAGTTATTTTAATTTCTACTAATTTAGAGATGCAGCATGGTTGCAGGCCCTTCCAGTGCACAAGCCCATGGTGCCCAAATACACCAACCTTCCCACCCTCAAGTCCTGAAAACTTCTCTGCCCTCTTTCAATCTATCCTGCAGTTAGATGACCAAAACTCCTGACTTGATCTTGTACAATAGCCTTTGGAATGTGGGAGGAAACCAGAGCACCCAGAGGAAACCCACACAGGCCATGAGGAGAATGTGCAGACGGCGGTGGATTTGAACCCGGGTTCATTGGTGCTGTAATATCGTTGTGCTAACCTCCTTTTATGCTACACATAATGCATCAAAAGGCGTAGCATGTCAGGAGTGGAAAGAAAAAGGAAAATTTTAGGACTTCATGCCTTTGTTGACACTGAAATTTCGGGGGGAGCATGAGAGACTGGGGCCACATCGGAAACCTCCATCCCTGACCATTTGGATCGGTGGCAGAGGATGACGGGTACTACAGTGCTTCTGACCCAGGGTAACAGATGCTATCGTGTGCCTGACTGACATCTGCCATTAGACAAGGAAGTCTGCTGATGCTGGGATCAAGCGCGATCCACAAAGGGCAGTGACCTTGGCAAGCAGACCAGCAAGGGGCTCTATGGCAGAAAGACCCACACGGGATGTGGGCCGCTGAAGACCAGCTCAGGGCAACCAGGTATGGCAACGGGGATTCGAAAGGATGCCGAGAGCAAGAAGGGCTCCCTCAGGGTGTTGAAAGTCTCATGATCGGAATGGAGGTCTGGATCTTGAACTCGGGTTGCCAATGGAGTCTGTGCAGTTGCAGAGGCTGCAGGAGCACTGGAAACACCCAAAGTCTCTGAGGGAACTCATTTTGCTTTTCTTTTTCTTATTGCCAGGAGTGCCGGCAATGCTCATGGTGACTCTTTATTTGCTATTTGCAGACAAAAGTAATGTATTGTTACGTGGTCGTAAGAGGAACCTTGAGCAAAAGTGCTGAAGAAATCCTGCAGTTTCTCCAGCACATTTCTGCAGCACATCTGTGCATTATAACTATTGTCGATCGCTAAAACTGCACTGCCCTGTGCAAGGCCCCTCCATTTAACTGACAGCGATAGCCGTATTCCGGCTCAGCGGTCCAATGAAGCCATATCTCCAAGCTCTGAATCCTTTCCGACATCAGTTGGTTAAGGGGAAGGTACCAACATCGCCCTGAACCCATCCCTTGGCTGAGTCATTGATATGCCATAGACAAGGACCAGTCAAGTATCATTCCAATACTGGGCTTTTATTAACAGACGAAAAGCCACCTTTAAATTGGCCAGTGGGAAAAGGTTCTCCATCTGTTATATCAGTAGGGTGGAGTATCTCTACAGCCATAGCCAATAGCAAGTCAGTATAATACAGCCCCTCCCCATTACATCATCACAGTCGTCAATGCCATGTTGGAGGTTTCTTGCAGGCTCATTCAGTGAACCATTTGTCGGAGGTTGCCGAATCTTGTTCGATCCTGCCATTTTTCCTCTGGGGCATCGAGGCGAGACCTGATAGGAAGTTTATAAAATCGTGAGCGGCATTGATAGGGTGGAGAGGCGGAATCTTTTCCCCAGGGCAAATGTGTTGCACACCAGAGATCGTGCATTTCAGGTGGGGTTGAAAGCTTGAGGAAAATGTGTGAGGCAAATATGGTGGGTGCCTGGAACGGGCTGCTTGGAGCAGCGGTGGAAGCTGAAGCAAAGTGTATTTAAGAGGCTTCTAGATAGACACACGGCTATGAAGGGGTGGAGGGATATCTATTACGTGTAAGCTGCAGGGTTTTGATTTGGTCATCATGTTCAGCACAGACATGTGGGGCTAAGGGGCTATGCTCAGTATTTAATGGATCAAAAGCTATAAGCAAAACATCAGAGAGTTTCCCTGAAGTAAATAAATCGAGTTGAAAGTCTTCTCCCAAATGTTCAGGATTAACGAACAGAGTAATTCATATGAAGAAAAAGAGAGACAGCTGAGTTTTCATTCTTGTTTTATTTTGGAAAAATGAATAAAGGAAAGATGGAATGGGTATTATTATGTTGCCAACATATTCATTTGTTTGAGCAAAACAAGGCAATCTGCAGATGCTGGGGTCGAGGGCAACGCACAAGTATGCTGGAGAAACTTGGCAGGCCTCAGGCCCAAAACGTTGGCTTCACTTTACTTCCAAGTTTCTCCAGCACGTCTGTGTATTACATTTGATTGTTCAATTTTTAATTGAAATTTAGACAAACCACGATAACAGGTAATTTCGGCCCACGAGTCCGTGCTGCCCAATTTACACCCCATTAACCTACAACCCCAGTACGTTTTGAATGGTGGGAGGAAACCGGAGTTCCTGGGGAAACCCACACAGACACAGGGGAGAACTCCTCACAGACCATGCGGGACTCAAACGCCAGTCTGGTTCCAATCGCCATGTTTACATAGATTTCTGGGAGCTTCAGCACTGTTTTAATTCATTGTTTCACAGCCCGCATGTGATGTTCTGGATCCACCATTACACAGGCCGCACTTTGGTTTCAGTGTCCCAAGGTTTCAACATAAAAGCCCCTGAGCCCACTTCTAGTGGCTTCAAAATAAAAGACCTGCTAATAGCAGCATTAAACATTACATCTCCCTTCAACAACAAAAATGTCATTATCCAATAGTGGTTTCATTGGATGCAGAAAAGGCTTTTGATAGAGTGGAATGGAAGTTTCTGTTCAAAGTACTTGAGAAATTTAGTTTTGGTTCTTCATTTATTGGATTGATAAAGGCTTTATATAATAACCCGAAGGCTAGAATTGCTGCTAATGGCCAAATTTCAGAATCTTTTAGTTTGACAAGATCTACTAGACAAGGATGTCTGTTGTCACCTGCTTTATTTGCTATAGTTATTGAACCTTTAGCACAATTAATAGGTCAAAATGAAAATGTTAAAGGTATGAGAGTTCTGAATGAGGAATACAAGATTAATTTATTTGCTGATGATGTTTTATTATATTTGGTGGATCCGGATACTTCTTTACCTGCAATTCAAGAATGTTTAGAAATTTATGGCCAATTATCTGGTTATAAAGTAAATTGGGCTAAAAGTGAAATTTTGCCAATTTGTAAAGATGATTATTCAGTGTATAAAAATATTACAAATTTGAAGTGGACTACACAAATTAAATATTTAGGAATTAATGTTAATACGAAATTTCAAGAATTATACTCAATTAATTATCTTTCTTTAATAAAAAGGATTAAATTAGATTTGATTAGGTGGAGGGATCTACCTTTGGGTTTACTAGGGAGGATTAATACCATAAAAATGAATATTTTTCCTAGAATACAATATCTGTTTCAATTAATTCCTTATTTTTTAAAAAAATGTTTTTTTAAGGACTTATATAAAGCGATTAGAGAATTCTTATGGAAGGGAAAATTTCTGAGAATAGCAATGAGAAAATTGATGTGGGATTTTCAATTTGGAGGTTTAAGATTACCGAATTTTCAGCATTATTACGAAGCAGCTCAATTTAAATTTCTTAGTGCATTAATGAATATGGACGACCCACCTAGTTGGGTAAAGATAGAAATGGCGGTTATTTTAGAAAAATTTCCTCATGAGTTTTTCTTTCGATGGAATAAAAATTTACTACGAACTTACGATGTGCCAATATTGAAACATTTATTGAATTTATGGACAAGTAAACTTAAAAAATTGGGACTTAAAAATATATATTCTGGAAGATTGCCATTATATAATAGTCAACTTGTTCCTTTTATGGTCTCCAATACCACTTTGAAACAATGGGAAAAGAAGGGAATAAAAAATTTATCTGATTGTTTTTCTGAGGGTTGTTTGGTATTAGTGGAAAGTCTATATTTGTATATTATCAATTAAGATCTTTTGTAAAACAGTTATGTGGTCGACATATGATTTTATTACCTGAATCTAGTTTTGAAGAATATGTACTTTCATTACCAAAAAAGGGATATATATCTGATTTGTATTGTATTTTACAAGAAATTTATAGTAAAAAATACTGGGATAAAGATAAGTTGAAATGGGAAAAAGATTTAGGACATAAAATAGCTGAAGAAGCTTGGATGGAAATTTGTCAGAATAGTATTCGGAAATTAATTAATGCTAGACTAGCGATGATTAATTATAATTTTATTCATCAGTTATATTTAACGCTGGAGAAATTTAAAAAATTTGGTCTTAGTAAGTTGGATTCTTTTTTTCGATGTGATCAGATGGCCAATACTTTTTTGCATACTGTTTGGCTTTGTGATCGATTGCAACAGTTTTGGAAAGGTATTCAATCTATTTTTAACAGTTTATATAATATCCATCTTGTATTAGATCCCGATATATTTTTATTAGGGAACATGCAATCATTAATTGATTTAGGTTTAGAGGATTATCAGATTTCCTTTATCTATTTAGCTTTAGTCATGGCTAAGAAATGTATAGCACTTACTTGGAAAGATAAAAATATACTAACTTTAGATAAGTGGTATTTGGAGATGAAATTTTGTTTGACTATGGAAAGGATATCTTTTTCAATTCAGGATAGGATGTCTTTTTATAGGTTAAAGTGGACTCCATTTGCTAATTATATGCATTTAAGTTTGATTTAAATATATGTTTAAGCGTGATATTTTAGTATTGATAAAATTTTCTTTTGTTAGAATTTTTTTTAGGTTAAGTTTTATCTTTTTTTTGTAAGTGGGTATTTTTTTTTCCATATATAATATTGTTAATTTTATTAACTCTTCACTCTTTATTTGAGGGGGGGAGGGTTGGACTAATTTTAAGTTAGATTACTAATATTGTGTTACAATTAACGGGGGGGGGGGGTTATTTTGTGTAGTTTTCTGATGTAATATTGTAATCATACCATTTTAATTTTTTTTATTTTTCTTTAAATGTAATTCATGTTATAAAATTTTAAATAAAGTCTTCAAAAAAAAAACAACAAAAATGTCATGGTACAATCTTCTTGTGCAGAACAAACCCTTTTTTTAATAGGTAAATGTAACATCAATGCAGGTAAATGCAACAGGTCACATAACAGCTTTTTTTTCTCCATTGGGCAGCTTTCTTCATGCACTCTTTCAGTCATTTATAAATCAAGGACTTGCCTTGGATTAATGGCTCGACCATACCTTGTGTGGGGATATGGCCCAGAGTGATCTTGTTTGCACACTGAATCAGGGTGAGGTTGCTGTTCCCCTGGTTCGCCTTGTCCAGTGATCAGGTCGTCACCTGGTCCAGTGATCAGGTTGTCCTCGCTGATCTCAGGCTGCTGTAGGTCGGGTGTGGGCTTATCATCTCGGGTGTCGAGAAGGTGCCGTCGGTTGTGCCTGAAGGTCTGTCCGTCACTGGTTTCGATGTGGTAGCTTCGTGGGGTTTCTGCGGTTTGGATGACTGTTGATGGTTTTCACATACCATCTTCTTTCTGGAAGTGTAGTATTGACAGCAGCCAAGCAGACTTGTCGTACTGCTATTTCTGGCGTCACTGGCAGTTCTCTCTCCTTGTCTGAATGTTTCCTGAGGGGCTACATGACGTTGTAACTGTAGTGTTGTCATTGGTAAGATAGAGTGCAGCCTGCGGATCATCAAGATTTGGACTGGAGATTTGAGGCCATCGACCCGGTTTGTTCCTATACTCCAACAGGTTGAGGGATGGTCTTTTCTTGTCCTCTCTGGCTTGTGTGAGGACCCACTTTGCAGTTTGGACAGTCTTTTCGGCTAGTCTGTTGCTCTGGGGATAATGCGAGCTTGAAGTGACATGCTGGAAACCCCAGGACTCTGCAAACTGTTGGAATTCCCATGAGTTGTAACATGGCCCGCTGTCGCTAATGACCTTTTTCGGTATGCCGTGTCTAGCAAACACTGTTTTCATTTTGTGGATTACAGAGGCTGAGGTGATGCAGTTCAATTTCAAAGTAGTCACATGATGATGTAATTCTCAGAGTTCCAGGCGAATAGATCTGTTGCTATCTCGTGGCATGGATTATCTGGAATCACCTGGGAGAGCACAGGTTCCTTGGTGTTGGCGGTGCAGTGTGTTTGGCACTTCATTACTGTTGACTCATGCCTGGCCAAAACATTATGTTCCTAGCTGCAGTGAATACTACATTAAATACTACGGTGAACACTCAGTGAGTGCTACAGTGGAGAGTACAGTGAAAACGTCAGTGAATACTAGAGTTGCTGCTTCAATGGATACTCAATGAATACTACATGGAATACTCAGTGAATGCTACAGTGAAAATTACAGTAAATGCTTCAGTGAAAACTACAGTGACAACTTCAGTGAATAAACAGTGAATACTCAATGAATGCTACAGTGAATACTAAGTGGATACTACATTGAATACCACAGTGAATATTCAGTGAATACTCAATGAATGCTGCAGTGAATACAACAGTGAATAAACAGTGAAGAGTCGAGTGAATACTACAGTGAATACTGCAATGAATACTACAGAATACTCAGTGAATGCTACAGTGAAGAGTACAGTGAATACTCAGTGAATGATACTGTGAATGCTACAGTGAATACTACAGTGAATAAACAGTGAATGCTACAGTGAATACAACAGTGAAAACTGTGGTGGCACACATACTCATGGTGAACCAGCCCCGCTTGTACCGCAGCGTAGTGGGGCAACCATGAGAAGATGGTGCCGTCGGGGGACCTCCTTGCCTCATGGCTTTAGCCCAGCACGCACCTCAGACAAGAGTGATGATGTAACCACCCACGCGGGGGCGGAGCTCATGCTGCCCTTAAAAGGGCGCTCACGAGTTTTGAAATAAACAGTTTTTGAGAACCTCCAACATGGTGGTTGTGAGTCTTCTTCATCGTAGCTGCCGATACGTTGGTTACCCTGATGAGTCCAGAAATTTATCTGGTCTCCCAGCATGGATCCCGCAGAGATCCATGCTGTTGCAGTGAAACATCCCCCCCTTCTGGACACATCACCCACTTGCATGGTTTGGGCAGGCAGAAGTGCGGTTTTGCCTCAGAAACATTTCTTCAGACACCACAATGTTTTACTACATCGTGAGCGTACTGACGAGGAGACTGCGACCAGGGTGGATGACCTCATCCACAACCTGCTGGATGGTGGTAAATACCCTGGCCTCAAGAACCTCCTCCTCAGCACTTTTGGTCTCTCCCCACAATAGCATGCCTCTAGACTCTTGCATCTGGATGGGCTAGGAGACAGAATCCTGTTGGCCCTGATGGATCACAAACCCTGCTTGTTCCACCAGATCTTCCTTGAGCAGATGCCCAAAGACATACAGCTCCTGCTGGCGGATGAGGACTTCTCTGACCCACGGCGAGTTGTGGCCCATGCAGACACCCTCTGACAAACCAAGCAGGAGAACAAAGCCGCCCTCAGCCGGTTCACCCACCCAGGACCGAGTCAGCCGCAGGCCCCCTGGCACAAGCCAGAAGAACACCACCCCACCTGGTGCTTCTACCATCAACATTGGGGGGTTTAAGCCCATAAGTGGAGGCAGCCCTGTACCTTTCAGGGAAATGACTCGGCCAGCTGCCGTTGATGGCTGTGACGGCTGGCCACGTGAACAGCCTCCTGAACATGACCGACAAGTCCGCTGGCCAATGTTTCCTAGTGGACACTGGAGTGGAGCTGAGCATCTTACCCCTGACTGCCCTTAGAGAGACCCACATCCGATCACGGGGCTCTATCTTGTGGGCAGCCAACAGATCCGCCATCAAGACCTTCAGCACTCGCAGAACACAGATCCAGATTGGGAAGGACAAGTTCTGCTGAAGGTTTGTGCTGGTCTCGGTGAGCACTGCGCTGCTGGGGTCTGATTTCCTCAGAGTGCATGGCCTGCTGGTGGATGTTAAGGGCAAACAACTAGTCAACGCTCACACTTTTCAGTCCATCTGCCTCGATGCCACAAAAGCCTGTAATCTGGAGATAGCTGCTGTCACCGCTCCCAGGGACGAGTATTCCAGCATACCCGATGAGTTCCCCATCATCCTGCAGCCGTAGTTCACCACCGCCATGCCCCAGCATGGGGTCTATCACCATATATCCACTCAGGGCCCCCCGCTGCATGCCAAGGCTAGGTGACTACCTCCGAGAAGCTACAGCTGGCCAAAGAAGAGTTCTCCCCCCTGCCGGAGTTGGGAATCATCTGCAGGCCTGATAGTCCCTGGGCCTCCTTTTTCCATATTGGTCCCCAAGACTTCCTGGTGCTGGCAACCCTGCAGGGATTATCGGCGCCTGAATGACGCGACTACGCTAGACAGGTATCCCATCCCGCATATTCAAGAATTCACGGCAAACTTGCATGGCGCCTGAGTCTTTTCGAAAGTCAACCTGCTACGGGGCTACCATCAGATCCCAGTCCACCCTGACGACATAGGTAAGACCGCGATCGTCACCCCATTTGAGCTGTTTGAATTCTTGCGGATTCGGACTACAGAACGCAGCCCAGATGTTCCAGTGCCTGATGGACGCAGTGGGCAGGGACCCGGACTTTGTGTTCATATACCTCGATGACATTCTCATGACCAGTCAGGACAATGATAAGCACAAGGTCCATCTCTGCACCCTGTTTGCCTGTTTGGCAGAGTTCAGCCTCACGGTCAACGTGGCCAAATGCCAATTTGGCAAGCAGACGCTGCAATTCCTGAGACACACCATCTCGGTGGTCAAAGCCACCCAGCACCATAGAAGGTCTCTGCCATGCGTCAGTTCCTAAAACCTACCACCCTCAAGAGCCTGCAAGAGTTTTACGGCTTGGTGAACTTTTACCATCAGTTCATCCCTGGGGCGACCTGCATCATGCGGCGGTTATTCTCGATAATCATCGCGAAGGACAAGGTCCTGGTTTGATCAGAACAGGTGGAGGGTGCCTTCGCAGCAACAAAGGACATGCTGGCGAACACCATGCTATTGGTCCACCCACCCCCAGAAGCCCACTCTGCGTTCTCGGTAGATGCCTTGGCAACGGCCGTTGGGGGCATGCTGTAGCAGTGGGTCGATGGCCAGTGGCACCCGCTGGCCTTCTTCAGCAGGCACCTCTGATCCCTGGAACTCAAGTACAGCGCCTTCGACAGGGAGTTCCTGGCCATGTACCTGGCCATCAGACACTTCCAGTTCTTCCTGGAGGGCAGGCTGTTCACCACAATCACCAATCACAAGCCGCTCACACAGGCCCTCATGATGGCCAAAGATCCCTGGTTGACTCGCCAGCAGCGGCCACTATCCTACGTCTCGGAGTTCACCACTGACATCCGGCACAGGGCAGTTAGAGACAACGTTGTGGCAGACGCGCTCTCTTGACCCACAATCCATAGCCTCACCCCTGGCCTAAACTACACCCAGTTGGCACAGGCACAGAGGGAAGATGCATAGACACAAGCCCTCCTCTCTGCCATTACAGGGCTCCGCCTCCAAGACATCCGTTTGCCGGGCTGCCCGGACATGCTGCTCTGTGACATTTCTGCTGGATCACTGCGCCTGGTAGTCCCGCCACAGTGGAGGTCGTGGGGCTTCAGCATGGTCCACGATCTAGCACACTCCTCATCAAGACATCAGTGCGGATGGTGGCAGAGTAGTTTGTGTGGCACGGGCTCAAGGAGGAGGTAGCGCAAATGGCGAGGAGCTGCACACAGTGCCACACCACTGGCACACAAAGGCTCCGATTCAACAATTCAACCCTGCGGTCAAAATATTCCAGCACATCCACATTGATATCGTGGGCCCCCTGACGGTGTCCAGGGAGGTAGGCTGCTTGTTGATTGTGGTCGACCGGAACACGAGATGGCCGGAAGCCAACCCCATTAAGAACACTTC
Organism: Narcine bancroftii; assembly: GCF_036971445.1. Classification (NCBI taxonomy): domain Eukaryota; kingdom Metazoa; phylum Chordata; class Chondrichthyes; order Torpediniformes; family Narcinidae; genus Narcine; species Narcine bancroftii. Next base: position 66,375,984 of record NC_091474.1, on the reverse strand, counting down.
TGCTGAAACGTACGCCAGAAACTTGCTTGCTCACTGGATCACCAGGTTCGGAGTCACCAGTGACAGAGGTGCCCAATTCACATCCACCCTCTGGACACAGTTGGCGAACCTGCTGGGGGTCAAGCTCCACCACACCACGGCGTATCACCTGCAAGCAAACGGCCAGGTGGAGCAATTTCACCATCACCTGAAGTCGGCCCTCATAGCCTACCTCACTGGTCCCACCTAGGTAGACAAGTTGCCCTGGGTCCTGCTTGGCATCAGGGCAGCCCCGAAGGAGGATCTGCAGGTATCATCCATGGAGTTGGTTTACGGTGCGCCACTGTAACTTCCCAGTGAGTTTTTCAGCCTGGACACAGACTCCACGACCGACAACCGAACCCTGTTGGCAGGCCTCTGCAACAAACTCGCCTCACTGGCTCCCCCTCTTCCTACACACCATGGTAGCTGAACATCCTGACTGCCCAAAGAGCTAGATGTGGCCGAGTATGTCTTCGTCCAGTGCGGCTCGCAGATAGCAGCCTTGCAGCACCCTTATGAAGGCCCCTACAGAGTCCTGCAGCGATCCGGAAAGACCTTTACGTGGGACATTGGGAGTAAAAGCGAACTGTTTACAGTGGACTGCCTCAAGGCGGCGCACCTGGACCTCACCCAACTGATTCAAATGGCCCAGCCTGAACGCCGAGGCCGTCTTCCCAAGCGGTGGGTTGCATATAAGCCAGTTCGGGGGGGTTGTGTGGTGGTGCACTTACTCCTGGTGAACTAGCCCTGCTTGTACCACTGCGTGGTGGTACAGCCATGAGAAGATAGTGCTGTCAGGGTACCTCCTTGCCTTGTGGGTTTAGCCCAGCGTGCACCTCAGGCAAAAGTGATTACGTCACCACCCGTGCAGGAGCAGAGTTCACACTGCCCTTAAAGGGGTGTGCGCGAGTTTTGAAATAAATGGTTTTTGAGAATCTCCAACGTGGTGGTTGTGAGCCTTCTTCATTGTAGCTGCCACTACAATACTACAGTTTATGCTACTGTAAACACTACAAGGAATACTCAGTGAATGCTACAGTGAAAACTACAGTGACTTCCCAGTGAATACTACCATTAGTACTACAGAGAATATTACGGTGAATGCTACAGCGAAAACTACGGCAAACTCCGGTGAATACTCAGTAAATGCTACAGTGAATGCTATAGTGAACACTACAGTGAATATTGCAGTGAATACTACAGTGAATAATCAAAGACTGCTACAGTGAATACTACAGGGAATATGACAGATGAATATTCAATGAATATGCTACAATGAATATTCAGTGAATTCTACAGTCTATACCATAGTGAATACCACAGTGAATACTACAGAGAATGCGGCAGTGAATACTACAGTGAATCATACAGTGAATGGTACTGTGAATATTACAGTTAATGCAATGGTGAATACTCTGAATTCTACAGTGAATGCAACAGTGAACACTGCAGGGAATACTCAGTGAATGCTACAGTGTATGCTACAATGAATACTCTGTATACTACAGGAAATAGTCCATGAATGCTACAGTGAATAGCACTGTGAATTCAACAGTGACTACCCAGTGAAAGCTACAGTGAAAGCTACCATGAATACTGCAATGAATACTGCAGTAAATACTCAGACTGCTACACTGAATACCACAGGGAATAAGACAGTTTATATTCAGTGAATGCTACCATGAATACTCCATAAATACATCAGTGAATACTACAGTGAATGCTGCAGTGGATAATACATGAATATTCAGTTAATACTACAGTGTATACTACAGTGAATACTCAGTAAATATTGCAGTGAGAGTACAGTGAATACTCAGAGAATTCTACAACATGTACTACTGTGAATACCACAGTGAATACTACAGAGAATGTTGCAGTTAATCCTACAGTGAATCATACAGTGAATGCTACTGTGAATACTATAGTGAATAATACAGTGAATACCATAATGAATGTATGAGTGAATGCTTAATAAATACTACAGTGAATGCTACAGTAAATACTACACTGAGTGGTACAGTGAATACATCAGTTAATGCTAGAGAGAATGCTTCAGTGCATACTCTGGGAATGCTGCAGTTAATACTACAGTGAATGCTACACTGAATTCCAACTGAATATTACAGTGATTACTAAATTAATACTATTGTGAATACTCAGTGAAAACTACAGTTAATACTACAGTGAATGTCCAGTGAATACTCCAGTGAATACCCTCTGAATTCTGCAGTAAATACTGCAGTGAGTGCTACAGTTAATTCCCACTGGATGTTACAGTGATTACTAAATTAATACTACTGTGAACACACAGTGAATACTACAGTGAATGCATGAGTGAATGTTTAAGTGAATACTACAGTGAAAATTACAGTGAATGCACTAGTAAATGCTACAGTGAATGCTACAGTAAGTGCTAAGATGAATACATCGGTGAATGCTGCAGTGAATTCTACTGTGAATATTCAGTGAATTCCAGAGTGAATCCTATATTAAAATGCACAATGAATGTTAAAGTGCATACTCTGTAAATGCTACAGTAAATACTACAGTGAATGCTACAGTGAATACTACAAATAATGCACAAGTTAATGCACAAGTATATTAAAATGCACAATTCACTGTAGTGAATACAGTGTATGCTACAGTGAATACTACAGTGAATTATACAGAGAATACTCAGTGAATGCTACAGTGAATATTACAGTGAATGCTACAGTGAATATTACAGTGAATGCTACAGTGAATAATTAATGCATACTACACTAAATGCAACAGTGAATACTCAGTAAATTCCAACTGAAAGATAAAATGGCTACTAAATTAATACTATCATGAATACTACAGCAAATACTCAGTGAATACACCAGTGAATGCACAAGTGAATGTTTCAGTGAATTTTACATTGAATACTCAGTACATTCTCTGTAAATGCTGCAGTAAATTCTACATTGAATACTAGAGTGAATGCTCATGCGAATGCCACAGTGAATTAATAGTGAATACTACAGTGAATACTCAGTGAATAATACAGGGAATGATTCTGTGAATACATCAGTTAATGCTAAAGTGCATTCTCTATGAGTGCTACTGTGAGTACGACAGTGAATGCATAAGTGAAATCTTGTGAATACTATAGTGAATGCTTGCATGAATAGTACTCTACATATTACAGTGAATGCTGCAGTGAATAATCAGTGAATACTACAGTGAATGCAACATTGAATACTACAGTGAATCCTCAGTGAATGATACCATGAATGTAACAGTTAATACTCAGTAAATTCCAACTGAATGTTAATGTGGTTACTAAATTAATACTACTATGAATACTCAATGAAAGCTACAGCGAATGCTACAGTGTATGGTACAGTGAATACTACAGTGAATACTGCCGAGAATACTCCATGAACACTACAGTGAATATTACAGTGAATGCTACAGTGAATACTACTGTGAATACTCAGTGAATTATACAGCGAATGCTATAGTGAATACTACAGTGAATGCTACAGTGAATGGTACAGTGAATAGTCAGTAAATTCCAACTTAATATAAATGTGGTTACTAAATTAATACTATTGTTAATACTCAGTGAATGATACAGTGAATATGACATTGAACATTACAGTGAATGTATCAGTGAATGCACAAGTGATTTCTACATTGAATACTCAGTAAATTCTCTGTAAATGCTGCAGTAAATGCTACAGCGAATTCTACAGTAAATGCTACATTAAAATACACAGTGTATACTACAGTGAATGCTAAAAATGCATACTATTTGAATGCTACAAATACTACAGTAAATGGTACATTTCATAGTACACTGAATACTCGGTGAATGCTACAGTTAATAACTCTGTGAATATACAGTGTATACTACAGTGAATTCTACAGTGAATACAACAGTGAATACTCAATGAATTCGACAGTTAATACTCTGTCAATTCTACAGTGAATACACAGTGAATTCTAAAAAGAATGCACAAGTACATATACAAGTGAATTTCAGTGAATTCTACAGTGAATTTTCCAGGGAATACTCTGTAAATACTACAGAGAATGATTCCATGAATACTACAGTGAATACTACAGTGAATGCACGAGTGAAGTTTTAAGTGAATAATACAGTGAATGCACGAGTGAATGCTAAAATGGGTGGTACAGTGAATACTTCAGTGAATACATCAGTGAATGCTACATGAATGCAACAGTTAATGGTAGAGTGAATACTCAGCGAATGCTGCAGTATATACTCAATGAATGCTACGGTGAATATTCAGTAAATCCTGCAGTGAATACTACAGTGTATGCTACAGTGAATATTATGGTGAATACTAATGAATACTGCAGTGATACTACAGTGAATACTGCAGAGAATACTCAGTGAATGCTACAGTGAATATTACAGTGAATGCTAGTGACTACTGCAGTCAATAAACAGTGAATTATACCGTGAATGCTATGGTGAATGCTACAGTGAATACTCAATGAATGATACCGTGAATGCAACAGTGAATATGACAGTGAATACTCTGTGAATACTTCAGTTAATACTACTGTGCATATACAGTGAATGCACGAGTGAATGCTACAGTGAATACTATAGTGAAAGCTACAGGGAATGCTACAGTGAATGATACCATGAATACTACTGTGAATACTACAATGAATGCTGCAGTGAATACTACAGTGAATGCTACAGTGAATACTACAGTGAATGATCAGTGAAAACACCTGTGAATGCACAAATGATTGTTTCAGTGATTTCTACATTGAATACTCAGTAAATTCTCTGTAAATGCTGCAGTAAATTCTACATTGAATACTAGAGTGAATGGCCATGTGAATGCCACAGTGAATTAATAGTGAATGCTGCAGTGACTATTCAGGGAATACTACAGAGAATGATTCCGTGAATACTACAGTGAATACTACAGTCAATGTACAAAAAAATGCATAAGTTATTACTACAGTGAATGCATGAGTGAATGCTACAGTGAATACTACAGTGAGTGGTACAGTCAATACATCAGTGAATGGGACAGTGAATGCTACAGTGCATACTCTGTGAATGCTACCTTTTAATGGTACAGTGAATACTCCGCGAGTGCTGCAGTGTATACTCAGTGAATGCTACAGTGAATAGTCAGTAAATTGTACAGTGAATACTGCAGTGAATACTACAGCGAATGCTCAGTGAACACACCAGTGAATGCACAAGTGATTTCTACACTGAATACTCAGTAAAGTATCTGTAAATGCTGCAATAAATTCGACATTGAACACGACAGTGTATACTACAGTGAATGCTAAAAATTGATATTTTGTGAATTCTACAGTGAATTCTTGTGTGAATGCTATACTAAAATGCACAATGAATACCACAGTGAATGCCCAGTGAATACTCCAGTGAATGCAAAAGTGAATGCTTCAGTAATTACATTGAATACTCAATAAATTCACTGTAAATGCTGCAGTAAATGGTATATTGAATACTACAGTGAATACACAGAGAATGCTACAGTGAATACTTCACTGTATACTACAGTGAATGCATGAGTGAATTCTACAGTGAATCCTAAAGTGCATATTCTGTGAATGCAACAGTGAATACTACATTGAATGCTAAAGTGAATGATACAGTGAATACTACAGTGAATGATACCATAAATACTACAGTAAATACTACAACGAATGCTGCAGTAAATACTACAGTGAATACACAGTGAATACCACAGTGAATGCAACAGTGAATACTCAGTAAATTCCAACTGAATGTTAAAGTGATTACTAAATCAATACTACTGTGAATACTCAGTTAATGCTTCAGTGAATACTACAGTGAATACTAGAGCGAATGATCAGAGAATACACCACTGAATGCACAGGTGAATATCTACATTGAATACTCAGTAAATTCTCTGTAAATGCTGCAGTAAATTTTATATTGAATGCCAGAGTGAATGCCCATGCAAATGCCACAGTGAATTAATAGTGAATGCTGCAGTGACTATTCAGGGAATACTACAGAGAATGATTCCGTGAATACTACAGTGAATGCACTAGAAAATGCATAAATAATTACTCCAGTGAATGCATGAGTGAATGCTGCAGTGAGTGGTACAGTGAATACATCAGTGAATGGTACAGTGTATGCTACAGTGCATGCTCTGTGAATGCTACCATGAATACTACAGTGAATATGACAGTGAATGCTGCAGGGAAAACTATAGTAAATGCATGAATGAAATCTTCAGTGAATACTACAGTGAATGTTCGCATGAATGCTACTGTGAATACCACAGTGGATGCTACAGTGAATACTCAGTAAATTCCAACTGAATGTTAAAGTGGTTACTAAATTAATACTACTGTGATTACTTAGTGAATGCTACAGTGAATACTACAGTGAATCCCCAGTGAATACTCCAGTGAATGCACAAGTGAATACTTCAGTAATTTTAATATTGAATACTCAATAAATTCAATGTAAATCCTGCAGTAAATGCTACATTGAATATGACAGTGAATGCCCTTGTGAAAGCTACAGTGAATACATAGTGAATGCTACAATGAATACTCAGTGAATACTACAGAGAATGATTCCGTGAATACAACAGTGAACACTACAGTGAATACTCAGTGAATGCTACAGTGAACACTCAGTGAATGCAAATGTGAATATTCAGTGAATACCACAGTGTACGATCCCGTGAATACTACAGTGAGTGCTACAGTGAATACTGTGTGAATGCTACAGTGAATAGTACAGTAAATACTCAGCGAACACTGCAGTCAATGCTACAGTAAATATTCAGTAAATTCTACAGTGAATACTGCAGTCAATACACAGTGAATTATACCGTGAATGCGATGGTGAATACTCAGTGAATACTACAAAGAATGATTCCATGAATACAACAGTGAACACTACAGTGAATACTCAGTGAATGCTACAGTGAACACTTAGTGAATGCAAATGTGAATACTCAGTGAATCTTCTTCTTTGGCTTGGCTTCGCGGACGAAGATTTATGGAGGGGGTAATACCACAGTGTATAATCCCGTGAATCCTACAGTGAGTGCTACAGTGAATACTGTGTGAATGCTACAGTGAATAGTACAGTAAATACTCAGTGAACACTGCAGTCAGTGCTACAGTAAATATTCAGTTAATTCTACAATGAATACTACAGTGTATGCTACAGTGAATACTGCAGAGAATACTCAGTGAATACTACAGCGAATGCTACAGTGAATGCTACAGTTAATGCTACAGTGAATTATACTGTGATTATAACAGTAAACACTACAAAAAATGCTGCAGTGAATGTTTCAGTGTATACTACCGTGAATGCTACATTAAATTCTACAGTGAAGGCTACAGGGAATACTCAGTGAATGTGAACTCAGTGAATACTACAGCGAATGATTCCTAGAATATCACAGTGAATGTATGAGTGAATGCTTAAGTAAATACTCCAGTGAATGCTATAGTAAATACATCAGTTAATGCTATAGTGAATGCTACACTGAATACCCTCTGAATTCCACAGTAAATACTGCAGTGAATGCTACAGTTAATTTCCACTGAATGTTACAGTGATTACTAAATTAATACTACTGTGAGCACACAGTGAGTACTACAGTGAATGCACGAGTGAATGCTACAGTGAATGCTACAGTAAGTGCTAAGGTGAATACATTGGTGAATGCTGCAGTGAATTCTACTGTGAATATTCAGTGAATTCCAGAGTGAATTCTATTTTAAAATGCACAATGAATCCTAAACTGCATACTCTGTAAATGCTACAGCAAATACTACAGTGAATTATACAGAGAATACTCAGTGAATGCTACAGTGAATATTACAGTGAATGCTACAGTGAATACTTAATAAATTTCACTATGAATGCTACAGTGAATAGTCATTGAATGATGCCATGAATGTCACAGTGAATGCTACAGTGAATTCTCAGTGAATACTACAGCGAATGTAACAGTGAATACTCAGTAAATTTCAACTGAAAGTTAAAGTGGCTACTAAATTAATACTATCATGAATACTACAGCAAATACTCAGTGAATACACCAGTGAATGCACAAGTGAATGTTTCAGTGAATTGTACATTGAATACTCAGTACATTCTCTGTAAATGCTGCAGTAAATTCTACATTGAATACTAGAGTGAATGCTCATGTGAATGCCACAGTGAATTAATAGTGAATGCTACAGTGAATACTCAGTGAATAATACAGGGAATGATTCTGTAAATACATCAGTGAATGCTACAGTGAATGCTAAAGTGCATACTCTATGAGTGCTACAGTGAAAGCTACAGTGAGTACGACAGTGAATGCTATAGGGAATACTACAGTGAATGCATGAGTGAAATCTTAAGTGAATACTATAGTGAATGCTCGCATGAATGCTACCGTGAATAGTACTCTACATATTACAGTAAATGCTGCAGTGAATACTACAGTGAATGCTACATTGAATACTACAGTCAATACTCAGTGAATGCTACAGTGAATACTCATTGAATGATGCCATGATTGGCACAGTGAATGCTACAGTGAATTTTCAGTGAATACTGCAGTGAATGTAACAGTGAATATTACAGTGAATGCTACATTGAATATTCAGTGAATACTACAGTGAATCCTCAGTGAATGATACCGTGAATGCTACAGTCAATACTCAGTAAATTCCAACTGAATGTTAAAGTGGTTACTAAATTAATACTACTGTGAATACTCAGTGAATGCTACAATGAATACTACAGTGAATGGTACAGTGAATACTCAGTAAATTCCAACTTATTATTAAAGTTGTTATTAAATTAATATTATTGTGAATACTCAGTGAATGCTACAGTGAATATGACATTGAACACTGCAGTGAATGCTCAGTGAATACACCAGTGTATGCACAAGTGATTGTTTCAGTGATTTCTACATTGAATACTCAAAGTCTCTGTAAATGCTGCAGTAAATGCTACATTGAATACTACAGTGAAAACATTAATGAATGCTACAGTCAATTCTACAGTAAATGCTACATTAAAATACACAGTGTATACTACAGTGAATGCTAAAAATGCATACTATTTGAATGCTACAGTGAGTACTACAGTGAATGGTACATTGCATAGTACAGTGAATACACAGTGAATTCTAAAGTGAATGCACAAGTGCATACACAAGTAAATTTCAGTGAATTCTACAGTGAATCCTCCAGGAAATACTCAGTGAGTACTACAGAGAATTATTCCGTGAATACTACAGTTAATACTACAGTGAATGCATGAGTGAATGCTACAGTGAATACTATAGTAAGTGCTACAGTGAATATATCGGTGAATTCTGGAGTGAATCCTTCACTAAAATGCACAGTGAATACTACACTGAATGCTGCAGTGCATATTCTGTGAATACTACAGTGAATGCACGATTGAATGCTAAAGTGGGTGGTACAGTGAATACTTCAGTGAATACTACAGTGAATGCTCAGTGAATACACCAGTGAATGCACAAGTGCTTTCTACATTGCATACTCAGTAAAGTATCTGTAAATGCTGCAGTAAATGCTACATTGAACACTATGGTGTATGCTACAGTGAATGCTAAAAATGGATACTTTGTGAATGCTACAGTTAATTCTACAGTGAATTCTTGAGTGAATGCTATACTAAAATGCACAATGAATACTACAGTGAATGACCAGCAAATACTCCAGTGAATGTACAAGTGAATGCTTCAGTAATTTTTACATGGAATTCTCAAAAAATTCACTGTAAATGCTACATTGAATACTCCAGTGAATGCACAAGTGAATGCTTCAGTAATTTTTACATGGAATTGTCAATAAAATCACTGTAAATGCTATATTGAACACTGCAGTGAATGCACAGTGAATACTTCACTGAATACTACAATGAATGCATGAGTGAATGCTACAGTGAATACTACATTGAGTGCTGCAGTGAATGATACAGTGAATACTACAGTGAATATTCAGTGAACACTACACTGAATGCAACAGTGAATACTCAGTAAATTCCAACTGAAAGATAATGGCTACTAAATTAATACTATCATAAATGCTACAGTGAATACTAAAGCAAATACTCAGTGAATACACCAGTGAATGCACAAGTGAATATTCCAGTGATTTCTACATTGAATACTCAGTAAATTCTTTGTAAATGCTGCAGTAAATTCTACATTGAATACTAGAGTGAATGCTCATGCAAATGCCACAGTGAATTAATAGTGAATGCTACAGTGAATACTCAGTGAATAATACAGGGAATGATTCTGTGAATACATCAGTGAATGCTACAGTGAATGCTAAAGTGCATACTCTATGAGTGCTACAGTGAATGCAACAGTGAGTACGACAGTGAATGCTACAGGGAATACTACAGTGAATGCTTGCATGAATGCTCGCATGAATGCTACCATGAATAGTACTCTACATATTACAGTGAATGCTCCAGTGAATACTACAGTGAATGCTACATTGAATACTACTGTGAATACTCAGTGAACGATACCATGAATGCTACAGTGAATACTCAGTAAATTCCAACTGAATGTTAAAGTGTTTACTAAATTAATATAACTGTGAATACTCAGTGAATGATACAGTGAATAATCAGTGAATACTACAGAGAATGCTACAGTGAATACTACAGTGTATGCTACAGTAAATACTACAGTGAATTATACAGAGAATACTCAGTGAACGCTACAGTGAATATTACAGCAAATGCTACAGTGAATACACCAGTGAATGCACAGGTGAATGTTGCAGTGATATCTACATTGAATACTCAGTAAATTCTCTGTAAATGCTTCAGTAAATTCTATAATGAATACTAGAGTGAATGGCCATGCGAATGCCACAGTGAATTAATAGTGAATGCTGCAGTGAATATCCAGTGAATACTACAGAGAATGATTCCATGAATACACCAGTGAATGCATAAGTGATTTCTACACTGAATACTCAGTAAAGTACCTGTAAATGCAGCAGTAAACTTTACATTGAACACTACAGTGTATACTACAGTGAATGCTAAAAATGGATATTTTGTGAATGCTACAGTTAATTTTACAGTGAATTCTTCTGTGAATGCTATACTAAAATGCACAATGAATACTACAGTGAATGCTAAAGTGCATACTCTGTGAATACTACAGTGAATCCTCAGTGAATGATACCATGTACACTCAGTGAATGCTACAGTGCATATTCAGTAAATTCTACAGTGAATAATACAGTGTATGCTACAGTGAATACTTAATGAATGTTACCATGAATGCTACAGTGAATACTCTGTGAATACTACAGCGAATGTGACAGTGAATACTCAGTAAATTCCAACTGAAATATAGAGTGGTTACTAAATTAATACTATCATGAATGCTACAGTGAATACTACAGCAAATACTCAGTGAATACATCAGTGAATGCACAAGTGAATGTTTCAGTGATTTCTACATTAAATAGTAAATTCTCTGTAAATGCTGCAGTAAATTCTACATTGAATACTAGAGTGAATTCTCGTGCGAATGCCACAGTGAATTAATAGTTAATATTACAGTGAATACTCAGTGAATAATACAGGGAATGATTCTTTGAATACATCAGTGAATGCTAAAGTGCATACTCTATGAGTACTACAGTGGGTACGACAGTGAATGCATGAGTGAAATCTTAAGTGAATACTATAGTGAATGCTCGCATGAATGCTACCATGAATAGTACTTTACATATTACAGTGAATGCTACATTGAATACTACAGTGAATAATCAGTGAATGATACTGTGAATGCTACAGAAAATAGTCAGTAAATTCCAACTGAATGTTAAAGTGTTTACTAAATTAATATAACTGTGAATACTCAGTGAATGCTACAGTGAATAATCAGTGAATACTACAGCAAATTCTACAGTGAATACTACAGTGAATCCTCAGTGAATGATACGGTGAATGCTACAGTTAATACTCAGTAAATTCCAACTGAATGTTAAAGTGGTTACTAAATTAATACTACTGTGAATACTCAATGAATGTTAACGTTAATGCTACAGTGAATACTATTGTGAATACTCAGTGAATAATACCATGAATGCGACAGTGAATGCTGCAGTGAATACCTCAGTGAATACTCCGTGAATTATACAGCGAATGCTATAGTGAATACTACAGTGAACATTAGAGTGAATACTCAGTGAATAATACAGTGAATGCTACAGGGAATACTCAGTAAATTGCAATTTAATATTAAAGTGGTTATTAAATTAATATTATTGTGAATACTCAGTGAATGCTACAGTGAATATGACATTGAACACTACAGTGAATGCTCAGTGAATACACCAGTGAATGCAGAAGTGATTGTTTCAGTGATCTCTAGATTGAATACTCTGTAAATTCTCTGTAAATGTTGCAGTTAATGCTACATTGAATACTACAGTGAAAACATCAATGAATGCTCCAGTGAATTCTACAGTAAATGCTACATTAAAATACACAGTGTGTACTACAGTGAATGCTAAAAATGCATATTATTTGAATGCTACAGTGAGTACTACAGTGAATGGTACATTGCATAGTACAGTGAATACTCAGTGAATGCTACAGTTAATACCACTGTGAATATACAGTGTATACTACAGTAAATTCTACAGTGAATACAACAGTGAATATTCAGTGAAATCTTCAGTGAATACACAGTGAATTCTAAAGAGAATGCACAAGTACATACACAAATGAATTTCAGTGAATTATACAGTGAATCCTCCAGGGAATACTCAGTGAATACTACAGAGAATGATTCTGTAAATACTACAGTTAATTCTACAGTGAATGCATGAGTGAAGCTGTAAGTGAATAACACAGTGAATGCTACAGTGAATACTATAGTAAGTGCTTACAGTGAATATATCAGTGAATACACGGTGAATTCCAGAGTGAATTCTAGAGTGAATAATTTACTATAATGCACAGTGAATACTACACTGAATGCTGAAGTGCATATTCTGTGAATACTACAGTGAATGCACAAGTGAATGCTAAAGTGGGTGGTACAGTGAATACTTCAGTGAATACTCAGTGAATTCTACCATGAATACTCAGTGAATGATACCGTGAATGCTACAGTTAATACTCAGTAAATTCCAATGGAATGTTAAAGTGGTTACTAAATTAATACTACAGTGAATATTCAGTGAATACTACAGTGTATGATACAGTGAATACTGCAGTGAATGCATGATAGAATGCATAAGTGATCACTACAGTCAATGCACGAGTGAATGCTACAGTGAGTGGAACAGTGAATACATGAGTGAACGCTACAGTGCATACTCTGTGAATGTTACCTTTTAATAGTACAGTGAATACTCAGCGAATCCTGCAGTGTATACTCAGTGAATGCTACAGTGAATATTGCAGTGAATACTACAGCAAATGCTCAGTGAATACACCAGTGAATGCAAAAGTGATTTCTACATTGAATACTCAGTAAAGTATCTGTAAATGCTGCAGTAAATCCTACATTGAATACTACAGTGTATACTACAGTGAATGCTAAAAATGGATACTTTGTGAATGCTACAGTTAATTCTAAGTGAATTCTTGAGTGAATGCTATACTAAAATACACAATGAATACTACAGTGAATGCCCAGTGAATAGTCCAGTGAATGCCCAAGTGAATGCTTCAGTAATTTTTTACATTGGATTCTCAATAAATTCTCTGTAAATGCTGCAGTAAATGCTACAGTGAATGCTACAGTGAATACTACATTGAGTGCTGCAGTGAATACATCAGTGAATTCTACAGTGAATACTCAGTGAATTCTTCAGTGAATCCTACATTAAAATCCACATAGAATACTACAGTGAATCCTAAAATGCATATTCTGTGAATGCAACAGTAAATATTACAATGAATTATCAGTGAATGCTCTGGTTAATACTATTGCAAATATTCATTGAATACTCTGAATGCTAAATTGAATACTCTGCGAATGCTACAGTGAATTCTACAGTGAATGCTAAAGTGAATGATAGAGTGAATACTACAGTGAATGACACCATGAATACTACAGTAAATACTACAATGCATGCTGCAGTAAATACTACAGTGAATAATACAATGAATGCTACAGTGAATACTTAGTGAATACTACAGCGAATGCTGCAGTGAATAGTCAGTAAATCCAACTGAATGTTACAGTGATTACTAAATTAATACTACTGTGAATACTCAGTTAATGCTACAGTGAATACTACAGTGATTGCTCAGTGAATACACCAGTGAATGCACAGGTGAATGTTGCAGTGATATCTACATTGAATACGCAGTAAATTCTCTGTAAATGCTGCAGTAAATTCTACATTGAATACTAGAGTGAATGCCACAGTGAATTAATAGTGAATGCTGCCGTGACTATTCAGTGAATACTACACAGAATGATTCTGTGAATACATGAGTGAATGCTGCAGTGAATACTACAGTGAGTAGTACAGTGAATACATCAGTGAATGGTACAGTGTATGCTACAGTGCATACTCTGTGAATGCTCAGTGAATACTTCAGAGATTGATTCCGTGAATACTACAGTGAATGCACGAATTAAGTTTTAAGTGAATACTACAGTGAATGCATGAGTGAATGCTACAGTGAATACTACAGTAAGTGCAACAGTGAATACATTAGTGTATACTACAGTGAATGCTAAATGTATACTCTGTGAATGCTTAAGTGATTGCTAAAGTGAATAGTACATTGAAAACTCAATGAATTCTACAGTGAATACTTGGTGAACACTACAGGAAATGCTACAGGACTACTCAGTGAATACTTCCATGAATTCTCAGCGAATACTGCAGGGAATACTAACTGAATGATACCATGAATTTCCCAGTGAACACTACAGAGAAAACGCAGTGAATAATACAGTGAATGCTATAGTGTATACTACAGGTAATATTTAGTGAATACTATAGTGAATGTACAAGTGAATGCTTAAGTAAATACTAGAGTGAATGCTACAGTAAATACTACAGTGAGAGCTACAGTGAATACATCAGTTAATGCTGCAGTGAATGCTACAGTTAATTCCCACTGAATGTTACCATGATTCCTAAATTAATACTACTGTGAACATTCAGAGAATGCTCCACTGAATACTCAATGAATACTACAGTAAATGCAACAGTGACTACGCCAGGTATACAGTGAATACTACAGTGAATATTACAGTGAATACTATAGTGAATCTATGAGTGAATGCTTAAGTAAATACTACAGTGAATACTACAGTGAATTCCCACTGAATGTTACAGTAATTACTAAATTATTACTACTGTAAACATTCAGTGAATACTGCAGGAATACTATGGTGAATACTCAGTGAATGCTGCAGTGAATACTACTGTGAATACTACAGTGAATGCTGCCTGGAATACTCAGTGAATACTACAGTGAATGCTGCCTGGAATACTCAGTGAATACTATAACGAATGCTGCAGTGAATGCTACAGGGAATACTCAGTGAATACTACAGTGAATGATGCCTGGAATACTCAGTGAATACTATAACGAATGCTGCAGTGAATGCTACAGGGAATACTCAGAGAATACTACAGTGAATGATGCCATAAATACTGCCGTGAATAGTACAGTTAATACACAGTGAATGCTACAGTGTATACTTCACTGAATACTACAGTAAATGCATGAGTGCATGAGTGAATGCTACAGTAAGTACTACATTGAGTGCTGCAGTGAATACATCAGTGAATTCTACAGTGAATACTCAGTGAATTCTAAAGTGAATCATACATTAAAATCCACCCAGATTAGCACACTGAATCCTCAGTGAATGCTCTGGTTATTACTACTGTGAATATTCAGTTATTACTCAGTGACTGCTAAATATCATACTTTGCGAATGTTACAGTGAATACTACAGTGAATACTTAGTGAATACTACAGTGAATATTACAGTGAATGATACAATGAATACTACAGTGAATACTACAATGAATACTCAGTGAATGCTACATCGAATGCTACAGTGAATACTCAATAAATTCCAACTGAATGTTAAAGTGATTACTAAATTAATACTACTGTGGATACTCAGTTAATGCTACAATGAATACTACAGCAAATGCTCAGTGAGTACACCAGTGAATGCACAGGTGAATGTTGCAGTGATATTTACATTGAATACTCAGTAAATTCTCTGTAAATGCTGCAGTAAATTCTATATTGAATACTAGAGTGAATGCCCATGCGAATGCCACAGTGAATTAAGAGTGAATGCTGCAGTGACTATTCAATGAATACTACAGTGAATGATTCCCTGAATACTACAGTGAATACCACTACCTATGCTGCAGTGAATGCTACAGTGAATGCTACAGGGAATACTCAGTGAATACTATAGTGAATGATGCCATGAATACTACAGTTGATACACAGTGAATGCTACAGTGTATACTTCACTGATTACTACAGTAAATGCATGAGTGAATGCTACAGTGAATACATCAGTGAATGCACAGCTGAATGTTGCAGTGATATCTACATTGAATTCTCAGTAAATTCTGTGTAAATGCTGCAGTAAATGCTACATTGAATACTAGAGTGAATGCCCGTGTAAATGCTACACTGAATATATAGTGACTGCTACAATGAATACTCAGTGAATACTACCGAGAATTATTCCATGAATACTACAGTGAATGGATGAGTGAATGTTTTAGTGTGCTAGAATGAATATTACAGTGAATGATTCTGTGAATGCTACATTGAATATATCAGTGAATGCTACAGTCCATAATGTGTGAATGCTGCAGTTAATGCTACAGTGAATAGTACAGTGATTACTCAGTGAAAGCTGCAGTGATTGCTATAGTGTATACTCAGTGACTGCTACAGTTAATATTCAGTGAATTCTACAGAGAATACTGCAGTGAATGCTACAGTTAATTTCCACTGAATGTTACAGTGATTTCTAAATTAATACTACTGTGAACACTCAGAGAATGATACAGTGAATACTCAGTGAATACTACAGTAAATGCAACAGTGAATACTACAGGTAATACTACAGTGAATACTACATTGAATCATAGTGCATATTCTGTGAATGCTACAGAGAATTCTAAAGTGAATGCTACAGTGAATACTACAGTGAATGGTACATGGAATACTAGGTGAATACTACAGAGAATGATCCCATGAAATCTATAGTGAATGTATGAGTGAATGTTTAAGTGAATACTACAGTGAATACTTCAGTGAATGCAAGAGTGAATTCTACAGTATGTGCTACATTGAATATATCGGTGAATGCTACAGTAAATTCTTCAGTTATTCTAGAGTGCATTCTAGAATGCATGAATGAAATCTTCAGTGAATACTACAGTGATTGTTCGCATGAATGCTACTGTGAATACCACAGTGAATACTACATTGAATACTCAGTAAATTCCAACTGAATGTTAAAGTGGTTACTAAATTAATACTGTGAATACTCAGTGAATGCTACAGTGAATACTACAGCGAATGCACAAGTGAATACTTCAGTAATTTTTACATTGAATACTCAATAAATTCAATGTAAATGCCCGTGTGAATGCTACAGTGAATACAAAGTGAATGCTACAATGAATACTACAGTGAATGCTACAGTTATTTCCCACCATGAATCACTACAGTGATTCCTAAGTTAATACTACTGTGAACACACAGAGAATGCTACACTGAATGCTCAATGAATACTACAGTGAATACTACAGTGAATCATAAAGTGCCTATTCTGTGAATGCTACAGTGAATATTACACTGAATTCACAGTGAATGTTCCAGTTAATACTACTGTGAATGTTCAGTGAATTCTCAGTGAATGATACAGTGAATTCTAAAGTGAATGCTACAGTGAGTGGTACATGTAATACTAGGTGAATCCTACAGAGAATGATTGCATGAAAACTACAGTGAATGCAAGAGTGAATGCTACAGTGAATTCTACAGTAAGTGCTACAGTGAATATATTGGTGAATGGTACAGTGAATGCTTCAGTTATTCTAGAGTGAATCCTATACTAAAATGCAAAATGAATATTACAGTGAATGCTAAAGTGCATACTCTGCGAATGCTACATTGAATACTACAGGGAATAATCAGTGAATACTACAGAGAATGATTCTGTGAATACTACAGTGAATGTACGAAGAGAATACTACAGTGAATGCTACAGAAATTCTACAGTGAATACATCAGTGAATATTCAGTGAATTCTAGAGTGAATCCTAGACTATATTGCACAGTGAATGCTAAAGTGCATACTCTGTGAATACTACAGTGAATGCTAAAGTGAATAGTACATTGAATATTCAATGAATACTACAGTGAATATTTAGTGAATACTACAGTGAATGATACAGTGAATACTACAGTGAATGGTATCATCAATACTACAGTGAATACTACAATGAATTCTGCAGTAAATACTACAGTGAATATTCAGTGAATGCTGCAGTGAATACTACAGTGAATGCTCAGTGAATATTCCAGTGAATGCACAAGTGAATGCTTCAGTAATTTTTACATTGAATACTTGTTAAATTCTCTGTAAATGCTGCAGTAAATGTGACATTGAACACTACAGTGAATGCCTGTGTGATTGCTACAATGAATACTCAATGAATACTGCAGAGAATGATTCCATGAATACAAAAGAGAAAACTACAGTGAATGATGCTGTGAATAATACAGTGAATTCTACAATCATTGCTGAAGTAAATACTACAGTGAATTCTACAGTGAATACTACAGTGAATACTCAGTGAATGCACAAGTGAATGCTTCAGTGATTACTATATTGAACCTTCAGTGAATGCTACAGTTAATACTGCAGTCAATACACAGTGAATGATACAGTGAATACTATAGTTAACACTGCAATCAATACACAATGATTGATACCGTGAATACTACCATGAATCCTACAGTGAATACTATACTGAATACTCAGTGAATACTCAGTGAATGATACCGTGAATGCTAAGTGAATGCCACAGTGATTACTTCAGTGAATACTTCAGTAAATTCTACAGTGAATACTAAAGTGCATGTTCTGTGATTGCTACAGTTAATTCTACAGTGAATAGTACAGTGATTACTCAGTGAATGCTGCAATGAAAGCTACAGTGTATATTCAGTGAATACTACAGTGAATGATACAGTAAATACTCAGTGAATGTTGCAGTGAATACTGCAGTGAATACTACAGTGAATGCATGATAGAATGCATAAGTGATTACTACAGTCAATGCATGAGTGAATACTATGGTAAATACTACAGTGAATGGTACAGTGAATGTTACAGTGGATACTCTGTGAATGCTACCGTGAATACTACAGTGAATACGACTGTGAATGCCACAGGGAATACTACAGTGAATGCATGAGTGAAGTCTTAACTGAATAATACAGTGAATGCTTTCATGAATGCTACCGTGAATGCTACAGTTAATACTCAGTAAATTCCAACTGAATGTTAAAGTGGTTACTAAATTAATACTACTGTGAATACTCAGCAAATGCTCCAGTGAATGCACAAGTGAATGCTTCTGTAATTTTTACATTAAATACTCAATAAATTCTCTGTAAATTATGCTACATTGAATATTACAGTGAATGCCCGTGTGAATGCTGCAATGAATACTCAGTGAATACTACAGAGAATGATTCTGTGAATACTACAGTGAATGTACGAGTGATTGCTTAAGTGAATGATACAGTGAATACTACAACACATCCCCGTGTGAATACATAGTGAATACTGCAAACAATTATTCTGTGAATACAACAGTGAATACTAGAGTGAATGCACGAGTGAATGCTTAAGTGAAGCGCGAGAGTGAATACTACAGTGAATGTTACATTGCATACTGTGTGAATGCTACAGTTAATGCTACAGTGAATAGTACAATGATTACTCAGTGAATGCAGCAATGAATGCTATAGTGTATACTCAGTGAAAGCTACAGTTAATATTCAGTGAATGCTACAGAGAATACCACAGTGTATGCTACAGTGAATATTATAGTGAAAACTACAGTGAATTCTGCAGTGAATACGCAGTAAATTCTCACAGAATGATAAAGTTGTTACTAAATTAATACCTGTGAATACTCAGTGAATGCTACAGTGAATACTGCAGTCAATACACAGTAAATGATACCGTGAATGCTATAATGAATGCTGCAGTCAATACACAGTGAATGATACTGTGAATACTGCCATGAATGCTACAGTGAATAATCCGTGAATACTACAGCGAATCCAACAGTTAATACTCAGTGAATGATACTGTGAATGCTACAGTGAATACTACAGTGAATACATCAGTGAATGCTCCAGTGAATTCTGCAGTGAATACTAAAGTGCATACTCTGTGATTGCTACATTGAATACTGCAGGGAATGCTTCATTGAATAGTACTCTGAATACTCAGTTTCTGCTACAGTGAATATTATGGTGAATACTACAATGAATTCCACAGTGAATTCTGCAGTGGATACTAGAGTGAATACTCAGTAAATTCTCAGTGAATGAAAAGTTGTTACTAAATTAATACTTCTGTGAATACTCAGTGAATGCTACAGTGAATTCAACAGTGAATACTACTATGAATGCTGCAGTAAATACTACTGTGAATACTACAGTGAATGCTGCCTGGAATACTCAGTGAATACTACAGTGAATGGTTCCAAGAATACTACAGTGAATGTACGAGTGAATACTACAGTAAGTGCTACAGTGAATACATTGGTGAATACTCAGTGAATTCTAGAGTGAATCCTAGACTATATTGCACAGTGAACACTACTACAAATGCTGCAGTGAACTCTACTGTGAATACTACAGTGAATACTACCTGAAATACTCTGTGAATACTACAATGAATGCTGCAGTGAATGCTACAGGGAATAATCAATGAATACTACAGTGAATGATGCCATGAAGACTACAGTAAATAAAGAGTGAATACTACAGTTAATACACAGTGAATGCTACAGTGAATACTACAGTATATACTTCAGTGAATACTACGGGGAATACAACAGTGAATGCAACAGTGTGTACCGAGTGAATACTTCACTAAATACTGCAGTGTATACTACAGTGAATACTATATTGATTGCTGCAGTGAATACATCAGTGAATTCTACAGTGAATACTCAGTGAATTCTTCAGTGAATTCTTCAGTGAATTCTTCAGGGAATCCTACATTAAAATGCACCCTGATTACTACAGTGAATCCTAAAGTGCATATTCTGTGAATGCTACAGTGAATATTACACTGAATCCTCATTGAATGCACCAGTTAATGCTACTGTGAATATTCAGTCAATACTCAGTGAATGCTACAGTGAATGTTACAATGAATACTACAGTGAATACTACAGTGAATACTGCTACAAATGCTGCAGAAAATACTACTGTGAATACTCCAGTGAATGCGCAAGTGAATGCTACATTGAATACTATACTGAACCCTCAGTGAATGCTACAGTGAATACTGCAGTCAAGTGCTATATTGAATACATCAGTGAATGCTACAGTGAATGATACCTTGAATACTAGTGAATACTACATTGAAAGCTACCGTGAATACTCAGTGAATACTACAGCGAATGCTACAGTTAAGACTTAGTAAATTCCAACTGAATGTTAAAGAGGTTACTAAATTAATACTACTGTGCTATATTGAATACATCAGTGAATGCTACAGTGAATTCTACAGTGAATTCTAGAGTGAATCCTCTACTAAAATGCAAAATGAATACTACAGTTAATGCTGAAGTGCATATTCTGTGAATGCTACAGTGAATACTACAGTGAATGCACAAGTGAATGCTTCAGTAATTTTTACATTAAATACTCAATAAATTCTCTGTAAATTATGCTACATTGAATATTACAGTGAATGCTCGTGTGAATGCTGCAATGAATACTCAGTGAATACTACAGAGAATGATTCCATGAATACTACAGTGAATGTACGAGTCAATGTTTAAGTGAATACTACAGAGAATGATTCCGTGAATGCTATAGTGAATGCTGCAGTCAATACACAGTGAATGATACCATGAATTCAACAGTGAATACTACATTAAATGTTACAGTGAATACTCAGTGAATACTACAGCGAATGCTACAGTTAAGACTTAGTAAATTCCAACTGAATGTTAAAGAGGTTACTAAAATAATACTACTGTGAATACTCAGTGAATGCTACAGTGAATGATTCCATGAATACTACAGTGAATGTACAAGTCAATGTTTAAGTGAATACTACAGAGAATGATTCCGTGAATGCTATAGTGAATGCTGCAGTCAATACACAGTGAATGATACCATGAATTCAACAGTGAATACTACATTGAATGTTACAGTGAATACTCAGTGAATACTACAGCGAATGCTACAGTTAAGACTTAGTAAATTCCAACTGAATGTTAAAGAGGTTACTAAATTAATACTACTGTGAATACTCAGTGAATGCTACAGTGAATACTACAGTGAATACTACAGTGAATGCTCAGTGAATACACCAGTGAATGCACAAGCGAATGCCATAGTGAATTAATAGTGAATGCTGCAGCGACTATTCAGTGAATACTGCAGAGAATGATTCTGTGAATACTACAGTGAATACTACAGTAAATGCATGAGATAATGAATAAGGATTACTACAGTGAAAGCACTAGTGAATGCTACAGTGAATACTATAGAATGGTACAGTGAATGCTACAGTGCATACTCTATGAATGCTACCATGTATACTACAGTGAATACTACATCGAATGCTACAGTGAATACTACAGTGAATATCCAGTGAATTATACCATGAATGCTACAGTGAATACTCAATAAATTCCAACTGAATGTTAAATTGGTTACTAAATTAATAC
Source organism: Narcine bancroftii (assembly GCF_036971445.1). Classification (NCBI taxonomy): domain Eukaryota; kingdom Metazoa; phylum Chordata; class Chondrichthyes; order Torpediniformes; family Narcinidae; genus Narcine; species Narcine bancroftii. The sequence continues at coordinate 66,352,935 of NC_091474.1, read as the reverse complement.
TACTGTGGATACTCAGTAAATGCTACAGTGAATACTACAGTGAATGTCCAGTTAATACTCCAGTGAATACACAAGTGAATGCTTCAGTAATTTCTACGTTGAATACTCAATAAATTCTCTGTAAATGCTACATTGAATACTACAGTGAATGCCCGTGTGACTGCTCCAGTTAATACATAGTGAATACTACAGAGAATGATTTCTTGAATACAACAGTGAATGCTACAGTGAATACTATGGTGAATACTACAGTGAATGATTATGTGAATACTGCATTGAATACATCAGTGAATGCTACAGTGCATACTGTGTGAATGCTACAGTTAATGCTACACTGAATAGTACAATGAATACTCAGTGAAAGCTGCAGTGAATATTCAGTGAATTCTACAGAGAATACTACAGTGTATGCTACAGTGAATACTATGGTGAAAACTGCAGTGAATTCTGCAGTGAATACTAGAGTGAATACTCAGTAAATTCTCACTGAATGATAAAGTTGTTACTAAATTAATACTTCTGTGAATACTGAGTGAATTTTACAGTGAATACCCCAGTGAATGCACAAGTGAATACTATACTGAACCCTCATTGAATGCTACAGTGAGTACTGCAGTCAATACACAGTGAAGGATACCGTGAATACTAACGTGAACAATCAGTTAATACTACAGTAAATGCTACAGTGAATTCTTCTTTCTTTGGCTTGGCTTCGCGGACGAAGATTTATGGAGGGGGTAAAAGTCCACGTCAGCTGCAGGCTCGTTTGTGGCTGACAAGTCCGATGCGGGACAGGCAGACACGATTGCAGCGGTTGCAGGGGAAAATTGGTTGGTTGGGGTTGGGTGTTGGGTTTTTCCTCCTTTGCCTTTTGTCAGTGAGGTGGGCTCTGCGGTCTTCTTCAAAGGAGGTTGCTGCCCGCCAAACTGTGAGGCGCCAAGATGCACGGTTTGAGGCGTTATCAGCCCACTGGCGGTGGTCAATGTGGCAGGCACCAAGAGATTTCTTTAGGCAGTCCTTGTACCTTTTCTTTGGTGCACCTCTGTCACGGTGGCCAGTGGAGAGCTCGCCATATAACACGATCTTGGGAAGGCGATGATCCTCCATTCTGGAGACGTGACCCATCCAGCGCAGCTGGATCTTCAGCAGCGTGGACTCGATGCTGTCGACCTCTGCCATCTCGAGTACTTCGACGTTAGGGATGTAAGCGCTTCAATGGATGTTGAGGATGGAGCGGAGACAACGCTGGTGGAAGCGTTCTAGGAGCCGTAGGTGGTGCCGGTAGAGGACCCATGATTCGGAGCCGAACAGGAGTGTGGGTATGACAACGGCTCTGTATACGCTTATCTTTGTGAGGTTTTTCAGTTGGTTGTTTTTCCAGACTCTTTTGTGTAGTCTTCCAAAGGCGCTATTTGCCTTGGCGAGTCTGTTGTCTATCTCATTGTCGATCCTTGCATCTGATGAAATGGTGCAGCCGAGATAGGTAAACTGGTTGACCGTTTTGAGTTTTGTGTGCCCGATGGAGATGTGGGGGGGCTGGTAGTCATGGTGGGGAGCTGGCTGATGGAGGACCTCAGTTTTCTTCAGGCTGACTTCCAGGCCAAACATTTTGGCAGTTTCCGCAAAGCAGGACGTCAAGCGCTGAAGAGCTGGCTCTGAATGGGCAACTAAAGCGGCATCGTCTGCAAAGAGTAGTTCACGGACAAGTTTCTCTTGTGTCTTGGTGTGAGCTTGCAGGCGCCTCAGATTGAAGAGACTGCCATCCGTGCGGTACCGGATGTAAACAGCGTCTTCATTGTTGGGGTCTTTCATGGCTTGTTTCAGCATCATGCTGAAGAAGATTGAAAAGAGGGTTGGTGCGAGAACACAGCCTTGCTTCACGCCATTGTTAATGGAGAAGGGTTCAGAGAGCTCATTGCTGTATCTGACCTGACCTTGTTGGTTTTCATGCAGTTGGATAATCATGTTGAGGAACTTTGGGGGACATCCGATGCGCTCTAGTATTTGCCAAAGCCCTTTCCTGCTCACGGTGTCGAAGGCTTTGGTGAGGTCAACAAAGGTGATGTAGGGGTTTCTACAAGGCTCTAAAGGCTGTGTACGGCCCCTCACCCCAAGTCCAAAGCCCGCTGCGCAGCTCAGACGGCAAAGTCCTCCTCAGCGACAAGATCTCCATCCTCAACCGATGGTCAGAACACTTCCAATCTCTTTTCAGTGCCAACCGCTCAGTCCAAGATTCCGCCCTGCTCCAGCTCCCTCAACAGCCCCTAAGGCTAGAGCTGGATGAGGTTCCCACCCTGGATGAGACATATAAGGCAATCGAACAACTGAAAAGTGGCAAAGCAGCAGGTATGGATGGAATCCCCCCAGAAGTCTGGAAGGCTGGCGGCAAAACTCTGCATGCCAAACTGCATGAGTTTTTCAAGCTTTGTTGGGACCAAGGTAAACTGCCTCAGGATCTTCGTGATGCCACCATCATCACCCTGTACAAAAACAAAGGCGAGAAATCAGACTGCTCAAACTACAGGGGAATCACGCTGCTCTCCATTGCAGGCAAAATCTTCGCAAGGATTCTACTAAATAGAATAATACCTAGTGTCGCCGAGAATATTCTCCCAGAATCACAGTGCGGCTTTCGCGCAAACAGAGGAACTACTGACATGGTCTTTGCCCTCAGACAGCTCCAAGAAAAGTGCAGTGAATACTCAGTAAATACTACAGTGGATCCTACAGTGACTACATAGTGAATACTACATTGAATGTTACAGTGAATACACAATGAACTTTACTGTGAATTCTACAGTGAATACTACAGTGGAATCATGGGTCCTCTACCGGCACCACCTACGGCTCCTAGAACGCTTCCACCAGCGTTGTCTCCGCTCCATCCTCAACATCCATTGGAGCGCTCACACCCCTAACGTCGAGGTACTCGAGATGGCAGAGGTCGACAGCATCGAGTCCACGCTGCTGAAGATCCAGCTGCGCTGGATGGGTCACGTCTCCAGAATGGAGGACCATCGCCTTCCCAAGATCGTATTATATGGCGAGCTCTCCACTGGCCACCGTGACAGAGGTGCACCAAAGAAAAGGTACAAGGACTGCCTAAAGAAATCTCTTGGTGCCTGCCACATTGACCACCGCCAGTGGGCTGATAACGCCTCAAACCGTGCATCTTGGCGCCTCACAGTTTGGCGGGCAGCAGCCTCCTTTGAAGAAGACCGCAGAGCCCACCTCACTGACAAAAGGCAAAGGAGGAAAAACCCAACACCCAACCCCAACCAACCAATTTTCCCTTGCAACCGCTGCAATCGTGTCTGCCTGTCCCGCATCGGACTGGTCAGCCACAAACGAGCCTGCAGCTGACGTGGACTTTTTACCCCCTCCATAAATCTTCGTCCGCGAAGCCAAGCCAAAGAAGAAGAGAATACAGTGAATGCACAAGTGAATGCTAAATTGAATACCAAAATGAATTCTACAGCGAATGCTACTGCAGCCGACTGCTACAATGGAATACACACACACACAGTTTGGCAGGTTAAGCTCACTCATTTATTAGGGCTGGAAAGGTTGCTTTTATACTGTTCAAGCTCCCGCGCTTTTGCTGATTGACTGAGTCACCCATATGAATAACAATAGCTGGTGGGAGCATCCATGCATATGAATGCCCTTCTTTCCCAGCCTGTTCTGTTGAGTTAGCTGGGTAGCTTGACCAATGCTATTTTAGGGCTGTTGGTTTGATGCTGCCCCAGCTTCTATCCCCACAGGTTCCCCGGGAGTCGCTTTAGCAATCTCTGTCTGTGTCTTCTGCCACGCGATGTGCCGGCCCAATCTCCGCAATTGCAGACCGCCACATGACCCCCGCCCCACCCCCCCAAAGAACCGACATTACAGTCTATTGTGTCCATAGGTTTAGTCCCCAAATCCTTTGTGGTCTGCCTCTGCGTCGAGCTGTTGGTGTCTCCATGGGTTCTGCTGGGTCTGTGTGGGCAGGCTTGAGTCTATCTATTCAGAATGTTGGACTCGGCTTGTCCACGTCTGGATGGCAGGATCGGAGCCAGGTAACCAACCTTATCGCGCAGCCTGTCCAGGAAGGTGGTTGTCTCCTCCTGCTGCCTGTGGAACGAAATTTCCAGGAACCATGAGTGGGGTTCCAGAGACAAGATCAGCAGAGGATGCGTGGGCGTCTTGTTTCAGCACTGTTCAGATGCCCAGTAGTGCGCATGTAGCTTGTCCACCCAGTAGGGGCCCTTGAATCTGGTCATGAGGGCAGTCGAGGTGCCTGTGGAAACGCTCCACCATGCCATTGGCTTGCGGGTGGTATGCCATTGTATGGTGTAGCTGACCGCCTCACAGTTTGGCAATGTAAGTCCACAAATTGGAGGTGAACTGTGCATCTCGGTCTCGGCCCACTGCATCTATCAGTCACTGGAATGTCTGTGACACATTTTTGAGCCAAATGGCATCCTCAGGATCTCGAACAGCCCAAATGGAGTAATGATGGCCGTCTTAGAGATGTCATCAGGATGGACCGTGTGGTGATATCCTCGCACGAGGTCCACTTTTGAGAATATTGTTGCCCCATGCAGGTTTGACGTAAAATCCTGGATGTGTGACATGGGGTAATGTTCCGGGATGGTGGCATCGTTGAGCCGGTGATAGTCCCCACATGGTCTCCAACACCCAGTTACTTTAGGCACTATGTGCAGGGGCGAGGGCCATGGGCTGTCTGACCGTCGAACAACACCCAACTCCTTGAGCTTGCAGAACTCCGATTGGTGAGTCAGAGTTTCTCCATGGGAAATTGCCTCGCCTTTGAGTAGAGAGGTGGGCCCTTGGTCAGGATGTGATGTCTGATGCTGTGTCGAGGCATCACCACTGTGAAATTAGGGGAAAGGATTACCAGGAATCCCGCTAGCACCTTGGAGAACTCATCCTCTGAGCTGTGGACGGAATCCAGGTGCATTGCCAAAATCCTAGCACTCCTCAGTGCGATGGTCTGGTAGATCTTGGTGTGGACGAGTCGCTTACTCTTAAGGTCCACTAGGAGGCTGTAGGCTCACAGGAAATCCACTCTGAGGAGTGGTTGTTCCACTGCGGCCAGTGTGAACTTCCACAAGAAGTGACTGGCTCCGAACTACAGCTCGGCCCTACAGGTGCCATGGGTCCATATACTGCTGTTATTGGCAGCCCTCAACATGGGTCCCACTAGTCTGCGCTGAGTGTCCAACCCTGTCGGAGGTTTCATTTTGACCTCTGCTCCTGTATCCACCAGGAAGCGTCTGCCAGACAGGCAGTCCCGGACAGACAGGTGGCTCTCTTGGTGGCCAGCTGTCATGGCCAACAGTGATGGCTGGCCTTGTTATTCCTTGCTTGGGACTGCTCTGGTCTGATTACAGGACTTCTTTATGATCCTCACAGTAGCCGAGCACTTCTGTTTCTGTTTCCACAGAATGTCTGCCCGTGCTGCGACTTTCTGGGGAGGAGTCGGTGAAATCCGCATCCTCCACGAGCAGTTGGATGTCTTCAGGCATCTGTTCCAGGAACGCCTGCTCAAACATGATGTCACATTGCTCATCTCCCAGAAGGGCCAGTGTCTCATTTGATGAATGCCGATGGGGATCTGTCTCCAAGCCCATCCAGGTGGAGCAAACATGCTCCTCGCTCTCGCCGTGAGAGTCCGAACATCTCGGTTAATAGTTTTTTGAAGGCTGTGTAAGTGCCTTCCGAGGGCACTGAATGTGTATTGGCTACTCTCTCTGCAGTCTGCGGATCCAGGGTGCTGACCACATGGTAGTACCAGGTCGTCTCTACTGTGATGCCCCGGATCTGGAACTGAGCCTCCGTCTGGTCAAACCACACGCCGGGTCGAACTGTCCAGAAGGTTGGGAGCTTCAGGCCGACTCTGCTGACTGCTGCTTTGTTCTCCATCGCTAGGTTTAGGTTCCTTCTAAACCATCGGGGTCACCAATTGTAGCCAACCACTACAAAGAAACACACACACATAGTGTGGCAGGTTAAGCTCACTCTTTATTAGGGCTGGAAAGGCTGCTTTTATACTGTTCAAGCTCCCGCGCTTTTGCTGATTGACTGAGTCATCCATATGAATAACAATAACGGGTGGGAATGTCCATCCATATAAATGCCCTTCTTCCACAGCCTGTTTCTGCTGAGTTAGCTGGGCAACTTGACCAATGCCATTTTAGGACTGTTGGTCTGATGCTGGCCCAGCTTCTACTCCCGCTGATTCATTGTCCTAGGAGTCGCTTTAGCGATCTCTGTCCACCTCTGCTGCTGCGCGATGTGCCGGCCAAATCTCAGCAATTGCAAACTGCCACACTACCATGAATACTACAGTGTATACTACAGTGTATACAACAGACTCGCCAAGGCAAATAGCGCCTTTGGAAGACTACACAAAAGAGTCTGGAAAAACAACCAACTGAAAAACCTCACAAAGATAAGCGTATACAGAGCCGTTGTCATACCCACACTCCTGTTCGGCTCCGAATCATGGGTCCTCTACCGGCACCACCTACGGCTCCTAGAACGCTTCCACCAGTGTTGTCTCCGCTCCATCCTCAACATCCATTGGAGCGCTTTCATCCCTAACGTCGAAGTACTCGAGATGGCAGAGGTCGACAGCATCGAGTCCACGCTGCTGAAGATCTAGCTGCGCTGGATGGGTCACATCTCCAGAATGGAGGACCATCGCCTTCCCAAGATCGTGTTATATGGCGAGCTCTCCACTGGCCACCGTGACAGAGGTGCACCAAAGAAAAGGTACAAGGACTGCCTAAAGAAATCTCTTGGTGCCTGCCACATTGACCACCGCCAGTGGGCTGATAACGCCTCAAACTGTGCATCTTGGCGCCTCACAGTTTGGCGGGCAGCAACCTCCTTTGAAGAAGACCGCAGAGCCCACCTCACTGACAAAAGGCAAAGGAGGAAAAACCCAACACCCAACCCCAACCAACCAACTTTCCCCTGCAACCGCTGCAACTGTGTCTGCCTGTCCCGCATCGGACTTGTCAGCCACAAACGAGCCTGCAGCTGACGTGGACTTTTTACCCCCTCCATAAATCTTCGTCCGCGAAGCCAAGCCAAAGAAAGACTACAGTGAATACTCAGTGTATACACTGAATCTCTTTCTGGGGGCTTTACTGTTCCTGGACTTTGGCTTGAAGTGAAGGTTGAACTTGCAGCGAACAAGCCGGTGGTCAGTGTGGCATTCCGCGCTGGGCTTGACCCTGGTGTGGAGCACATCTCGTTTGTCTCTTTCTCGCACCAGGACGTAGTCCAGGAGGTGCCAGTGTTTGGATCGGGATGCATCCAGGTAGTCTTCAGGCTGTCCCTCTGCTGAAAATGGGTGTTTGTAATGACAAGCCGCTGTTTTGCGCAGAGCTCCAACAGGAGACGCCCGTTGTCGTTGCACTTGCCGACACCATGCTTGCCCAGGATTCCTGGCCAGGTTTCTGAGTCTTTGCCGACACGAGCGTTGAAGTCGCCAAGGATGACAACCTTGTCGGCTGAAGGGGTGCGTTGAATGAGGTTGCGCAGATCAGTGTAGAACTTGTCCTTTTCTGCTGGTTCTGCCTGGAGGGTTGGAGCATAGACACTGATGAGGGTGATGCGACGCTTGTTTTGAAGGGGGAGTTGCATGGACATGATCCGGTCCAAGTGGCCTGTCGGGAGGTTTTTGAGTTTGGAGGCAATGGAGTTCTTGACCATGAAGCCTACACCAGATAGGTGTCGTTCATCCATAGGCTTGCCAGACCAGTAGAGTGTGTAGCCGTGCCGTGTTCTTGGAGGCTGCCTACATCTGCAAGGAGGACTTCACTGAGAGCAGCTATGTCGATGTCAAGTCTGAGGAGTTCATGTGCGATGAGGGCAGACCGACGTTCAGGTCGGTGGCTGTCAGCCTTGTCTAGCATGGTTCTGATGTTCCAGCATGCTAGCTTGAGTTTGTGAGCATCTTTTGAGGGGGAGGACGTGGAGGGGGAGGACGTGGACATGTCCTTGAGCCTGCGCAAAGGAGCTTTTAGGTGGTGTGCAGTGTGCGCAGTACTGGCCCCACCCTTTACACCCATGGTTCGTGTGCCGTGGCCAAGCAAGCTGGGACGTGGCAGTGAAATCCTTGGGTCATAGGTTTTATATCAGAGTGGCCTTCTCCTATGCAGGTTTCTTACCCGGGCTGGAGGGGCCTGCCTCCCCTCCTAGGTCAGCCAATACCTGGTCACAATCCAACCTGTCAATGGTGGTTGGGGCCTCCGAACGCCATAATCACGCTCCTAAACTGACTCTGAAAGTCAAGGCCTAGGAGGATCGGTGCGCAGAGGCCGTGCATAATTAATAACACTATATATATATATCATTATTTGTCTAGTGATTTGTCTAGTAGCAATGCTGCCTCATTGAGCGGCGGCCCCAGCCCCGGTCCGGGCAAAGGGTAGGCGGTGGCGGCCCCGGCCCCAGTCCGAGCAGAAGTTAGGCAGCGGCGGCGGCCCCAATCCGGGTAAAAGCGAGGGGGAGGCGGCGGCCCCAGCCTCAGTAGAGTGAGGCAGGCGGAGGCTTCGGTCCGGGCAGAAGCGAGGGGGAGGCGGTGGCCCCGGCCTCAGCAGAGCGAAGCATGTGGAGGCCCCGGTCTGGGCAGAAAGAAGGAGGTGGCGGCCCCGGTCCGGGGACAGGGAAAGCAGCGGTGACCCCGGCCCCGGTCCAGGCAGAGGGTAGGCGGCGGCGGCCCCGGCCCCGGCCCCAGTCCGAGCCAATTTCATAGAATTTATGGAGAAATTAATAGGTCTAAAAATCCAGCTTTTTCAGTACTTCCTCGTTTTGCGTGGTTTACTTGCAGAGAGGCGTGACAAATATCCCCATTCCCAGACAAACAGGAGGCGACTAACTAAATGACGCTGCGAGGCGGGAAGGTTCAATGTTGGAAACTTGCAGTCAGACGAAATGAGAGGAAACTTCCAGGCAAACCTCAAAGCAAAGCTCGAGGATGCAATCAGCCTCACGGACTCATCGCCTGAAACCCTCTGGGATCAGCTGAACACTGCCATAATGCAATCCACTGAAGAGATACTGGGCTTCTCCTCCAGGAAAAGCAAGGACTGATTCGACAAAAACAACCAGGAAATCCAGGAGCTGCTGGCAAAGAAGCGAGCTGCCCACCAGGCTCACCTTGCAAAGCCGTCCTGGCCAGAGAAGAAACGAGCCTTCCGTTGCACATGCAGCTATCTTCAGCGCAAACTGAAGATCCAAAATGAGTGGTGGACTAGCCTCACCAAACGAACCCGGCTCAGCGTGGACATTGGTGACTTCAGAGGTTTTTATGAGGCTCTAAAGGCTGTGTACAGCCCCTCACCCCAAGTCCAAAGCCCGCTGCGCAGCTCAGAAGGCAAAGTCCTCCTCAGCGACAAGATCTCCATCCTCAACTGATGGTCAGAACACTTCCAATCTCTTTTCAGTGCCAACCGCTCAGTCCAAGAATCCGCCCTGCTCCAGCTCCCTCAACAGCCCTTAAGGCTAGAGCTGGATGAGGTCCTCACCTGGGAAGAGACATATAAGACAATTAAACAACTGAGAGTGGCAAAGCAGCAGATATGGATGGAATCCCCCCCAGAGGTCTGGAAGGCTGGTGGCAAAACTCTGCATCCCAAACTGCATGAGTTTTTCAAGTTCTGCTGGGATAAAGGAAAGCTGCCTCAGGACCTTCGTGATGCCATCATCATCACCCTGTACAAAAGCAAAAGCGAGAAATCAGACTGCTCAAACTACAGGGGAATCACGCTGCTCTCCATTGCAGGCAAAATCTTCGCTAGGATTCTCCTAAATAAAATAATACCTAGTGTCGCCGAAAATGCTCTCCCAGAATCACAGTGCGGCTTTCGCTCAAACAGAGGAACTACTGACATGGTCTTTGCCCTCAGACAGCTCCAAGAAAAGTGCAGAGAACAAAACAAAGGACTCTACATCACCTTTGTTGACCTCACCAAAGCCTTCGACACCGTGAGCAGGAAAGGGCTTTGGCAAATACTAGAGCGCATCAGATGCCCCCCAAAGTTCCTCAACATGATTATCCAACTGCACGAAAACCAACAAGGTCGGGTCAGATACAGCAATGAGCTCTCTGAACCCTTCTCCATTAACAATGGCGTGAAGCAAGGCTGTGTTCTCGCACCAACCCTCTTTTCAATCTTCTTCAGCATGATGCTGAAACAAGCCATGAAAGACTTCAACAATGAAGACGCTGTTTACATCTGGTACCGCATGGATGGCAGTCTCTTCAATCTGAGGCGCCTGCAAGCTCACACCAAGACACAAGAGCAACTTGTCCGTGAACTACTCTTTGCAGACGATGCCGCTTTAGTTGCCCATTCAGAGCCAGCTCTTCAGTGCTTGATGTCCTGTTTTGCGGAAACTGCCAAAATGTTTGGCCTGGAAGTCAGCCTGAAGAAAACTGAGGTCCTCCATCAGCCAGCTCCCCACCATGACTACCAGCCCCCCCACATCTCCATCGGGCACACAAAACTCAAAACGGTCAACCAGTTTACCTATCTCGGCTGCACCATTTCATCGGATGCAAGGATCGACAACAAGATAGACAACAGACTCGCCAAGGTAAATAGCACCTTTGGAAGACTACACAAAAGAGTCTGGAAATACAACCAACTGAAAAACCTCACAAAGATTAGTGTATACAGAGCCGTTGACATACCCACACTCCTGTTCGGCTCCGAATCATGGGTCCTCTACCGGTATCACCTACTGCTCCTAGAACGCTTCCACCAGCGTTGTCTCTGCTCCACCCTCAACATTCATTGGAGCGACTTCATCACCAACATCGAAGTACTCGAGATGGCAGAGGCCGACAGCATTGAATCCATGCTGCTGAAGATCCAACTGCGCTGGGTAGGTCACGTCTCCAGAATGGAGGACCATCGCCTTTCCAAGATCGTGTTATATGGCGAGCTCTCCACTGGCCACCGAGACAGAGGTGCACCAAAGAAGAGGTACAAGGACGCCCTAAAGAAATCTCTTGGTGCCTGCCACTTTGACCACCGCCAGTGGGCTGATATCGCCTCAAACCATGCATCTTGACACCTCACAGTTCGGCGGGCAGCAACCTCCTTTGAAGAAGACCGCAGAGCCCACCTCACTGTCAAAAGACAAAGGAGGAAAAACCCAACCCCAACCAACCAATTTTCCCTTGCAACCGCTGCAACCGTGTCTGCCTGTCCTGCATCAAACTTGTCAGCCACAAACGAGCCTGCAGCTGACGTGGACATTACCCCTCCATAAATCTTCGTCCGCAAAGCCAAGCCAAAGACTACACTGAATGTTACAGTGAATACTACAGTGTATACTACAGTGAATACTACAGTGAATACTCAGTGAATACTCAGTGAATACTACAGTGAATGCTACAGTGAATACTACAGTAAATACCACAGTGAATAAACAGTGAATAATACAGTTAATACTCAGTGAATACTTCACTGAATACTAGAGTGAATGCTACAATGAATACTACAGTGAATACTCAGTGAAAGATACCATATAACCATATATCACTTTACAGCATGGAAAAAGGCAATATTGGACCTTTGGGTCTGCGCCGGTTCACTTGAATAACTCCACTAGTTCCCCCTTCACATTCTCTGCCCATAACCCTCCAACTCCCTCATATCCATGTACACATCCAACCTTCTCTTACATTGCAGAAAGGACCCTGCTGCAACTTTCTCTTCTGGAAGATCATTCCATTCTGCCATCACTCTCTGAGTGAAGAAGCATCCTCTAACATTTCTCCAAATATTTCCCACTTACCCTTAACTTATACCCTCTTGTTCCAACTTCCCCTGCCCTCAGGGGAAAGAGTCTACTCTCGTCTAGTCTATCTATTCCCTTCATAAATCTAAATACCTCTATCAAATCCCTTCTCAACCGTCTATGCTCCAATGAATAAATTTCCAATCTCCTTAATCTTTCTCTGTACACTAGATGCTGTAAGCCAGGCGACATCCTTGTAAATCTTCTCTGCACCTTCTCCACCTTATCTATATCCTTCCTATAATTTGGAGACCAGAACTGAACACAATACTCCAAACCTGGCCTCACCAATGCTTTAAACAGTCACAGCATCACTTCCCAGCTCCTTTACTCTATACTATGATTTATGAAGGCCAGCATACCATATGCCTTCTTAACCACCCTGTCTACATGGGAATCCACCTTCAATGAACTCTGTACCATAACCAAGATCCCTCTGTGTACCTCAATGCCCTCCCCTTAACTGCATAGGTCCCATTTTCGTTATTTTTTCTGAAATGCAGCACCTCGCACTTGTGTACATTAAATTCCATCTGGCATCTTTCAGCCCACTTTTCCAAACAAACCAAATCTTTCTGTAATCCAAGAAAACCTTCCTCACAATCCACCACTCCCCCTATTTTCTTATTGTCTGCATATTTGCTTACCCAGTTAACCACCCTTCCTCCAAATCATTAATATAAATATAAATGATAAACAACAGGGACCCAGCACTGATCCCTGAGGCACACCACTTGTCACAGGCTTCAATCCTGACAGACAGTTGTCCACCATGACTCTATGCTGCCTGTCTTCCAGCTACCACTAAACCCATCTCACTATCTATTAATCCCTAGTGTCTGAACCTTCCTAACTAACCTTATATGCGGAACCTTATCAAAAGCCTTACTAAAATTCAAATAGATCACATCAACCGCCCTACCTTCATCCACTTTTCTTGTCACTTCTTCAAAAAACTCAACTAGATTTGTCAAACATGACTTTCCCTTCACAAACCCATGCTGGGTGCCCATGGTCAATCCCTGCCTATCCATATATTTGTACATACTATCTCTAAGAACCTTATCAAAAGGTTCCATAACTTTTCCCACCACTGAAGTCAAAATTACTGGCCAATAATTACTTGGCCAACACCTTGTGCTTTTTTTAAACAAAGGAACTACATTTGCAACCCTCCCATCCCGCAGCACCTTCAGTGATTGTTGAAAAATCACTGTCAGAGCCCCTGCTATTTGCTCCCTGACCCACTTAACGTCCTGGGAAAAATCCCGGCTGGGCCAGGAGAGTCATCCACCTTTATTTACCGTAGAAGCTCCAAAACCCTCTCTTTACTAATCCCTATTCTTTCCATAACTAAGCCATTTGCTTCACTTATCTCATATAGCCCAATGTCCCTTTCCTTTGTGATCACAAATGAGAAAAAAATCGTTCAATATCTCTCCCATCTCATACAGTTCCTCACATAGTCCACTGGTCCCATCATCCAGTGGACATACTCTATTCTTAACCCTCCTCTTACTGTTCATGTATCTGTAAAAACCCTTAGGATTCACTTTCACCTTATTAGCTATGGACTCCTCATACCTTCCTTTTGCCTTTCTGATTTCCCTCTTAAGGTTCTTCCTGCAATCTAAGTAATGATCATACATCTCCTCAATCCTCTGCTTCTTATATTTAGCATAGCCCTCCCTCTTATCCCGAACCAACTTCCTAATTTTTCTGGAACTTTTGGTCTTGCCTTTCGGCCAGACTGGAACATAAAGATCCTGTGTTCTCAAAATCGCACCCTTAAATGCCCTCCAATTTTCCTCTACATCCTTTCTGGCAAAAAGATCAGCCCACACAACCCTCCGCAATATCCCTTCTCATTTCTTCAAATCTGGCCTTCCCCCACTCGAAGACCGCAGACTTTATACCCGACCTACCCCCTCCATAATTAAGCTAAAACTAATGGACCCATGATCACTGGATCCGAAGTTCTCTCCAATGCTCACCTCCATCACCTGCCCTATTTCATTCCCAAACAACAGATCTAACACTGCACCCCCTCTAGTGGTCATCTCCACATACTGCTGCAAAAAGCAGTCCTGCACACATTGGATAAATACTAAGCCATCCTGCCCACTCACTGATTGTGTTTCCCAATCTACCGTGAATACTAAATTGAATACTACATTGATTGCTACAGTGAATTCTACATTGAAATACACAGTGAATGCTACAGTGAATGCTACAGCGAATACTACAGTGGATACTACATGAATACTCAGTTAATATTACAGTAAATACTCAGTGAATGCTACAGTGAATACTACAGAGGATACTACATGAATACTCAGTTAATGCTACAGTAAATACTCAGTGAATACTACAGCGAATACTACAGTGGATACTACATGAATACTCAGTTAATGCTACAGTAAATACTCAGTGAATACTACAGCGAATACTACAGTGGATACTACATGAATACTCAGTTAATGCTACAGTAAATACTCAGTGAATACTACAGCGAATACTACAGTGGATACTACAGTGGATACTACATGAATACTCAGTTAATATTACAGTAAATACTCAGTGAATGCTACAGTGAATACTACAGAGGATACTACATGAATACTCAGTTAATGCTACAGTAAATACTCAGTGAATACTACAGCGAATACTACAGTGGATACTACATGAATACTCAGTTAATGCTACAGTAAATACTCAGTGAATACTACAGCGAATACTACAGTGGATACTACATGAATACTCAGTTAATGCTACAGTAAATACTCAGTGAATACTAGCGAATACTACAGTGGATACTACATGAATACTCAGTTAATGCTACAGGAAATACTCAGTGAATACTACAGCGAATACTACAGTGGATACTACATGAATACTCAGTTAATGCTACAGTAAATACTCAGTAAATACTACAGCGAATACTACAGTGGATACTACATGAATACTCAGTTAATGCTACAGGAAATACTCGGTGAATACTAGCGAATACTACAGTGGATACTACATGAATACTCAGTTAATGCTACAGTAAATACTCAGTGAATACTAGTGAATACTACAGTGGATACTACATGAATACTCAGTTAATGCTACAGTAAATACTCAGTGAATACTAGCAAATACTACAGTGGATACTACATGAATACTCAGTTAATGCTACAGTAAATACTCAGTGAATACTACAGTGGATACTACATGAATACTCAGTTAATGCTACAGGAAATACTCAGTGAATACTAGCGAATACTACAGTGGCTACTACATGAATACTCAGTTAATGCTACCATAAATACTCAGTGAATACTACAGCGAATACTACAGTGGATACTACATGAATACTCAGTTAATGCTACAGTAAATACTCAGTGAATGCTACAGTGAATACTACAGTGGATACTACATGAATACTCAGTTAATGCTACAGTAAATACTCAGTGAATGCTAGTGAATACTACAGTGGATACTACATGAATACTCAGTTAATGCTACAGTAAATACTCAGTGAATACTAGCAAATACTACAGTGGATACTACATGAATACTCAGTTAATGCTACAGTAAATACTCAGTGAATACTACAGTGGATACTACATGAATACTCAGTTAATGCTACAGGAAATACTCAGTGAATACTAGCGAATACTACAGTGGCTACTACATGAATACTCAGTTAATGCTACCATAAATACTCAGTGAATACTACAGTGAATACTAGAGTGGATACTACATGAATACTCAGTTAATGCTACAGTAAATACTCAGTGAATACTACAACAAATACTACAGTGGATACTACATGAATACTCAGTTAATGCTACAGTAAATACTCAATGAATGCTACAGTGAATACTACAATGAATCCACAGGTGAATGCACAAGTGAATGGTACAGTGAATTCAACCCTGAATACTCAGTGAATGCTACAGTGAATACTATAGTAAATACTCAGTGAGTGCTACAGTGAATTCTACAGTGAATAACAATATAATCATATAACAGTTAATGGCATGGAAACAGGCCATCTTGGCCCTTCAAGTCCACGCCAGATCACTCAAACAACTCCACTAGATTCCCCCCCCACCTATTCTCCACCCATAACCCTCCAACCCCCCCCCCCCACCCGCTATCTATGTATCCAGCCTCCTCTTAAATGAAATAATTGTTTCTGCTTCAACTATTTCCTCTGGAAGATTATTCCATTCAGCCACAACTCTCTGAGTGAAGAAGCATCCTCTAATCTTTCTCCTAAAATTTTGCCCTTTTACCCTCAACTTGTGCCCTCTTGTTCCAACCTCCCCTGTTCTCAGGGAGAAGAGTCTACTTGCACCTAGTCTATCTATTCCCTTCATAATTTTAAACACCTCTATCAAAATCCTTCTCAACCATCTATGTTCCAATGAATTATGTCCTAACTTCTTCAATCTTTCTCTGTACTCTAGGTATTTTAAAGACAACATCCTTGTAAATCTTTTCTGCACCCTCTCCACCTTATCTATATCCTTCCTATAATTTGGAGACCAGAACTGAACACAATACTCCAAACCTGGCCTCACCAATGCTTTAAACAGTCACAGCATCACTTCCCAGCTCCTATACTCCATGCTTTGATTTATGAAGGCCAACATACCAAATGCCTTCTTAACCACCCTGTCAACATGGGAATCCACCTTCAAGGAACGCTGCACCATAACTCCAAGATCCCTTTGTTCTTGTGCATTCGTCGATGTTCTCCCCTTTACTACATATGTCCTATTTTGATTATTTTTTTCCAAAATGAAGCACCTCACACTTCTCTATGTTCCAATGTTCCAGACAAACCAAATCCCTCTGTAATACCTGAAAACCTTCCTCGCTATCCACCACTCCCCCTATTTTCATATTGTCTGCGTATTTACTTACCCAGTTAACCACCCCATTATCCAAATCATTAATATAAATTATGAACAACAGGGGACCTTGCACCAATCCTTGAGGCACACTGCTCGTCACAGGCTTCCATCCTGACAGACAGTTGTCCACCATGACTCTCTACTGTCTCTCCTCCAGCCACCTCTGAACCCATCTTATTATTTCTCTATTAATCTCTAGTGACTGAACCTTCCTTACTAACCTTTCATGTGAAACCTTATCAAAAGCTTTGCTAAAATCCAGATAGACTACATCAACTGCCCTACCTTCATTCACCTTTCTTGTCACTTCAAAAAACTCATCAAAGTTTGTCAAACATGGCTTCCCCTTCACAAACCCATGCTGGGTGCTCCTGATCAATCCATGCCTATCCAGATATTTATACGCACCATCTCTAAGAATACCCTCCATAACTTTCCCTACCATTGAAGTCAAGCTTACAGGCCTATAATTACTTGCCTGACACCTCATGCCTTTTTTAAACAATGGAACTACAATCCTCCCATCCCACAGTACCACACCCTCCTCCAGTTATCGTTGAAAAATCACTGACAGTGCCTCCGTTATTTGCTCCCTGAACTCCCCTAACGTCCTGGGAAAAATCCCATCAGGACCAGGAGACTTATCAACTTTTACTGACCCTAGAAGCTCCAAAACTTTCTCTTTACTAATCCCTATCTTTTCCATAACTAAGCCATTTGCTTCACTTATCTCACATAGTCCAATGTCCTTTTCCTTCATGAACACAGATGAGAAAAAATCATTTAATATCTCTCCCATCTGATACGGTTCCTCGCACAGTTCACCACTCTTATTTTCCAGCGGTCCTATTCTATCCTTAACCCTCCTTTTATCTATACACATTTCTGTAAAAGCCCTTAGGATTCAACTTTACCTTATCACCTATTGACACTTCATACCTTCTTTTTGCCTTTCTAATGTCCTTCTTTTTTTTATTTTTTTTTAAATTTTTCACACTATGAACCATATTAACCAAAATACACCACAAACATTTCCCTCTTGAATATACAGTGTCATTTTCTCCACTTTTCCTCCCTCCCTTCCCTCCCTCCTTCCCACCCCTCCCTACCCACTAAATGTTCAACATATACAATATAATAAACCCATTAAACAATGTCATCACACAATGAAAATAAACAAAAAAATTGTGTCATCTACTTTTACACATTGGGTCAGTTCATTTAGTCTTCTCATTCTGTCATTTTAGGGGGTGGAGGTCCACGGTAGACCCTCTCTGTTGTGTTCCATGTATGGTTCCCAAATTTGTTCAAATACTGTAATGTTATTTCTTAAATTATATGTTATTTTTCCCTTCTTAAGGTTTTTATTGCATAGATTGCAATACATCTTATCTATTTTTTGGTTCTTAAATTTAATATATGCCCCCCCTCTTATCCCGAACCAACTTCCTTATTTTTCCAGAAGCTTTTGGCCTTGCCTTTCGATCTGACTGGCACATAAAGATCCTGTACTCTCAATATATCTTCTTTAAATACCCTCCAAATCTCCTCTACATCCTTTCCAGAAAAAAGATCAGCCCATACAATTTTCTGCAAATCCCTTCTCATTTCTTCAAATCTCGCCTTCCCCCACTCGAAGACGTCAACCTCGGACCTGGCCTTTCCATATTTAAGATGAAGCTAATGGACTCATAATCACTGGATCCAAAGTTCTCACCAATGCACGCTTCCATCACCTGCCCTATTCCTTTCCCTAACAATAGATCTAACACTGCCTCTCCTCTGGTAGGCAACTCCACATACTGCTATAAAAAGCAGTCCTGAACACATTGTACAAAGACTAAGCCATCCTGCCCTTTCACTGATTGTGTTTCCCAATCAATGTTAAGAAAATTGAAATCCTCAACTATCACAACCCTATTTCTACTACACATCTCAGCTATTTCCCTGCACATTTGCTCTTCCATTTCCCTATCCGCTTTTGGCAGCTTATGAACCATATTAACCCTAACCCTAACTCTATATTTATAGCCTGTCCTGGGTAAACTTGTACCTCTCACTTTGTTCATTTTAGATTGGTCACAGTGTTTGAGCTACCGAAAGAAAATAGACACACACACACACACCGAGAGCAGTTCAGTTTACAAATGTTTATTACAAATTCAAAAGCTGATTTCAAACTACAATATGCAAGCCCTTCCCAATTATATTTATCAAGTCCCAACTGCCGAAGCGAGGCAATGACCGCACACTTGTAGTAGGTTGTCGGGGCGCCGGTAGCAGCTTCTCCACCTCCCCCGACCGGGATGTTAGCTGGACTCTAGAAGTTCTTCTTGCTGAGAGACGTTGCCACCTCTCGGAGAGTCTCCACTTCAGCAGTGGGACCAAAAAATTGTTTACTCATAGCTTATCTCTTTGGATAAATGATTTAATTATCTTCAAGGTCTTGACAGTCTGCGACCAACAAAAGGCAACTGCATCTATCTCTGGGCCTCATGGTGTAAATTAGATTATGTCTACTGATTCATAAATGAACAAATGAATGGTAAAGTGAATTCTACAGTGAATACTCAGTGAATGATACTATGAATCCTACAGTGAATACAACAGTGAATACTGCAGAGAATACTCAATGAATACTACAGTGAATGATTCCATGAATACTACAGTAAATACTACAGTGAATACTGCAGTGAATGCTGCAGTGTATACTACAGTGAATACTACAGTAAATACTCAGTGAATGCTACAGTGAATACTACATTGAATGCTATAGTGGATACTGCATTGAATGTTACAGTTTATGCTACAGTGAATACTTCAGTAAAAACTACAGTGAATACTACAGTGAATGGTGCAATGAACACTACAGTGAACTCTACAGTGAATTCTACAGTGAATTCTACAGTGAATACTACAGTGAATACTACAGTGAATGCTGCAGTGTATACAACAGTGAACAATACATTGAATGCTATAGTGTATGCTGCAGTGAATGCCTCAGTGAATGCTACAGTGGATACTCAGGAGACCTCCTGGGTGACACAGAGAGTGGTTGATATCTGGAACTCACTGTCAGAGGTAGTACATTTACTATGTTCAGGAGACAATTAAATTTAAATTTAGACATACAGCATGGTGAATGGCCATTTCAGCCCATGCTGCCCGATTTACACCCCATTAGCCTGGTACGTTCTTTGAATGGTGGGAGGAAACTGAAGCCTTCAGGGGAAACCCACACAGACACAGGGAGAACATATAAACTCCTTATAGACAATGTGGAATTTGAACCTCAGTCCTGATCGCTGGCACTGTAAAGTGGTTGCATTAATTGCTACGCCAACCAAGCTGCCCCTACATTTGGGCATACAAGCAAGGCAGAGACGGATGTCATCATAATGTAGGCATATGAAGATGGGCAAAAGGATCAGCCTGGGTCTGATGGGCCAAAGGGCATGTTTCTGTGCACTACTTTGTGACTTTGTTGGTGTTGCAGCAACAGTGCATGTTTGACACAGTCCTTGTCTCTGAGAATCCTAAACCAAAACCAGATCTCACTGATAGGTCAGCAGTGGAGAGGGTAAGAAACTTCAAATTCCAGGGTGTCAACATCTCCGAAGATCTATCTTGTCGATGCCATCATGAAGAAGGCTCGCCAGTGTCCATATACTGTTTGGCGTTTGCACTAAAGACTCTTGCAAATTCCTACAGGTGTACTGTGCATCACTGTCTGGTATGGAGGTACCAATGCACTGGACAGGAACAGGCTTCACAGGGTTGTAAACTCAGCCAGTCCCATTATGGGCATTAATCAAATTCATATTCAACCTTATTGTCCTCTGATTGTACAAGTACAACCTTACGAAACAGCGTTCTCCAGTCCTCAGTGCAAAATATGCAGACACACAACCAGACATAACACACATACAAACAAACAATACGTATGCAGGGCATATATACATATATAAATTAAATAAATATTGCTTAATTAATAGTAGAATCACAGAGGGTTTGATTGAACAATTCATTCAGACGTTCTGCAGTCTCACTGCTCGTGGGAAGAAACGATTTCCAGCCTGGTGGTTCTGACTCCGATACCCCTGTAACATGCTGTGTGTAGGGTGGCAGGGGTCCTCAGTGATGATGCATGCCCTCTTGACAAGTTAGGCTATGTTGCATGTCCAGGATAGGTCACTTGTTAAGTGTACTCTGAGGAACTTGGTGCTCTCTCCATTCATTCATTCAGGTGCCTTGCCATTCAGCATTGGCGATCATGTCTCTCCATCTGTCACGATCTCTGACCCTCCGAATTCCTGTCCTGTCCAGTGCATTGGTACCTCCAGACCAGACAGTGATGCACAGTACACCTGTAGGAATTTGCAAGAGTCTTTAGTGCAAACGCCAAACAGTATATGGACACTGTTGCCTCCTTTTGTGAAGGCTCTGCCTTTGAGCCTAGACCGTAGTCGATGTTGAGTTCATGATTATACCAGGGGAAAAACACTGAAGTGGTTTCCTGTCACCTTCTCCAGTTACAGTGTCCGTACTGGACGGGTAACCCTGGCCATTGATCAACAGATTCATCTGCCCAACGTTTTTAGCTTTATAACCATAAATTCCAATTTGTAGAATCTGCTTGAAAACACCATCCAGCATCTACTTCACACGACCATGATTGAGAGGGTAAACAGGTACAACACCTTGCCCAAGGGTGACCTGTAGGCTATCAGATGGAAGGAGCGCCTTACACATCCTTTTGCTGAGCAATTGCGTAGCATCAACACCGTTACTGAGTCATTACTGTGTAGTGGAGGGTGATCATTCCTGGTGCTCCTGAAGTCCATGATCATCTCCTTTGTCCTGCCCATTAGGAAGTCTACAATCTAGATACAGAGAGGAGTTTTAAGTCCCAGCAAGGGCTTCTTCACCGCCAGCCTCTGGAGAATAATTGTATTAAGTGCCAAGCTGAAGTAATTGACCAGCAGCTTGGTGTGGTGATACACCACTAGCCTACTGCAGGGGTGGGGGGGGGGGGGGGGCGACCTGCGTAGCTGCAGGAAGATCACCAGAGGACAGACCACACTTGGCCGGTTGTCAATCAGCCGATCTGAATGGACCAACTCCCACCCGGTCAGCTGCCAAACATCCGCTAAGATATAAGCCGCATCCGGCCCTTCAAGGTCAGTCACACGGAGTTGCAGCGAACTACAGCAGAGACTTTAAGTAGAATAAAACCTGTTGTTCGGTCTTCCAAATCTTGTGTCTGCTCACTGTCACCACAGTGCATCACACTTGGCATATGAGGCATGGTTCTCCAGGTGGGTCAAGATGAAGCAGAGGGACAAGACTGAGAATATCAGTGGACACCAAACTCTGAGATTTGAGTTGCAGAGTGAAAAGGGAGGGAGTTGACACAGGGTTGTCAGCTCATTAAGGGCATCTTGAAGAGGCTGATATTCCATCAATAATTCACAAAGGGCTGAGTGGTGAAACAATCAGGCTGTTATTAGCTGGGGAGGAGTCACGTGATGGAGTAGTGGCCGGTAGGGGAACTCCAGCCCTCTCCAGAAGAGTTAAAAAAAGATAGAGAAAAAGCAAAGGCACAAATTTAAAAACCAAAACAAAGTGAAAGTAAAAGTGTGGAGAAAATGGCAGCGAAGAAAGAAAAACCAAAAACAACGGGAAGAAAAGAAGAAGGAAAGACGTCGGAAGAAGAAGGTGAAGGCCTTACCTGTCCGAAGAGGCCCGCTGCGGAGAGAGAAGCCCGCTCCCACAGGTCAGTGGAAGTTCCGGGCTCGGGACTACAAAAATGGCTCGCAGAGCCAAGTAAAAGTGCGCAACCGCGCATGCGCGAGGAGTCGCGCATGCGCGATGCGCATGAAAAAAAACACATTGACGGGAGGGGGGATCAGCTGCGGAGTCGATCTCCACAACTGAGAGAGGCACCTGCAGCACAGCAGCAGGTGCAGAACACAGACAATAACGACAACAAGAAAGAAGAGGGTAAAAAGAAAACAAGGAAACAACAGATGGTCAATCCAGAGGAAGATGAAGAAGAAGAACAGAAAGAAGTGGAAGAAGAAGAGAAAAGCAAGACAATGGATGTATCTTTTTTTTAAAGAATATATGGAATCAGTGAAAGAATGGCAATTACAAGAATTTGATGAGATAAAAAGAAGAATTAAGAATGCAGAAGAAAAAATGAATAAAATGGAAGTGGCCATATCAGAATTGGCAAAAAGAGTGGAAAATATGGAAAAATGAGAAACATTTGTAGATATGGAAGTAGAAGACTTAAAATAGAAATTAGAAGAATTTAATAAAAAAGCTAAAGAGGCACAGGAGCTGTTAGCTCAGAAGATAGATATAATAGAAAACTATAATAGAAGAAATAATATAAAGATTGTGGGCCTTAAGGAAGATGAAGAAGGCAAGAATATGAGAGAATTTATAAAAGATTGGATCCCCAGGGTCCTGGGAAGACCAGAATTACAGGAAGAAATGGAAATAGAGAGGGCACATAGAACTTTAGCCCCGAAACCACAACCACAGCAAAAACCAAGATCCATTTTAGTAAAATTCTTAAGATATACAACAAGAGAAAATATATTGGAGAAAGCAATGAAGAAAGTAAGAGAGGACAAAAAGCCACTGGAATATAAAGGTCAAAAAATTTTTTCTATCCAGACATAAGTTTTGAACTCCTGAAGAAGAGGAAGGAGTTCAATACAGCGAAAACGATCTTATGGAAAAAAGGATATAAGTTTATGTTAAGGTACCCAGCGGTACTTAAAATAATTATTCCAGGGCAACAAAACAGACTATTCTCGGATCCAGAGGAAGCAAGGAAATTTGCAGAACAACTACAAAACAAGCAGAGAGATGAAGACATGTAATAAGAGTAAAAATGACCACGATCTATATGTATGTGTGTAAAGGGGTATATGTGTGTATATATATATATATATATATATATATATAGTGTGCATACATGAATATATCCGTATTTAGAGGAAAATATATAGAGTATAGATAAGAATTAATAAGGGAGGGAAATGGAATAGAGGGAATAAGGAGGGAATTAAAAGAGTGACCTTTGTTACATATGAAAATTGAAATCTTTTCTGGGGGGGCTGGGTGGGGAGGAGTTACGGTCACTGCAAAACCAGCTGACGTTTGCGAGTGAATTCGCAAATCCAAATGGAGAGGGGAGATGTGGTTGTCCGACAAGGGATAAAGGACAACTCAGGAGGGGGAGGGGAGAATGGGGTTAAAGAAGTTTTAAATAGGAGAATAAGGAAAATGTTTGATGTTTTAGAAATGTTGTCTTATAAAGTGTTCAAAACAAGAAAGCAGAAATGGATAAGAAGGAAAGGTGATGATGGAGAAACGGAAAGGGAAGATAAACAAAGTATAAAATGGCTACGCTGAACTATATGACTTTAAATATTAACGGAATACATAACCAAATTAAAAGGAAGAAACTGCTAAATTTACTGAAAAAAATAAAAAAATTGATATAGCATTTGTGCAAGAAACACATTTAACTGAATTGGAGCACAAGAAATTAAAGAGAGATTGGGTAGGGCACGTAACAGCAGCGTCGTATAATTCAAAAGCAAGAGGAGTAGCTATATTAAGTAGTAAAAATGTGCCAATTAAAATAGAAGAGGAAATAATAGATCCAGCAGGGAGATATGTAATGATAAAATGTCAGATATATTCGGAGTTTTGGAATCTACTCAATGTATATTCACCTAACGAAGAAGATCAAAAGTTTATGCAAGATATTTTTTTGAAGATAGCAGATACGCAAGGGAACATATTAATAAGAGGGGATTTCAACCTGAATTTGGATTCAAATATGGACAAAACTGGGAAAAAAATTAACTGAAAGAACAAAGTAACCAAATTTATAATTAAATCGATGGAAGAAATGCAACTTTTGGATATATGGAGGAAACAACACCCAAAGGAAAAGGAATATTCATATTACTCAGCTAGACATAAAACATACTCAAGAATAGACCTATTTTTGTTATCAGCTCGTATGCAAGATAGAGTGAGAAAAACAGAATATAAAGCTAGAATATTATCGGACCATTCACCCTTAATATTGACAATAAAGTTAGAAGACATCCCTCCAAGAATGTATAGATGGAGATTAAACTCCATGTTACTCAAAAGGCAGGATTTTAGAGAATTCATTGAAAGACAAATTAAAATGTATTTTGAAATAAACACGGAATCAGTGAAAGATAAGTTTATACTATGGGATGCAATGAAAGCGTTCATTAGAGGGCAAATAATAAGTTATGTAACCAAGATGAAGAAGGACTATAATCAGGAAACAGAGCAGTTGGAAAGGGAAATAGTAAATATAGAAAAAGAATTAGCAGTGAAGGAAGATACAACTAAAAGAAGAGAATTGGCAGATAAAAAAATAAAATATGAAACTACAAACATATAAGGTGGAGAAGAATATAATGAAGACAAAACAGAAATATTATGAACTAGGGAAAAAAACGCACAAAATTCTAGCATGGCAGCTTAAGACAGAACAAGCTAAGAAAATGGTATTGGCATCAAGGAAAAAAGACAAACAAATCACATATAATCCAAAGG
This sequence comes from Narcine bancroftii, assembly GCF_036971445.1. Classification (NCBI taxonomy): domain Eukaryota; kingdom Metazoa; phylum Chordata; class Chondrichthyes; order Torpediniformes; family Narcinidae; genus Narcine; species Narcine bancroftii. Next base: position 66,327,571 of record NC_091474.1, on the reverse strand, counting down.
AGATCAAGAAAACTTTAGAGAATTCTATGAACAATTATACCAAACTGAAAACGAAGGGAAAGAAGGGAAAATAGATGAATTTCTAACTAAAATTGAACTACCAAAACTACAAATAGAGGAACAAAATAAATTAACAGAACCATTTGAAATAGTAGAAATACAAGAGATAATAAAAAAATTACCAAATAATAAAACACCAGGAGAGGATGGATTCCCAATAGAATTCTATAAAACATTTAAAGATTTATTAATTCCTCCCCTCCTGGAAGTAATCAACCAGATTGATAAAACACAAAGCTTACCAGATTCATGTAAAACAGCAATAATTACAGTAATACTAAAGCAAGGGAAAGATCCACTCGCACCAGCGTCATTTCGACCAATATCATAACTTAACACAGATTATAAGATAATAGCTAAACTATTAGCAAACAGATTAGCAGAGTATGTACCGAAAATGGTAAATCTAGACCAAACTGGATTTATTTAAAAAAAGACGTTATATACATTAATGATCTAGATGATGGGGTGGTGAATTGGATTAGTAAATATGCAGACGATACTAAGATAGGTGGAATAGTGGATAATGAAGAAGGTTTTCAAGGATTGCAGAGGAATTTGGGCTGCTTAGAAAAGTGGGCTGAAAAATGGCAGATGGAATTTAATGCTGATAAGTGTGAGGTGCTTCATTTTGGTAAGAAGAATCAGAATGGGACATACGTGGTAAATGGGAGAGCATTGAGGAATACAGAAGAGCAGAAAGATTTAGGAGTAACGGTACATCATTCCCTGAAGGTAGAAACTCATGTGAATAGGGTGGTGAAGAAGGCTTTTAGTATGCTGGCCTTTATCAATCATTGCATGGAATATAGGAGTTGGGAGGTGATGTTGAGACTGTATAAGACGTTGGTGCGGCCTAATTTGGAGTTCTGTGTGCAGTTCTGGTCGCCTAATTATAGGAAGGATATAAACAGAGTGGAGAGAGTGCAGAGAAGGTTTACCAGAATGTTACCTGGGTTTAAGCATCTAGAGTATAGGGAGAGATTGGACAGATTAGGTCTTTATTCTTTGGAGCGTAGAAGGTTGAGAGGGGATTTGATAGAAGTATTTAAGATTATGAAAGGGATAGACAGAGTGGATGTGGATAGACTATTTCCGTTAAGAGGAGGAAAGATTAAAACAAGAGGACATGAGTTAAGAATTAAGGGGCAGAGGTTTAGAGGTAACATGAGGGGGAACTTCTTTACTCAGAGAGTGGTAGCTGTGTGGAATGATCTTCCGGGAGAAATAGTGGCGGCGGAGTCAATTGTATTATTTAAGAAAAGGTTGGACAGGTATATGGATGAGAAGAAGATGGAGGGTTATGGGCATTGTGCAGGACTAGAAAGGGGTGTTTGGTTCGGTGCGGACTAGAAGGGCCTAATGGCCTGTTTCCGTGCTTTAATTGTTATGTTATGTTATGTTATGTTTACAGACAATATTTGTAAATTTATTAACTTAATTCATGCAGTAGAAGGGAGTAAAGCGCCAACAGTAGCAGTTGCTTTAGATGCAGAGAAGGCCTTTGACAGAGTAGAATGGAATTATTTATTCAAAGTATTGCAAACATTCAGTTTACCAGAGAAGTATATTAATTGGATTAAAACATTATATAAGGGACCATTGGCGAAAGTGACAGTAAATGGATATATATCAAAGCAATTTAACTTAAGCAGGTCAACACAGCAGGGATGCCCACTATCACCCTTATTGTTCGCGTTAGCTATAGAACCACTAGCAGAATTGATAAGAACAGAAAATAATATAAAAGGGATAAAAATAAAAGACAAGGAATATAAAATCAGTTTATTTGCGGATGATTTTATAGTATACTTAACAGAACCAGAACTATCAATAAAAGAATTATATAAGAAATTGAAGGAATATGGAGAAGTGTCGGGTTACAAGATTAACGTAAATAAAAGTGAAACAATGCCTATGAATAATGCGGATTTCTCAAAATTTAAGAAGGAATCACCATTCAGATGGCAAATGCAAGCAATAAGATACCTAGGTATACAAATAAATAAAAATCTCGGCCAACTATATAAACTCAATTATTATCCACTAATGAAAAAAATTACAGGACGATTTAGAGCATTGGAAAGATTTACCACTAACACTAATAGGAAGGATAAATTGTATTAAAATGAACATTTTCCAAAGGATATTATACCTATTTCAGGCATTGCCAATACACTTGACAGAGAAATTCTTCAAGGAGTTAAAGAAAATAATAAGGAAATTTTTATGGAAAGGGGGGAAACCGAGGATAGCACTAGATAAATTAACAGAATGGTATAAACAAGGAGGCTTACAACTGCCAAACTTTAAAAATTATTATAGAGCCGCACAATTAAGATACCTATCAGATTTTTAGCAAACAAGGGAAAAGCCAGATTGGACTAGATTAGAATTAGATAAAATAGGGGAAAAGATACCTGAACACATATTATATAAATGGGATGAAAAATTGGTACAACATTGAAGTTCTCCAGTATTACATCATCTACTCAATATTTGGAAGAAGATTCATGTAGAAAGGAATAAAACAAATTATCAATTACCAAAACTAATACTGACGCAAAATAAGTTACTCCCATTTACTATAGATAACCTTTCCTTTAGAGAATGGGAGAAAAAAGGGATCAAAAGAATAGAAAATTATTTTTCAGGAAATAGATTATTATCCTTTGAACAAATGAAAGATAAATACAATATAACTCAAGATACAGTGCTGGCATATTACCAATTGAGATCCTACTTGAAGGACAAATTAGGAAGCAGTCTGAGTTTACCAGAGGGAAGTAACTTTGAATATGTGATTACAGATACAATGATAATCAAAAGATTTATAACAAATATGTATATTAAACTGCAAGGCTGTTATTAGCTAAAGACGGGAACACTATCAAACAACCTCCCACAACCTTGACTGATTAAAGCAAAAGGGGTAGCCTGCAAGGGGCTATGGGTAGGATTGGTCTCGGGAGGCGTGTCCAGTCGGTAGCAGCCAATCATAGTATAACAGTGGTTCACCACGGAGGCGGTGGCTCCAAGAAAGCAGCTTCTATCATCAAAGACCCAGTTCATGCCTTTTTCCTTACTGCTATGAACAGGAAGGAGGTGCAGGAGCCTGGAAACACAACCTCAACGTGACCAAAAGAGCTGCTTTCCCTCTGCCATCAGGTTTCTCTTTTCGCCCTGATTATTTCTTTTCTTAAATGTGGCACTTACAGAACTGTGATTGAAAGTAATCTTATGCCTTATTCTGGACAATGTTGCCACTGCAAAAGGACACATTTTGTGCCACGTTCCCAACAAGAACCCAGATTCTGAGTCTGTGCGCAATCTGAATTGTTTGAAGGGCCAAGTCAAGGATTTTATTCATCAGGACAGTCACATAAAACTTGGCCATTTAAGCTTGGTTAGTTTTAGTTTGAGGCTGTTTTACTTGGAGATTAAAAATTAATGATCGTTGAAGAACAAATACTGCATGATTCATAGTGAATGTACTGATTGGCACATTGAATGTGCTCAGTTATGGAGTACATTGAATCTCTATTTTTGCCTTGCACTGTAAATATTTGCAATGACAAAAGAGCACCTATGAATTTAAAGATAAAGATTCTGACAACCATTTCATCTGGAGGGTCAGAACCTTGGCTGCAGTGGTGTTCACATCCATGAGACTGTCAATGAACAGCAAACAGCGAGTTTTAAGTTGCAGCGAGGAAGGGAAAGGGGGTTGACATCCCAGTTAGAACCAAAGAACACGACAGCACAGACACAGGACCTTCGACCCATCTAGTCCATGCCAAACTATTTATTCTTCCTTGCCCCATGTACCATTACATGTACATGCATGTACATGCATCCATGTACCAGCCCAAAATTTTCACAACTGCCAAAATTGAGCCTTCAGTCATCACTTCGGCTGGCAGTTCGTTCCACACTCTCAACACTCTAAGTTCCCCCTGATGCTCTCCTTAAACACTTGCCCTCTCACCCTTGACCCATGTCGTCTAGCTCTTGCCCCACTCAACCTCAGCGGAAAAAGCCTGCTTGCATTTACTCTGTCTATCCCCCTCTATCAAATCTCCCCTCGTTCTCTGATGCTCCAGGGAATACCTATTTAACCTTTCCCTATAACTCAGTTACTCAGCTCCCAGCAACCGTACAGCACCGCAGTACAGAAACAGGCCCTTTGGCCTATTATGTCCATACTGAACTATTTATTCTGCCTCATCCCCTCAACCAGCACCTCAGCCCTCCAAACCCTTCCCATCCATGTACCTATGCAATCTTCCCCTAAATGTCAAGCTCGAACCTGTATATATTACTAAGACTTGATCTGTTCTACAGGGTTGGTGGGGGTGGATGAGTTCAGGGAATAGAGGGTATAGAATAGGGCTGACAGCCACTGAGCCTGCGTCAAACATCTAGCATCGATTTCCACTCATTCTGGTCAAATTCCATTTTACACATCCCACATTCCACTCACTCGGGTTAATCTACAGCAGCCAGTTACCTCACCTTGAGGATATGGGTGGAAACCAGAGCACCCAGAGAAACCCACACAGTCACAGGGAGAAGGTGCAAATGCCACGCTGTCAGCGTTAGAGCCCAGGTCACGATAGCTCCCCTTGTCTTTTGGCTCCCCAAATCTTATTTGCTCTGTTCTCAGGTGCTTCAACAACCTATGCTGGACCCACAGCACCTCCTCATTCGTCAAGAAGAGGCAGGAGCTCTTCCTGAGGAGGTTGAGGAGGGCCTCTATCGTGACAATATTTTATAAGAGCACCACTGAGAGTGTCCTGACTGGCTGCAGCAATGTGTGGGTGTGGTAGCTGCAAAGCATTGGACTGGAAGCAGGAATGCGGGGCTGCCTCATGGGACCAGGGCATTCCATTCCGCTCCGGGCCCCCCTACTCCGTTGAGCTCTAGTCTATTTCTTCCACGACCGGTACACTCGTCCTCCTTCCTCATCCTACCATTTGCTCTCAATTATGGAACATGGCGGCCACCAAGGCCTCCTTACCGCTGTTTTTGGTGAGCATTGTCATGTCCCCCCCACCTGACCGGAAGTCAATACAGATGATCATCAAAATGGCCGAGAAGATCTCCGGGGTCTCCCTTTCTTCTGTTGACAACATTCACTGGGTGTGTTACTTAAATAGGGCTCAAAGATATTGAGGATCCCCTCCATCCAACACACAGGTCTTTGTACAGGTGCATCAAACTCAGGACTGCCAGGCTGGGGAATAACTTCTTACTGCAGGCTGTGAGATTAATGTATATTTATGTTTATACAATATATGATTATTATATTCCCTATTTAGCGATGAAGAGATTGGTTCTGAGAGAGCAAAATGATAAAAGCAACCAACCACTTGCAGACGACAGGCGTTGCTTAGTTTGGAGGCAAACAAGGAGATTGCAGATGCTGGGGAACTGCCCCTGTTATACAGTCAGGATAATGTGAACTATTTTGTAACTACGTAAGAATACATCCTTCTCACTGTAGTAAATTGTAGTTCGAATAAAAGCTCTCATGACTGGAGGGAGAACACACGCTTATAACAAAGGGTAGGGTCTTAAAAGAGTGTTCAGTAGGGCTCTGGGTTTAGGCGGGAAACCTGGGTTATATATATGTGGGGGGGAGGAGCCAGCCATCACTAGTGAATCTCAGTTCCTGCATTCACCCCTTCCTGCAGTATTGGGGCCTATGGATGAAGACAGAGAACACGGACTTAGCAAAAAAAAAAAATCAGAATATATACAGTTATTTACAGATTTAAACAATCTGGGTGTCTGGAAATTCTGAAGGAGTGCCTCAGCACTGGTGGGCCTTGGGCTCCTTGGGTTTCCTGGTCCCAAGTGGGTGGTAAGGTCTCCGGTTCTATGATGGAGGGGGATGACTCTTTCTCCTGAACTGAATCTCTTGATTGGAGGTGGTGAGAAAGGGTTCTGAAACTCATGGGTCACCTGAGGCAACAGACTCTCTGTTCCGGAGGGTGCCAGGTCCCTGATGGAGATGGTTTCTTCCCTGTCATCCACATACTCCACGTAGGCATACGTGGGGTTTTCATGGAGTAGTCTCACCCTCTCCATGAGGTCATCGATTTTGCTTCTCCTCATGTGCTTTCTTATTAATAAGCTCATAAAATTTTAGCGTGAATAAAAGCTCTTTCGACTGGAGGGAGAACACATGCTTTTATTAGCTTATAACAAAGGGTAGGGTCTTACAAGGGTCTTCAGTAGGACTGTGTTTAGCCAGGAAACCTGGGTTACATATGGTTAGATGGGGAAGAGCCCAGGGGAGGAGCCAGCCATTAGCACAACCCATCACCGGTGAATAACTGTAGTGCCCCATTGTGGGACATATGTATATGTAAAGGAGTTGTGTGAACAATTTTCCTAAGATGATGGAAGGCATCAGTAAGTAAAGTCTCTTCTGTTATTTGAATCTTGCATCTCGAAGTTATTAAAGAAGCCTCCCAAGTAACAACAGAGACATAACAGCCCCAACAAACAACATTGCTGGAGGAGTACAGCAAGGTCAGGCAGCATCCGTGGAAAGGAATTGACAGTCAAAGTTTTCGTCCTCAGCCCTGAAAAAAGGCTCAAGCTTGAAACAGGAACCTGAGGGTAATTTGGGCACATGGAAAAGGCTGCTGGAGGAAGTGGACTGAGGCGATGTTTAATAAAAAAAATTAGACGCACCCATGTATTGGATGGGTTTAGACCAGTGGTTTCCAACCTTTTTCTTTCCAGTCACAGACCACTTTCCCTATGCCATCGGTGCTCTGTGATTAGCAAGGGATTGCTTAAGGTGGGTTGTGGGTGGAAAGAAAACATTTGAAAACCTCTGTTTTAATTGTACCTCATTGACGCATTATGTGCACGGTTTCATAACTCCAAAGAAAATGGGCCAATGACAATTTTTCTCAAGCAAAATATTTCAGTAACAATTGGGTCCAGAGCAGTGGCTTTCAATCATCCCTTTCCACTCACATCCCACCTTAAGCAATCCCTTACTAATCACAGAGACCCAATGGCACTGGGATTACTTAAAGTGGGATGTGAATGGAAAGAACACATTTGAAAACTGATTTAGAGGGACATGGACCAAACATAGGCAGGAGGGGCGAGTGTGAGTGGGACATTTTGGTCATCATGCGCATGTTGGGTCAAAGGGCCTCTTTCTCTGCTGCATGGGTCTACATACCAAAACATCCCAGAGTGAGAATGACACAAATGTCAACGGACACAAGACCAAAGAAAGAAATATTCATGACGACTTGGTGGAAAGCCTGGATGTGGTAACATGGTGGGGGGAGAGGGGGATCAGCATTGGAGTCTATCAGGGTGGAGGACTGAGAAGGTCCCCAGAATTGCAGAATTTAATACAAGGAGCCCGTCTCATTTTGCTCCCAGTCAGTGCTTGGAGAAACTATTCTGAAGACCTGCTTTAGGAAGTGTTGGACTGTATACTATCACTCACACAACATGCAAAGGTATGAGCATGATCATAACATGTAGAAGCAGAATTAGGCCATTCAGCCCATCGAGTCTGATGGCAGCCCAATATGTCCCACCCACACTGTGACACCTTCTCAGTTCCTCAACCACAGTTACATCTGCATCATAGGCTTTCTGTGGGCAATTGGTAACGACGCTGATTTACCACATGGCAGAAGTCTATTCTGGGCATTGAAACTCATGCCACCCATTCAACCTACCAGTTAAACAAGAAAATCTGCAGATCTGGGCTCAGGAGCAAAACACAAATGTGCTGGAGAAACTCAGCAGGTCACGCAGCATCTGCAGGAAGTAAAAGGCAGACGAAGGGCCCAGGCCCGAAATGTTGGTTCCCCTTTACTTCCCGCAGATGCTGCATGACCTGCTGAGTTTCGACAGCACTTTCCTGCATTAACCAGCCAACCCTGTATGATTTTGGAGGGGGTGGGGGGGGGGTGAGGGAACTGGAGCACCCGGAGGAACTAATCACATGGAAGGGGTGGGACTCCTTGTCGATCACATGCCTGGCATCCACTCACTGTTCTCTGCCAGGGCTCAGCCTTCTGCAGTGAACACGACCACTTCAGCTCACAAGCTCAGCACAATTTTTCCTTCCGTGACCGACGTCACCCTCATTGCTCCCCTGTTTCTTCAGAGGTGTGGAAGAATTAGTCAACCATTGCAGCAGGGAGATTAGCATCAATAGCGAGTGAAAAAAAAGAGGCAACATAAAAAAGCACACAACGTGTAAGATTATATGGGTTGTATCTACTTTGGCCAGTTCCTCTCTCACACTGCTGTAATCCCCTTTACTCCACTGACATACCAACACATCTGACTTTAGTTTCTCCTTCTTAATCTCACATTGAACTTCATCATATTGTGATCATTGCCTCCTCATGGTTTTGTTACTCTGAGCTCTCTCGGTCGCCTGAACCCTCACACTTGCTGCATTAAATTCCGTCTGACGTTTCCAGGCTCGACTCTAGAACAGGTCTTAGCGTGGGGTGGGGGGCATTAGGGTAATCGCGAGGGGCACAATCTGACTTTCGAAAACTCACTCAGCAGGGCGGGGAGAGGGTATTGGGGGTGGTGCCTGCCTGCCTACCACGAACCTCCTCCGGGCAGCAATGCTGCCTTCCACTTATATTGCGGACTAGTGACGCTGGGCTGTGGGTGGGAGCGGGAGGGGTCACAATACCTCGTTTTGGGAGATAATGCCCATGATTGCCCCGCCTTGGCATCGACCCTGGGCATTTCTTTCCCCATATCTGTAACTGATCTACATCCTGTGGTATTTTTGTCTGCCCTCCCCACAACTCCAACAATCTCCGTATCATCTAACCAACCACCAGCATTTTCACCTAAGTCATTGAAGTATAGTGCAAAAAAAAACATGGGTCCCAACACCAATCCCTCCAGAACACCACTGGTCACAGACCTCCAGCGCTCTAAACCCATCCTATCCACGTATGCATCCAGGTTTTCTTTCAGCATTGCAATAGAACCAGCCCCAACTTCCTCCTCTAGCAGCCTGTTCCATATATCAAACACAGTCTGTTTAAAAAAAGTTAACCCTCAAATTCCAGTTACCCTTCTCCCCCCCACCACCTGAAACTTGTATCCTCGAGCTACTGATTTCCCTACTCTGGCAAAAGACTCTGTGTTCACCCGATCTATTCCTCTCATTTGTTTTAGATGTCTAATGAGGTCATCTCGTTACAGGAAGGATGTGGACGCTATGGAGAGGATGCAGAGGAGACTTACCCAGGTGTTACCTAGATTGGAAAACAAGGCAAGGTTAGCAGAGCTGGGACTTTTCACTTTTGAGCGTAAAAGAGATTTGATAGAGGGCTATGAGATTATGAGAGGTATAGATAGGGTGGACAGCCAGCACCTGATTCCCAGGGCAGGATCAGCAAACACCAGAGGACATGTGTACAAAGTGAAGGGAGGGAAGTTTAGGGGAGACATCAGGAGTAAGTTATTTACACAGAGAGTTGTGGGGACCTGAATGCCTTGCCGGGGATGGGGGTGGAGACTGAAACATTGGGGGGCATTTAAGAGACTCTTAGGCACATAGAGGTTTATGGGGAAGGGAGGGTTTAGTACATTTTTTTAAGGAATATACCATTGTTCGGCACAGCTTCAAGGACCGGAGGGCCTGTAATGTTGTAGTGTTCTATGTTCCAAGATCACCCTCATCAACCTGTGCTCCAAGGAATAGATTATTTTTGGGGAAGCTTTCTTGTTCATTTGTTTTCGAGCAATCAAATTTCAGAAAGTAAATCATGGTGTCAATGACTTTCACATAAGCTTCAGATTATGAACATATGCTTTATCAACACTCAAGAGGCTCAGATTTTTTTTTTCCTGTGTTTGTGGCAGAATTACAACTAATTGGTAGTGCAAAAAAATAAACTGTACACAGCGTAAACATGTAAACAAATAAAGAAATGTAAACAAACTGATTGTGCAATGTGGAGAGAATAAAAAAGAAAATCAATGAAGTGCACAAGTAAGATTCCTTAAATGAGTCCCTGGTTGAGTTTGTCATTGGAGAATCTGATGGTGGAGGGGTAGTAGCTGTTCCTGAACCTGGTGGTTCAAGTCTTGTCGCAGATGTGTACTACAAGCCATGTGCTCTTTCCTGTTGAAAATAAATATATGTTACACCTTGTTCTTGTGACCCTGCAGTTTTAATCCATGCAAACAAAAGACATATTAAAATTTGCATTTAATTGACTAGTTTTTCAACAACTCTGAACATTGAGCAATCCCACTAGATGATAATATGGGAAGTCAGGTATCATATGGATGCTTCTACTCTCCCTTAAACTCTGTCTTCATCTCAGGGGATCAACTATCTACAGATACTGAATACAAACCCACCGGCTCTCCTGACCGCCTGGATAACATCTCTTTCCATCCTCCTTTTTGTAGAGTCCATCCCTTTTACCAGTTTCCCCTGCCTCTCCGTCCTCTGTTCCTAGGATTAGACTCCCATTCCGGAACAGCCAAGATATCCTCTTTCATTAATAAATGTGGATTCCCCACTGACTGTCGCCTCATTTCTCCTTTGTCTGCCCTCACCCCTCCTCCTCTCTGGCAGAGACCCTCTGGTCCTCACCCCACCTGCCTCTGTATCTGGGGCATTACCCTCTGACACTTCTGCCAAAATCAGCGCAACCCCATCACCAGCCACATCTTCCCCTCTCCACACCCATCTGCCTTTTGCAGGGTTTCAGTCATCCTGAGACTTTCTGATCCACTCTTCCCCTCTCCACTTACCCTTCTGCCTCCTCAGGCATTCCCACTGTAACTGCAGAAAGTGCACCTCCAACCAGGGCCACAAACAGACCTTCCAAGTGAGGCAGATCTGCCCATCATCCAACCCTATCGACAGAATTCAATGTATCTGCAGTAGAGAGTTAAGGTGTTTTTTCTCTAATTTGTGGGTGGACCCAATTAGGCAGTACATGAGGCCATGGACAGACATGTCAGTTGCGCAGTTGGCTACTGGGAGGACTTTGATGTTGCTGAGGACAAAGAGGAGGTGTCCAACACCCAATTATCAGCCATGCTCCATCTCTGCCTGGTACCTTCCAGATAGGGTCTGGATGCCACTCCTCTCTGTCTCAGCCCCCAGCCTTAGCCCAGGTTCTGGACAATACAACCAAGCTGTTGGACATGCTGAGTTCACTAGTCCAGTCCAATGACTCCCACGCTATGGATATGGAGGACCTGCTCACATTTTAGATAACTCTACTGAAACATGCTCAGATTTGACTTTCTGAACGATCTTATCCTGTCTCATAGTGATTTATTTTGCATTTTTTTTTATTTTCTATTCAGTAATGAACTTTTAATTAGATGCTGGTGTTGAAAATTTTATTTCCAAAATTTATTTGTGTGCATGTTAACGCAGTCATATTAAATGATCTATTTTATTTGCAGATCAGGTAAGAATGAATGACCTTGAACAGCACTGCTCTATTCTTTTACCCTGCAGTGTAATTAACACTTGCAAATGAACTGTGGGTTGTTTAATGGCTGCAAGTACAGAAAACTTTGAGAAATATCTTGGGGGGGGGTGTGAATATATGAGCTACTCACTACCCACATCAGGACATAACTCCAATCTCATTGTCTGCAGTCTGGTCCTGAGATGAGGTTGCTTCAGTCCTGAGACTTGGTCTGATCCAGTGTCTGGGTCTGAGACCAGGTCTGAATCAGGGTCTGGGTCTGAGTCCTGGTCTGATCCAATGTCTGAATATGAATCCTAGTCTGATCCAGGATCTGGGTCTGAGTCCTGGTCTGATCCAGGTTCTGGGTCTGAGACCAGGCCTGATCCAGTATCTGGGTCTGGGTCTGAGCCCTGGTCTGATCCAGTGTCTGGTACCGGGTCTGAGACCTGGTCTGATCCAGTGTCTGGTACCGGGTCTGAGACCTGGTCTGATCCAGTGTCTGGTACCGGGTCTGAGACCTGGTCTGATCCAGTGTCTGGTACCGGGTCTGAGACCTGGTCTGATCCAGTGTCTGGTACCGGGTCTGAGACCTGATCTGATCCAGTGTCTGGGACTGGGTTTGAGACCTGGTCTGATCCAGAGTCTGGGACTGGGTCTGAGACTCGATCCAGAGTCTGAGTTTGGGTCTGGTCCTGTGGTGTTCACCAAGGAGGACATGGACAGTGACGGGGAGTATAATGCAGAGAATGCCTGTGCTGAGATCAAGAAAGATGTGGTTCTGGGTCCTTTGAGGAGCTCTGAGGTAAACAAGACAACATTTCGGGTGAAGATCCCTGCATCAGGACTGACCCTAAGGTCACTGCACTCCTTTGACGCTGAAAAGCAGACATCACCCAAATCTGCCTCTTGTTCCAAAACCCACTTTGTATCTCCACTGCCACAAACTGTTCCTTTCAGTGTGACCACAGGAAAAGTTCAGCTCCCAATAATTTTCCACAAATGCAGTTGTCTCCTCCAGCATCCTTAGCTTCTCCTCCATCCCCTTGCACACCAGAGTCATATTGCCTCATTCACACCTCACCTGGGACAGAAGTACATCAGTGATACTGCAGTATCATCACTCAGCTGCCACAATTCCATGTCACGAACTATGAGAATGCCATCTTTTCCAGGACTGAAATATTCCATACATCGATTTTTTTTCATGAATCATATATTAGAAAAGCAGTTCCAAATTGTCCAATGAGAGAATAGAAACCATTGGACCCCAGGATGATTGGTCAGCACCCGAGTACTGGTAAAGTATAACTACAACACCCATTAGGGGGGAAAGAAAAAGATCATTGCATGTTCAATTCTACAATTCAAACATCACCAGTCTTCCACAGTAATGGCATCAGGTATAATTCTGGTTACCTTGCTACAGGAGGGATGGCATTGAGATGGAATGGGTCCAGAAAATATCCACAAATATGTGACCGGGGAACTTCAATTTGAAGGAGGGGCTGGGATCAACGTTTCGGGCCAATGGGAGGACCTTGCTGCTGCATCAGTCAGAGCAGAAGTGCTCAGCAAAACAATCTCCCAGTTTGCGACCAGCCCCTCCGAAGTAGAGGAGGCCACAGTGGGAGCACCGGATGCAGTCGATGACCCCTGCAGATCCACAAGTGTGAAGTATTGCTTCACTAGGGAGGGCTGCTTGGGGCCCTGAATGGCGGTGAGAGTGGAGACTGTGGTCTCTTTCCAGGGTAAGAGCCCAAAACTAGGAGGGATAGGTTAAAGGTCAACGTGGACAAATTGGACCAATGGCAGAATTAAACAAATAGATACAGAAAATGTTGGCATCAGTGAATCTGGAATTAACGTTAATAAATTAAATTAAAATATCAGAAATGTTTGGAGATAGAGATACAACAAGGTAACAAATCCTTCTGGACCACGTGGCAAATTAATCTTCTAACCCACACGGAATCTGGGAGAAACTGGAGCACCACCCAGATCCCAGGGATCTGTCCTTACAGACAGCAGGTAAGTTCAAGAGGGAGTTAGATCAGGTTCCTGTGGACAGGGGAATTAAGGGTATGGGGAAAGGCAGGGGCAGGGTACTGATCATGGAAGATCAACCATGATCTAAATGAATGGCGGTACTGGCTCGATGGGCTGGATGGCCAACTCTAGCACCTCTTGTCTATTGAATCCAGGTCACTGGCGCTGTAATAGTGTTGTGCTAATCACAACGTTAAGTGAGGTATCGGAGTCACGAATAACGTAACATTGATGGTCTGAGCCATCCCTCTCGCACACTCTCGAACAGTTCGCAGAGCTCAGCTCTTGGGACATCAGCCGAGTTGAGTGGCTCACCGACCCTCAGAGACGTGGAGGGTGACAACAAGTGTCCGCGGTGAGAGGAAGAGAAACCGTTGGTCCAACCTCCAGAATATCAACAGGGACAAGACTGGCCTGCTACGTGCAGAGAGAAACGGGGCACGTCTAATTCCTCACTTTTACCAAGGTGTACCAGCAAATGAAATGCCACACGAACATCTGCAAGGTGTTGCATGGGTGACAATTGGCCAGTCTTGGAATTAAATAGCTGAGGAGACAATACACTTGGCAAAGAGGCAAGAAGGATCAATGACCTGGGCTTAGCAAATTAAAATAAAAATGGTGCAGAAGCCAAACAGATCATAACTTGCGGCCAGAGTCAGTGTGGAAACAGGCAACTTGCCCAAGCCAACTAAAATGTCCCACCCATATAACCATATAACAATTTACAGTACAGAAACAGGCCATATCAGCCCTTCTAGTCCGCACCGTTTTACGTGAAACTCCACTAGTTCCACCTACCCACTCCCTTGCCCATAATCCTCCAACCCCCTCACATCCATGTACTCATTCAACCTCCTCTTAAATGACAGAATTGACCCAGCCGCAACTCCCTCTTCCGGTGATCATTCCACTCAGCCACCACTCTCTGAGTGAAGAAGCATCTTATATTACTCCTAAAGTTTTGCTCCATATGACCTCTTGTTCCAATCTCCCCTACCCTCAGGGGAAAGAGCCTATTCACATCTACTCTACCTATCCCCCTCATAATTTTAAATACCTTTATCAAATCCCCTCTCAACCTTCTGCTCTCCAATGGATAAAGTCCCAGTCTACTCAATCTTTCTCAGTATTCAAGATACTGCAATCCAGGCAGCATTTTTGTAAACCTTCTTTGCACCTTCTCAACCTTATTTATATCCTTCCTATAATTTGGAGACCAGAACTGCCCACAATACTCCAAACATGGCCTCACCAATGCCTTAAACAGTCTCAACATCACCCCCCAACTCCTATATTCTATGCTATGATTTATAAAGGCTAGCATACAAAAAGCCTTCTTCACCCCCCAACTCCTATATTCTATGCTATGATTTATAAAGGCCAGCTTACAAAAAGCCTTCTTCTCCACCCTATCTATGTGGGAATCCACTTTCAAGGAATGCTGAACTGTTATTCCAAGATTCCTCTGTTCCTCTGCATTCCTCAATGCCCTCCCATTCACTGCATACGTTCTATTTTGGTTATTCCCCCCAAAATGAAGCACCTCACACTTATCTACATTAAACTCCATCTCCCACCTTTCAGCCCACCTTTTCAAACAGTCCAAATCCTTCTGTAGTCCATGAAAACCCTCCTCACTATCCACAACTCCCCCTATTTTTGTATCGTCATATTAATCCCTGCTGCTTGGCTTTAGCATATATCCGTCGAAACCCTTTCCATCCAAACATTGCAAATAGTACCTGCCCCTCTGGCAGCCCATTCCACACACCCACCACCCTCTGTGTTAAAACATTCCCCCTCAGATTCCTGTTATATCTATGTCCTGGGGTTACAAGTTCCCCTGCTCTGGGCATTCACCCAATGTACACCTCTATGAGATCACCCCTTATCTTCCTGCACTCCAAGAAATAAAGCCCCAGCCTGTTCAACCTCTCCCTATAGCTCAGGCCTCCCCCCCCCCCCCCCACCCGAGTCCTGGTAACATCCACATCAATCTGTTCTCCACTTTCTCCAGCTTATCTTTCCGGCAGCACCATGATCACTACATCAAACTGAATGTTTATATAAATAAAATTACCGCTGGAGGGGTAAAAAAGGTCTCAAGTTGATAATCTCTCAGAGTCAGGCAGCATGGAAACAAGCCCTTTGGCCCAACCTCCCCATGCTGGCCACAATGTCCTGCCCACACCCATCCCATATCCTTCTAAACCCATTCTATCTATGTGTCCATCCAAATGTTTCTTAAACGTTGCAATAGTTCCTGCTTCACCCACCTCCTCCAGCAACCCGTTCCATACACCCACCACCCTCTGTATAAAAATAGTTACCCCTCAGGTTCCTGTCAAATCTCTCCTAGAACGTGCTCCCAGCTTTGACAAGATTTTGTGCATCCATGAAATTTTACTTTTGCCCCATTCATTGTTAGCTTTGTTCACTGTGAACTCAGGATAGTTGCTGTCTGCATTAATGTCATGAAATAAGACAGGAATCTCTTCAGCCTGCAATCATTCTTCAGAGAAGGGGAGGAACTCAAAAAGTATTCAAGCTAACGACGTGAGGATTTATTTGTAACTCCCTGTTGCAGTCAGCTTCAATTCACTGCAGCAACTCTAGATATAGATTGCATTATTCCACTTCTCAGCTATGACAAGGAAGCCTGGTCCGTGGAGAGAGCAGGCTGGGGTTTTATTCCTTGGAGCGATGGTTGATTCATAAGGGATGGGTGGAGTGTTGGGGTGGGGGGGGGGGGAGGAAGAGATTTAACAGGAAAATTAGGTGTAACTATTTTTACACAGAGGTATGCGGAGCAGGCTGCTGGAGTAGGTGGTTGAGGCAGGTGCTTTTGCAGCGTTGAAGAGAAAACTGGATAGATAGGATGGGCGTAGAGGAATGTGGGCCAAATGCAGGCAGGTGAGACCAATGTTGGAGAGCCATTTTGGTCTGGATCACTGTATGTCTCTATGGCCAGCATGCCGTGAGCTCGCTGTGGGAGCACCAGGAGGGCTGACAATTGATGCAAAGAAGTGCTTTTTCGACTTCTTGCTGTGAATTGGATATTGCATTAAGAACAGTTATCAGCTTGACTGATATGTCAGCATCATAATTCTGGGGTCTACTTGTAAAATGTAGCATGCTCAAATAAAAACTCAATGGTTTTGGGTCGAAGAAGTCACTTTGTTGTGCCATTCACCTGTGGACACAAAGGTGACTCTGCAGTCCCAGTCTGGAATCGCAGAGTCCAGCACAATGGGGGTACTGGAAGTCTGTTGTAATAACCGTGGCTGCTGCTTTGTGACGCCATTCACTGTTTTCCACCAGTTTTTGGCAGCACCTATTTTCAAAACTGGTGTAGGCTTCATAGCACAGGGCTCGCCAGTGGGTACCGTCAGCAGCCCCAGCTTCTAGTTCTCTTGGCTGGATGCCACAGTAGCGTAGGGTTTCCTTCACATCGTCTTTGTAGCACTTGCATGGACGACCTTGAGGTCTCCTTCCTGTCTCCAGTTCACCATAGAGCAGTTGGCGGGGCATACGCTGGTCGTCCATTCCGATGACGTGTCCCACCCATTGCATCTGGGCTCTGGTGATCAGAGACTCAATGCTGGTGGACTTCACACAAACCAAGGCCTCCAGGTTTACTCCCCTTTTAAAATCACATTTCTACTGTGCAGAGTGTGTGATTTATCAGAAGATTTAGCAGAAGAATCAACTCCAAACGTTAAAGAAGAAAGTCTGCAGATGCTGGGGTTGAGTGGGCCTGGACCCTTCGGCAGGTACATATCTGGCAAAGGACTCAGGCCTGAAACATTGGTTCCCCTTTATTTCCTATGGATTCTGCCTGACCTGCTGAGTTTCTCCAGCATGTTTTTGCATAACAATCGACTCCAAAAACATGTATGATTCAGGCTCACTAATAATTATTTGAGCTCCGGAACCTGAACTCTCCAGTGTGCTGACCGGCTGCATCACGGTCTGGTATGGGGACACCAATACCCTTGAGTGTAAAGCCCTGCAAAAGGTAGCGGACACAGTCCAAGACAGCACAGCCAAGACCCTCCCCACAATCGAGAACATCTACAGGGAGCACTGCTGTCGGAGGGCAGCAGCAATCATCAAAGACCCTCCTCACCCAGCACACACCTGTTGTTGCTACCATCAGGAAACAGGTAACAATGCCACAAAACTTGAACCACCAGGTTCAGGAACAGCTGCTCCACCATCAGACTCCTTGACAACAAACTCAATCAGGGACTCATTTAAGGACTCTTACTTGTGCACTTTATTGATTTTCTTTTCTTCTCTCTGTATTGCTCAGTTTCTTTACATTCATTATCTGTCTATGGTTCTTTATTTGTTAACATGTTTATGCTCTGTACAGTTTATTTTTTGCACTACCAATAAGTGATATTTCTGCCGTGCCTGCAGGAAAAAGGGGTCTCAGGGTTGTATGTGAAGTCAATTACAGTACGGAAACAGTCCACACAGATTTAAGCGATCTCCAGTTCCACTTCCCTGCACCCTTCCCATAATCCTCCAATCCCCTCACACCCATGCACCTATCCAACTTTTTCTTAAATGACAAAATTGACCCTGCTGCAACCACCTCTTCCAGAAGGTCATTCCACTCAGCCACCTCTCTCTGAGTGAAGAAGCTTCCTCTCATGTTACTTCTAAAATTTTGCCCCCTAACCCTTAACTCATGACCCCTCATTCCAATCTCACCTACCCTCAGGGGAAGAGCCTATTCACATCTACTCTGTCTATCCCCCTCATAATTTTAAATCTATCAAATCCTCCCTTAACCTTCTACGCTCCAATAAATAAAGACCCAGTCTACTCAATCTTTCTTTGTGTTCTAGATACTGCAATCCAGGCAACATTTTAGTAAATCTTCTCTGCACCCTCTCAACCTTATTGATATCCTTCCAATAATTTGGGGACCAGAACTGCACACAGTATTCTAAATTTGGCCTCACCAATGGCTTGAACAGTCTCAACATCACTTCCCAACTCCTATATTCTCTGCTTTGGTTAATGAAGGCCAGCATACTAAAACCCTTCTTCACCACCCGACTTACAAGAGAATCCACTTTCAAAGAACAATGAACCATTACTCCAAGATTCCTCTGCATTCCTCAGTTCCCTCCCCTTCACTGCATACGTCCTGCTTTGATTATTCTTCCCAAAATGAAGCACTTCACACTTATTGGTATTAAACTTCATCCACCACCTTCCTGCCCACTCAACTGAGCAGTCCAAATCCTTTTGCAAACCATCTTCATTATCGACAACTCCCCCTATTTTTGTATTGTCCACATATTTACTAACCCAATTTACCACTCCATCATCCAAATCATTAATGTAAATGACGAACAACAAGGGGCCTAACACCTATCCCTGAGGCACACCGCTCATCACCGGCCTCCATCCTGACAGACAGTTGTCCACCATGACTCTCTGGCATCTACCATCTAGCCACCGTTGAACCCATCTCAACATTAATACCTTGTGTCTGAACCTTCCTTCCAACCTTCCATGTGGAACCTTATCGAAGGCCTTACTGAAATCCATATAGACTACATCTACTACTCTACCCTCATCAACTTTCCTAGTCACCTCAAAAATCTGAAATTTGAAATATACAATGGTCAGTTAGTGACACCATGAAGTTACCAATAGTGAATATACAATTTGTTGTCAATGAGGAATGTCACGGAGTCATAGAATATAGAAACAGGCTATTTGGCCCACCATACCATGCTGGTCTTTTTTGCCCTCTTACACAACCCATTTACCCACATCAGTTCTGTAGCCTTCTGTGTCTTAGGTGAACCATATGCATGTCCAGATGTGACCGTCTCCTCTGACAGCGTGTTTCAAATTTCAGCCAGTTGTTGTGAAGCAAATGTTCCCCTTTAAACCTGGAAGGGATCATTGCCAGATGTGAGGGAACAAAGCAAATTGCATTCATTCCGACCCTTCCCAACATCAGGACCACGCAATGACATGCTCCCCCCAGCACATTTCAAAGATGTGTCGCTGAAAATGTAACTGCTAATTTGAATGTAGCAACTTTGAAATGACAATAAATGATCAATTTGTGGTCATGTTTACGCTGGAAGGACACAGGGAACATGCCACTGGTCTTTTGTTTAAGCATTGCCCTGGGACTCTGCTCAGAGCAGAGAGATTGGACCTTAGTTCAATACCACGAGACCCTGCCTGCATCTTAGAGCAGAGAGATTCCACCTTAGTTCAATAGCTGGGACCCCATCTGTATCTTAGACCTTAGTTCAATAGCTGGGTCCTGAGGGATTGGTCTGCAGTTCAATGACTTGAGACTCTGCCTATCATTCAGAGAGATTGGGCCTCTTTTCAATGTCCTGAGTCTGGCTGTATCTCAAAGTGGAGAGATTCAACCTCAGTTCAATGCCTCCATAAGACCCTAGTTCATAGGAACGGAATTAGGCTATTCAGCCCATCGATTCTCCCCTCCATTTAATCATGAGCTAATCCATTTCCCTACTCAGCCCCACTGTCCGGCCTTCTCCCCATAACCTTTGATGCGCTGGCTAATCAATAGCCTATCGATCCCTGCCTTAAATACACCCAATGACCCAGCCTCCACAACCGCCTGTGGCAACAAATTCCCCAGATTGATCACTCTCCGGCTGAAGAAATTCCTTCATATTTGCTGTTCTAAGTAAATGCCTTTCAATCCTGAAGTTGCGCCTTCTTGCCCTAGACTCTCTCTCCATGGGAAACAACCTTTCTACATCTACTCTCTCCATGCTTTTCAAAATGTTCAATGAAATCCCTCCCCTCATTCTACTAAATTCCAATGAGTACAAGCCAAGAGCTGTTAAATCCTCCTTGAATGATAACCCTTTCATTCCTGGAATCATCCCAGTGAACCTCCTTTGAACCCTCTCAACATCAGAATCAGAATTTATTGTCAGGAAATTCACTGCTTTGTGGCAGCATCACAGTGCAAACATTCATATTTCATAACCATCTTGCAACAATAATATATTTTTAAAAATAACACTAACAGTCCACAAAAAGTAATGCCGTGTCTGTGGTTCATCGATTATTCAGGAATCTGAGGGCAGCGGGAAAGAAGCCGTCCTTGTGCCACTGAGTGCTCGTCTTTAGGCTCCTGTGCCTTTTCCCCGATGGTAGCAGAGTGAAGAGGGTGGTGGGGGTCTTTGAGGGTAAAGGCTGCTTTTCTTCCCCCATCATCTCATCCTTTCTTGTGAGGAGCCAAAAACTGCTCACAACACTCCAAATGTGATCTCTCCAGTGCCGTATAAGGCCTCAGTATCACATTCCTGCTCTTATATTCTGTTCCTCTTTGAATGAATACCAGCATTGTATTTGCCTTCTTGACCACTGACTCAACCTGCAAGTCTATCCTTACCTGAAGATTCCCTTTGCTTCTAGGTATTTTCAGTTTTCTCCTGTTTAAAAAAAATAGCCTGCTCATTTATATTTTTCTACCCAAGTTAATTTGCCACTTCTCTGCCCTATTCTCCTCAGTCCTTCTGCAGCCTCCATGTTTCCTCAACACCTGTTTCCGTATCGTCTGCAAACTTGGCCACATCAAGCCATTCGTTCCATAATCCAAATCATTAATATACAACATGAAAAGAAGGGGCCCCCAAAACCGACCCCTGCGGACCACCACCAGCAACTGGCAGCACATCAAAAGATAAAGTCTGTAGACGTCACGGCTGAAGTAAAAACACAACGCAGGAGAAACTCAAATATTGCCCATTAAATAGTAAAAAGGTATAAAGATACAGGAGGAGAGGAGAGGGAGTGACGTAGAGGGATGGCTGGGTGAATAGAGAGGGAAGGGGGTGGAGAGCTGGAGGAAGGAAAACAGAAGAAAGAGAGGGGAGAGGTAAAAGCGAGCAGGTTAGCGGAAACCGGAGGAGGAGTCGATGTTCCTGCCATCCGGCTGGAGGGTGCCCAGATGGACAATCAGGTGTTGTTCCTCCAATTTGGTGGGGTAGTACATATGGGGTTGGTAAGATGGCTAATTGGTCACATGGATATATTTGGGTGGTATGGGCTCGTGGTCTGGTATCACTAAATCTAAAAAAACTTGGTGCACAGTGCGAAAGTTTAAAGATTCACCAAAGGAAGTTTCCAAGCTTGACATCCCAAACGATAGCCTTAAATCAGGTTAGTCCTGTAATATTTTATATTTGAGCTCAGGAAGTGTCCTTTGAATGGTTCAGGTTCTTCTGCACAGACAAAGGGAAAGCAAAAAAAGGGCGATTACTTTTGTGCCTGGTTGGAGCCCTTCATTTCTTTCCACCATTCTCACCCTCAGTGTTTTCTACTTTGTATGCAAATAACCTGCATAATCAACTGTATAAAAACACGGAAATGCTGGAGGACCTCAGACGGACTATAGGAGGCAAAGATATATTGCCGACGTTTCGGGCCTGAGCCTTTATAGTTCAGTACAGCTTCACAACGAACAGCTTTAGTGCAAGGGAGTTAAAAATTGAATTTATTTCAACTGGGTTGTTAAATTAAACACATATTAAAAGAAGAAATAAATCCTTCCTGAAAATGCATGATTTGGATCAAGAAAGAGCTTGGAGAATTCAAGGGGAAATTGGAGGGACGCAGCAGGTCAGCATCCATGGGTAGAAATGGTCACCTTTAGACCAGGGGCCTGAGCCAAACATTGACCAACCATCTCTATCCACGGATGCTGTCTGACCCGCTGAGTCTACTGGGCGAAGTGAAAGATTCCGGATTAGAATGGAATCAACAAGGGATGGCTGACAGCGGTGGCACAGTTTAAGTGGCCTTACCTGCTAAACAGCTACATCCTGTGATGCAGAGCTTCACTTCCAGATGAGCTCAATGCCTTCTATGTCCACTTTGACCACCAGAACAACAACAGCACAAGCCAACGTCCCCTGATGATCCTTTACTCTTAGCGTCTCTGCATGACTTGCGGGCCGCCTTCTGGAGAGTAAATCCAAGGACAGTATCTAGTCTGAATGGAGTACCTGGCTGTGTATTGAAAACCTGTGCTGTACAACTGTTCAGATAGATCTCCAACTTCACTCCGACACTGTATGGTACCCACCTCTCTCAAACAGGCTTCAATTACACTGGTGCCCAAGAAGAGTGTGGTCACCTGCCTAAATGAGGATTGACACTCTGATCCACAGTGATGAAGTGTTTTGAGAGGCTGGTATTGAAGCAGATCTGCTCCTGTCTGCGCAGTGACAAGGACCTGTTCCAATTTGCCTAACATGGGCTCTTCACAAAATCCTGAAACACCTGCACAGTAAAAACATACATGTCAGGATTCTCTTTATTGACTACAGTTCAGCATTTAACACCATCATTCCCTCAAAACTGATCAGTAAACCCCAATTCCTGGGCATCAGTATGCAATTAGACCCTGGTTTTCCTCACCTCAAGGAGCCAGTCAGTTCGGGTGGGCAAAAACATCTCCATAACCATACAGAGATGGTGTACTCACTCTACACCTATGGCTGTGTGTCTAAGTACAACAACAACTCCAAGACCATCCACAAGTTTGTGACGATACCCCAGTAGTGGGCTGTATAAAAAGGGGTGATGAGTCAGCCTACAGAAGGGAGACTGAAAGCTTGGCTGAATGGTGCACCAACAACAACCTCGCACTCAATGTTACCAAGACCAAGGAGCTGATTGTAAACTTTAGGAAGGGAAAACCAGAGGTGTACGATCATTGGGGGAAAATCAGAGGTGGAGAAGGTCAGAAACTTCTAGGTGTCATGTCACCATCTTGTAGGACTCGTATACGTTATTGTGACGACTCGGCAAATGGTTGGCATAGCTGTAGCACAATGCCTTCACAGCGGCAGCCATCTAGACCGTGGTGTCTGTAAGGAGTTTGTACGTTCTCTCCGTGTCTGCGTGGACTTTTCCCAGAGGCTCCAGTTTCCTTCCACCGTTCGAAACGCACCAGGGGTGTAGGTTAATTGGGTGCCACAGTCTCTTGGGCTGAAATGGCCTGTTATTGTGCTGTATGTCTAAATTGAATTTTTAAAATTTAATTGCAAACTTCCACAGGTGTTCAGTGGTAACTGTGCTGTCCAGCTACATCACAGCCTGCTATGGCACCAATATGTTTGAGTGGAAAATCCTGCGAAAGGTAGTGAAAGCAGCAGTAGATTACAGGCAAAACTCTCCCCACCATTGGGCATATCTAGATGGAACATTGCGGTCAGAGAGCAGCTTCAATTATGGAATCAGGGTTACTCACCACCCAGGACATGCTCTTTTCTCATTACTACCAACAGGAAGAAGGCACCTCAGGATTTGTACCACCAGGTTCAGGGATGATTACTACCCTTCACATCAGACTCTTGAACAATAGTGGATAACTTTACTCATTTAGAGACTAATTTAAAGACTCATATGTTTCTTATTTACTATTGCATATTTGTTTTCATCTGCATTGTTGTTTACAGTTCCTGATGAGTACAGTTTGTAGTTACTGGTACAAAAAGTTGCTAAGTCCAGCTACAGAAAAAAAAAGAATCTCAGGGACATATGAGATGTTATGTACGTACTATGACAATAATTTTGAACTTTGCACATGTTCTGGCTGGGTTGATCTTCCTGGCACAGCCTAACCTTTCTATGGCCCTCTTTTGTGAATCTCAGCCAGATATTGATTTCATGATTCATACTGGTTTTCCCCAGTTTATTTGTTCTTTAACCACATTCTTGGAGCAACTCCTACCCTGGCCTTTCTTCCCATTGCAGCTGACTACAGAATGACTTTCTGACTGAGCCCACCATGAGGGGCCTTGTCAGACACCTTTACTAAACTCCATATACACCACATCCACTGCCCTACCTTCATCAATTTCCTTTGTTACCCATGCTGTAGACTGGCTTCATTCTGATTTTAGAATAGTACAGCACAGTACAAGCTCTTGATGTTGCGCTGACCCATACATTCCTTCCCTTAAAAAAGTTCTAAAGCATTCTGACCCCATAATCCTCTGCTTTTCTTTCATCGATGTGTCTGTCTAAGAGTCTCTTAAATGTCCCCAATGTTTAAGCCTCCACCACCATCCCTTGCAAAGCGATTCAGGCACCCACAACTCTCTCTAAAAAAAAACTTACCCCTGATGTATCCCCTAAACTTCTCTCCCTTAACATGTCCTCTGGTGTTTGCTGGGAAACAGGTGCTGCCTGTCCACCCTATCTATCCCTCTCATAATCTTGTAGACCTCTATCAAGTCTTCTCTCATCCTTCTATGCTCCGAAGTGAAAAGTCCCAGCTCTGCTAACCTTGCCTCATAAGACCCGTTTCCCAATCCAGACAACATCCTGGTAAATCTCCTCTGCCCCCTCTCCAGAGCTTCCACATCCTTCCTATAATGAGGTGACTCGAACTGAGCACACTAAGTGTGGTCTCAACAAAGATAAGGGTAGTAGGGTGGTTAATGGAGCAGTTGTGCTATGTGTCCCAATATTTATATTTTACAATGTCCTCTGTGTTATCTTCATTCCATCATCACCTGACAAAGGCCAGATTTCTCTCTTAAATCTAATGACAAAGTAGATTCTAAAAGCTAAACCCAGGGCACACTACTCAGTGGGAAAAGCTGTGGTCTCGTTCTTCCCACCTTTGGAGAGCTCCATGTTGTAACCGTGCTATTTTGGGAAATGTTCTTTGGCCCAATGAGTTATTTCCAGAGACAAGAAAAATCATAAGAACATGAGATCCAGGAGCATTACGCCATCTTGCCCGCTCCACCATTTAATGAGATCGTGGATGATCTGGTTGGGGGAATCAGCTCCATTGACCCACCCAATCCCCGATTCTTAAAAAATCTACATTGAATGAGGCAGCCTCCACAGTTCCATTCGGCTGAGAATGCCACAGATTTACTACTCACAGTGAAGCAATTTTTCCTCACCTCTGTCTCAGTGTCATAACAGCTATATTGCACATGACAGGTCCTTTGGCCCAACCTGTCCATGCAGACCCAATTAACATTCTGGCTAAGCCCCATTTGCCTGCATTTGGTTCTCAACCTTTCTCTTTCCACTCAGATCCCACTAAGTAATCCCTATGCCATCAGTGCTCAGTGATTAGTAAGGGACTGCTTAAGGTGGTATGTAGGTGGAAAGAAAAAGCTTGAAAACCACTGTTTTAATCGTCCCTCATTGACTTGTTATGTGCACGGTTTCAGAACTCCAAAGATAATGGGCCAGTCAATTTTTCTCAAGTAAAATATTTCAGTAACAATTGGGTCTAGAGCAGTGGTTCTCAACCTTCCCTTCCCACCCACATCCCACCTTAAGCAATCCCTTACTAATCACAGAGCACTGATGGCACAGGGATCACTTAAGGTGAGATATGAGTGGGAAGAAAATGGTTGAGAACCATTGTTTTCAACCCTACCTATCCATGAACCTGTCCAGTTGGGTTTTGAATGCTGTTATTGTGTTCGCTTCTACAGTGTCATCTGGCACCTTGCACTGGATACCGGCCACCCTCTGATTGACTCTTATGTCCTGCTAAAATATTTCCCCTCTCACCTTTAGTCCTGGAATCATCTATCTTGGGCAAAAGACTGTGAGAATTCATTAAAATGGCTGAGAAGAGCACTGGGCTCTCCTTTCCTAAAAGGATGGCATTCATTGGAAGCATTACTTAAATAGGCCTCAAAGAATTATCGAGGATCCCTCCTGTCCATCACACAGGATCTTTGACCCACTACCATCAGGAAGGAGGTACAGGAGCATCAAAATCAGGACAGCCAGGCTGTGAAATGGCTTCTTCCTGTGATTGATGAATGGTGTCCTGTAACCTTGGATCTCTTACAAATTCATTTTTAAATTAAATATTTTAATTAAATTTAGACATACATTATAGTAACAGGCTCTTCCGGCCCATGAGCCCCTGGTGCCCAAATATCCCAATTAACCTACAACCCCTGTACATTTTTGAAGGGTGGGAAGAAACTGGAGTAACCAGGGAAAACCCACGCAGACATGGGGAGAACGGACGAACTCCTCAAGAAACAGCATGGGATTCGAACCTGGTTCAATGGCACTGTAATCACAGTGCACTAACCACAACGCGAGCGGTTCCCCCATGAGTAATGAATAAATAGTCCCAAATATTTAAGCATTTATATTAGATTTTTCTGTATGTATTTGATTATTTTGTGCTGCATGAGAATTATTAAGTGTGCTGGTGTGTGCACCACGGTTTGGAGAAACGCTGCTGTGTCTGTACAGTCAGATGATAATAAACTTGAACTTTATCCATGTCCCTGATGATTTGGAAACCTCTTATACGATCAGCCTTCTTCAATCTCTGGAATAAATACCCAGCCGATCCAACCTCTCCCCTACAGTCCCAGCAACATTCTGGCGAATATCTTCTCTGCATTCCTTCCAGTTTATTGATGTCTTTTCTCAAGCTGGGTCAGCAGATCTGCACACAGTATCCCAAGGGTGCAGCTGAACTGTGAGGTCCCACCACCTCCAAGGCCAGTCCATCCTTTCTCAAGTAAGGAGACCAGAACTACGCACAGAACGCCAGGTGCTGCCTCACCCAGGGCCTGTACAGTTGCAGCAAAACCTCCCTGCTCTTAAATTCAATCCCTCCAGTACTGAAGGTTAACACCCACCAACGTTCTTGGATCACCCGCTGAACCTGCAAACCAACCTTTGCAGCAACTGGTAAAATTAAGGGTAATTCTTGACTTCAATACTATTTCCCTGTCCAATCCCCATCTCCCAACAAAAGGTAACTGGTTTCATTCTGGAATATATGCAAACCAACCACCCTGGAAAATGTGGCCTCCACAACCCGCTGAATCAACAGATCTCTCCTGGTTTCACTTTTCTCTTCAGCTGAGTGGCTGCTCGGAGTAGCAGCCTCCAGGACGAGGGGGAAATGCCTGGGACTGAGGAAGAGATGATCAGTGTTGGAGGCACACTTTGTGGCTTTTGGTAAAAACATTACCAAAAGCTGAAAGAACTTTGCCGGTCCAGCATTTCAGTGCGTTTTTACAACAATTCACAGTATTTGCAGACTTTCATGTTTCCCCCTTGTGGCTTTTGGTTTGAAGCAAGTGGACCCAAATTTTAATTGCTTCTATTTTTAATCGATTATGGCAGTGGTTCTCAACCTTTTTTCCTTCCACTCACATCCCACTTTAAGTATTCCCTATGCCACCGGTGCTCTGTGATTAGTAAGATGGGATGTGCGTGGAAAGAAAAAGGTTGAAAACCACTGTTTTGATCGTCCCTCATTGACTCATTATGTGCAGGGTTTCATAACTCCAAAGGAAATGGGCCAATGGCAATTTTTCTCAAGCAATAAATTTCAGTAACAATTGGGACCAGAGCAGTGATTCTTAACCTTCCCTTCCCACTCACATCCCACCTTAAGTAATCCCTTACTAATCACAGAGCACCAATGGTATAAGGATTACTTAAAGTGGGATGTGAGTGGGAAGAAAAAGGTTGAGAACCACTGGATTAAGGCCTGTGTAAAAAGAGCTAGGGAGAAGAGGCGAGCACCATTTAATGTATCCCCTCCACGGCATGGACTACACCGCGTGATTGCTTGCGTGGGCCGAAATACAGTTGCTCAGATGCTGCATGGAGGATACCACTCGGCTGGTCAGTCAGCTTTCCTCGAGAATCACGGGCCTCCGAATCAGCCGACACATCAATCTTGTGGATGGCGAGGCAACACTTAGCAAGTTTTCTTGTGACAATCACCTGTACGGGAGAAAAAATAAACAAAGGCATTGAATTTTAGTGAGTCCAATACCATCGTAAAAGCTTTACAAGGTACATTCAAGTGGTCGAAGGAGAACTGTGAAGGGCGATTGGGAAATTAGTCTTCCAATGGAGGATCACTGCTTGGCCTTTGGGCTAAGATCAAGTGTAGTGCAGACTTGTGGTCAATTATTTGTTCTTCGAATCACAGAGTTTTACAGCATGGAAACAGGCTCTTCAATCCATCTTATCTGTGATGACCGAGAGACTTCCCTGAGCCAATCCCACTTGACCGAGTCTTGCCCAATGGGGCATGTTTATTGTCATATACATTGTGCAATGTACATTTTCACCAAAATTCTTACTTGCCTCAGCCAAACAGATATATGTATATATAAAAAAAGAGTATAACTAAAATTATTGAATTTAATTAAAAGAGTGCGGGGTATAAAAGGGTCTCATCAGTAACACTCACTTGTGATCTGAAACACATCCTTCCACACAACAGCTACTGGCAGCAGAATGCACAGACACAAAAAAAATGACCATGTATCCCAAGTGAATTCATCAGGAGGGACTGACCTCCACCTCATTCGATTCTAAAGGGCTGGATGAATTTCAGATGCTCACCCGGGGTTTGATCCAAGCTACAACTACCTGCTGCACTGTGGCCTTGTGTGGTGAACTGCTGTATTCCTGATGACCTGCCTCCATCCCGTCCTGTGGCCCCTTCCTCCTTTGACCTTGTATAAAGCCTTCAGCCTCTTGACCCCTTCTCCAGAGATCCCGGGTCACGGCACAGGATGAGGTCCCTGTCCATTGTAGAACAGTGACTCAGTCTCAGCCTCTTGAGTTATTTACTGCGTGTCAATTTTATTTTGTTTTCATCGCCAATAATGAACCAACTCCTGAAGCCTGACAACCTGGAGATCAATCCACAGTCACCTGATGCCTCTGACAGCTTTGAACTTTGGCTACAGTGTTTTGAGGTCTTCCTTCAAAATTCGGTGGGCATCGTGGCCGCATCTTCTCCCCCCCCAAGTTGGACCCCAAGTGTTCCCAATGATCAGGGATGCCACCACGTACATGGAAGCAATGGATATTCTCAAGGGCCATACAGAAAGTTAACGAAGTATATGCTAGACACATGCTGGCCACCCACAGAGAGCGACGAGTTCCTCCGGGACCTGCGAGGACGCGCTCGGGCATGCGACCTCTATCTCATTTGATTCGAAAGGTCTGGATGAGTCTCAGAAGCTCACCTGGGGTTTGATCCAAAGTTGGAGAAGTTACAACTACCTGCTGCACTGCAGCCTCGTAGGCTTGAAAGTGAGGGAGACAGCTCTGACGGCAGGAGGATTTAAAGAGGCTGTCTGACATCTGGGCAGCATGGCGTTCAAGCACGCTATTGCAGTACTAGCGGCCCAGGTTCAAATCTTCCACTCTCTTTAAGGAGTTTGCATGTCCTCTCCGTGGGTTTCCTCTGGGTGCCCCGGCTTCCTCCACAATCATACAGGGGTGTGAAGGTTCATTGGTCACGCGAGTGTGCTTGGGCAGTGCAAGCCTGTTACATGGATATTAAAGGGGCAAATGGAGACACACAAGAGAGTCTGCAGAGGGTGGAATCTGGAGCACGATCTGCTGAAGGAACTCAGCAGGTCGAGCAGCATCTGTAGGACAGAAAGCTTTTGGCAAATGGGATTTCACTTGGAGAAGAGCAACGAATAAACAGGAGGATATTGAGTGATGTGGACTTTGGAATAAGTGTCCATAGCTGCAGAAAGGTAGCCGAGTGGCCCAGAAAGAAATCCTGTTCTTTCTCGTTTAAGACAAGAACACACTTCCAGTTAGAGAACGCAGGGAGCATCATGTGCATTTCCTGGTCTCCTTCAGGAAAGTGCTTTCACTACAGATGATGCAACTCTGGTAATATAGTGAAGGCAAGATTAAACAAGCAGGGGGTCGCTTTCCTCATGACAGGGAGGCTTGAGTGAATAAAATTCTGAAGCCAAGGTAGAGCAAAAAGGAAAGGTATGGTCAAGCTAAAGAGGGTTTGGAGAAGCTTTGTGTTTTAGAGGAAGAACAGTTGGTGTAGTGGTTAATACAACACCTTTACAATGCCAGCAATCAGGTCCAGGGTTCGAGTCCCGTGCTGTCCGTAAGGAGTTTGAATGTTCTCCCTGTGTCTGCGCTGTTTTCCCTAAGAGCTCTGGTTTCCTCCCACTGTTCGAAATATACCGGGGGGGTATGTTAATTGGGCGTAAATTGGGTGACACAATTGGCTTAGCGGTTAGCACAATGCCAGTAATCTTTTGCTGTTCAGTAATGAGTTTGTATGTTCTCCTTGTGTCTGTGTGGGTTTTCCCTTGGGGCTTCGGTTTCTAAATATACCGGGGTGAAAATTGGGCAGCACGGACTAGTGGACCGAAATGGCCTGGTTAACATGCAGTGTGTCTAAATTTAAATTTTACATTTAAAGATTTACAAGGATCACAAGGAACAGAAGAAGGCCACTTGGGCCATCGAGTCTGTTCCACAACTCTACCCTAAGCTGAACTATACTTCATACCTAATTCCAATTGCCAGTCTTTTCCCCATATCCCTTGATGCTCCCATCAATTAGATACCTATCAATCTCCTGCTTAAACTCACTCAGTGATCAGGCCTCCATCGCTGTATGCGGCAATTAGTTCCACAAATCCATGACCCTCGGACTATAGAAGTTTTTTCTCATTTGTTTTAAATGGATAACATCTAATTCTAAGACTGTGCCCTCTTGTCCTTTATTCACCCATCAAGGGAAACATCTTATCTACATTCACTCTGTCAAAATTCAAAATGTCTCTCTGAGATCACCCCGCCCCCCTCACTCTTCTGTACTCCAACAAATACAACCCGAGAGCTACCAAATGGTCCCCATACACCAGCCCCTGCATTCCAGGAATCATTCTAGTAAATCTCCTCTGCAACAACATCACATCCTTTCTAAGACAGAGGGCCCAAAACGGTACAGTTCTCCAAATGAGGTCTCACCAGTGCCCCATAGAGTCTCATCGACACCTCTTTACTCTTGTACACTATACCTCTTGAAATGAATGCCAACATAGCATTCACTTTCTTCACTACCAATCCTACCTGGTCATTAACTTTCAGCTTTCACTGTACGAGGATGCCCAGGTCCCTTTGCACTTCCAAGGTTTGAATTTTCTCCCCATCCAAATAGTTCTCTGCCTGTTTATTTCTACTGCCAATATGTAGAACCGAACACTTCTCCATGTTGTATCTCATCTGCCATTTTTTTGCCCAGTACCCCAATCTGTCTATATCCTTCTGCAACTTTACGGCAACTTCCTACTCTGTCATCTATCTTGGTGTCATCTGCAAATTTAGCCACTAAACCATTCATTCCACAATCCAAATCATTAATATAAATTGTACGGAGCAGCGGCCCCAAGACCGATCCCAGAGGAACACTGCTTGTTACAGGTTCCCTTTATTTCAACCCTTTGTTTCCTGCCTATCAGCCAATTTTCAAACCAATCTAATATCGTCCCTGTAATTCCATGGGGTCTCATCTAATTAAGCAGCCTCACATACAGTTCCCTTGTGAAAATTCAATTATACAACATCCACAGCCTCTTCTTTCTCCATCCTACCTGAGATTTCTTCAAAAATCTCTAATAGATTGGTCAGGTTCCCTTCAGGAACCTATGCTGGCTTGGACCTATCATGTCATGCATCTCTCGGTATTTCATAACCATGTCATTGACGATCGACTAATACCTTTCCAACCACTGACTTCAGATTAAGAGGCCTATAGTTTTCTTTTTTCTGTCTCCCACCTTTCTTAATCAACAGAACCACATTTGCAAACTTCCAATCCTCTGGAATCAGGCCAAAGTCTATGGACTTCTGGAAAATCATCACCCAATGGGTCCACAATCTCCAAAGCAACCTCTTTTAGAACACTTCGCTACTTACAGTTTTCCCAGCGACTGTCCTCTCGCTCTCCTGGCTCCATACCGACTGAAAACCAGGATATGGCCAGGTCTTGAGGAGTCTGAGCTATTGGGGCAGGTCGAGCAGGCTGGGATGTTGAATGGTGTGGAACAATGTAGAACTTTGGAATGAGTGTCCATCGATCCATAAGATTAACAGAGTGAGCCAGTAGGCCCTTTCAAACTGGGGTCAACTGGGCAATTTGCACGGTTAGCAACCCAGTTATGTGGCGATTTGAAAGGGTCCTACCGGGTCAACCCAATCAGAACCCAACTGGGTCCTTGACCTACCTCAGAGGTGGTCAGGAAACCCAGTAAAACTTACCTGGGTATCCTGGTCCAGCGATTTGAAAGGGGAAATGGGTGACCCGGTTACTCTGATCATATCAGTTCTAGCAAGCTCTTTGGCTTGGCTTCGCGGACGAAGATTTATGGAGGGGGTAAAAAGTTCACGTCAGCTGCAGGCTCGTTTGTGGCTGACAAGTCCGATGCGGGACAGGCAGACACGATTGCAGCGGTTGCAGGGGAAAATTGGTGGGTTGGGGTTGGGTGTTGGGTTTTTCCTCCTTTGCCTTTTGTCAGTGAGGTAGGCTCTGCGGTCTTCTTCAAAGGAGGTTGCTGCCCGCCAAACTGTGAGGCGCCAAGATGCACGGTTTGAGGCGATATCAGCCCACTGGCGGTGGTCAATGTGGCAGGCACCAAGAGATTTCTTTAGGCAGTCCTTGTACCTTTTCTTTGGTGCACCTCTGTCACGGTGGCCAGTGGAGAGCTCGCCATATAACACGATCTTGGGAAGGCGATGGTCCTCCATTCTGGAGACGTGACCCATCCAGCACAGCTGGATCTTCAGCAGCGTGGACTCGATGCTGTCGACCTCTGCCATCTCGAGTACTTCGACGTTAGGGATGTAAGCGCTCCAATGGATGTTGAGGATGGAGCGGAGACAACGCTGGTGGAAGCGTTCTAGGAGCCGTAGGTGGTGCCGGTAGAGGACCCATGATTCGGAGCCGAACAGGAGTGTGGGTATGACAACGGCTCTGTATACGCTTATCTTTGTGAGGTTTTTCAGTTGGTTGTTTTTCCAGACTCTTTTGTGTAGTCTTCCAAAGGCGCTATTTGCCTTGGCGAGTCTGTTGTCTATCTCATTGTCGATCCTTGCATCTGTTGAAATGGTGCAGCCGAGATAGGTAAACTGGTTGACCGTTTTGAGTTTTGTGTGCCCGATGGAGATGTGGGGGGGCTGGTAATCATGGTGGGGAGCTGGCTGATGGAGGACCTCAGTTTTCTTCAGGCTGACTTCCAGGCCAAACATTTTGGCAGTTTCCGCAAAGCAGGACGTCAAGCGCTGAAGAGCTGGCTCTGAATGGGCAACTAAAGCGGCATCGTCTGCAAAGAGTAGTTCACGGACAAGTTTCTCTTGTGTCTTGGTGTGAGCTTGCAGGCGCCTCAGATTGAAGAGACTGCCATCCGTGCGGTACCGGATGTAAACAGCGTCTTCATTGTTGGGGTCTTTCATGGCTTGGTTCAGCATCATGCTGAAGAAGATTGACTAGCAAGCTAGTCTACAGGGAAATCCCTGGCTGAGGTGCCGCTGCAGTGTGGGGAGAGTTCGCTGCCGCAGGGCCGGGGGAGAGAAAGGGGGGTCACGATTGGGGGGAAGAGAGAGAGGTCGATGCCACGGGATGGGAGAGAGGGGTGTCATGATTGGGGGGAAACAGGTCGCTGGGGTGGTGGGGAGAAAAGTGGGGGGGTCACAATCGGGGGGAGAACGGTCGCTACCACGGGGGAGTGAGAGAGAGGGGGGTCATGATCAGGAGGAGAGAGGTCATTGCCACGGGTGGTGAGAGAGGGGGGTCACAATCGGGGTGAGGAAAGTCACTCCCATGGGGGCTGGGATGGGGGCATCACAATCAGGGGGAGAGAGGTCACTGCCACGGGGGTTGAGAGAGGTGGGGTCATGATTAGGGGGAGAGAGGTCGCTACCATGGAGGGTGAGAGAGAGAGGGAGTCACGATCGGGGGGAGAGAGGTCGCTACCATTGGTGGGGGAAAGAAATCGCTTCCACAGGAGGGAGAGTCAGTGGGGGTGGCAACTGACAGGGTGGTGACTGACAGCTGGTGGGGATAGGGGGAAGAGACCAACTGCCGATAGTTCCCATGAGTGCAAGATGCGTCACTTACTACGTCATTGTGGGGGCGTCATTCCAGCACTTTTGCCCCAGTAATCGCACCCAGGTCCCAGGAGGGCGATCCCCCAGGGGCTTCAGTGTTGGAAAAAAATAATCTGGTTATTCCTTGGAACGCAGGGGAATGAGGGGTGATCTCACAGGGGTGCACAATATCATGAGGAATCGATCTGGTGAACGCAGAGAAAAAATGGCGGAGCTGCTGCCATGGCAGCACCGTGCTGATGTGGGCCCGCGGAGAGCGGGGAAGGGAGACATAGTGCTCCTCCTCAGAGTTCTCCCACCCAGTCCAACTACCGACGGCTCCGTACAGACTTTCATGGCCCCTAGTAAGTTCCTCCCCCTGACCATCCCCCATCCAGGTGATGCTTTCTCCTCACAGATTTATACCCCCCAGGTATGTACTCGGGGTGTGCATGTGTGCTCTGTGCTTGGTGATGGCAGGATAGAATTGATGAGGCGGGTGGCAACAGCCCAATGGAGAGGGGTGTATGAGGGAGGGGAGGGGTTGGGCCGCTGGTGGGGACCTCATCACCAGGCTCTAATACAGGGCCGCATTTGGGGCAGTTTGTCCAGTCCCTGTTCAACTCTCTGCTGTGTGACACCACCACCCACCAAGCCCCATTCACCCCCCAACTTGCACCAGCTGCCCTGCCTTTCAACCATTTACAGCAACCATTGCAATTTGCAACCTCTGGGTACAATTTCCAGAAACTGTTCTGTTGCTCGTAATTTAAACAGCATGAATAATTAAAATGATCGCTCAGTCCGCACCCAAGGCAGAGAGTCCAGGGTTAAATGAATCAGTTTGTCCCGACCTTTCCGTGAGCGACACTGCATGAGCTGAGCTCTACTGATGAAGGCAGACGTCAGACTCGCACGTGCTTTTACAAATGCGGCATTGATTGATAGGTGGCACGAGGACCGGCGGAGTCTGATGGGCAGATGGGGCTGAGACCCTGCTGCTGATTGGGTGAACGCGGTTCTTCAGTGACCCCGAGGTATGAATCTTGTTTGAGTGACTGGTACGTCTACACTACAGTACAATGTATAACATTGTACTAGTACTACATGCATAATAAAATATCAGAGAGATGTTATATGAATCAATCACAGACCTTTCATTCCAGACCCGCATCATAAATAACTGCTGTTGAGCAAATTAGCACCTGTGTGGATCATGATGGGGGAACATGGTTATTTAATTAGTGATTTACCTGCCATGTCGTGCTGCCCCAGATAATTTAATACATGATGTTCCCTTTGTGTGGAGAGTGAGTGACTATTCTGGAATAACAAGGAAGAATTTAAGAGCCCCACCCCACCATGAGTCCCAAAGAGCATGACACGACCCAGCAGCAGTGCAAGTACTGAACTACCTATTACCCCCTCCCCCCCCCAAGTTGATGGATAGGCAGCTCGGTGCCTGCTGCCAACAGTGCCGGGTTGTGTCATGCTTGTGGTGGGGGGCTTCTGAACTCTTCCTTGTTATCCAGCATCCTGGAGATTATGGGCAGGATTCAAATCCACCACCCCCCCCCCGCCAATCCTCCACCTCTCGCCAAACTAGATTTTTTTATGTCTCTCCGACTGAATTGGACATTTAAAATCTAATAGTGGGAAGGTGGAGGATTGAGGAGTGGGGGATGAATTAAAGCAGTTCGCCTGAAGGTAGCTTCTCAGTCACCCAGTGGTGCCCACCAGCCCCTCCAGAGTGTCACTGTCTCTGGGCGCTCTGGGAGACCTGCTTTAATTCAACCCCTATTCCTTCCCCCCACCCCCCCCACTCCACCTTCCCACCAAACTATTAGATTTTTGACATCCTTTTCGGTTGGAGAGGCGTGGCCACAGCGGCAAATCTTCATGCTCCCAGAAAACACAGCAACGGCCCTGTCCCACAGTCACCAGCTTCACCCGCGCAGCCCACAGGAAGTGAGAAATTACAAACCAAGACTAGGCTACCCTTTACTGAGTAGGTTGAAGCCAGGGGGCTCTGGCCCACTCGCCCTCCGGTCCCCAAGGCTTCAGCCTACTCGGTCTAATAGTTAATCCACCACTGAGTGGTATCTGTATCCAGCAGCAGCCACAGGGGGAGGTTGCAGACTCCAGGGAAGTGGAGGACTGGCATGCACACAAACGGTCTGTGTGCATGCACACAAAGGAAGGCCATGTGTGCGCATTGGGCACATGCGCGTACACCGGTCCGCCTTGCGCGATTGTGCACACGCACACAGAACGTTTGTGCATGTACAGCAGGAGACGACCCTATGGGACGGTGACCACGGTGGCGGACCAGCAAGGGGTTCTGCGGCTAAAAAGCACACAGATGGTGGGCTGTTGGTGCCCCGGGGCCAAGGACCCGTTCAGGCTGAGAGCCGCTGGCATCTGTAGTCAAAGGGCTTTCACCAGGCAGCGGCTGGCCAAAGGGTACCAGGTATCAGAATGGGGATGCGAGAGGGTACCAAAGGCTTCCTGATTGTGTCGGAGGTTCGGGCCTGGAGCTTGAATTGCCAATGGTTTAGAGTGAAGTCTGGTGACTGCGGAAGCCAAATCCACGGACCCTCGGTGACTCTGAAGGGATTCTCTTTTGCTTTCTCTGTAAGGGGGCCCTGGGCAACTTCTGCTGATGGCAAATCTTTGTCTGCTTTATGGCAGACCAGTCATTTTCATGCAATATTTCCCCTGCTTTATTACATGACAAGAAAGGAATCTTTTGAGGGGAATTGGTAACCAGGCGACACAAGTTTGAGGTGGGGTGGGGAGAGATTTAACAGGAACCTAAGGGGTAAAATTTTTACACAGAGGGTGTTGTGTACCAGATGTGGAGGCAACGCAATTGTTCACAGTTCTCTAGTCAAAGAACTCTTCCCCATCATACCTCAGCTTCTTTTTTCCACCTGTATCCACCTCTTACCTGTTAGCCTGTGCACCTCCCCCTGCCCCTTTGCTCCCCCACAGTCATATGCTGGTTTTTGAAACCTCGGTTCTCGTTTACTTCCAATGGATGCTGCATGGCCTTCTGAGTTTCTCCGACACATTTCACGTTTCACCCCTCCTGCGGTACTCTCTGTCATCTTGAGGCCACTGTCGGTCATGGTCGACCATGGGTACTGTGCTTCCGGTAGTTGTTTCATCTTGTGTTTGTGTGTGTGAGTTCTTAGACAATATGTGGATGAAGGAAAAGGTTCTTTAAAGTTGTTGTAAGCAGCCACCATGAGGAATGCTGACCTCCATTACAGATCTCTTACAGTATTTTCCCCATCTGCGTGAGCCCCCTCCTGGCAGCCAAGTGTAATCAAACAGGAACTATGATCATTAAGGTATTGCTAGTAGCAATGCAAACATGATCTCTATCATTACAGTTGTCATTGTGGAGTGGTCTCTTCAGGGCATAAGCCAGGGTAGGAGGTCTGCCTATTGCCCATGCAGTGGAACCCTCCCCCTCCATGCTAATGACAAGTCCAAAGGAACGACGAAAGTCGATACAGTTTGGTGCCAGCAGCATCGCAGGGGTTTCTCAGCCGGTGCTGGGTACAGCAGTCAGCCGCCATCGGGACTCTGACTTTGCAATTTTCCCTCAGGGTTTACTCCCAAAGCCTTTCCCATGAGCGGGTATAGTCACAAGGCAGCCGAGGTTGGAAATCAGAGTCTTCTCCCTCCTAGATGAGTTATCATCCGTGGTTAACAAGCTCTATCTACCCAGGGCAAATGGTTTCAAGTAGCCTGTGGCCTGCTTCCTCCTGTCAGTGAGAACAGCCCCGCTGGGCACAGGAACTACGCCACACGTGAAGGTCAGGAGTTGGCTATTTGAGTCGCACACCATGAAGAGCATTTGTGTAGCAGTTGGAACTCACCCCACTACCACCCTCCGCCAATGACAACCCGGAGCCTCTATCATCTATGAGGAAGCTCATTTTGCATCCCACACAAATCCCTTGTGATTAGATCTCCTGGATCGACCTACCATGAGGGATGTTGTCAAATGCTTTACTGAAATCCATGTCTTAGTATCTACTGCCCTTCAGATTTATGGGCTACATTTACTGACAGATTTAGTGTGGTGCATCCATTCAATCAGCAGCCGGGCCCAGGCTCATTGTTGGGAATTCACCTCTCAGCTACTGGGGCAAGTTCTTGCCCTTACATGGGAGAAGGCCATTCAGCCCAGTGGATTCCTGCTGGCTCCTGGGGGAACAATCCCTTGCCCCTTATTTCTTTGTGACCCTACAATGCACCCATCATTTCCCCACCGACACAATGGGTAATCTACAGCATCCAATTAACCTCCCAGTGCATCTTCGGGATGCATGAAAAGTGGGGCTAGAATATCCTTTCAGTTTGAATATGTTGCAGAAAGGTACAGGAGATGGTGGTCTTACTGTGCCATCTGCTGGTATTTCTGTGGTCAACCTGTTCATGCAAGTCTCTGATGGTTAAGGGACAAGATTCAATATCAAGGGGATTCAACCCAAAACGTTGATCTTTCTTCATTCATACCTGTTCAAGTGCCTATCTAAATGTTAAACAGTGCTGTCATATTTACAGTACGTGTTCCAACTCCCCTGGCAGTCTGTTCAAAGCACCTACCACTCTATTACAGACCTGTTTCGCAAATCTCCTTCTCACCTTAAAATACATCCTCGAGCTTCGGCATTTCCACCCTGGGAAAAAGGATCGATGCCTCTCTTTATTTTGTAATCCCCCGTCAAGTCTCCCCTCAGCCTCTGACATTCCAGAGAAAGCAACCCAAGTTCGTCCAACTTCTCTCTAAACCAGGCAACGTCCTGGGAAGCCTCTTCTGTCCCCTTTCCAAAGCCACCATGTCCTTCCTGGAAGGTGGCGAGCAGAATTGTACATAGTATTCCAAGTGCAGCCCAACCAACAAAGCCTGACTTTTAAACTCAGTGCCCTGCCCAATGAAGTATCACCAAACATCGTCTTTACCAAACCCTATCTACTTGTGTGGTCTCTTCAATGATGTCACTAGGTGGGATGCAGACCGCACCGGGTGAGACCAAAATGACTGTCTATAAAATTTCTTGCCGTGTTTTAGCAGAAATTTATTATTTTTTTTTATAAAATAACCCTGTCGTTAGTTATATCCACAAAAACATTTTTTGTTAAGTCCAGCTTACATGTATTAATGTACCTACAAGGATAAAACTCGATGCTAATTGACTTTTTGAACTGTCTCATGCTCTCTGGTCAGAACCCCCGCCAACTACGGTCAGCGCCGCAACACCCCCCCCACCACCTCGCATCAGCACCACCACCCACTCAGCGTCACCACCCATTCCCCCCCCCAGCTCAACACCACCCCAGCCCCCCCCTTCACTCAGCACTGTCGCCGACACCCCAGCCACCTGTATCTTCTACACTTGTTGGCTCAGTCCCAGGATGGGGTTGACACCATGAGTTACCATACTGGGTGACACCAACCCTAGTGACGCCACTGGATGATCTCTGGACCTGGACCCCCAGATCCCTCTGCACATCAACATTTTGAAGAGCTTGTTGTTTAACCTCCCTAAGTGAAATACCTCCCACTCGTCCAGACTAAACTCCATCTGCCATTTCTCCGTCCACAACTGTAGCTGATCTACATCCTGTTTTATTGTTTAATAGCCCTCTACGCTGCCCACAACTCCACCAATCTTAGTGTCATCAACAGACTGACTAACCCATTCACCATGCTATTTCATCCAAATCATCTATGTACATCACAAATGACAGGGCTCCTAACACTGTTCGCTGGGGAGCACCACAGGCCTTCAGCTCGAATTACACCCTTTCAACTCGATCCTCTGTATTCATGAGCCAGCCAAATGATCAACTCACCATGGTTCCTTTGTTTCTGTACCTTCTAGATCACCCGACTATTAGGACAACATCTACTCTTTATCACTGTGGTGATACAACCACTACACTGGCCACACTCCCACCAGCCTACTGCAGGGGGCAACCACTATACTGGCAGGTAGGCAACCCAGGAAGATGACCCCGCCTGCCCGGCTGTCGATCCCTGCCCGTATAAAGACTCGAGCCAGCCCCTTCGGAGGGCCAGACATGTGGAGCCAGCAAAGATACTAAGACTGGTGTGTACCAGTTTAAGCTAGTTAAAGCCCGTTATACAGTCTATGGACTTTGCATCCGAATTATTTGCACAGCAGTGCTCACAATCACTTCCCCAATCAAATTGGTAAGACATGACCTGGCCTCACAAAGAACACAAGAACATCAGAAACAGGAGCAGGAGTCAGCCATCCGGCCCATTCCTCCATTCAATAACATCACGGCTGATCTGGCAGTGGACTCAGCTCCACCTACCTGCCTTTTCCCCATAACCATTTATACC
This sequence comes from Narcine bancroftii, assembly GCF_036971445.1. NCBI lineage: Eukaryota > Metazoa > Chordata > Chondrichthyes > Torpediniformes > Narcinidae > Narcine > Narcine bancroftii. Next base: position 66,286,669 of record NC_091474.1, on the reverse strand, counting down.
CTGATTATGCAAACATCTATCTGTGTCTTGGGTATATTTAATCAAGCAGCCTCTACTGCTTCCTTGTTACAGTGCTGTAAGTCTAAACTTTTTTTTAAATTACTCCCTCAAATCTTGAGGCTATGTCCCCTAGTCCTAGTCTCACCTATGAGTGGAAACAACTTTACTGCCTCTTATCCATCCCTTTCATAGGCTTCGATAAGATCACCTCTCATTCTTCTGAATTCCAGTGAGTACAGTCCCAGGCAACACAATCTCCCCTCATAGGCCAACTCCATACTCAATCCAATGAACCACCTCTGCAACCTTCCAAAGCCAGGACATCCTTTCTCTAGTAAGGAGACCAGAACTGCACTCAGTACTCCTGGTGCATCTTCACCAGTACCCTATACAATTGCAGCAGAACCTTCCTGCTCTTAAATTCAATCCCTCCAGCGATGAAGCCCAACATTCCATTTGCCTTCTTGATTACCTGGTGCTCCTGAAAGCTAATCTTTCACAGGTCATGCACAAACACTCCAATTCCCTCTGCGCAACAGCATGCTGCAATCTTCCATCACTTAAATAATAACCTGATCCTTTATTTTCCTTCCAAAGCAAATGGCCTCCATCTGCCAGACCCTTGCCCACTCACTGAACCTACCGTATATGCCATTGTATTGGACAATCTTTGACGCTTAAGATTGCCCAGGAGCGTAAAATTCTTACCATGACGATGAAGCCTCAACACCGCCACCATCTTCCCGTTGGCTCCAACGCAATCTCGTGCATACGCCAAATAGTTATTTGCCAAGTCTCAGCTCTCCTCCGCAAGGTCCATCCGCTCGGTCCGACTGCTGTTGGCTCTGTACAGGCTTCAAATGGCCTGTTACAGGAGCCGACACTGGTTTATTTTAAAACATTCAAATAAAAATAAAATCTTCAAATAACAATGTTATTAAAATATTTTGCTTTGGCTTTTAACAACATCACTGATCAGCAGTAAGTGCCAGATTTTGGGGCGCCCATCTTCTACAACGGGAATCACTCAAAACCAATATTTTGGGTGGAAATTCCAGGGGCATCCTATGCAGGGTCATCCTATACACTGGCATATACTGTATCTATATCTCTGGCGATTCTCTGCATCCTCTGTACAATTTGCTTTACTACTCAATTTTGTGTTATCAGTAAACTTAGATACGCTTCACTTTGTCCCCTCTTTCAAATTGTCAATGTACAACATGAGCAGTTGTGGGCCTTGTAGCACTCATTTTAATAATGATTGCCAACCAGAGAAACATCCATTTATCCCAACTCTCTGGCTTCCATTGGTTAACCAATCCTCTATCCCTGCTAAAATTTTATTCCCAACTGCATACACCCTTATTTTATAGATGTCTTTTATGTGGCACCTTATCGAATGGCTTCTGGAAATCCAGGTATCCATGTTAACTGTCCATGACTTTCCAAATGTGTGTAAATCCTATCTCTAAATATGCTTTCCACTGGTTTCCCTACCACTGCTGTGAGTCTTAATGGCCAATAATTTCCTGGATTGTCCTTAATTTCCTACTTGAACAAAGGTACTACATTTGCCACTATCCATTGCTGTCCTGTCATACATAAGGAATCAAAGACCTTTGTTAAGGCCCCAACAATCTCTTGCCTTGCCTTTTTCAGTAACTGTGGTATTCCCCATTAGTCCCAGAAAACACAGCAGCTGTTCTCAAGATGCCCTAACACATGAGAATTCTCCAGATTACACTCCCTATCAGCATCCACCATGGGCTTCTCCTTGGTGATGCTCGATGATGTTCATCCATCGTCGTCGATGAAGACCTCAGTGCCATTGAGACTAGCGCCTGATTTGGATTGAAGTGAGGGAGAGTTGCGCAGCTCTCTCTTCCCAATTCCTATCTGGATCCAGTGGCAGGACAAAAGTCGAGATGGCTGGAGATGGGACTAGACACAGTGGATGACTAGGATGTCTTCTTGGGGTAAAATACAGGATTCTGTTGACCCCGTGGTCCAGTGAAAAAGGTGTCTTCTGTTTCTTGTCGTGTTCTTCACGTCCCACGATGCTTTCAGAGGCTGCCTTCTTGGCCGTTGGACCTTCCATTGGTCTTGCTCGCTCAGTCCACCAGAGTCTATTTTTGCGTGCTGGGTTAGACAACTCCCTATCTCACTGAGGGTTTGTGATACGTCGGCTACCCTTACCTGGTTTAGCCAGCTTGTTGAACTCGTTGCCTGGGATGTGGCCACCGTCACCTGCAAACAGCTACAGGGAGACACAAGTGAGAGCTGAGTGCTAGGTGGGGTCCAAAGGTGGAAAAACCACCCGGTAAAGGATGCAACATGTTCCCTCACCAGAGGTGCGACCCCTCCCTGACTGTGCACAGCATATACACATCACCACACTGACACCCGACTCCTTGGTAAACACCAATGCAAAGTACTCATTTAGTACCTCGTCCACTTCCTATGGCTCCAAGCATAAACTCCCCCTTTGTTCTTGAGTGGTCCTATTCTCTCCTTAGTCATCCTCTTGTTTTTAAATATATAAAACACCTTGGGATCCTCTTTAATCCTCCTCCAAGAACATTTCATGGTCCTATTAGACCTTCCTAATGCCCTGCTTCAGCTCTTTCCTGCAATCTTTATATTCCTCCAGGACCCTGTCTGGTTGAAGGTTCCTGAACCTTACAAATGTCTCCTCTCTCTTTTGACTAAATTCACAACCTCTCATCACCCTTACCTTGCCGTCCCTTGCACTAGAACATGGCTGCTAATTAGCTGGTCCTTAAACAACTACTAGATGACTTGCTTGACAACAGTTACCCCAATTAATTTCCCTTCTGTCCTGGCTAATCATGTTATAATTTGCCCTTCCCCAAGTTGGTACTTTTTGGCAATGCCTGATTCGTAATGATCAAGAAACGTGATCATTATTCCCAATATGTTCTCCTATTAAAAGGCCGATCACCTGACCAGGATCATTTGCCAGTACATTTGCCTCTCTTCCTGGTTAAGCTATCTCCACACTGCTTCAAGAAACCCTCCCTAGAGGCACTTAAGTTCTGCTTCACCTTAGTTTCACCTCCAGCCTTGATGGGAAAATGCACAAGACACACTGATGCTGGGTTAGAGTTGGGCCAGAGCATCATCTGCAAGGAAACGGTGAGTTGCCAGCCAGACGCATTGAGGCAGGTTCACCCAACACCCCAGGTGCCTTCAACGAGTCCTACGACAGGACGGAGAACTGCGGAAGCTGGACCCTTGAGCTAACAAGGAATTGCTGGAGGCCCTCATTATGTTAGAGGAATGGGGGCTGGTAAAGAAATCATTGATTGATGGATGCAGGGGAGGACAAAGGGTTCAACCCGAAACATTGGCCGATCATTTCCACCCAAGGATGCCGTCTGACCCATCGAGTTCCTCCAGCAATTCTTTGCTCCATCACTAAGTCAGGGTTACCAAGCATGGAACCAGGCCCTTCGGCTCAGCCTCTCCGTCACCACCCATTCACACTGGCACCTTTCTTTAATGCACCTACATTGTCTTCAGCTAATCCCAGGTTCCACCACTCGCCCGCACACTTGAAACAATGTACAGTGGCCAGTTAAGCTCTCAACCTGTGCCGTTTTGGGACATGGGAAGAAACCCACACAGTTGCAGGGAGGACATGCAAACTCCATGCAGACAGCGCCAGAGATTGAGATTGAACCTGGGTCACTGGGGCTGAAAGGCAGCGGCTCTGCCACAGAAGCCTTGGAACGACTAACCATTTGGATGCCAAAGACAGGCCATGGTCTGTTCTCAGGGGTGCGGCCAGTGCCTGTGTTGGTGGACATACACGGGAAGCTGCTGACTCTGGAGTAGCTCAAAGGGCCGAGCAGCATTAAGGCTCCTACTCGAAATGTAGACTCTTCCTTCTCTCCTACAGATGCTGCTCGAATTGGGAAGAGATCAATTTGCCACCTTAACTGAAACCCTGTTTACATTAAAGAGCAAGACCATTGATGCAGACAGATCATCCATCGTCCGAATCTATGTGAAGGGCGAGGGGGTGTGATTGGTGAACAGTCAGAGGTCGTCTTGCTCCGTGTAAAATGACTCGGTGGGTCAATCAGCATCTGTGGGAGAGAAGGAATGGTCAACATTTCAAGCAGGGATCCTGGTGCTGCTCGAGCCGCTGAGCTCCTCCATCTTCTAGGTATGACATCACACGGATGCTGGCAGATCTGATCACGTGGACTTTGTGGAATTCAGCTCCATGGCCCTGACATACCCGATGGTTTCTCTGTACTGGAATGAAGTCATGTGTGGTCCCTTTCAATTGATTCGAGGGAAGATTCTACATGGCTGCCTTCCTACCAGTGAAAATAGCAGCAAACCAACTCATAGGTGGGGTTAGTGGATCACTGGAGGTGTAGGTACAAGGTGTTAAATGCATGACGTCACCACCTTTACATTAGTTCAACGCACAACTTCACGCTGTCTGCCAACAAGACCTCAAGGTTCACGTGGGTTGCGGGGAAACTTTAACCGGCGCCTTCTCGAGTGTCTGGAAATCAAATATTGATCTTGCAGATGAGCAATTAAAGAAAAATATAATTTGCTGGTGAAAAGGGTCTTCACCTTTTAGCCTGGTTCGTGAAGTTCAGAATCATTGTGCCTGCAGCGTGCATCATATAAAGGATCCCGTGGTTGCTGGACGAATATTTACGATCCACAGAAGTGTGAGTTGTACAGTGCAAAACAGGCCCAGTAGCCCAACTTTTCCATGTTGACCAAGCTGGTCTCATTTGCCTGTGTTCAGTCCATATCCTTCTAAACTTTACCTGTTCATGGACCTCTCCAAGTGTACTTTGAACGTTACAGTTTTCCCTGCCTACACCATTTCTCCAGGCAGCTTGATCCAAACACTCTGGGCGAAGAAGGAAACCCCTTATCCCTTTTAAATCTTTGCCCTTGAGTAGACGACCTCTCGTTGTAGATACCCTGTCTTGGGTAAAAGGCTGTGACTATTCCCTTTTCTGTGCTACTGATAATTTTCTGATTCTCTATAATATTCACCCCCCCCCACCCCACCCCCTGCCCTTTCACCTCCTATGTTCCAGATAGAAAACTCACAGTCCCAACTTTTCTCCTCTACCTACAATTCAGTCTTACTAGTCCTGGTAGAATTCTCAAAAATCTATTCTGCACCCAGTCCAGTGTAACAATATCTTTCCCATGGCTGGGTGAACAGAACCACAAACGATACTTGTGTCATCTCACCAATTGCCCTTGCTCCTATACCAGCGGCCTAACCGATGAAAGCAAGTGGGCCAAATGTGTTCTTCACCACCCTATCCACCTATGTCACCACCTTCCAGGGACTATGTACCTGTACTCCGAAGTCTCTCTCTGTTCCACGACCCTCTCCAGGGCCCGACTATTCATCACGCAAGTCCTGCCCTGGTTCAACCTCCCAAAGTGCAGCACTTTGCACTTGTCCGAGTTAAATACCATCTGCCGCTCCATGACCCACTTCCCCAGTTAGTCTCGATCCTGATGTCAGCTTGGATCACCTTCACTGTCATGTTGAGTGAACTCAGCTCTTCAATTACCTTGGAGTTAGTGAAGGTACATGGAACCATTTCACAGCCCAGGGTCTTTATTGATATTGTGCTGACTGGTGAATCAGTGACTGTTCTAACCCGGGCAGACAGATCTTACAAAGCATGCAATCTTAGAGTCATTCCGTGTCAAAAGTGAGAGACAGGAGTACAAGTGTGGATTAAATATTGCCGTGAAAGGCGATTTTTATTGGTGCAAAGCTTGACAAACAAAACACAATATTAGTCAAGTGATTACAGTGGAAATGGACTCTAACAAGTTGATGTTAGCTTGCTTTGTCCTAGCCCTTTGGAAGTTACAAATTATTTAAAAGGGTGAGAGATTTGTGTTATTGCCCTGTCGATAGATGCAAATTTACTTCCAGAGTCAGCTAAAGTGATGCATTCCCAAACTGCATTCCTCTGGGACTGCTGTCATTCAGAAATAACAAAAAAAACTACAGTTGAGATTTGCTGACTCAGTGCTCCTGGGCTGTATCTCCAAGATGATTGACATTAAGACCGGGTCAATACCCACTAACAGCATCAGCTTGGACGAGCAGATCTCTCAAATAACTTGACAAGTTAAAAATGAACACCATCTAAAGAATAAGTGGTACAATGCAGAGCAACAGACTGACTTTTCTAATGCTCTGTTCAGATTCTACACGAAGCTTCACATGTAATTGTTTATACTGCAGCTTCAGCTAACTTTACAGTAAGTAACTACTTTAACTCATCATTGCATCACTTTCTTTTCTCAGACTTTGAACTCTTTGGTGGTTCTGCAGGCTTGGGAGCTGAAGGAGGGGCAACAACCCCCCTCTTCACCTCAGGTATTGCCTCTCCGTGTTTGTAGACACTTACAGTCACGTCGATTGTCTCGCCACCATACTTGTTCCTGACGTTAATGCCATACTTCCCCGAATCTTCCGTGGTGACACCTTTGATGGTCAGTGAAGCAAATTTGCCCTGCTCGAGAGTTGCACTGAGGTGCTCATTCAGCTCCAGGTCCTTGTCGTTCTTGAGCCAGGTCACCTGAGGAACTGGGTCTCCAAACACAGTTGAAGTGAGACGCAGTGTCTGGAACAAAGGAGGAGTCAGCATTTAACAAACCTTCACTGCCACAGCCTCCAATGTCACAGGCCTTGTATGTACAGGTTCCTTCCCCACATTTTTAATGAGGCATCTACTTGATTTTCTACATTCCCAACAAAGGGCTCGGGCCTAGTACATCGGTTACCCTCCACTTCCCATGGATGCTGCGTGACCATATAACCATATAACCACTTACAGCACAGAACAGGCCAGTTTGGCCCTACTAGTCCATGCCGTAGCAAATCCCCACCCTCCTAGTCCCACTGACCAGCACCCGGTCCATACCCCTCTAGTCCCCTCCTATCCATGACCTGCTGAGATTTTCCAGCTTGCTTGTGTAAAGCACTAGACCCTATCATCCGCAGATTTTCTTGTCTCCTGATGAAGGGAACCATTGCTTCAGACCCAATTGTTTCTGAAATATTTTGCTTGAGAAAAATTGTCATTGGCCCATTTCCTTTAGAGTTCTGAAACCCTGCACAGAACGAGTCAATGAGGGACGATTAAAACAGTGGTTTTCAAACATTTTCCATCCACATCCCACCTTAAGCCATCCCTTACTAATCACAGAGCATCAATGGAATCAGGATTACTTAAAAGTAGGATGTGATTGGAAAAGTTTGAAAACCCCTGGTTTAAATGATTCCTGGAAAATAGTCTGGAAGAATAAAAACAAACCGCTGGAGGCCTGAAACCTCAACTGTCTGCCACTTCCCATGGATGCTCCCTGACCTGCTGCCTTCCTCCAGCTCTTTTGTGCATTTTTCAGTTCTCCAGCACTTGCATACTCCTTGTTTAACCCCCCCCCCCATGAAGATAGTCCAGCCCTTTCTGAATTGATAGGCCTAGAAGGAAGGTGCATTTTCTGCAAGCATCTTTAATGTCCCTACTTCTCTCAATACAGCAATCTCCTTTTCTGATTCAGCTGTTTCAGTGAATTATCACAGCGGTTCAGATCTCGAAGCAAGGTTTGAGAATGCTCAGATTCAGCACAGCTTGGAAGCAGAGTCTATTGTGAGAACGAGAGTTCCGTTGTTGCTGCAGTACCCAAATGTGCTGGAGAAACTCAGCAAGTCACACAGCATCCAAAGGAAGTAACAGGTCACAACTAGGGGTGCAGTGCTTAATTTTTTTAAAAGTTGTTAGAGTTCACCAAAAACGACGATAATGAGGTGCTGGAGGGGCCCCCTGATGTGCCAGAGCGGCACTCTGGTGAGCTCCAGCAGTACTGCACCCCTGGTAACAACTGTTTCAGGCCTGGGCCCTTCGTCAGATACAAGAAAAACAGTCACAGCATGGTTGGTGTAGTGGTTAGTGCAACGTTGTTACAGCGCCAGCGATTGGGACTGGTCTGTGGTTCGAATCCTGCGCTCTAAGAAGTTTGTACGTTCTCCCCGTGTTTGCGTGGGTTTCCTCCAGGGGCTTTGGTTTCCTCCCACCCTTCAAAAACACACCAGGATGTAAGTTAATGGGGTGTAAATTGGGCGGCATGGACTCATGAGCCAAAAAGGCCTGTTACCGTGCTGTATGTCTACATTTAAAAAAACAATTACCTTTGACTTCCTATGGATTCTGCATGACCTGCTGAGTGCTGGACATAGCATCAATAAGCTTGATGCCGCCGTAGGCAGACTTTGTCATTTAAGTTTAGCTCTAGTGTACCTGTTACATTTTTTAGGCTCCTGCACTCACAATTGTTCTTTGGGTGGCGGAAGATGGTGAGATTGGCTGAGTAAAGTATAGCAGGCTACACAGCATTGGACAACTAAGGTTTTGGGCCTGAGCAGACTTTCCCGTTTAACTGGTTGAAGTGATGCTGTTTCTCAAGTTTTATGGAAGCATGGCATTAGGGGAAGAGAGAAGGAAGGGAACAGAGAAAGGAGGGAACAGTAATGCAGAGGATTACACTTTCTAGAGAGGGGCTCTTTGATGTAATCGGTGTTCCCCACTCCAGGGATGGCTGGAGGGAGCACTGGTGTAGTGAATTCACCATCCCCCCCCACCCCCCCCCCCCACCACCTTCCCTCTACTCCAACGATTCATTGATCTTACCTTGCCTTCCATAATAGTGACCACATCAGGCAATCCTCCTATTACTTTGCCACGATCTCGAATGAGAAAATCAATATTAATTGGTGTTATAAATTTTGACCCTGTGCATTTTGCATTATTACTGTTTAATAAATAGCAAGAATCGAGGACTTACTCTTTTCTGCAAAAGCTGCAGCTCTGTAAATGAGTTAGAAAATGGAATTTAGTAAAATGTGGTCGTTACAAGACAAGGACATAGCATCAATATCATAAGGATTAATGAAACAGGCAAGAGGACATTGACACTTACTTGAGTCTCTGGAATTCATTGTATGCTTCAGTATAAGCTGCAGGGTAAATAAAAGACATCTTAGCATGCATTCGTGCCTCCTTTGCATGCATCAAACCAACAAAAACAATCTGGATATTTTGGTGCAATTAACAAGTAATTTATTGCTTGTTTCTCAAGTTCCTGCGCAGTGTGATACGAGTGGACCTAAGCGTGCACACTGCCAAGCCTCCCAGGAAGCAGGTAAACTTATCAGGCATGCAGTACCTGAGAAGCCATTCACACTGGACCATGATTTACCTGGTTCATCTGGATCTCTATGGGGGGGCCCCACCTCCAGCGGTGACATCCTGTGTGACATTTTACTCTCGCAAGGCCGTGAATAGGTAGCGGGAATAAAGCACATATGCACTCAATGTATAAAAGACCGTGGGAAAATCTACCGCAGTGGGCTTCAGATTGTTCAAATTGGGACAACCCCACAGACCAGCTTGTCATTATTCCCTAAACATAGAGAATAATAACTATTTACATAACATTGCATTGTATTAGGTATCATAAGTAATCTTGGTATAATTTAAAGCACAGGTACACGCTCACAGCTCCTCCGGCCACGCTCTGACAGCCCCGCTGGCCGCTCTGTGACAGCTCCACCGGCCGGCGAATGAAATATTACTGTGCAGTTATATCTCACAGGGCGGCCAGTGGAGCAGTCAGCACATACCTGTGCTTAAATACTTGTAATACTACCTGCAGGCACTAATGGTACCTGGTAGAGCGATTAACGAGTTTAGTCAGCTGGACTCTGACACCCTCCCCCATCAAGAGTCAAGAGCCCAGTTGATCTTTACTCACCCTGTCCAGTTGGGACCCTTCACGCTTCATGGACCCGCTAAATTTGGCCGGTTCAACCCACTTTGTTTGGCGGTGTGAAAGGGGCTAACTCAACCACCTCTCAAATGTTCCTGAGATGTTATTTCAAAGAATACCACCAGAGATGCCAAGATATGGCCCATCTGTGCCTTTTGTTTGTGAGAGCATGCTGCACAGAACATGACAGGCACACTTCCTCCATCACAACGGTGTCCAAACAGAAAGGCGTATGGGGCAGGCTGCTGAAGCAGGCAAGGTCCTGCAGTCGATACAGCCCCCTTATTGTCAGTGTCTAGAGTTGGTGGTCGAGGCCAGATGAGCAGCAGAAATTCAACGGAGGACATCCCAGCGCCACTTCCAATCACATAACCACCAACCAAGCAGGCTTTTTCCACTGAGGTTGGGTGAGACAAGAAATCAAGAACATGGGTTAGGAGTGAAATGTTTAAAGGGAGCATCAGGGACAACTTCTTCATGCAGAGACTTGTGAGAGTGTGAATCGAGCTGCCAGCTAGAACGGTGAATGCAGGCTCAATTTTGACATACAAGAAACATTTGGATCGGTGCATGGATGGGAGGCGTATGCAGGTCAATGGGATGAGGCTAGATGGGCCAAAGAGTCTGTTTCTGTGCTGTACTATGGTTCTACCTGTGGAGTGAGCAAATCTCCAACTCTGATCAATCGCCTCGGCGATCAGAAGTCACAGCCATGGGCTAGGCCAAATCAACCACTTCAAAAATCACATGATTTCAGTGCTTCAGACACCTCGGTAGAAAGCGGAGGTACTCGTGGGTGTGTTAACTTCCTCCCCGGACTCATGTGGTGCCATGGCCTCAGCAATGAACTCACTTGCCCTAGCAACTACATGCTAGTTACAGAGCCTGGTGAAGGAAAACTTGTCTGTACATCGGGGGCTGCTCATCCAGGCTTAAGCGCTTGCTGGTTATGGAATAGCACTAGGCTACTCCTTGTGAGGGAGTGGGAGGACATGCCCTTTGAATGAAGGCTTGCCTGCCACTAAATCTGGATGCCGGAACCCAACCTTTTCTCAGGAGTTTGACCATCAGCACTGCTTCAGTCCTGTTTCAAGATGGACAACTTGTCATTTTACAACGGTTTGATTCACTTTGGGTCTCTCCCCCAGCCTGGTGAATTCTGCTTCCAGCAGTACAAACTTGCTCAAGAGCTGTAGCAGAAAGGGGAGCGCACAGCATCGACTGCTCAACTCTAGAAACATCACGTATGGAGTTAAACAAGAAACTCTGCAGATGGTGGAGTCCAGTGCAGGACACAAGCGTGCTGGAAAAATTCAGCAGGTCACATGGCATCCACAGGAATGAAAGGGTAACCAATGCTTCAGGGCCGGGCTCTTCGTTAAGTGGAAGCAAAAACAGGCAGGGGTCTGATTAAAATCTTGGGGATGTGGGGGAGGGAGGGAGGAAGGAAGGGGCAGAGAGAGGAGCACAGACTAACAGGTAAGAGGCAATAGAGTGGAAGAAAAAAAAAGTTGAAAAGTGATATGGGGAGAGAACAGCTCTCTGGTAGGACAACGATAGGGAACTGGAGGAAAGGAGACAGAGGGACAGGGAAGGAGAGAGATGGGGTGGGGGTTAATGGAGGTCAATGTTCATGCCATCTGGTTGGAGAGTGCTGTTCCTCAAGACAGTGCATGAGGCCATGGATAGGCATGTCAGTGTGGGAATAACGTGTGGAATTGAATTGAAATGGTTGGCTACTGGGAGATCCTCGCTGTTGCACTGGACAGAGCAAAAGTCTGCATCCACTCTTCCCGATGTAGAGGAAGCTGCATCAGAAGCACAGAATGTGGTAGATGATCCCTATAGATAAGTGAGTTCCTTACCCTCTCCTGAAAGGTCCAGATTCCGTTTGTAAGATGTTTTGCCATCAAAAATCTCCATCATGTATTTGCCCTTGTCTTTATCAGTTGGCTCACAGATCTGCATCCACACCTGCTCATTGCTTCCACCAATTCTCATTTTCTCAGAAGAGGCAATCTTTGAATCTCTGAATGCAAACAATAACAAAATAATTTAGTTGCACAGCATGAAAATGGGTTCTCTGGGCCCCCATATTCATGCCCAGTGTGATACCTATCAATACAAATCCCATCTGCCAGATGACACCAGTATCTGTCCACTTTGTTCTAGTCCAAATATCTTTAAAATATCATCATTTGTCTCCACCTCTTCTTCCACCAGCTCATTCCACATACCCACACCGTGCATTAAAAACATGGCCCTCAAAATCTTAGAGGCAAATTTGGTCCTGGCACCAGGGAGACAACACACCATACTGGAGACTTGCTCGTGGCCACAGAAATACCTATCTGCACCCCTGACGAAAGACACTCCCTGCCACTTTGCTCTAACCAATTTCACAACAGACCGATTGTGGTGCCGCAGAGCACCTGCACATTTGCCCAAGAGAAAACTGCCCCCCCCCCAAGAAAAGAGTCCTCAAAGAAGTATATCTGGTAGAGAGGGGAGGCCGAAACTACCTGCCTGCCCTTCCTGGTAGGTCACCTGCCTGTTGACCTGAACCTGTGCACCCCTCAGTAAGTCCACCTGCCCCAGTGAGACAGAGAAGCAGCAAGGCGACACACTTCCTGCAGACGTGGCTGCTGTGGACACGTGTCCTCTCCCTGACTGCTTATAGTGAACAGGACAAGTAGACCATTCTGCTGACTGCCACCACCCTCTCTTTAATGACACTATCCCCTTATTCTATAATGCACCTACTTGTGGTACCAGAACACCTTCATATCTTCCATGTAGTACTTTAAGAAGGACAGAATCCTTATTCCTTCAGGAGTGCACTTTATCTTCAGCTCAGAAGCAGACAGACCTGAAAGTGAACACTTAAATTAACACACATACTGTTTTGTGACAAAGTGTGAGTTTGTTCCTTGCTGGGGACTCATTTCTGTGAGGGGCGCCTGACAAAGTGGCAACTCTCTGCCTTCCTTACGGGAGACAAAATTAAAGAATTTCAGGTCTGTTACATTTGAAATGTGGTGTCATGTGACAATAATGGAACTTTGGCCAGAGGAGCAGCAGGTTAAAAATTTACCAGGATGTGGCCTAGATTGGAGAATATGCCATATTATGGAGCAAGGCTGACAGAACTGGGGCTTTTCTCTTTGGAGCAACAATGGATGAGAGGTGACTTAATCAAGGTGTATACAATTATGAGGGGCAGAAGTAACATTTTCCCTGGATGACAATAACAAATACTAGAAGACATCTGTTTCAGATGATGGAGAAAAGTTCAGGGGAGATGTCAGTTGTTTTTTTAATATATACACAGAAATGAGTGAGTGCCTGGAATGCATTGCCAGTGGTGGAGTCTGGTACAGCAAGGACAGTCAAATGACTCTTATGGATGCAAGAAATGTAAAGGGTTATGGGTGTGAGGGAAGGAAGGGTGAGATTATTGTGTAGTAGGTTTACATAGTTTGGCACCACATCGTGGACTGAAGGATGCGTACTGTGCTGTAATATTCTATGTTATTAATGTAGGATTCGTGTGAGTGGGAGGTATTGGAACCAGGATGCGAAGAGGTGCCGAGGGTGCTGATTCCAAATCGTGTCAGAGGTTCGGATCCGGAGTTTGGGTTGCCAGGTTTGATCTGGAGTCTGTGTGGTTGCGGAGGCTGCGGGAGCACTGGAGGCAAATCCACGGACACTCGGTGACTGGGGGGAACTCTCTTTCGCTTCTCTCCCTCTCACTGACTATAAGAGGCACTTTAGACAATTTCTGCCAATGGCGAACCTGTCCACCTCACAGCAGGCAAAAGCAATTTTGTGTAATATGACACTGTTTTATTACATGACAATAAATTGAATCTTGAAAAGGTTGAGCCGTTTCCAACCCATGTCACTGTATGACTCCCTGAGCGGGTGTAAAATTCCCCGACAATAGCAGCAACCTGTGGTGCTGTGAAAAGCAAGCTCCAGTCAGTAACAGACATGGCAGGATCATCATGGTAGGGGCAACGGGGCAGGAGGCTTGAGGTGAGATGGAGTAGAGGAAAACAATTTTTAAAAATACAGGTATGTTCGACATCTGGAACTTGCTTCCAGAGGAGGTAGGGGGAATCAGATACAGTTGCTGCGTGAAAGGCATTTAGATAGGCACTTAAACAGGGAAGGTGGAAAAAGAAAGGGTCCCAATGCAGGTAAAACAAGATTGGAACAGGAAAAAGGACATGGGCTTTCTGTTCTCTCCCATTCCATGACTCAGTCTGAGTTGGAGAAAGAGACACTTACCACTGATTCTGCTAATCTCCTGGACTATTTCCTCGTACACTGAAAGAGAGAGAACAGTGCACATTTCAGTCTATCGTTGACTGTATGAATGTTTAATACAATGATATAAAATGTGTTTGCTCTTTACACAATCACTTCCTTTTACTATATTGGCAAACATCAGTGTGATATAGATGCACAACATTCTCCAGGGACCTGGTTCATCGCGCTGTTCACCCCACACTCAGTATGCCCACTGTCCCATCAAGTCTGCCTCATCCCACCCACACTACCCTGTGAGCATTGTTGTTGGCCAACACTCACAAAGCACACAGGGGCACAATCAATCTTAAGCCATCAGAAAAAGGGTTTTCACTTCACTGGTTAATTCAGGAGATCCCACACCACATGGATCACAGGGCTGGTGGCAGGAACACCAGGATCTTATACTTTGTGGAGCATATAGACATTCACCGGATCCCACACTGTGCCGAACACACAGGCAGTCACCGGATCCCACACCCGTGCAGAACACACAGTCACCGGATCCCACACCGTGTGGAACACACAGTTACCGGATCCCACACCGTGCAGAACACAGTCACCGGATCCCACACCGTGCGGAACACAGGCAATCACCGAATCCCACACCCGTGCAGAACACAGGCAATCACCAGATCCCACACCCGTGCAGAACACACAGTCACCAGATCCCACACCGTGTGGAACACACAGTCACCGGATCCCACACCATGTGGAACACACAGTCACCGGATCCCACACCGTGTGGAGCACACAGATGATGGAAGGAATAGAGAGGGTGACAAGGGAGTGTGGGGGAAGGGGAGAGAAGGGAAGCAAAGGGCAAGGCAGGAGGGAGAGAAGGGAAGGAGGAAGAGGGAACGATGGGGTAAGAGAAGGAAAGGATTAGTTAGGGGTAATGTGGAGGGAATGGGGAATTGGGGAAGTGGGAGAGAGGATGGAGGAGTGCAAGAGCAGAGGGAAACAGGGTGAGTAAATTATGGCACTGATGGTTTGATCTGCCAATATAGCACTCCCTGCAAAAGAAGTTGTTTTCCATCATTTTAAGGCCAACAACTCTGTAAAATTACAACAGAAGGACCACAGATTTTTGGGACAAGGATATTAGAATGTGTATTGACCTGATCTGCAGTGTTTACTCAAATGAAATTCATGATACCCAGGAATACCAACCAAATGCAGATGGTGAAAACTTGAGAGTCTTCATCCAAAAGCTTCAACGGTTCCCACCCAGAGAATCTTCCTGACCTGCACAGAATTTTCTACCCTTTCAATATGTTTGTCTGTTGAGTGAAAGACACTCAGCCGTACCATTATTTAATTTGTTCATTTAAAGTGTGGTCATAAATATCTCAATTCTCAAAACGAAAAGAAACTCAGCAGGTCACATGAAGTGATGTAAACCAACCACCCCATTCCTTCAGTCTCCATTCCTTCTGTCTCCCCTCTAGCACCCACCAACCATAAATTCCAAAGCAGATCACTCTCATTAAGTTTGCCAGACGTCAGATGGGTGATGACAAAGTTCAGCCTTCCACTTCTTAGCCCGTATTTGGGAGATCAACACCGTGAACTGTACCTTTGCCAGCCACCTCCAGTACGGAGATATCCTGCCCTTTATCATCTTTGAGTGTCATTTTGTACTCGCCCATATCCTTCCTAGAGAACTAAAAGAAAGAAGATTTTTTAAATTCAAACGGAGACAGTGTTTGACCACCTTGGTGCCACTCGTTGAGTGGTCATGCCTGGCTGAGGATAGGATAGGACAATAGGAGGTTGTGGGATCAAGCTGTGCTGCTGAGATACAGCACAGAAAGCTGGCCCGTGGCTAGGGGAGGATGGGCCTATGAGATCGGAGCTAACAGACTGTCTCCACCAATGCAATGACATGCCTTATCCTGCAGAACTTTGTGCAGTGAACCCTCCTCGAATAAAACTCAAGCATTCAAGAGCTGTTGACAGAGTATAGCAATTTAAAAAACTATGAATTGCATTCTGAATGCTAATACTTTAGTGATTTAATGGCAATTCAAAACTGCATTTTTAGTTAATAAAAGTATTGGTATGGTAGCTGCAAATCTTTGAAGTGAAAGTCCATACAGAGGATCATCCAAATAACTGAAGATCTCCCTTTCCTTACTGAAGATGATGGCAGTCCACGTACATTCATCCCCTCTCTGTACCAGATATTCCTTATTACAATTTAAAGTGGTTCATAGAGCCCACTACTTCAAAGTTCAATTAGTTACATTTTAACCCAATATATCCTCTAAATGTGATAAGTGGACAGCTCAGGAAGGTCCTTCATATCATATGTTCTGTCGATGTCCCTCCCTTTGTCACTACTGGAAAGAGGCATTTACGACCCTATCTTTAATTCTAGATATCAATCTATCTCCAAGCCCCTTTATATTGCTAGTTTTGGAACGAGTGGATCAACCGACTCAATTTTGACTCCATCTCAATCCCACATGGTTGCTTGAGCTTCCCTAATTACCAGGAGGCTCATTTTGCTGCGGTGGAAAGATATTGCCCTCCCCCCCACCCCACACAGACACAATAGTTACTGGATTTGGTGGCATCTCTCTTTTCCAGTAGGTGCTCAACTACTCCAATGAGTATTACATTTTCTTTTTATTTTTAAAAACTTTCAAAATTTTTGGTCACTACTAATTTTCTTTTCTTTTTTTTTGGAACCTATTAGTTTTGAAATTAGTAGTTAACACCTGGGTTTGACTGTAATCGTTCAGATACTAGGTTGGGGTTAGAAATTACATCATTCATATTTTTTTAAAATCAACATGGTTCATACGCATCTTGTTTACTGTCGTTAACTATCTGTATTTTTAATTTATTGTTATTTGAACTAAATATCATGTATCTGTGGCGGCTCACCACAAGGCAGGCAAACCGGCCCCGCTTGTAAGCCATGTGGTGGGGCAGCCGGCCAAACTGGCGTCGTCAGGGGTTTCCCTTTCTTCCAGCACGGGGCTCAGAAACCCGCGCTGGGGTATAACGTGATGCCAAGGTCACATCAGCATCCTCCAGCGCGGTTCTCAGCCAGGTCCGGGTTGGGAGTAAAAGTGCAGCCCAGCAGCCTGCAATAAACTAGTCTGCTCACTGAGCTCAATCTGTCTGGTTGTGTGTGTTCTTTCAAGAGCAGTGTAGCCGCCACTAAATATCCAATATTTTTTTCAAAAGATTGAAAAAGAAGGATCTCCCTTTCCTCTAGTGACAATATTTACTGGGAGCTTTGCTTAATTAGGGATCAAAGAAATATTGAAGACACATCCATCTGGCACACAGTGTCTTTGACCTTCTGCCATCAGGAAGGAGGTACAGGAGCATCAAAATCAGGACTGCCAGGCTGGTGCATGGCTTCTTCCCACAGGCTGTGAGAATGATGAACAGCATCCTGTAACCAAGCAAATTACCCTAAACTATTTATTTAAAATTATAGATTTATGTATGTCTGTGATTATTCTGTGCTGTGTATTGTGTGCACTGTGGTCTGAAGAAATGCTGCTTCATCAGGTTGGACACACTGACAGATTATGTGGTGTTTGTATTGTATATAGAAATGTTCTTGGGAGATAAATTGGGGAAGGTTTGTTAGTGTAGGCCTTTAAAACAGATCTTATTTAAAATACTGGAGCTCTGCTCATTCTAGACAGGCCGGCACAAAGAGCCTTTGTAAAAGCTTTGGAGAATGCCCAAGAGACTTCACTAATGGATTGTTGTTTACAAAAAGGCCACAGATGAAAGAACTCATCAGAGCCACAGGCTGTCTGGAGTGGAACTCGCTGTTCTAAGAGGGTCATGTGGTTTTGCAAGCAGAGAGAGTCAAACAGGATTTCTCTCGGAGAGAGAGATCAGTTCTGCAGTTTTACAGACAGCAGCAGCAACTGGGACTGGAACAGGACAAGCTGGCAAGCTTATGGAAAAACTCCATTTGGAAGACAGGTTTTGAGTGCTGGTCAAAGCCCTTGTGGTTAATGCAAGAGGAGAGGAATGGCTGCCTAATGTTTCACTTGAAATAAGCGAAACATAAAGGAACTCTGTGGTGACCTGAAAGAAAGAGGTTATCATCTAGAAAACCCCAATGCGGAAAGTGTCTTCAGCAAGACACTGAAGTGGCTGGTTACAAGGAATCAGTTGTGGGTGTCCAGGAACAACAAGTCTCTCTCTGAAAATCGACAAGAACCTTCCTGAGCGGTAACCAAAGCCTGGTAAACTTTATAAATGTTAAATTATGTGTACAGCATAAGAATTGCCTGCAACCAGTGAACTTGGAGGAATGAGAAGTGAGATTGGACTGCGAATCAAATAACTTTTCTGAACTTACATGACATTACATACACGTGCGCATAGAATTAGAAGGGGGTTAAGTTAGGTGAGTTAAGTCAATAGTGATAAGTTAAAGTGTGATTCCGTTCATGTTTAAAGATAATTAAAAGCAACTTTTGTTTAAGTAACCATTTGTCTTGGTGAATATCTATTGCTGCAGGATTTTGGGGTCCTCTGGGCTTGTAGCAACGTACAGTCAAATGGTGATAAACTTGAATTTGAAATTAGAGGTACAAGCCGAGTTTAAGAGGACTACACATTTTCCATATCATAGTTTAATGATTGAATATTTTTGGTCATTTTAACTGGATATAAACCCCACAAAATTACATTTCAACCATAACCTAAATCTAATTATTGATGGTGATACATCATCAGCTGAGATGTTTTCAAGTTCATTATTACCAGACTGTATGTTTACAGACAAACGAAAGTGTTTCACCGGACCAGGGTGCACACATACACACGCAGTACGCAGCACGTAGTAGTCATGCATATATGATATATATGGTGAATATGGATGGAGGGCAGAAGAGAAAAAAGCTGAGGTGACAATGAGAGGGAATAGCTCTCTGAATGGAGAGGGAAGGGGACTGAGAGGTGGAAGAAAGGAGGCCGAGGGATGGGGAAGAAAAGGAGACAGGAGAGTGGCCTAGCGGAAACTAGAGAAATCAATGTTAACGCCATCCGGTTGGAGAGTGCCCAATTTAAGTGTGGCCTTGATTTGGCACTGCATGAGGATATCTGGTGCAGAATTGAAATGCTTGGTCACTGGAAGACCCCACCATTGATGTGGACAGAGAAATGGTGCTCAGCAGAATGATCTTGCAGTCTCTCTGATGTAGAAAAAGCCACAACGGGAGCACCGGATGCAGCAGATCATCCCTGCAGATTCACAAGTGAAATGTTACTTCAGTTGGAAGGACTGTTTGAGGCCCCGAATTGTGGTGAGGGAGGAGGTGTTGGTGCAAGTGCAGCATTTCCTGTGGTCACAGGGGTAGGTACCAAGGAGGGAATTAGTGGGAAGGGATGAATGGTCAAGGAAATCACAGAGGGAGCAGTCCCTGTGGAAGCTGGAGAACAGAGGAGAGGGCAAGATGTGTCTGATGATTGAATCATATTGTAGGCTATGGAAATTGTTGAGGATATATTGGATGCAGAGGATGATGGGAAGATAGGTGAGGACAAGGGGAATACTGTCCTTGTTTCTCAAGGCACAGGAGGCCAGGGCATGAAATGGAGGAGATGTAAGTAGGGGCTGAGTTGATGACGGTAGAGGGAAAGCCATGACTTTTGAAGAAGGACACATGAGGTGATCTATAATGGAGATAGAGGGATTGAGAGAAAGGAATAGAATTGTTACAGTGAAGCAGTGTTGTCGAGGTAACTGGGAGTTGGGTTTCTAGAAAATGTCTGAAGAAGGTTTGTCTCCTGAGATGAAAACAGAGAGATCAAGAAGGGGGAGCATGTTGCCAGAGATGGACCAAGTGAATTTGAAGTCAGGGTGGAAGTTGGCAGCAAAGTGGATAAAGTTGATAAGCTCGTCATAGGTTCATGAGGCAGCACCAATATAGTCATTAATGTACCAAAGGAAGAGTTAAGGAGCCTTGCCTGTGTAGGGTTACTCCATATAGCCAATGAAAAGGTAGACATAGCTGGGACCCATGTGGTTACTCATAGCTACCCCTTTGATTTGGAGAAAGTGGAATGTCAATTAGTAAGGGTGTCCTGCCAGGTGGAGGAGGGTGGTGTTGGACGGGAACTCGGGGGACTGGGAAAGAAACAAAGTGCTTTGAGACCTTCAGTATGGGGATGGAGGTGAATAGAGTTTGGACGTCCATACTGAAAATGAGGTGATTGCGTTCAGGAAATCGGAAGTTGAATTGATGGAGGGCACGTGAGGTATTGTGGATGTAGTTGGAAAGGGACTGGACCAGAGTTTGGGGGTGGGGCTGGGGTGGAGGGTCAAATATAGTCAAGGTAAGATGATACCAGTTCGGTGAGGCAGGAGCATGCGGAAACAATGGGTCTACAGACAATTGGGTTTGTAGATCTTAGGTTGGAGGTAGAACCAGGCAGCATGGAGTTGGGAAACAATGAGGTTGGAGCCCTTAGGAGGGAGATGATTGGAAGTGATGAGGTTAGAGACAGTATGTGAGACGGTGGCTTGATGTTCTTTGGTGAGCTCCTGTCAAGGGATAAGAGGAAGTGTCAGAGCTGTTGACTGGCTATGGCAAGATAGAGATCAGTGCACCAGACCACAACAGCACCACCCTTGTCTGCGGGTTTGATTGTGAGGTCAGGATTGTTGCGGAGAAAATGGAGGGCAGAGCATTCCAAGGGGGTGAAATTAGAATAAGTGAGGGGGGTGGAAGTTGAGATAGTTGATGTCTTGGTGGCAGTTGGAAATATAAAGATCAAGAGTGGGAAGAAGGCAGAACGAGGTGTCCAAGAGGAGGAAGAAGGCTCAAGGTGGAACAAAGGGTCTTCAGTGTGGGGTGGAGAATCATGGTGGGAGAAGTGGGCACGGAGAAGGAGATGACCGAAGAAGAGTTCAGCATCATAGTGTATGCAGAACTCATTGAGGTGTGGGCCACTACTGAGGACTGAGTGTTTTGTCTCTGAGAAGGGAAGGTCAGAGGGGTTAGTAAAGACCAAGCAGGGGTCAGTGCAGAGGAGGGTGTCAGGGGAGGAGGGTGGGGTGCAATCACGGGGGAGGGGGAAGTGGAGGGTTGTAGAAGTCAGAGGGGGAGGTAGAGGATTGGTGAAGTCAGACGGTGAGGTGACAGGTAGGAATTCAGAAAAGGGAGGGGGGTGAGAGTATCTGAGGGTCAGGGATGGAACAAATGGGCAGCTCTAAGGGGTAGATGGGGGGGGGGGTAAGGAGTGGAGTGGGAAGGATGAGGCAGAGTGAGCCAGCACCAGAGGAATAATCAGGAAGTTTTGTACAAATCAAGGCCAATCGGGGACAGATTTATCTTCATTATTAATCCTGACAAAGGTATTTGTGGTTGATTTTCATTGATCATAATACAATCAAACCAGGGCAACAAAACTGGCCCAAGCGGTGATGTGCATGATTCTCCTTACCTCTGAAATGAGGAACTTGCATTCCCCTGTCTCAACATTGGGCGGCTCCTCCGCATGAATTGCCACAAAATCTTTGTACCAAGCAAACATGGTTTCCTTCTTTGTGTTTGCTACCTGAAACATATGATTGAAATCAGTCACATTGATGAACAAAAAGGATGGCTGGTTCACAGAATTGCAAGTAGTAAGACCAAACTTTCAACCAGAGCCCACCACTTCAACCTCCACCACGCCCCTCCCCAATCTGATCCACTCTCCCCTTACTTCTAAATCCACCCTTTGTCATCATACCTTTTCTTTTGCCTTCACCGTCATTATCCCAAATACACACCATTCAATCTATCTACCTTTCTACCTTTGTTCCTCTGAGATCATCTCTGTATATTCCCAGACATCCCCAAAGGACTCACTGGGGCACATGCCTCTTTCTCCTCCAAAACCACAATCCAAGTGGGCATTAATTTACTCACTTATCATCCCACCAAATAAGAACTCTGGGAGTAACTTCCTGTTTTCGTTGCTATCCCAATGCTCAATCTGTAGATCCTATCATCTTGCCATCCAGATTTTCCTTCATAATATCCAACTACTGTCAATGTCAGTCGCAATCAGTGACTTCTCCACAATCTCCATCAGTATTGAAGCACCACAGGGGCTGCGTTCTTAGCCCCCTGCTGCACTCACTTTATACCTACGACCGTGTGGCTCGGTACAACAACAAAAACACCATCTACAAATTTGCCGACGATACCATGGTAGTGGGTTGTATAAAGGAAGGAGATGAGTCAGCGTACAGGATGGAGACTGAAAACTTGGCTGAATGGTGCCCCAACAACAACCCTGCACTCAATGTCACCAAAACTAAGGAGAGATTGTCAACTTCAGGAAGGGAAAGCCAGTGGTGTACAATCCAGTGATCATTGGGGGATCAGAGGTGGAGAGGGTGAGCAAATTTAAGTTCTTGGGAGTCACTATCTTGGAGGATTTTTCCTGGATGCAACACACCAATGGCATCGTGAAGAAAGCACGACAGCATCTCTATTTCCTCAGGAGTTTGCGGAGTACATCTACAAGGAACGCTGCCATCGGAGAGCAGCAGCAATCATCAAAGACCCTCACCACCCAGCGCACGGTCTGTTCTCGCTGCTGCCATCAGGAAAGAGGTATAGATGCCACAAGACTTGCACCACCAGACTCGGGAATAGCTGCCACCCCTCCCCATCAGACTCCTCAACAACCACTTCAATCATTGAAGAACTCTTACTTGTGCACTTTGATTTTCTTTTTCTTCTCTCTGTATTGAACAGTCAGTTTGTTTACATTATCTGTTTACAGTTTGTTTACATGTTTTATGCCGTGTGCAGTTTATTTTTTCCACTACCAATTAGTGGAAAAAGAATCTTAGCGTTGCATGTGATGCTAAGAGTTGGCAAATTTGTAGATGGTGTTTTTGTTGTTGTACCGAGCCACACGGTCGTAGGTATAAAGTAAGTGCAGCAGGGGGCTAAGAACGCAGCCCCTGTGGTGCTTCAATACTGATGGAGATTGTGGAGAAGTCACTGATTGCGAATGACATTGACAGTAGTTGGATATTATGAAGGAAAATCTGGACTCTGGTAATAAATGTGAAATCCGAATCTCACTGTGCATGCTTATAAAGGCCCTGAGGGCAAGGACGCAATGATGAATGGCTCATTGCACCTTTGCTGAATAATGCCTTCTACCTGGCTGAGATTTCTCGCTTCATATCCCAAATGGTTGTTACAGTCATGGTTTGAACAAAGTCATCTTGCTCTATAACCCACTTCCTCTTGCACTCTCCCTCCCAGACCACATCACCTTCCACTTCCCTTTCTGGAACCATATCTTATTTTGTCATTTTGCACATACCAGGATTAACCTCTATTTGCATATCTCACCAACTGATCAATATCACCCTGTAATCCAGGACGACCCTCTTAATTATCAAACTCCTGCAGAATTTGGTGCAATCTGCAGATTTACTCATCATACCTCCTATGTTGGCAGGTGATAAACTGAAAGCATCGCCCTCCTAATGTGAAGCCATGGGTTCCCCGCTACAAAAACATCCCCACCATCATCCTCTCTACCTCTGGTAACATGCAGAAGGACAGTGGTGCTCAAATTATCTTCTGGAGACCACCCATTGTTCAACTCAACTCTTGTTTACCCTTCCCTGTGGCTGCTGCCCTTTTAATTCTGGGCCCTTCAACTTTATGAGCAAGTCTGCAATGCAGTTCTCTATCAAATAGTCCATGTGCCCAAACACCACCCTCTTCAACCCTCAACCCTGTTCTGTCATTCAAAACTTTGACCACATTTATCAGACACAATTTGCTTCCAGCAAGAACATAGAACATGACAGCACAGTACAGGCCCTCAATATTGTGTCGACTTATAACCCCAAGACAAAAGTACTAAATCCTCCCTATCCTGTAACCCTCTATTTTTCTTTCATCCATGTGTCTAAGAGCCTCTTAAATGTCCCAAATTTTTCAGCCTCCACCACCATCCCCGGCAAGGCATTCCAGGCCCCCGCAACTCTCTGTGTAAAAAACTTACCCCTGATGTCTCCCCTAAACTTCCCTCCCTTCACTTTGTACACATGTCCTCTGGTATTTGCTGATCCTGCCCTGGGTAACAGGTGCTGGCTGTTCACCCTATCTATGCCTCTCATAATCTTGTAGACCTCTATTAGTCTCCTCTCATCTTTCTACACCAAAGAAAAAAATCCCAGCTCTGCTAACCTTGCCTCATTAGATATGTTTTCCAATCCAGGCAACATCCTGATAAATCTCCTCTGCCCCCTCTCCATGGCTTCCACATCCTTCCTATAATGAGGTGATCAGAACTGAGCACAAATCTCACCAGAGATTTGTAGAGTTGCAACATGACCTCTCTACTCTTGAATTCATTCCCCCTATTAATGAAGCCCAGCATCCCATAGGCCTTCTTAACTCTTCTATCAACCTGTGCGTTGACCTTGAGGGATTTGTACCCCAAGGTCCCTCTGTTCATCCACACTCTTAAGTAACCGACCATTAACCCTGTACTCAGCCTTCTGGTTAGTCCTTCCAAAATGCATCACCTCACACTTATCCGGATTGAAATCCATCTGCCCAACTCTGCATCCTGTTGATATCTTCTTGTAACCTTCAACAAGCTTCAGCTCCACCTACAATTCCTTCAACCTTCATGTCATCCACACACTTACTGACCCATCTTTCTGCCTCGTCATCCAGATCATTTATAAAAATCACAAAGATCCCCCCTGAACTGAAAACTGAATGGAGTTCTATTTGTAGTCTTTACACTCCTCACCACCGTAACCTGCCAACCCATCAGATACTGCATTCGTTAGTTTACCATCTTTATTGGGCAAGGTTGGAAGGGAGTATGTACTGTTCCTGCCTGTTGATGACTCAGCAAACAGCTGATGGTACAAATGGCTCAAAGACAGCAAATGCTGAATGTTTGAGAAATGACTGGACAACAGTGCAGATAGAATGCATTCACGTTGCTGCAGAGGTGTCACCCTCCCCTCAGTCCCACCCATTTCTCTTCACTCCCACACTTCTCCCCTACACCCAACTGTCTCCTCTTCACCCCCCTACCCATCACCCCACCCCATCTGTCTTCCCCTTCATCCTTGCCTATCACTCCTTCACCACCCCCACCCGTCTCCCCTTCACCACCCCCACCCGTCTCCCCTTCACCACCCCCACCCGTCTCCCCTTCACCACCCCCACCCGTCTCCCCTTCACCACCCCCACCCGTCTCCCCTTCACCACCCCCACCCGTCTCCCCTTCACCACCCCCACCCGTCTCCCCTTCACCACCCCCACCCGTCTCCCCTTCACCACCCCCACCCGTCTCCCCTTCACCACCCCCACCCGTCTCCCCTTCACCACCCCCACCCGTCTCCCCTTCACCACCCCCACCCATCTCCCCCAGGGGTTGAGGAGGGTGGCTAGGGCTCCTGCACCTTGGATTCACAGCTGGAATGGACAGGAGGCCGTGAAGCTATGGAGGTTATGGGACACTGGAGGCGGTGACATGAGAGGAGACGGTGGGAGCCATGGACACCCAAGGTCTCTGAAGGGACCCCCATTTGCTTCTCTTTCTAATCTTGATAGGGGGCTTGATGGTGCCTCTTTGTGGGTCTTACAGTGTAAGCAAAAGAAAACGATTTTGTGTATTCTGCAAACTTAGCAATAAAATAAATTTTAGTCTTATACCTGGAACCATTTTTCCACTCTTAGTCCTGATTTAGAGTTTGACCCATGGTGTTGACAAGCCCTTCCACTCACTGTTCCTCCAGCACCTTGTTTCTTGAACAATTTCCTTACTGGAAATCTTCGAACAGTTTAACATTGAACAGTGCCTCACGAAAGCAGGTCCTTTGGTCCATGTCTACATTGTCCATAATGTCAATTGAAGCTGCACCCCTGTCTGACCTGGCCCATATTCTTCCATTTCCTGGAGTAAATCACGAAAATCTGCAGACACTGTGGTTGAAGTAAAAGCACAAAATGCTGGAAAAACTCAGCTGGTTAAATAACGTCCTTTATGTAGCAACGGAAAAGATACAGAACCAACGTTTCGGGCTTGAGCCCTTCATCAAGGTACTCTTTCATACATTAATGTAAGGCCCGATACGTCGGTGATGTATTTTTACCATTGCTACATACCGTTTCACCAGCATTTTGTGTTTTTACTCATTCCGTTTCCTGTCTGTCTAAATGCCTCTTAAATGCTGCTATTTTCCCATGCCAGGCACCCAGCACTCTCTGTGAAAAACTTGATCACAAATCTCCTTTAATTTTTCCATCTCTCACCTTCAAGCTATGGCTTCCAGAATTTGCCATGTCCATCCTGGGGAAAAGACTCTACGCATGCCTCTCATAATTTTAGAAATTCCTATCAGGTCATCCCTCAACCTCTGGTGCTCCAGAGAAAAGAACATGTTTGCCGAACTCCTACTTGTAGTTTAATATCTTCAATCCAGGCATTATTCTGGTGAACCTCCTTTTGCACTGTCTCCATGACGGGTTCAGTCAGAGTGAAACTTTCTGAATGGATGAGTGTTCAAGTAGCAGCATGCGGGAAATGAAATGATTGGAAGGAAACTTAAAAATGACACGAGAAAACGTAATGTTTACACAGCAGTTAGGATTTGTATCCACCTCGGGGGAGTAACAGGTGAGTGAGAAGTGAAGCCAAACTCATGCATGGCCGTCAAAGGGGAACAGGAAAAATACTTGTAAAGAAAGGCAAGATCAGTCCAGGAGTGTGGGCTCTGCTGGTTGCCCTCACAGAGCTAATGCAGACCTGGTGGGTTGAATGGTTTCCTTGTACAGGTTCAACCTCTCTAATCCAGTCCTCTGTAGTCTGGCAACTCCCGTGGTCCAGTATGCTTTGAATCTGCTGCCATGAGTTTGTGGATCCGTCACCAGGGGGGCGGTGTTAGTAGCGCTAATGCACCAAAATCTGTTTACACTGGAGCTGAGTTTTTTGGTGACACAGTCCTGTTCTTTTTTTTTTATATACTCAGCTGCATTTTAGCCCTTCAGGATGACATCCAAGAGATGAAGAGGCACAGAAGACGATGCAAGTGCTAATAAGTGTAAATCATTATCGGGACCGGGGTTCAAATCCCTCGCTGTCTGTAAGGAGTTTATACGTTCTCCCATGTCTGTGTGGGTTTTCCCTGGGAGCTCTGGTTTCCTCCTGCTGTACAAAACATACCGAGGGTGTAATTGGGTGGCACGGACACGTGGGCCAAAATGGCCTGTTACTCCGCTGTATGTCTAAAACTAAATGAAACAATAAAAACCTTGTTTGGAAGCACTAATGGTTGTATTATTTCCTATTTTGTTCTACCTTTGATAAGCTGGCAAGACTAGGCGTCAGGCTTATGTTTACATAGGGGGTTCCCTCAGGGGTCAATTTCTATTTTCTGGCATTTTCTATGGTCTGGAAAAGGCCAGGACCCAACATCACTGGATTAAAGAAATAGAGCCTGTAATACTCCAGTTGCCTGACATCATTCCCACTCCTGAGCTGGCTTGGAGGACCTGTCTTCCCCATGACCACTTCAGTGACTGATGTGCCCCCGACCAGGTCCCAGAACAAATGCAAAGCTTTTGCCTTTTACTGACGCAGTTCAAAGTCAGAGGAGATCTTTCTTCATATCAATTTAATTTAATTTACAGACACAACATGGTAACAGGCCCTTCTGGCCTACGAGCCCATGCTGCCCAAATACACTTATACATACATCTTTGGAATATGGGAGGAAACTAGAACACCCAGGGGAAACCCACACAAGTCATCAGGAGAATGTACACACTTCTTACAGTCAGCGTGTCTATGAACCCGTTTCACTAGCACAGTAATAGCATTGCGCTAACCACTACACTATTACTACAAGCTGTGTCCCACCCAAGTGGGCACAACTTTCAAAGCTATAGCATTACATCAGTTCTGAGGTGGAAGAACAACAATGGACGTTTGCATAACATTGTGGAGTTCTGGCATCCGTGACTGAATTGTTCACGAGGGCATGCATTATCCGACAGTCGGTACCATTTCTTTTTACCTTGCATCTCAACTCGACATTGCATTCATCTGTCACATGCCAGTGGAGATAGTCTGCAAAGTGAGGACCTGGATAACACACAGAAACATTTTAATTAGGATAACGGTCGCCCGCAAAAATAACTCACCTACTCCTCTGACGAGACACACAAGAATACAAGGACAGATGCGTGTCCCAAACGTGTTGGAGGAACTCAGTGGGTAACGCGCCATCCATAACACACCTCCTGAGTTCCACCAGCACATACTGCATTCAACCCCAGCGTTTAAATGCAAAGACAGAGAAGCAAGACATATTACACTGGTTATTTTTTTAATGATTGAAGTAAGAGAGGACCCCCTCAGAAGGAAATTGCAACAGCGACAATTTATGGGTTAGTTTATCTCTTACCTTGTTTTCTCAGGAATTCCTTCCTCTGGAATTCTGCTTCAGCCAGAGCAACCCTAAATGCTACAAAAATCAAACAATTCTTGTTAAAGAAGGCCATCCAACTCGTGAAACTAAGTCGAAAAGAAGTCGACCCAATTTCTAAGCTTACCATCTCCAATTAAAACCAGTGAAGACTGATTCTTGGCCTTCCCGTCCTCAATCTGGATGGTGTAGGTACCTTCACTCTTACTCGTGAACTGCTCCAAGACCATCTCAATGATACCAGTGGATTTATCAAATTTAATCTTGTGTTCCTTGAGGGAAATAAAGTGTCATATTTTAACATGATGAACATTTTCATGGGGTGAACACCTCATTCATCAGGAGCACTTACCCTTCCTAAGGGAGGTTGAGGAAGGCCAGGCTACTGCCCACCCCTTCCCCCACCCCACCCCATCCTGACAACATTTTACAGGAGCACATATGAGAATGTTCTGTCTGGATGCATTATTGTGTGGGAGGGTAGCTGCAAAGCATCAGATTGGAAGTCAATACAGAGGATCATTAAAATGGCTGAGAAGATTGCTGGGGTCTCCCTTTCCTCCTTTGATGACATTCTCCTGGATCGTTGCTTAAATAGTCCTCAAAGAATTATTGAAGGTCCTTTCCATCCAGCACACAGGATCTTTGACCCACCACCCCCAAGAAGGAGGGAGCATCAAAATCAGGACTGCCAGGCTGGGAAATAGCAGGCTGTGAGATTGATGAACAGTATCCTGCAACCAAGTAAATTTTATTTTTGAGAAGCAGTCAAATAGAATTTCCCTTTAGTAAAGATAACAAGGGAATTAGGGAGATGAATTTGAGGTGCAGATTCAGACTCAGCCAGCTGAGTGGCGACTCCCTACCGCTAGGTTGTTGCAATGGTTGATCCCTCAAGGAACCATTGGTGACATTCACCTTGGTTATTGCTGCAGGAGCATCTAGTAGCAGGCCACGGCATGCATGGACATATGGAAGCATTGCCTCTGTAGATCTCAACCAGGTCTCACAGAGAGGAGGATGGAGTTAATGCAATAGACAACCAAGCAGCTCATGCACCATCCATAGGAAGTAACCAACATTTTGGGCTTGGCCCTCTGTCAGGATGGAACTGCCCATAGATGCAATGTTCTGTGCATCTCCAAAGGTGGGAAGTATGGAATGGGGGGTGGGCGGGTGGAGAAGAAAGGAAAGATAAGAATCAGGTGATGATAATTCCACATGGCCATCAGAGAACTAAATCTTGGGCAGGGGGACACAAAATCAGTGGTCAGTCAATGTCCATTTGATCATCTTCCCCAGTGGTCAGCAACACCTCCCCTCCCTTTATGTCCCATATTCCTGCCTTATGCTGCCCTCTTAGATGTTTGTGACACATGCCTGAAGGTTGGCCCAGCCTTGGCTTTCTGTCATTGTTCCTTTAATAGAGAAATACATCGAGTCCACGCTGCTGAAGATCCAGCTGCGCTGGGTGGGTCACGTTTCTAGAATGGAGGACCATCACCTTCCCAAGATCGTGTTATATGGCGAGCTCTCCACTGGCCACCGTGACAGAGGTGCACCAAAGAAGAGGTACAAGGACTGCCTAAAGAAATCTCTTGGTGCCTGCCACATTGACCACCGCCAGTGGGCTGATCTCGCCTCAAACCGTACATCTTGGCGCCTCACAGTTCGGTGGCCAGCAACCTCCTTTGAAGAAGACCGCAGAGCCCACCTCACTGACAAAAGACAAAGGAGGAAAAACCCAACACCCAACCTCAACCCCTGCCTGTCCCGCATCGGACTTGTCAGCCACAAACGAGCCTGCAGCTGACGTGGACATTTACTCCCTCCATAAATCTTTGTCCGCGAAGCCAAGCCAAAGAAAAAAGAAAGAAGACTTCCCCTTTGACTACTTTCTTGAAACCATCCCAGACTCCCCAGGGCAATTTTACTCCCCCATGTATGTTCCTGATCTCAGCCCAGAGAGAGACAAGTAAGGTTCTTCGATTGAGTGAATTCAGCGGCTATCAAACAGCAACAAAGATCCAGCACAGGAGTACTAGTCAGTTCCAGAGATGCCAGATACTCTCCATTCCCTATGGATGCTGCGTGACCTGCTGAGTTTCTCCAGTGCTTTTGTGTGTTGCACTTGACTCTGGAACCTACAGATTTCCTTGATCAACTCCACTTGAACAAATGCATCCCAAATTAAGCAGAATGTAAAAAATGGAAAATTGCCTTATAAACTCGAGAGGCAATTTTTTTATTTTTATATAGCAGTTCCCAAATTAACTTTAACATAGTTACCCAGAGGGTGGTGAATCTGTGGAATTCATTGCCACAGAGGGCAGTAGAGGCAGGTTCATTAAATATATTTAAGAGGGAATTAGATATATTTCTTCAGTATAAGGGTATTAAAGGTTACGGAGAGAAGGCGGGGACGGGGTACTGAACTTTAAGATCAGCCATGATCTCGTTGAATGGCGGAGCAGGCTCGAAGGGTCGAATGACCTACTCCTGCTCCTATCTTCTATGTTTCTATAGTGAATGGTAATTCATCTAAATAGGGAGGCAACAAATGGAATCTAAAGGAAGTCTGCAGGAAAGACATTAAGGCAGAAGTTTCACCATGGACGGAATCATAGATTTGGCCACAAACCATGCTTATTCTACAAAGACACTTTTCCCCTGAATTTCATTTCAAACATATTTGTGTAGTCATATTCAAACTTTTTAGCTGTGGAGGCGGTGGTACCCACCGAAGTGGACCGAGAGATCAAATTTTAACACCAATAATTTTCAAATATGGGCTCTAAACTTTAATAAAGAAAAATATTTATCTCTCAAATTATATGTTATCTTTTGAATATGACTGCATTTGTTAATAATCTTTTCTTTCTTTTGTAGGTGGGTAAGGGAGGAGGGAGGGTATTAGTGGGGTGTTTGGGGAAGTTTTTTTATACATAATTAATCACATTATATTTATATCAGGACACTGTAATTAATGTTATGTTACGTGATTTAAATATTTTAAATAAAATATTTTTTAAAACATATTTGTGTATCACCAGGTTTTAAATCTAGCATGAACCACGCCAATTGTGGAAGGATTTGAAAGGCTACATTTTTATTTCAATGCAACCCTCAGACAGACTTTATAATTTTGTCTGTCGCTGCCCAACACTCCATATCGTTCAAGCAGCTTTTCATTTAAATTAAATTAAATTTATGACTTTACCAATTTATCTGGACCAAATGTACCAGTAAAAGGATTTGGCATTTGGACCTCACCTGCAGGAAATGTGCTTTGAGAACAATTGTTACCTGACTGTCTTTCAGCTCCAAGTCATTGACAAAAAACTTGCATTGAGCATCAGGTGATACACGCTCAGCTTGAAGCCAGAAGCGAACTTGGCCTTTATCGAAGACTTCATACGATAATTCGTGCTTCAAGGGGATTGCTAAAAATTGAAACAGAAAGAAAAGTTATTTAAATAAATTACAGACAGGAAGAAAAACCATCAATGATGAATTTATTTTTTTGAAGTATTAAAATGGTTCGAAGGATCCATAATTAATAGAAGATCAGTGCAAATGCTCGAGAAATGGCACATGTAGTTGCTGGGAATTCCTTCACAAAAGCAAACCCTGCAAGTTTGAATCCGCCACTGTCTGTAAGGAGTTTGAATGTTCTCCCCACGTCTGCATGGGTTTCCTCCGGGTGCTCTGGTTTTCACGCGCCTTCCTAAAACGTACAGGATTAACTGGTCTTTTTGGAGTTACAGATGCAGGTTGTTTACCCACTTCTGCAGATCCAGTTGTAGTTTTTTCTACACAATGAGCTCGAAGAGCTGTTTTACTTCAATGGAAAGACTCTGATTCTCCTAGGTTATTTCAATGGCTTTCTCACGTTATGTCTTTCTTAAATCTTGAAAGAGATCAGAAGTTGTACTTCAGATGCAACGACTAAAATTTGAAGAAGCATGGAAACCATTTATTGATGATCTCCATGGGATATAACTGGTGCTATTCCATGAATTAACTCTTCCTTTCCAGCCGTTTTTGTTATCGGTAGGTATGGATCGGAGCGATGTTTTAAACTATTTGACAGATCCTGTTGGGATAGGCCTCTGAGTTGTTTTTTTTTTAAATTATATGTTTTTTTTAAAAAAGTAGATTAGTTGGGGTTTTTTTAAATATAATATAATTATTTCTTTATCTCTGTTTTCTTTGTGAGGAGAATTATTTCTAATATGTCACACTTTCACCCTTTGGAATTTATATGATACACTATGTAGACTTGGACAGAGCAGTTTCATTGTGTTATTTCTATTTTCCTTACACTGTGACAATAAAATGTTAATAAAAAGATTGAAAAAGATGTATGGGGTTAGTAGATTAATTGGTCACATGAGTGTATTTGTGCAGTGCAGACTCGTGGGCCAGAAGTGCCTGTTACTGTACTGTATCTCTAAATTAAAAATTAAATGAAGAGAGTAAAAATGCCTGGCACAATAGAGTGCAAATATCCTTTTGCATGAAACACATAAAGCTCGCACATTGACGTTGAATGGCTGTTAGAATGCTTGCTTTTATTTCAAGCTTTGAACAAAAGCAGGCTTTTTCCATGGAGACAAGAACTGGAGGTTTAAGGGTGAAAGGCAAGATGTTTAAAATGAAAATTAGTGGGGACTTCTTCACGCGGAGAGTGGTGAGAGTGTGAAACAAGTCGCCAGCTTGTTTGGACTATGGTCTGGGTGCAGGTTAATGTGGCTGGTCAGAATAATAGTTTGGCACAGAGTAGATGGGCCAAAAGGCCTGTTGCTGTTCTGCAGCATTCTATAAAGGACAACTACACAAACTATCAACAAGGCTGCATTTCAAGGACTATGTGGGGTTTAGGTGCCCTGGTTTCAGGAAAGATGTATTCTCATTGGATTCATTCAGAGAAAGTTTACTAGAGTGATCCTGGTATGGAAGTGTTGTGCAATGCAGAAAGAGTGAATGAGTTGTAACACGACTGATTGCACTCAGAGACTTGTGAGGAGTACAAACATGCTTTTACTAGCTTACAATCAATGGCTGGTAGACACAATAGTCCTCAGGTGAATCTGAGGTAAGGTGGGAAAACCAGGGTTTATATTGGGGTAGGTGAGGGTGAAGTCATTGCATGGGTCAAGTGTGCAATCATTGCATATTGTATGAATGAAAGGGAAAATTCATGACAGGGAACATTCTGGGGGAATGTTTCCCCCTCCTGGGAGAACCTAAGACCATGGTCTCAGGATAAACAATTCAGACCAAGATGAGAAGGGATTCCTTCTCTCAGAGAGAACACCTTGTCCTAGAAAGTCATGGTGGCTTCAACCCTGGATATTTCAAAGCTGAGATAAATTTTTGATAATAAGGCAAATCTGATGTTTTGGAGAGAGGAACATGTTGATTGGCAGAAAAAGCAAGGGGCTGAATCGACTACTCGAGCCCATTGCTAATGGACTTAAATAATGATCACTCTAAGCCAACAACCATAGCCCCGATTTAAAATGTTAAAGCTGGGTAAAATGTTCCTCTTTTGACCCATAAACATCTCTAATTCACTTCAGTGCAGTTACATCCTGACGAGTTCATCGTCAAGTTCCAATGGACGGCTTGGAAACAATTGAATTTATGACATTAATCCCAACAAAAACTGAAAATAATTCAAGAGAGAATGATGAAAATGGCTTGGTATTATGACCTGCCATTAGTTGGCCCATGACGATTCAGCTATACTCACTTGGATGCCTGATCTCATGGCTCAATGCCAACAAGCGTTCCAATTCTGAAAAACAGAAGACATCTGGTTTGTATTTTCTGATGACATTTCCTGAGATGTAGTAACAAGACTCGAGCTTAAATTTTCCATTGACACATCTGTGCATCAAATATTGGCTGGGAAAATAGTCCAAGCTGGCAGGAAGCATCATTAACTGGACTACAGGCCTCCCTTCCAGAATTCCCCTGTCAACTCAGTTGCAAAAACAGCTGATCACACTGTTATCCAAGTCTCACACTGTTATCCAAGTCTCACAAGCACCCAGCAACAGAAGGGAATGTACTTTCTATCAAAAGCACACAGGATCGTTGTCTACCATCATAACGG
Organism: Narcine bancroftii; assembly: GCF_036971445.1. Taxonomy (NCBI): domain Eukaryota; kingdom Metazoa; phylum Chordata; class Chondrichthyes; order Torpediniformes; family Narcinidae; genus Narcine; species Narcine bancroftii. The sequence goes on along the minus strand of NC_091474.1, from coordinate 66,251,891 downwards.
AGACACAGGAGCATCAAAATCAGGACTGCCAGGCTGAGAAATAGCTTCTTCCCACAGGCTGTTTGATTGATGAACTGTGTCCTGTAACTGAGTGAATCATCGCAAAATATTTAAATCCATTTATTTTAAATTATATATTTAGGTATGTGTGTGATTATTACGTGCAGTGTATTGTGTATATGTGAGCGTGCACTGCGGTCCAGAGAAATGTTGTTCCGTCTGTTCATGTACAGTCAGATCATAATGAATTTGAACTGACCTCTTAAAAACTCCCATGTCAGAAACTAGAGCTCATTCCCTGTCAACTACCCTAACCTCTTCCCACTGACGTCAACCTCAGTGGGAAGAGATTGTAATGGAGCACTGGGGACGTGAACATTTTGATGGGGTCCTGGTGCTGCCTCTTCATCAATACCAGAGAGCCAATAATTAAAAACACTTGAAAAATCTTCAGCTATGAAGAACATGGAAGCTTAATGGAAGGAAGTTTCAGGTCGTCAACTGAGGTTTCAGGCCTTGGTGGAAGGTTGGAGTTGGAAACAGGTCAACTATCCACTGCAAAGCCTTCTTCTGGAGCCTTGTTAAAGCAAATTTCACTCAGAATTGCTACATTGAAATAATTCTGGCTGAGGTCACCTCAACTGGCTCATTGAGGGAGCCAGGGAGAACCCTGGTGGATCTCAGTATGTTGCTACCAGTTGATGCACAGATTCGTCAGTATGAACCTAGAGCCCACACACAGACAGAGGAATACACACCATCCTTCTCAAGGACAAAGCTGGAAGAGATGCCATCAGTGTCTGAGACAGCCACAGAATATGTTCCCAAGTCTGATATGTCAGGACGCTTGAAGATCAACTTGGAGCTGAAAACAAAAAGAATTTGAATATGACAGTTATGACATCAATCTTAATCACAATGCCTTCTCTGATGACAGCTGCTGTAAGCAGATCATTTCTCCAGCATGTTCTAGATAGTTTTATTCAGATCTGACATTGATCAACTGAGCAGCTAACTAAGCAAACTGCCCCAACATCATGGCAGGTTGCCCGACCTGTCACGGTGTATCTCTCACTCCTGCAGCTAAGTCATATTTCAGTTATTTTCCACAAGCCACATCATTATCCTGCTCCACAAAACAGTTACCACAAAAGGAGGCTATTTGGTCCATCAAGCCCATGCTGGCTCAATGTTTGAGTGATTCACCTTGTCCCATCTCCTTGACTTCACCCTAATGACCTGTACATTGCTTCCATTCAGCCATGTATGCATTTCCCTTTTGAACCTGCCTCCTCTATCAACCTTGGCAGAAAGTGATTGGTTCTAAATATTCATGGGTGTAAAAAAAAACTTTTCCTTGTGTAACTTCTGATTTCTTTTCACCCTCATTCTGTTACCGAGGTGTTGACGCTGTTACCAGGGTAAACAATTTGTCTTTGTTTTGACCCATTAACTCTCTGAGACCTCCTTACAATCGCATCCCTCTTATTGGGAATTATATTGGTAAATCTCTTTATCACTCTCTTTCCTGAAATATTACTGGGATGCTAGCCTCTGATTGTGTACAAAGGATCATCCTGATTTCCCTGCTCCATGCTACTTTCAACGAATTGCACTTTGCTGATCCTTATGTTCATACACCCCTTTATGAATTGTACTCCCATCCTTCAGTTCATGCATGTGAACTGAACAATCATCAATTCCTTAACTATCAGTGGGGGCTGCATAGCAGTTAGCGCCAACGACTGGGACCGGGGTTTGAATCCTGCGCTGTCCGTAAGAAGTTTGCACGTTCTCCCCGTGTCTGCGTGGATTTTCCCCCGGGGCTCAAATTTCCTCCCACCCTTTGAAAAAACATACCAGGGGTTGTAGGTCAATTGGATGTAAACTGGGGGCATGGGTTCATGGGCCGAAAAGGCCTGTTACTGTGCTGTATACCTAAATTTAATTTAAATTTAAAACTTGGGTTTCACCATTGACCAGAAATCTTACTGGCTGTAGAACAAGTCAGAAGCTGGGTATCGAGCTCCAAGTGACTCACCTCCTGACGCCTCAAAGACTTACGCAATCTACTACAAAGCACTAGGGCAGAGTATGACGGGAGACCCTCCAACTCCCTCAAAAGATCGACACCAGCACATTTAAGGAAAAGCCTCGTTTTCGTTTCACTTCACGCAAGATAAATATTTTTTCTGGGTTTTTTTAATGTAGTTAATAGTACAGAGGAAACCAAAACTTGACTGCTTCACAGGGAAGAGGGTCCATAAGCTTTGAGTAGAGTCCTAGTGGGGGGCTATAGCCAAACAAGTGGTTGAGAATGGCTGCCCTACACCATTCCGGACAAACCCACCACCTGAAACATACATTGCCTTCGCCACCATCACACAGTGACTACATACACACCATGCACTGCAATTACACATTGAACCTGTTCCACAGAACATTATAGGACAATACAAGCCTTAGCCCATTATATTGTGCCAACCTATGTAAACCTATGTCAGAACAATCTAATTTTTCCCCTATCTCACAGCCCTCTATTTTTCTTATACCCATAATTAAGAGTCTTTTGAATGTCCATGTTTATGCTGGAAATGCCAAATGGTAAATCGCCTGGTGATGGATTTTCAGTTGAATTTTATAAAAAAATTTATGATGATTTATCTACAGTGTTTGGGGATGTATTACGTCAAGTTGGAGAATATTATGATTTACCCGAGTCTTGTTCTAGTGCTTTAGTTACAGTAATTCCTAAAAAAGATAGAAATCCTTTGAAGGTATCTTCATATAGACCAACTTCGTTGTTAAATGTAGATTATAAAATAATAACTAAATTATTAGTGAATAGATTGGCTAAATTTTTACCAAAGTTGATTCATATTGATCAAACAGGTTTTATAAAGAATAGATATGCTTCAGATAATATTTTGCGAGTGATTAGTTTGATTAATAGATTTCAACAATCTTTAGATCATCTGATGGTGATATCCTTTGATGCAGAAAAAGCATTTGATAGAGTTGAATGGAATTTTTTGTTTAAAGTTTTGGAGAAATTTAAGTTTGGTCCTTCTTTTATTGGTTGGATTAGGGCTCTATATAGTAAACCGGTAGCTAGAGCATTGATGAATGGTTTGATTTCAGAATCTTTTAAGTTAACTTGATCAACTCGTCAAGGTTGTCCTTATCATCAGCTTTGTTTGCGTTAGTGATTGAACCTTTAGCACAGATACAAGGTATGAAAGTTTTAGATGAGGAGTATAAAATTAATTTATTTGCTGATGATGTATTGGTGTATTTAACAAATCCAGCTCAGTCACTTTTGCATTTGAAGGAATGTTCAATACAATATCTTTCTGGATATAAAGTTAATTGGGAAAAAAGTGAAATCTTTGCGGTAAGTGAAGGAGATTATTCAGTTTATAAGAATATTGTTAATTTGAAGTGGACTGATTGAATTAAATATCTGGGTATAATTTTGAATGTTAATTATCAATCTTTATATAAATTAAATTATCCTCCATTAATGAAAAAATTTAAAACTGATTTGATTAAATGGAAAGATTTACCTATTAATTTAATGGGAAGGATAAATACAATTAAGATGAATATCTTTCCGCATATACAATATTTGTTTCAATCTATTCCGTATTTACTTGATAAAAATTTTTTTTTGAGATTTAAATAAAATGGTTAGGGAGTTTTTATGGAAGGGTAAATTTTCAAGAGCAGCTTTGAATAAATTAACTTGGAAATATGAGTTGGGGGGATTACGTTTACCACATTTTAAAAATTATTATAAGGCAGCCCAACTTAAATTTATTAGTTCATTGATGGATTTGGTACGGCCTCCTAGTTGGGCTAAAATTGAGATGGCAAGTATTTCTGAATTTGAAATACATCAGTTTTTGTTTAGGTGGAATATGAATTTGTTACAACAATATAATGTGCCTATACTAAAACATTTAATGAAGTTATGGATAAAGAAAAATAAAATGATAGGTTCTAGGGGTAAATTATTGGCTTTGACACCATTGTATAATAATTAACTTATTTCTTTTTCAATACATAATCAAAGTTTATTGCATTGGAGATTTAAAGGTGTGAAAAATTTGGGAGATTGTTTCAAAGAGGGTAAGTTTTTATCTTTTAATCAGATGAGGGAAGATTTTGGTATTGATAAGAATTCTTTATTTCTTTATTATCAAATTCGATCTTTGGTAAAATGTATGTGTGGTAGAGACGTGATTTTACCTAAAATGACTAAATTTGAGACTTCTCTTATGAAGGTACTAGAGAAGGGTTATATTTCATTTATGTATCAAATATTACAGGATGGTATGGATAAAAAGGGTTGGGATAGATCTAAAATTAAATGGGAAGCTGATATTGGTTTTACTTTTTCTGAAGAGGATTGGTTAAATATTTGTTATGATAGTGTAACTAGATTGATAAATGCACATTATGCAATGATTAATTACAATTTTTACATCAATTATATTTTACACCTGATAATTTTTTTTAAAATATGGTTTTAATGAATCAGATTTGCATTTTAATGTGGTGATACGGTTGGAACTTTTTTTCATGCTGTTTGGTCATGTATACATATACAATCTTTTTGGAAGAAAATTCAATCATTTTTAGAATATCTGTATAAGATTAAAATAGTTTTAGATCCAACAGTACTTTTATTGGGTAGTTTGCAACCTATGAAAGGCTTGGGATTAGATAAGTTTCAGCTTGCTTTTGTATATTTAGCTTTATCCGTAGTGAAAAAATGTATTGCTAGTACATGGAAAGATACAAATATGATTGATATTAATAGATGGCATAATGAGATGAAATTAGTTTAATAATGGAAAAAAATTATGTATGTTTCACATGATAATTATAATTTTTTTATTAATAAGTGGCTGTTATACTCAGAATATTTACATTTCAATTTATATTGATTAGATTTTAATATGTATATTTAACTTTTTTTTAATATTCTTTCTTTTTTTTATGGCTCTCCTTAGGAGAGTTGGCTGAAGGGGGGGGAACTTTCCTTTTTTTTCTCTTTTTTTATATATATAAAAAAATGTTCATGTTCGTGTTTAATTGCTATGTATGTCATGTATTATTTGTTTTTTGAACAAATAAAAAAAGTTTAAAAAAAAAGAATGTCCATGTTTTACCAGGCTCCACCACCACCCCTGGCAATACATTCCAGGCACCCACCATTCTCCGCGTAAAAAACATACCTCTGACATTTCCTTCACTCACTTTAAACTGATGTCCGCTGGTATTTGCAATGGTCACCCCAGGAAAAAGTTGCTGACTGTCCACCCTATCTAAGCCCCTTATAACCTTACACAGCTACCTCTATTAAGTTACCTCTCGTCCTTTGTCGCTCCAAAGAGAAAAGCCCTAACTCTGTCAATCTTGCCTCATAAGTCATGTTGTCCAATCCAGGCAACACCCTGGTAAATCTCCTCTCAGCCCTCTCCAAAGCATCTACATCCTTCCAGGAATTAGGCAACCAGAACTGTTCACAATACTCCAAGTGGACTGGCCAGAGTTTTATGGAGCTGCAACAGTAAGAATCCTGCCGTTAGTCACCTACTCCACTTTCACGTTCATCCTTCCAAAGTGCATCACTTCACACTCATCTGGACTGAACTGGATCTGCCACTTCTCCACCCAACTCTTGTATCCTTTCTCTATCCTGTTGTAACCCAGGACTCCCTTCCGCACTACCCACAGCATCTCCAACTTTGGTTCCAATAGCACCCCAACCAAAGCCCCAATCTCTCCTGCCAAAAAGGGCAAGGGAAGCAACAGGTGGGACACCACCACATACATGTTTCTCATCTCATACAGCCTGATCATTCATGGTCCAAATCCATACCCTCAGCAGAATGACTGCAGCAGTTCAATGAAGCAGCTCATCCCAATCTTCTCAAGGGGAATTAGGGATGGGCAACAAATGCTGATCTTGCCAGAGTCACTGGATCTCAAAAAAACACATTGGGGCCTCTAGGATGTAGATAAATGTGAAGGACACCATCTCCAACAGATGCTGAACTATGATGTCCACAAAATGAAGAAAGAGATCACAGAGAGCTGGTGAACTAGACACCTGGGTCATGGTCCATGCACTAATGATGAATGTTACAGAATGAGGCAGTGAATTTGAAGCATGATCACCTGAAGATCTTTGGTCACCTGCTGTTTCCTAACTGCCCAATAAGACCAGTACACATTGGAGCAGAAATAGGCCATTTAGCCCATCGAGTCTTCCCCACCATCATGACTGATTTACTATCCTTTTCAACCCCCATTCTTCTGCCTTCTGCCTGTAACCCCTGATTCCCTTTCTGATCAAGAACATTGACCTCCATCTTAAATACACCCAAAGACAGCTGTCCACTGCAACAGATTCATTGTATGTGCAGGGACAAGGCATTCTGTGGGTTGAAGTAAAATAGCCAGGCACCTAATCCCATCATCAGCAAATAGATATCCATGCACCTCCCCCCACTGATCATCAGTGGGAGACCCCCTAACATCCACTCCTCTTGCTCTAGCTTCCCCTCCCTAAACCTCTGCCTCTCCCTCCTCCGACAAAAATGGAAACCTTTGTCCAAGCTTGCATCATTGGTTATCTTATGTTATCTCCGTGTCATCTCCAGCATCCACTGGATGACCTTGAGGTAACAAAAAGCCAGTACCAGAGGACAACGTAACTGGGGGGGAATCTAGATGAACATTTCCTGTGACATTCTTGGAGAGGGTGCACAAATGTCCTGGTGATCTAGGCAGTCTTGAAATGCAGCAAATGGTTCAACCAGTTTGTGCACAGCAGGTTCCCCTAGTAATTTACAGTAAATTCAAGGTCCTTCCCCTCTGGGTACAGTGGGAAAATCACATCAATGGCAGTGGCCTCGAAAACCAAGTGTCTGTGATTCCACGACATTATTTTCCTGCGAGTCCTGGAAGGCTCAATGCAAGGGCGCAAAATCTTGTCCCAAAACACTATTGATGGAGTCAGCAAAAGGGAGAAGAGTCATGTTCCCTAAAAGAAGGACACCCTGGGGCACTGCAGTAAACAATGTTAAAGCAGCCCTGCTCTACAGTCACACCGGGTGTCAAAATCGAGAACACTTTAACTACTGTGGGTAACCAATGGAATTGATGGAAGCTGATTGTCAGTTCAATTGAAGCCTTGTCCACATCTCCCAAATCTTCCCAGGAAGCTCCGAGCCACAGAATCCAGGATCATTCCAATTGCCTACTTTACAATTGCATGCATTGGCCAGAGGGGAAAGGAATGCCGAGGGAAAGTGGCAGTGACCAATCGCCAGGCGACACAATGCTCAATGTACCTCTTGCCGGTGACATTCTTAACAAAAATATTTCCAAATATTTTCTTTTACATTTTCTTGCATTTTGTTAGTTTTCCACCCTGGAATCTTTTCCCATTTTATTGAAGTTTTAGGTAGGATTTGGGGAGGGAGTGTGGTGCTGAGACAGATACACCAATTCCCTGCCCTTGTCTTATCAGTTTTGATCCTGGGGTTTTCCATAGACCATTGAGAAGACCTGACTGTTGATGGGAATGGGTTGAAAATTCTGCCAGGGCAATGCTGTGTGCCAACTGACAGCTACATTGCAAATCGCTGCACTTCATAAGTCCGACCTTGGCCACAGAGCTGTATGGAAAAATCCGAAAGGCACTTCACAAATGAAGTAATTGGTTTCTTTTTATTGTCCCTTTGTTCAATGAGTATTGGGATACCAGTCCAATTTCCACCCATTAAAAAAAAAGCTCGATTCAGAGACAAACTGCAAGGGCTCGAAACGTCAGAACCCAACGGAGCCTGAAGTGGCAGAAAGTGAAGGAACGTACGTGGTATTCTCGGTTTCAATGTGGACTCGTGAGAAGTCAGTGATTTCTTCATAGGCCTTGCCCCAGGTGAATTGGGAGGCATCCGTCAGATCTGAACATTCAAAGCTCAAGAAGATGTTGCCATCTGCATCAACACCTGAAGAAATTTCTTTGGTTCCTTGAAAATTAAATCAAGAGGAAGAAGCATCAAATAATTTTTTTCATACAACACTACAGCACAGAAACAGGCTCTTCAGCCCATCTAATTGGTGCCAAACTATTTGTTGAACTTAGTTCCATCAACATTTACCCAGACACCCCTCCCAATCATCCACACCATCTAATCATCTCTTCAAAATCAAATCTGAATCTGTATCCACTATCTTTGCCGGCAGCTTATTCCATGCTCTCACCACCCTCTGAGTGGAAAACTTCCCCAGTGTTCCTCGGAAACATCTCACCTTTCAGCCTTAACCCATCACCTAACCTCACTGGAAAAAGCCTGCATGCATTTACTCTATCTATAATTTTGAATACCTCAATCAAATCTCTTCTCTTCCCAAATACACCAGGGAATAAAGTCCTAACCTGTTTAACCTTTCCCTGTAACTCAGCTCCTCAAGTCCCTGCAACATCCTTGTAAATCTTCTCTGCCCTTTTTAAATCTTGGGTGAGTGATCAAAACTGCACACAATATTTACAGCATGAAATATTACAGTACCCACTATTGGGACACTTAAGCTGCACCAATCCCAGTCAAACTCCAGTACTCTGTACTTGGTCTAAACTCTTCTGCACTGATGAGACCAAGCCCAGATGAGAAAAATCGCTTTGTCCAGCAACTGCGCCCTAACAGGTGGAGGTTCTGATTGCCAAGCATTTTAATTCCCTTCCCCATTCCCATACTGACCTGTATATCCTCAGCCTCCTCCACTTCCAGGGTGAGGTCAGAATCAACCAGAGGCATTGTACCTCATATCCTACCTGAATAGTCTGGAACCCAACACTATCGACATTGTATATTTTTTTAATACAGTTTTAATTCCGGCCCAATTGCACCCATGTGATCAATGAACCTATTGACCCCATACATCCCTGGAAAATGGAGGAAACTAAAACACCCGGAGGAAGCCTACATAGACACGGGAGAACATGCAAACTCTACAAACAACGGCAGATTCGAACCCGGGTCGCTGGTGTTGTAATAGCACTATACTAACTGCAACCTCTTCACTCAGAGGGTGGTGAAAGCATGGAATAAACTGTCAGTGAAGATGGTGGATGGACGTTCAAATTTGACATTTAAGAGATAATTAGGTGGGTGTGGATGTTTGGGAGGGGTGTCAAGGGTTATGGTCTGGGTACATTTTGATGGAACTAGGTGCCCCAAAGAGTTTGGCCACCTTGCTTCATCTTCTCCTCTTCAAATCACAGCTCCCCCTCTGCTCCTTCTGGCTCACCCATCTCCTCTCACACACCCTGCTTGTTTCCAAACACTTGCCCTCTCACCCCCATCCCCCAATTATCCAATTTCTCCACCACCCCCCCCCCCCCCAAACAGCCCAACAGAGGAACATCAATGTGAACAGACAATGGAAAGATATCGAAGCAACATGTGAACTTCCCTATCATTGGCTGGGATGTCCCTTGAGCCAGAGACTCAGATGGGGCAGCATCTAGTAAGTGCATCCAGGAGGGTTTTTGAAGCACCTTGTTGTTAGTCCAACCAGAAAGGGAGCTATACTAGACCTACACTGATGGGGATTGGAATTTCAGGTAATGGGAGTGGGTGTCGTCAGACAAGTCTACAACTGACATGTAGGAGTTGTTTAAGACCAGCTGTTTCGAGTCCAGAACCAGTGAGGAAGGTGTACAGGGATCGCAAGGTAACAGAACTTTGGATGACAAGAGCTGTCATGAGTCAGGAGCATAAGAAGCATATATAAAGACTAGTAAGCTAAAATCAGACAAAGCCCACAAGGAATACAAGGATTACAGGAAAGACCTCAAGCAGGGCATCAGGAAGCCCATGAGATCTCATTGGTGAGCAGAATTAAATAGAATCCCAACGCATTTTGTACATATTAAACATGAGGATAATAGGATGAGGGAAAGGATAGCATCCACTCAAGGACAAAGAAGGAAAGTTATCCTTGGAGTTAGAGAAAACACATCAAATTGTAGCCAGCTCCATCGCAGGCTCTGACCTCCCATCCATTTAAGACATCTACACAAGACCCTGCCTCAAGAAGACAGCCAACATCTTAGAGGATGCCGTCACCCTGGTCACAACCTCTTCTCACTGCTGTCATCAGGCAGAAGCCTGAAGACTAACACATCTCTGATCAAGAACAGTTTCTTTGCAACAGCCAACAGGCCCCTGAACCTCCCCTTGCTACACTGATCAAAGACTGCTCCGACACCACAAAAGGACTGTCCACACCCCAGTAGTCTTCAAACTTTTTCTTTCCACTCACATCCCACTTTAAGTAATCCCTCTGCTGTGTGATTAGTAAGGGATTTCTTAAGGTGGTAGTGGGTGGGAGGAAAAAAATTGAAAACCACTGCTCTAGACCCAACTGATCCAGAAAGATTTTGCTTGAGAAAAATTGTCGTTGGCCCATTTCCTTTGGAGGTTTGAAACCCTGCACAGAACAAGTCAATTAGGTACAATTAAAATAGTGGTTTTCAAACTTTTTATTTCCACTCACATCCCACCTTAACTCAATCTTATGCCAATAGGTGCGCTGTGATTAGTAAGAGATGACTTAAGGTGGTAAAGTTTGAAAACCACTGATCTACACTATTGTTACACCAATTTTTTTCTTGTACCATGGGAACTGTGAATATTTATTATCTATCTATTGTATTTATTGTTCCTTTTAAATTTAATGTATACTATATGAAATACCTTCTTGTGCCAATGTAGAATGTAGATGACAATAAAGTCAATGTCATTAGCAAGTGGGGGAGGTACTACATGAGTATCTTGTATGGGTGTTCATCATGGAGGACAACAATGGGAGTATAGTCTGGAGAGTGCTCATGTGTCAGCGCATCTCGAGATCAGGAAAGAGGTGGCATTAGGTCTTTTGAAGAGCCATTGTTTGAAAATATAGATGATGATCATCTGGCTCCTCATGCATCTTCCCCGCACTTCCTTTGAACTCAACTCAGCCCTGGTTCCCACAACCAATTTAAGCTTTTGGGGCTCCAGTTCCTGTGCTCCTTTAAAGAGTCGGGGTCTCGGTTCTTGGGCTCCCTTGGCGCTTATGTCATCAACAGCTCAGGGTTGTACCTGGCCTGGCTTGAACAAGCACGGGTTCAGAAGGCTCAGAGGGTCTCCCTGCTCCAGCGGCGTTCACTGCTTGGACTTGGAAAATGTATCTCTTCCCTTCCTCCAACTTAGTGACCTGTGAGGATAGTAAGGAGAAGTTAGTTAGCTTTTACTGAATTAAGAAAACCTTCATTACTTATTCTATTTCTGTGGTTTCCTGGCACGCCCTGGGTTACATTAGGGTTCCCGAGATCTGTCCTTGAGCTGATTTCTCTGGAAATCGGTCATCCATTTTCTGGGGCTTCCCATAATGGTATCACTCCGCCGACACATTGCAATTCTTTCATTCCTGCCAATGATCAGCTTATCTCGACGCATTATTAGATTGTCATTAATAAAGACCATGAAACGTACTTCTGGATGCATCACAACGTGGTTCGGGAGCTGCCCTGCTGATGTTTGGAGGGCCACAGCAGGTGGTGAATGCAGATCAGAGCATAATGTATACTCCCCTCCCCTCCATCCTCACTTAGCAGTGCCTCAAAAAGGCAGTCAACGTACTGAAGGACCCATCATACACCCGGCACACTCTCTACTTCCTCCATCCATAGGGAAGAAAGCGTGCATTAACAGACTTAAAGGCAGTTTCTCCTCCACAGCCAGCAGCCTCCTCAATGAGCCCCACAACAGTGCTATCAGTCTACCCTTGCTTTTTACTAATTGGTTTTTTTTTTACCCCATTGTAAATCTACACTCTAACTGTGCTCTTCTCCTTTTACTCCGTATGGCTGTATGCATGTTAGGCTTGACTGACGAGATTGTTTGCAGAAGAACCCTTCTCACAGTTGCAGATATAAAGTGTCAATAAACGAAACAAAACTAAATGTGAAACTAAGCATGCCCCCGATGAAAAATGGAACTGAAGCGGTGAAAAAAAAAATCAGAAGACATCAGGTGGTCGTATAAATTTTTAAAACATTTTTAATTTAATTTTTTTTAACATTTAGACACACGGTAACAGGCCATTTCAGCCCACAAGTCCCTGCCACCCAATTTAGACACCATTAACATACATCCCTGGTACAATTTGAACAGTGGAAGGAAACCGGAGCCACCGGGGAAAACCCACGCAGACGTAACAACTCCTTACAGACAGCACGGGATTCGAACCTCAGTCCCAATCGCTGGTGCTGCACTAACCACTACACCAACAGTGCCAATGTTGTGCAAGAAAGAATCAAAGACTTGTTCATCCAAACCAAGGCTTTTATTAGCAAAAGACAGGAGCTCTTCACAGGTGGCCGACCAGTCCGGAATGATCCAACCTAGCTAGAGACACAACTCGTTAAGGCCTAGACAGTAGGCGTGGCTAAGCTCTCAGCCAATCGCTGTAAGCACAGTCTAGATACTGTAACTATATACACTATATACATTGGTGATAGATCTGTACTATCACATTCATCCCTTCTTGAAGAACTGACCATGGAAAAAAAACAAAAAAACGAGGGAGAGAATGAAAGGAAGGGGTAGGTTAAGGACTGTAGTGGTCAGGGGGTCTGACCATCCGGTGTGACCGCCGTGGTGCTGGGATTGGAGTCGCTGGAGTGGTGTCGCCAGCGGGCTCGTCGGGTGCGACCGCTCCTTCGCTCAATTCCCCAGTCGTGTTGTCGGCAGGGTGGCCCGGGTCGTTGGGGTGCTGTTGGTCCTTCTGTTGCGTCACGGGGCCTGGGAATAAAGAGTTGTGGAAGGTTGGGTTGGGGGGTTTGCTGGGTCTACCGTGTCCTGAGCTAGGTCCCTCACCGAAACAGTGTCCTCCCGCCCGTCTGGGAACTCAACGTAGGCGTAATGTGGGTTCGCATGGAGTAGAGTCACTCGGTCGACCAAGGGGTCATTCTTTGAGTGCCGGACGTGGCGTCACAAAAGGACGGGGCCAGGGACGGTGAGCCATGCCGGTACAATGGTTCCTGATTCGGATTTTCTCGGGAAAAGGAACATCCTTTCGTGGGGAGTGGCATTTGTTGCGGTACATAGGAGGGAGCGGATGGAGTGTAAGGCACTAGTGAGAACCTCCTGTCAGTGAGAGGTGGGGAGACCTTTAGACCGGAGAGCCAGTGTAACCGCTCTCCATATGGTGGCATTCTCCCTCTCGACCTGGCCGTTACTGCGTGGGTTATAGCTGGTGGTCCTGCTTGAAGCGATACCACACTCCAGAAGGTATTGTTGCAGCTCTGCACTCATGAATGAGGACCCCCTATCACTGTGGATGGAATTGGGGTACCCGAAAATGGCGAAAATACTGTGAAGGGCCTGTATCACTGAGGTGGCAGTGGTGACTGGGCAGGGCACAGCGAACGGGAAGCGGGAGTACTTGTCGATGGCCGTAAGGATGTAGTTATTATGGTTCGTCGACGGTAGGGGCCCCTTAAAGTCTACGCTAAGATGCTCAAAGGGGCGGGTGGCTTTGATAACGTGGGAGTTATCCGGACGGAAGAAGTGGGGCTTGCATTCAGCGCACACCGAACAGGCTCAGGTAATGGAGCAGATCTCCTCGACTGTGTATGGTAGGTTGCGCGCCTTCACAAAGTGGGCAAACCTAGTGAACCCTGGATGACAGAGCGCCTCATGGAGTTTCTGTAGTCTGTCCATCTGTATGCTGGCGCATGTCCCCCTGGAGAGTGCGTCAGGCGGGTCGTTGAGCTTACCAGGATGTCATAGTTAAAGGTGGAGAGTTCGATTCTCCATCTGGCGATTTTGTCGTTTTTTATCTTACCACGCTGAGTGTTGCTGAACATGAAGGAGACCGCGCGTTGATCAGTCAACAGTGTAAAGCGCCTCCCAGCGAGGTAATGTCTCCAACGATGCACCACTTCAACTATTACTGGGCCTCTTTCTCGATCGAGGGGTGTTTACTTTCTGGACCCTGGAGGGTTCTGGAGAAGAAGGCTACACGCCGACTGGCCTGGTTCAAGGTGGCTGCCAGGGCGAAGTCAGATGCATTGCTCTCGACTTGAAACGGGACAGACTCATCGATCGCGTGCAGCGTCGATGTAGGATTTGATTCGATTGAAAGCTGCTCTGGCTTCGGTCGAGAGGGGAAAGGAGATGGTCTTGATAAGAGGATGAGCCTTGTCGGCGTAGTGTGGAACCCATTGGGCGTAATATGAGAAAAGGCCCAGGCAGCGTTTGAGCGCTTTCTGGGTATGAGGGGTGGGGGGGTAAGTCCATTAGGGGACGCATGCAGTCAGGATCTGGCATGACTATCCCGTTCTCCACCATGCAACCTAGAATCGCGAGTCGTGTGGTCCGGAAGACACACTTGTCCAAATTGTAAGTCAGGTTCAGCTGACGGGCAGTTTGAAGAAATTTGTCTAGGTTGGCATCGTGGTCCTGCGTGTCATGGCCGCAGATGGTGATATTGTCAAGATACGGGAAGGTAGCGGTTAGCCCGTTCTGGTCCACCATCTGGTCCATTTCCCGCTGGAAGACTGCAATACCACTCGTGACCCTGAATGGTACCCTGAGAAATTGATACAGCCGCCCATTCGCTTCAAAGGCTGTGAATGGTCGGTCCTCACAGCGGATCGGGAGGTGGTGGTAGGCCGAACATAGGTCAATGGTGGAAAATATGTGGTATTGGGCGATCTGGTTCACCACATCAGTGATGCGTGGCAGGGGGTACGCATCCAGGAGCGTGAAGCGGTTAATGGTCTGACTATAGTCGACGACCATCCGTAGCTTTTCCCCATTCTTGACAACCACCACCTGGGCTCTCCAGGGACTTGAACTGGGTTTGATGATGCCCTCATCCAGCAATCTACACACCTCACTCCTAATGAATTGCCTGTTTTCGTAACTATATTGCCGACTTTTGCTGGCCACAGGTTTCCAGCCAGCGGTGAGGTTTGCGAAGAATGCTGGCGGGGCAATCCGGAGTGTGGAAAGGCCGCAGGAGTGGCCCCGGGGCACGGGGGCGGGTTGCTCGGGTGCTTCAGGGGTGGGGAGATGGCAGACCGAGAGGGGGGCGTGGGGTCCCCCAAAGTGTAGGGACACCATTCGGAACTGACACTGAAAGTCTAATCCCAGCAACACTGGGGCGCACAGTTGGGGAAGTGGGTGACCGTTACGCCCTGTACTTCCAGCGTGGTGATGCAATACCCCTTTATCCCAGTCGAGTGTGACCTCGTCGCTAATGAGATCCTCTGGGTAGTGGGGATAATGTCAAGTCCCCAACGGAGGGCCAGATCTGGCCGGATAAAACTGTCAGTTGACCCAGAGTCAAATAAGCAATTGGTGTAGTGTCCATGCACTTTAATCAGTTCCATTGCTTTAGTGAGAGAATGAGAGCATTGCTGGTTTAGTGTTATAGAAGCAGCCACTGATCCAGTTGACAGGGAGTTCTGCGTGATGACGTCACGCAATGGGATGACGTCACACAACGGGATGACATAATAGACGTAGTCAACGATGGAGGAGTAGGTTGGAGGACCTCCCGGAAGTGCTGTTGTGGCGGCGTCGGCGGATGAAAGGTAAGTAGTGGGGTTTGTAGTTGCTCACGGTTGGCAGTGGGTAGGTCGGCGGTCGCGGCGGTCGGGCCCCGGCGGTCATCACCGATGGACGCTAGGGTTAGTACCTGGTTCACCGTGGCGGATCCCCAGTCGGTCGTGGTGGCCGCATCGGCGGCGGCAGCAGGGGAGCGGGCAGCAGCAGATGGGGAGCGGGCAGCAGCATCTGCCCCGGGGGTGTCTGTGGAGGCGGCAGCGTCGGCTGCGGGGGTGGCTGTGGCGGCGGCAGCAGCGGCGGTAGCGTCGGCCCCGGGGGTGTCTGTGGCGGCGGCAGCAGCGGCGGTAGCATCGGCCCCGGGGGTGTCTGTGGCGTCGGCAGCAGCAGTGGTAGCGTCGGCCCCGGGGGTGGCTGTGGCAGTGGCGGCGGTAGCGTCGGCCCCGGGGGTGTCTGTGGCGGCGGCAGCAGTGGCGGTCGCGTCGGCCCTGGGGGTGGCTGTGGCGGCGGCAGCAGCAGCGGTTGCCACAGTCAGGACCGAGGCCGGGTCGAGTGTTCCGCACGGGGGCGAGAGGCGGGCCAACACCATGGTTGCGAGGGTGGGCTGCCCCTTCCGGGTTTGCCATCTCCGTGACGTCAAGCGTTGCTGTGCAGGGGAGCCTTCACTCTCATTGGACTAGAGCTCTGGGGAAGAAGAGTTTGAATGGGATAGTGGCGGTTGGGCTTCACACGATGCACTGTGTTTGCCGGCGGCCATTTTAAACCTACAGACTGCAGCAAAGTGGCCGTTTTTAAGGCACTTCTGGCACCTGGCTTTTCTTGCTGGGCACTGGGACCTGCTTGTCCCTCCCACAGAAATAACATTTTGGGTTCGCAGGGGGCAGTGTAGCAGCAGCCGAAAGGCCGTCAGTATCTCGGGGGGTGGTAGGGTAGAAGGGCACTCTACTCACATCAGAGCGAGGGGTCCAGTCCCTAGAGAACTCGTTTGACTTTAAGGCTGCATCCTCCATTGTAATTGCAATCTGGGCCACATCCTCTAGTTTTTCTACCCCTTGCTCGAGCAAGCGCAGCCTCACTTCGTTCGATCGGAGCCCGGCCCCATAGGCATCCCGGATGAGGTCGCTAGTGATCTCGGCAGCAGTTTTGTCCACACAGTTACAGTCCTTGCCCAACGCCTTTACTACTTGTAAATATGCCCTTCTGGACTCGCCGGGCTGTTGCTTCCTCGACGCAAGCACGAGCCGGGCATGAACTCTGTTCACTGGTTGATCATACAGTTCTTTCAGTACCTTTATGGCTGCGGTGTAAGTGGTCTCATCCTGGATGTTCTCGTAGACACTCAAGGACACCATAGA